>NC_090323.1:30938509-31587951 GCF_040869045.1 Eurosta solidaginis
AGATAATTTTAATACATTTGAGAATTTTTTTTATAGAAAACATTTATTCACCATATGATTTCGTGGAACCATGGTGCAGACCGCTTCCCATGGCAGCCGTTTAAATGTACGGGAGCTACTCCGTCATCCTCAGACAGATCTTTGCATCGGGACTGAACAGTTGAACAGTCACACGCATGTCAGTGTGTCATGTGCAAAGGATGGTTCCATCGAACGGTGTGTTCTCGGCTAGATCATAACATTCGTCGACCCTGTCATTTCTTCAAAATTTTTGTAGCACCTTTCTGCTCCGTCTCTTCTCTTCTCTGCTCTGCTCTTCTCTTCTCTTCTCTTCCCTTCACTTTTTTAAAATTTTCAAGCACTTACCCTTCAAGAAAACTCGTGGGTAGATAGCAAGAAATATGGCTGCAAGTTTCTATTAATTTCTTTAAGGTGAATAGACAGTCTAAGCCGAGATAAATTTTAATACATTTGAGAATTTTTTTTATACAAAACATTTATTCACCATATGATTTCGTGGAACCATGGTGCAGACCGCTTCCCATGGCAGCCGTTTAAATGTACGGGAGCTACTCCGTCATCCTCAGACAGATCTTTGCATCGGGACTGAACAGTTGAACAGTCACACGCATGTCAGTGTGTCATGTGCAAGGATGGGTTCCATCGAACGGTGTGTTCTCGGCTAGATCATAACATTCGTCGACCCTGTCATTTCTTCAAAATTTTTGTAGCACCTTTCTGCTCCCGTCCTAGGTCGGCCCGTTGTTTACGCCTTGGCGCCTCCTTGCTTCTAGTAGCACTGCTGCTCAACAAGCCGCAAGTTCCCGCCGCAACTGGCACCCTGTGTCACCTTCAGCTCATACGGCCGCTCCTATGCATCATTACAATCTTCGTAGCATTGACAGAAGCAATTACGAGGACCAACATCTGCCTCCGTATTTTCCTTCTTTTTCCGATACCAACACACTAGTAGGTCAGTGAAACAGGCCCCTAGTCCCTATCAGTCTGTGCACTGTTCGGCAGCATAAAATATGAACGTGCTCATCTCACTGGTGAAATTTGTATTATTTTAGGGGGGGAGGAGGGCTGGGACATCGATAGAACAATGACCAAATATCCATAGCCTTCGGTGAGAAAGTTCTATCGGATGAGAAGAGATGCACGAGCGCTTTCTGCAAGAAATATGTAATGCGTCCCTTGGTCGGCAAATCTAGACGGCAAACCAACAGACACGCGCACAAGCATAAAGACAGCGCGTCTACTATTATCATTACCGCCAAAGAGGTTGAGCAGCTAAACTTGCTAAGCCACATAAAGCAGTAGGCCCGGCGGGATAGCCATGCCGACGCTTAAAAATCTTCGCTATCAGGGTCTAAAATACCTGGCGATCGTGTTAAATTTGTCTTTCTCCACTTTCTCCATCCCTGAAGAATGGCGAGGATGGTACCGCTCGGCCTGGAAAACCAGCTTACGTAGGATACTCATACTGTCCAATATCTCCTCTATCGCCAGTAGCCGGTAGATACTTGAAGCCCTCCTGCTTCCTTATTCACCTCAAGCCAGCGACTTGCGTCACCGCCTTAATGACATATATACAAATAAATTATATCTTTCATGTTCCCACTTCCTTCAGTCTAAGAAGGTGGCCTGCAAATTATCTGTGCGGTTGGCAAGCATCGGTGCAGTTCAGGAACGTAACGTCAAAACCTAGAAGAGCATGAAGCTGCAATTGGATCTAAAGTTCAGATTCGTTAAAACATATTCAAGTCCCTCGCTGCCATCACTGGGGGAAAAGCCAAAGTAACGCTCGTAGCCACTAATAAATCTATTGACTATCCGCTTGTATGCTACGCATTTTCGATACGGTCGCCGAGCTTAAAAGAAACACGATGGATTAAACTGCAGGACTGTCAAAATACCGCGCTCAGAAATGCTACGGGATTTCTTCTTATGTATGTCGCCTGAACATCATCTACACAGCTAGGCGAGAATACTCCCCATAAAGAAGGGAAATGAAATACTGAACAAACAGTTTCTGCTGAATACCACGACGTCTAGGGATCCCATAAGTAATCTAATTGAAGAGCTCCACCTCCCAGGAACTTAAGGCGTCATCTCCGTAAGCGCTATGTAGAAACTCGCCACTCAAAAATTCAGCCGTATGAAGAAAAGAAGCATGAAAAGGCTCTCAGAGACATCGGTAAAAAGTCGTCAAATGACTATGGCAATAAATGCCCGGCGAACCTTTCTCAAAGACTAATATCCTCAACTCGCATTTGTAGAAAGCAACCTCTTCAGGAAGACGCGCTTCATTCTAGCTCAACTTCAATCCGGATACTGTAATAGGCTAAACTCTTCCTTTTCCAGAATCCACTCCGACATACCCAATGTATTTCCCGCTTGGAACGTGTTCGCACATGAGGCCTACCATTATTTCAATTGCAATGTGGAACAAACGCATCCATATCTTTTTGGACAAAGCATGATCAAATACTTACAAAACACTTGTTTGAATTTGAAAAAGGTTTTTCTAAGCGAGGACGCCCTCGGCAAACACTTCGAGTGTATTTCTGCCATGAAAAGCTTCTCAGTGAAAATTCATTTGCCTTGCAGGAGGCGTTCGGAGTCAGCATAAAACATGTAACTCTGTCGCCAATGTGTGGGAAAATTAAAAGATGAGCTCGGCCTAAATCTCTTCGTACGCAAGTGGCGCCAAGTGTTTATTTTTATACTCAGTTGAGCAGAGCTCACAGAGTATATTAACTTTGATTGGATAACGGTTGGTTGTACAGGTATAAAGGAATCGAGATAGATATAGACTTCCATATATCAAAATCATCAGTATCGAAAAAAAATTTGATTGAGCCATGTCCGTCCGTCCGTCTGTCCGTTAACACGATAACTTGAGTAAATTTTGAGGTATCTTGATGAAATTTAGTATATAGATTCCCGGGCACTCATCTTAGATGGTTATTTAAAATGAACGATATCGGACTATAACCACGCCCACTTTTTCGATATCGAAAATTTCGAAAAACCGAAAAAATGCGATAATTCATTGCCAAAGGCGGTTAAAGCGATGAAACTTGGTAGATGGGTTGACGTTATGACGTAGAATAGAAAATTAGTAACGTTACTACTATTACTATATATGTGCTAAATAAAAATTAGCAAAATTGGATGAAGAACACGCCCACTCTTTAAAAAAAAATTTTTTTTAATTCAAATTTTAACAAAAAATTTAATATCTTTACTGTATATAAGTAAATTAAGTCAAAATTCAACTCCAGTAATGATATGATGCAACAAAATACAAAAATAAAAGAATACTTTTAATGCCATAACTCGAACAAAAATTTACCAATCCTTCTCAAAGTTGGTAGGGGCATAGATTCTATGACGGTAACTGTTCTCTGTGAAAATGGGTGGAAGCCACGCTCAGTTTTTATACACAGTCCACCGTCTGTCCTTCCGCTCGGCCGTTAACACAATAACTTGAGCAAAAACCGATATCTTTACTAAACTTAGCCCACGTACTTATCTGAACTCACTTTATCTTGGTATAAAAAATGGCCGAAATCCGACCATAACCACGCCCACTTTATCGATATCGAAAATTACGAAAAATGAAAAAAATGCCATAATTCTATACCAAATACGAAAAAAACTGATGAAACATGGTAACTGGATTGGTTTATTGACGCAAAATATAACTTTGGAAAAAACTTTGTAAAATGGGTGTGACACCTACCATATTAAGTAGAAGAAAATGAAAAAGTTCTACAAGGCGAAATCAACAGCCCTTGGAATCTTGGCAGGAATACTGTTAGTGGTATTGCATATATAAATAAATTAGCAGTACCCGACAGATGATTTTCTGGATCACCTGGTCCACATTTTGGTCGATATCGCGAGAACGCCTTCACATATACATCTAAGGGCCACTCGCTTGTAAAACCCTCATTAATACCTTTAATTTGATATCCATATCGTACAAACACATTCTAGAGTCACCCCTGGCCCACCCTAATGGCGATATCTCGAAAAGGCATCCACCTATAGACCTAATGCGCACTCCCTCTTAAAATGCTGAGTAACACCTTTCGTTTGATACCCATATCGTACAAACATTCTAGAGTCACCCCTGGCCCACCCTAATGGCGATATCTCGAAAAGGCGTCCACCTATAGACCTAATGCCCACTCCCTCTTAAAATGCTCAGTAACACCTTTCGTTTGATACCCATATCGTACAAACATTCTAGAGTCACCCCTGGCCCACCCTAATGGCGATATCTCGAAAAGGCGTCCACCTATAGACCTAATGCCCACTCCCTCTTAAAATGCTCAGTAACACCTATCATTTGATTCCCATATCGTACAAACACATTCTAGAGACACCCCTGGTCCACCTTTATGGCGATAACTCGAAACGGCGTCCACCTATGGAACTAAGGATCACTCCTTTTCAAAATACTCATTAACAGCTTTCATTTGATACCCATATCGTACAAACATATTCTAGAGTCACCCCTGGTCCACCTTTATGGCGATTTCTCACATTCCAGGGTTACCCTAGGTTCATTTTCCTACATGGTGATTTTCCTTATTTTGTCTCCATAGCTCTCAACTGAGTATGTATTGTTCGGTTACACCCGAACTTAGCCTTCCTTACTTGTTTTTATTAATTATGCTATTTTCCCTACTTTACCTACAAACGTGTTTGAATTGATAACGTCGAACTACATTAGAATTAAATTACGCAGATTCAATACTTCAATATTTTCGGTATTGACTTTCATAGATATCTATACATCCTTATATAAGGAACTTGCCAAGTTACTATATTCTTAGGCCCAGTTTTTCAGTGCGGGTTTAAACTGCAGTCAAAGTTGACTAGAGATTAACCCTGTCACTTCGGCCGTTTAGCTGAGATGAGCAGCAACATTTTATGTTATCGAACAAAGTGGCAAGGTTAATCAACTTTAACTGAGTTTAAACTCGCACTGAAAAACCGGACATTAAAAAAACTTGGCGCAATTTACCGAGCTTCTCTTCCAATTTTGTGTCGATCCCCTTGATTATACATTTCAGGGTTATGTAAGATGGGATTATGGTATGGGCACTATATAAGACAACGTTCTCTATTATGTCTGATATTTTATAGTTAACATGCTTATGCCTGGTTTTTATTGCGAGTTCAAAATCCAGTTAAAGTTGATTAGAGTTTAACCTTGCCACTTTGTTCGATAACATAAAATTTTACTGCTCATCTCAGCTTAAGCGGCGGATGTGGCAGCGTTAAACCCCCAGTCAATTGTTACTGTAATTTAAAGTCGCACTGTAAAACCGGCCAATAATGGGTGATTCTGTAATAAATTTTATTAAAAATTTAATAAAAAGGCGTTATAAATAAATAAAAAGAGTATGCATTTAACTTTTTATATTACATTCACATTTAGTCATGAACTCGAGTTTATGTGTCATCTTGAGGTTTAGAATCCGTATTAGGCACGAAAATACCCCATGAACTCGAGTTTGTGCCACAATGTGAATGTGAAAGGTTACAAATGTGCATAAGGATAGTTTTCTTTTGAAAAATCTTAGTTTTCCATCCTCCCTATTACGACTGACGTTTTCGGCGCAATAGATCTTCCTTCAAAGCACGCAAACGATCACGCTCAGCGCGCAGATCATCTGCTTGACTGCGTAAATCTGCTGTAAAATCGGTAAACATATTCATCATTGTTGAGAGCAGCTCCTCATTGGCAGTTTGTGATGGTGCATAGTTATTAAGAGTTCGTTCGTCATCTGTGATTGTTGCAGTATTTTCTAGTTTTGTAGGATCTATTGTCATATCGATGTTGCCTTCAGATGCCGATGCAATATTTGATTGAGCGGGTGTTGTGCTGGCCACAAATGGAGATTGTATATCTACATTTGTCGAAATATGCAATTTCCCCAATGCACTGTCCAAAGACGTTGCTAGAGCAGCTGTGTTACTATTTGGTGCACTTTTTGAGGCAATATGTTGCTCTATTTTGTCGGTTGTATTCATTATATTTTGTACATGTTTAAAACGTGCTTTCAATTTAGCTATTTCAGCTAATTTTTGCTGTAAGTACTCTGCAGTTTGAGGATTTTCGTCATCCTCGTCATTCGCAGTCGGATTTGCGGTTTGTGACGCAGGATTAGGATTTGGGGTATTACAAGCATTCAAATTGCTTGTTTGTTCTGTGACTTCATTCAAGGTTTCAGCCAGTGAAGTGGTTGCTTCACCCGCTTCAGGGGTTGGAACATTTTCATTGGTGGTATTGCTTACGTTTCCAGCTCTCCTATAGTGATTGCTCACATGCGTGAATTGCTGCTCATTCAAACGACTTAATGCGGCTGCACGCTGTCGCAGTACTTCCATTTCCTGCAGCAATTGCCGATGCTCCTCTTGCATTTCTTGCAATTGTCGTTGGGAGGCGAGCAGGCGCTGGAAAATTTGAATAATTGTTTAACTTCAAATATATGTTTTCAATTAACTAACTATATGTAAATATGTTCATACCTCACCAAGCGCTAAATTTTCCTGAGAAGGCGGTTTATTAAGATCGTTCACCATATTTGTTTATCTTGAAGAAAAAAATGTTGGTTAAATAAGAAAGGATAACTATTTTTAATTATTACTTTTCTATTTTAAATACTCTGGAACAAGTCTAAAAGCTAATACGTACATAACCTAAAGTAAAGTGTAAACAGTTCATTAATACATAAGTAACCCTGTAGGATACTTTAGTAACTACTTTCGGATACATAGCGTTCATTTACTTCAACAGTGTCATGACTGAGAAAACACAATCTTTCAGGAGAGCCATTCAAAGATTTCAACTCCCATATGATGCGTATATAAAGACAGACTTTAATTTTTATAGCCCGTTCTCAATTTTTAACGGTTTAGAAAGATTTGTTTACATAACATAGATCAGGATATTGAGTGCGTTTATATGTTACGAGCCGGAGCCGTACGCATCTTGCGCAACCAATATAAATGTATCTTATCAAATATCAACAAAAATCAGCTGTTCTATCAATCAATTAAAACTTACAGTTGCGCTGCCATCTAGCGCATGGTAGCAACTGCAAGTAATGCAGTGCAAATATTCACAATAGTTGCATAGTACAAATAGATTTCTTTGTGTGCTCACAATCGTTTATTTTTAACAAATTATTTTAACAAAATATAGCTAAACAAAAGCTCTACGACCAAAATTGTCCAAAGCTCGCTAATAGCCCAAATCTCCATCTTTACAACCAAAAATTTATTTAAAGATGTGGATTCCAAATAAAAATGATAATATAGTAGTTAAAAGTTCATTTTAGGCCAATTTCTCATAATTTAAGCCTGACATCTCTACTAAATCTCAGAAACACTATAGATATTAATACAGATTCTAAAATGTATGTAAAATACCTTTAAAGTAATTTATGATATGATATTTTTCCTATAATTCTATCAGAAGCTATGAGGATTTTTTGGCCAAACCCTACATTCATATGGCAAAATATCTATTTTGCAAAAGTGGAGGACTCGAAATCGGACTTAGAGCTATGGTGTCTTCAGCAATTTTTCTTAGAATCATCTGTAGATTACGCTTTTGCTATACTCCTGATGGAAAACAAAATTTGTCCCGCTCTAGTACATATGTATATAAAACCAGGTTTCCCACTGGACTTTAAAAGGAAAACTGGGGTCGTGAAATTTTATGGATGTGTTTTATCTTAATATCTTGAGACCATTACGCAAACCTTTAGGCACAAACAAGTTATTAAAATTAGATGAGAATTGGAAAAACATTTGTAGAGACTTAAAAATGCTTTAGGATGATTTCGTGTTTCAACACCCTGTACACACGTAAATGCATTGAAAAATTTCACGAACAAAATATGCTAAAAATAGTAAGCAGTAGTTTCATTGATGATTGCACAAAAACTAATTAAATCATGTATTAAAAATTTCAAATTTATATTCATATATACTATTTCACGTACTTATGTAGATATGTATATCGTTTGTAAGTGTTTATAAAATACATATGTATATAGGTATTTGTATTTGTATAAAATTATGATAAATAAAAATGTTACTCACAAAGAAATCTATCGTTTCGACTATAGCAAATAATGAAAATTCCGGAACGATTTCTTATGTAGCTACGAGCAACTCAAAAACGTCCGAACTCAAGCAGTCATCACACACGATTAGTACCGCAAACAGAATATTTAATACATAAAAATTGAGATAAAAGATTGTTCAGCGGCTTTACCGAACTAATTCTGATGCTCTTGTTTTGAGGAAATCAAAGAGAAAAAAAAAAGAAAATACAAACTTGTATACATATGTATGTGTGTATGTTTGATACATTTCTGTGTATTTATATTAAAGTACAGGTGCGTTAAATTGTTCGACAAAGCGGATGTGTAAGAGAAGAGTGCGATTTTCAAAATATGTAGAGGGACCATGGTGGAACCATACAAGGTGGCAGCACGGTGACATATATACAAACAAAAATTAAAGTTCCATGTACTTTGTTTTTGTAAATCGATGGACTAATGTCACTGCGCTGGAAGTTGTATCAAATCATATTAAAAAAAATCAGCTGTCTCCGTACTGCCACCTTGTAACTATACATATTTCCGCCATGGTAAGGATTTATAATGTATGAGAGTTTCCATCAAATTATACCCCTAATTAATAAATTGCATCTTCATGGTCCAGAAACTTCACGTAAGGCCACTCAATATTAATTTAAAATTTTTTCGCTTTTGGATATTGTGACGAAGTCGTAAACTTATTTCAAAATTAGTAATATTTAGGGTGCTCATCAGTTAATCGAAATCAATACTAAATTTCTTTTGACTTGACATTCTTTTGTACGGTGAATCATTAAAAATGATATAATAAAAAAAAAGGATATTTTTTAAAAACTTGTTTACGTAACTCAAACATGTTCCATCCTATGACAAATTTCGTATCGAGACAAACCGGTTTCGGCTTTGTGCCATCATCAGTGTCGATTTTCATTTTGATCTGTTGTTGTCGTTTGTCTTGTATTTATAGTTCGTAGGTAAATGTGTATGTGCTGCGTGTTCATTCAGAAACGAGTGTTCATTTTTACTTATCGGTTTGTGTGGCTGAATGGGGCAGGTAAAAATCAGTAATTCTAGTCGTTTGATTTTCTTTGTGAGTTTGTTGCTTTGGTCCGTTTATTGTTTATTTGTTGTTGTGTGTTTATCCGTTGTACCTGTGTGATTAATTTGTTTCTTGTAAACAAGTTTTGAAGGCTCAAATATTGTGTCAGAAATTTTCTTTATCTCTTCGTTTATTATTCTACTGTCGAATGTTTTATGTTTGTAGATTTCGATGTTTTCGAGTAAGTTTAAACGTCGGCCTTTTCCTTGTATTTGAAGCACCCTGACTATTTTATTGATGTTTGCTGGGGAACATTTTTTTCGACCATGTCCTTCTCGAAGCTGGACTCTGTTATAATGTTTGGATTCCGTGTTTTTTTGTTGTAATCTCTATTGTGTTCTCTGAACCTCGGTCTTATTTGCCGTTTTGTTTGTCCTATGTAACTGTGTTGGCATCAGCAGGTAAGCTTGTTTACGCCGTGTCTGCTAACGGATCCTCCGAGGATTTAGTTTTAGTTCTTAGTTTTCGCCCTAGATTGTTCGATGTTTTGAACGCTGTGTTAATGTTGTTTTTTTTTTTATAGTTTGCCAATTTACATGTTGCGGCGGCCACCGTGGTGTGATGGTAGCGTGCTCCGCCTACCACACCGTATGCCCTGGGTTCACACCCCGGGCAAAGCAACATGAACATTTTAGAAATAATGTTTTTCAATTCGAAGAAAATTTTTCTAAGCGGGGTCGCCCCTCGGCAGTGTTTGGCAAGCGCTCCGGGTGTATTTCTGCCACGACAAGCTCTCAGTGAACACTCATCTGCCTTGCAGATGCCGTTCGGAGTCGGCATAAGACATGTGGGTCCAGTCCGGCCAATTTGCAGGGAAAATCAAGAGGAGCACGACGCAAATTGGAAGACAAGCTCCGCCTTAGATCTCTTCGGAGGTTATCGCGCCTTACATTTTATTTATTTTTACATGTTGCCATTCCAGTATGTACCCTAGTTGTCCAAGTGTTATTATTTTCCTTTTCATAATGTTTTTTTTGATTCCTTTTAATTATTGTTTTGGTTTGGAAGGACGCATGGTACTGATTTCGCCTTGGGTATCCCTAACGTGTTCAACCTAAGACGATTGTCACAGGTATCATTGTGCTACTTCTTTTGAACTGCTGTGCCTGTTGTCTCCACCTGTCTTCGACGTTGCCCTCAAGATCTCTAGCAGATACAGCGGTATTCTCAAAGGTGCCCCCCATAAATTCAGAAAGCAAAAATTTAGAAACACATTTTTTCAGAAAACATTAGTCAGAACCCTTTTTTCAGAAAGACAAAATTCAGAGATCAAAACTCAGAGGTCAAATTTCAGAAGTCAAATTGCAGAAGTGAAAATTCAGAAGTCAAATTTCAGAAGGCAAAATTCATAAGTTAAAATTCAGAAAGTAATCAGAACGACAGAAAAAACATAAATTTTTTCTCAAATTTCAGAAATAGTCTAGGAGCACACTGCAAAAAAACATGTTGCATGTTGTATTCAAATGGGCCAGTATAACTCATTTACTGGATAAGTACTTGAGTCAAAGCCCTTAATTTTCTTCATACATTTTTCATTATATTTTGTTGTTCCGTACATCCTTTGCAAAATTTGTAACATTGCATTGTTGATACTGGCGCAGCATTTCACATTATACATATTACAAGTGAATTCTTGTAGAACTTCCATCTTGTTTTCATCACATACATCGGTTGGATCAGTAAGAGAAGCGAACGCTTGTTGAAAAAGTTTATTACCTTCCAAAATTTTAAAAGGCCTCGCTTCCCCTCGATTAAAAATCGACGCCGTATAATCACATCCAGTGAAAGCATGATATGCTGGCAGAGCTAAGCACAATGTATAACAAGGATGGACGCTAGTTCCGAACAATCTATGCACTCTTGATCTAGGATGCGATTCTTTTTCCTTGACTGAGGACAAGCCAGCCAAATTTGCTTGTCAGGAACTTTGTATAAATTACTTAGTAAAATAATCAGAACATCAGTATCCGTGGCTTTTACGAGAATTTTTGAGTTGGGCGCCAATTTCGATATATGAAACATTATTCTGGTAACAGCCTCTTCGTGCTGGCATTCCAAATTTCCTTCCACTTTTTTAACAACATGGTTGTCTGAAACGCAAAACGAAAAACACTGCTCCTCAACTATTTTGAAAATTTTCTTGTCTTGTAGAACAACCGCCATTTCGTCATTCTCTCAATGAGTTGCTAAGAATCTCACGAAGCACTCTTTAAAACGAAAAATTTTCAAGCTACCTACAAAGTCATTTGGACGTGGTTGAAGCGGACCACGTATAGTCAGCCTTTGAAGATCTTTGATAGATGGATGAAAGTATCTATCGAAGACTATATGAATTTCTGTTGACGAAGTGCTACATACCCTTTGCAAGATAGATTCGGCCAACTTTCCGCATGTTTGTGGGAGTGAGGCTCCAAGATGATATAAAAAAGAGAGACCGTCGATTATATCCACATTAACAGAAGGGGGACACACTGGGTTGGCGCGAGATGTCAAAAGTTTTGCCAACGCTGATTTTTCGGTACGATCCATTTCTCCCGAATACTGAAAAATTGCTGGAGGTAC
The DNA here is from genome assembly GCF_040869045.1 of Eurosta solidaginis. NCBI lineage: Eukaryota > Metazoa > Arthropoda > Insecta > Diptera > Tephritidae > Eurosta > Eurosta solidaginis. The sequence goes on from NC_090323.1 coordinate 30,950,309, forward strand.
TGGAGCTAGTGGAAAAGTGAGACGAAATTCAATATTTACTTTTTTTCGCAGCTAAACCCAAAAGCCTTCCAAAAACATCTCTTTATATCTTAAGCAAAGCCGATTTGCTTCCATATTTACTGCAAAGTTTCTTTTTTGCACACTGAGAGGAAAAATTGGCTATTATATTCCGCTCATTCGGTTTTTCAAAACTACCGGGTGCCGCAGAAAAAATTTTCCATAAAAGTTACCTTCTGTTTTTTCCCCAGTGACACGACGTTTAAAAGGAAGTCTGCAACTTCAGATGAAGTTGCTCTACCAGTGGATATATTGAAGAGAACGTCGTTGTGATTATTTGAAGGAAATTAATTTATTGACTTTTTGACAACCGAAATTACGCTTTCGAGATTATTTCGGTCTTTTTAGATTAAATTCTGCAATGCATATGAATGAATATCATCACTGCTTGTAAGTACGGCCTGTTGGAATACGTGAGATAATACTCAGGTCGCATACTGTGACTAAACCCATCGTTGCCTGGCTGAAGTCGAATTTGTGAAGTGGGTTATACCTGTAACACTTGAACAGGTCAGCTGCATTAGCATCGATGGTTTGTTCAAGGGTACTGTCCACCGGTGGTCTAGCTAATTTATTTTTTGTGCGCTTTACACCAAACGCTCCACGTTTCAATTCTTGAATAAGAGTTGAAATTTCTATTTGTAGCACCGGCTTATAATAATTGAATATTCAATTGAATATTCAATTATTATAATGTTTTTCTAAGAGAAACTGAAAAGAAAGAAATAGACATTTCTGGCATATTGCGATGGTACCATTTCGAAACCGAATTCATCGTCAGTAAAAGTTTCTTTCTTCCTTTTCAGTTTCTCTTAGAAAAACATAATAATTGAATATTCAATTATTATAAGCCGGTATTAAGCTCATGAAATTTCTATTTTTAAATCAGCCTAGCGTAATTGGGTTGATTCAGCGCAAAGAATAAGTTGCACATTTCATCGATGCCAATTATGTCATATATATGACTTTTGTACACTGTTGTTGTGTTTGTAGAATATTATATGAATCAACCTACGAAAAAGGGGTTTTTGATCCCTAACTCTAAAATTTGAGGGTCTATTAGACACCCTAAATATGCAGATTTTATGTGCTCGAATAGACCAACTAATTGAGGTATATGTATCTCGCCAAGAGAATATTTTCACTGCCAAACAGTGTAATTCATATTACATGATGATGCACTAAAATGCAATTTTCTTAAAAAGCGCTCGGGGAATTTTCGTAAACTTTTATTGCTGGGCTTAATTTAACTCACAAAGAAGGAATCCACAAAAAAACCGAGATAGTATGACTTTGGAATAAAACATAGTTCAAGCATACCGTGTCCTTTGAACCGACTTGCTAAGGGTTTCTTCCAGGATAGGAGGCGGCAAATCGGTACTTTTGGGGTCGGGGCGTTGGCCAACTCTCATAACTTGAACATTTTATTTGAATACACTATGCAACATATTTTCGCCGAAAATTGACTTTTCATCGACGAATTACGACGATCCTGCCAAGCTAGGATCTGTCAAGTCCACGGTTTGAGGTTGCCCCAGATACCAGTAAATGAGTTATACTGATCCCATTTGAATTCAACATGCAACATGTTTTTTCAGTCGGCTCCCCTACTAAAACGTTTATTTTTTTGGAAGGAATTATGTATAAAGAAAAAGTAGTACAATCTAAAATTTTTAATTATGTGCAATAGCAAGCATGTAATTAATTAATTTTTTTCGCGTTTATCTTTTTCAAATGAATTTACAATTTTTGTTATTATATCGGCCTAGTGATTTGTAAGATCGCGGATTCGAATCGAGCTCAAGGCCTAACAATAATTATTTTATCATTATTATTGTTATGATGCATTTTTTCTTAATTGAAAAAATTTTAAATTCGAATAGAAGAAAGAAAAAAATTTGGATAACTGCCAAAGCTCGTTGCATAGACCCATTTCGGGAACTGCTAAATTCCTTCTTCGGCAACGTTTAGGCGCCGCTGCTATAGCCATTAAGCTATCCCAGCGGTTGTTTGTTTGTCTTCATTATTTCTACTTCTACCCTGTTTCTTGCCAATTGATATTCCACAGCACTGCGACATCTGTTGCAGAATGGATGTGAAAATTGGACTTGTTTCATGGCAATGATGCCATAGTGTCATATTTATTGACACTTTTTCGCGTGCTCTGGGATGTATTAACAATTTTTGTTGCTTCAGTTAAGAAAAAATTTATCAAAAACAATAATAATGATAAAATAATTATTGTTAGGCCTTGAGCTCGATTCGAACTCGCGATCTTTAGAATTTAGAGTATTAAAAAAAAAGAACGAAGTCTTTATATTTTTTCTTGCGTTTCCGATATGGCTCGCCTCCAGCGGAAAATTGCTGCAGTTTTGTTTTTGTTATTGCCTGTTCGTTTTTTATTTTATTTATGCAATTAAATATGTTAGGGTTTTCCCAAACGAACTTCGAATGACGTTGTGCCACCTTTCGATGGAATTATTTGTACGGACTTCACCCAATTTCGTGATATTATACATATTCCATAATTCGATTGAATATAACGCCTTCTTTCGACGTTGCTGTGTTCCACGCTGAAAAAATTCAGAAGTAAAATTTCAGAAGTTAAAATTCAGAAAGTAATCAGACAGCAAAAAACATAAAATTTTCACTTCTGAAATTTGACTTCTGAAATTTGACTTCCGAATTTTGACTTCTGAAATTTGATTTCTGAATTTTGGTTTCTGAAAAAACGGTTCTGACTAATGTTTTCTGAAAAATTGTGTTTCTGAATTTTTGTTTTCTGAATTTATGGGGGAACCATTCTCAAAGACTAATTTTCCACATTCGAAAGTTTTTTTGCATCAACTGCTTTGGTCCCTCAGATCGTCTTCAATAAGTTCAAGCTTGATTTAAATGGTATAATTTGGGAACAAATAGCAGGTAGCTATGTGCAGTTTCATATACATAGATAAATAACAGCTAACAACAATGTCAAGGAAACATTATTCATAAATGACAACTCATGTTATCTATATCAAACAAGTAAGGAAGGTTAAGTTCGGGTGTAACCGAACATTACATACTCAGTTGAGAGCTATGGTGACAACATAAGGGAAAATAACCATGTAGGAAAATGAACCGAGGGAAACCCTGGAATGTGTTTGTATGACATGTGTATCAAATGAAAGGCATTAAAGAGTATTTTATGAGGGAGTGGGCCATAGTTTTATAGGTGGACGCCATTTAGGGATATAGCCATAAAGGTGGATCAGGGTTGACTCTAGAATGCGTTTGTACAATATGGGTATCAAATGAAAGGTGTTAATGAGGGTTTTAAAAGGGAGTGGTGGTTGTTGTATAGGTGGTCGCCTTTTCGAGATATCGCCATAAAGGTGGACCAGGGGTGACTCTAGAATGCGTTTGTACGATATGGGTATCAAATGAAAGTAGTTAATGAGTATTTTAAAAGGGAGTAATCCTTAGTTCCATAGGTGGACGCCGTTTCGAGATATCGCCATAAAGGTGGACCAGGGTGACCCTAGAATTTGTTTGTACAATACGGGCATCAAACGAAAGGTGTTAATGGGTATTTTAAAAGGGAGTGGGCCTTAGTTCTGTAGGTGGACGCCGTTTCGAAATATCGCCATAAAGGTGGACCAGGGGTGACTCTAGAATGTGTTTGTACGATATGGGTATCAAATTAAAGGTATTAATGAGAGTTTTAAAAGGGAGTGGTGGTTGTTGTATAGGTGGTCGCCTTTTCGAGATATCGCCATAAAGGTGGACCAGGGGTGACTCTAGAATGCGTTTGTACGATATGGGTATCAAATGAAACGTGTTAATGAGTATTTTAAAAGGGAGTAATCCTTAGTTCCATAGGTGGACGCCGTTTCGAGATATCGCCACAAAGGTGGACCAGGGGTGACCCTAGAATTTGTTTGTACAATATGGGCATCAAACGAATGGTGTTAATAAGTATTTTAAAAGGGAGTGGGCCTTAGTTCTATATGTGGATGCCGTTTCGAAATATCGCCATAAAGCTGGACCAGGGGTGACTCTAGAATGTGTTTGTACGATATGGGTATCAAATTAAAGGTATTAATGAGAGTTTTAAAAGGGAGTGGTGGTTGTTGTATAGGTGGTCGCCTTTTCGAGATATCGCCATAAAGGTGGACCAGGGGTGACTCTAGAATGCGTTTGTACGATATGGGTATCAAATGAAACGTGTTAATGAGTATTTTAAAAGGGAGTGGGCCTTAGTTCCATAGGTGGACGCCGTTTCGAGATATCGCCATAAAGGTGGACCAGGGGTGACCCTAGAATTTGTTTGTACAATATGGGTATCAAAAGAAAGGTGTTAATGAGTATTTTAAAAGGGAGTAATCCTTAGTTCCATAGGTGGACGCCGTTTCGAGATATCGCCATAAAGGTGGACCAGGGTGACCCTAGAATTTGTTTGTACAATACGGGCATCAAACGAAAGGTGTTAATGGGTATTTTAAAAGGGAGTGGGCCTTAGTTCTATAGGTGGACGCCGTTTCGAAATATCGCCATAAAGGTGGACCAGGGTGACTCTAGAATGTGTTTGTACGATATGGGTATCAAATTAATGGTATTAATGAGGGTTTTAAAAGGGAGTGGTGGTTGTTGTATAGGTGATCGCATTTCCGAGATATCGCCATAAAAGTGGACCAGGGGTGACCCTAGAATTTGTTTATACAATATGGGTATCAAAAGAAAGGTGTTAATGAGTATTTTAAAAGGGAGTAATCCTTAGTTCCATAGGTGGACGCCGTTTCGAGATATCGCCATAATGGTGGAGCTGGGGTAACCCTAGAATGCTTTTGTGCAATATGGGTATCAAATGAAAGGTGTTGATGAGTATTTTTAAAAGGCAGTGGGCCTTCGTTCTATAGGTGTTCGCCTTTTCGAGATATCGCCATAAATGTGGACCAGGGGTGACTTTAGAATATGTTTGTACGATATCGGTATCAAATGAAAGGTGTTAATGAGTATTTTAAAAGCGCGTGGGGCTTAGTTCTATAGGTGGACGCCTTTTCGAGATATCGCCACAAAGGTGGACCAGGGGTGACTCTAGAATGAGTTTGTACGATATGGGTATCAAATTAAAGGTATTAATGAGAGTTTTAAAAGGGAGTGGTGGCAGTTGTATATGTGAAGGAGTTTTCCAGATATCGACCAAAATGTGGACCAGGGTGACCCAGAACATCATCTGTTGGATAACGCTAATTTATTTATATATGTAATACCACGAACAGTATTCCTGCCAAGATTCGAAGGGCTTTTGATTTCGCCCTGCAGAACTTTTTCATTTTCTTCTACTTAATATGGTAGGTGTCACTACCATTTTATAAAGTTTTTTCTGAAATTATATTTCGCGTCAATAAAACAATCCAATTACCTTACCATGTTTCATCCCTTTTTTCGTATTTGGTATAGAATTATGGCATTTTTTTAATTTTTCGTAATTTTCGATATCGAAAAAGTGGGCGTGGTCATAGTCGGATTTCGTTCATTTTTCATACCGAGATAAAGTGAGTTCAAGTAAGCACGTGAACTAAGTTCATAAAAGATATGTAGATTTTTGCTCAAGTTATCGTGTTAACGGCCATGCAGAAGGACAGACGGACGACTGTGTATAAAAACTGGGCGTGGCACCAACCCATTTTCACAGAAAACAGTTAACGTCATAAAATCTATGCCCCTACCAAATTTCAAAAGGATTGGTTAATTTTTGTTCGACTTATGGCGTTAAAAGTATCCTAGAGAAATTAAATGAAAAAGGGCGGAGCCACGCCCATTTTGAAATTTTCTTTTATTTTTGTATTTTGTTGCACCATATCATTACTGGTGTTGAATGTTGACATAATTTACTTATATACTGTAAAGATATTAAATTTTTTGTTAAAATTTTACTTTAAAAAAAAATTTTTTTTAAAAGTGGCCGTGGTCCTTCTCCGATTTTGCTAATTTTTATTAAGCGTACATACAGTAATAGCAGTAACATTCCTGCCAAATTGCATCATGATATCTTCAACGACTGCCAAATTACAGCTTGCAAAAGTTTTAAATTACCTTCTTTTAAAAGTGGGCGGTGCCACGCCCACTGTCCAAAATTTTACCAGTTTTCTATTCTGCGTCATAAGATCAACTCACCAACCAAGTTTCGTCGCTTTATCTGTCTTTTGTAATGAATTATCGCACTTTTTCGGTTTTTCGAAATTTTCGATATCGAAAAAGTGGGCGTGGTTATAGTCCGATATCGTTCATTTTAAATAGCGATCTGAGATGAGCGCTCAGGAACCTACATACCAAATTTCATCAAGATACCTCAAAATTTACTCAAGTTATCGTGTTAACGGACGGACGGACGGACGGACGGACGGACGGACATGGCTCAATCAAATTTTTTTTCGATCCTGATTATTTTGATATATGGAAGTCTATATCTATCTCGATTCCTTTATATATGTACAACCAACCGTTATCCAATCAAACTTAATATACTCTGTGAGCTCTGCTCAACTGAGTATAAAAACATGGCGAATCCAGTACAGAGTTCGTCTTGTCTGACAGTGCTCGTAGGGTTTCGAAGAGGACCTGTCCGACTGTATAAGCAGCGATGCAAAAAGAACGTATCCGACAATACATTTTGACTACTAAAGAGGACGTGCACGAAAGAAACCACAAAGTTATAAGGGAGAGTGGAAAAAGGATATGTCCGACAATACCTATTCAGTCATAAACAGGAACATAGGACATGTTCATACAGAAACGATTTCTCCAACTCATATAAAGAAATCAAAACTGGCCATGGTCGCTTCTTACCTTGGTAAAGCGGTAAAGTTGATCATTCCCAAAAACGGAAGTCAAATGAGAAAGTATTAGTATTATATCATTGAAAATACTTTGACATAGAATCAATGTGAAGTTCAATGTTTCTAAACATAAATTTTTAAATGTAAATGTCATTAATAGAAAATAAAAGAAAAACAGCCGCTTCTATAGTTTCATATATATATCGCTAATTTACTTCAATAGTGTCATAACTCAAAAAACATGACTTTTGAGTTAATAACATATACACGTACCCAATAACATGAACTATGTTGTATAAAAAAATCTTTGTGATCCGTTACAAATTTACCACGTGCTATAAAATGAAAATATACCTTTATATGCGCAACATATGGCAGTTAAAATCTTTGAATGGCTCTCCTGGAAAAATGTGTTTTTTGAGTTATGACACTATTGAAGTAAATGCGCGATATGTTTTTGTGTATATGTAGCATGTGCTTCCAACGGTACTACATACCAATACATATATCGATAAGATCGAAACTTTATATAATCTTTACTAACATTTGAACAGCAAATCAAATATGACTAGCATTTGTTTATTTACGTGGTATATAAAATCTAGACCTTGTTTGTAGAGCAAACAGTACAACTTTTGCAGCACAATTTGACGATAATAAGGACCGTTATCTGAACGTGTAACTGTCACGAGACACCTAAGGGCAATTATAACTTTGGAATTATCTTTTTTTGGCGCACAAACAGTGAGTACAGGATGATATGAAGGATACTAGAAATTGTATACCCAGCCATACTAGCACAATCTGTATTGATTATTAAAGGGCCAATTAATGGTGACTTATTCATAACCAGTTAAAACAGCTGATCGAACCAACAATATGGAAATCAATGTAATCGATTAATGGTGCCATACCATAATGCTAACGCCATACCCATACCATAGCCAACCAATTGGTTTTTGGTTTTTCGCCATAACCATAACCTAAAAATATTTGAGTTGGAGATTTTATTATTTTTTTGTAGATTTTATTTATTGTTTTGGTTACATTTTGACTAAAAGACTTATTTTTGTGGTATATGTTTGTAATTTTTTGCGTTTTCTTCATTTTTATGAAATTTTCACGATTTTTAGGTTAACGCACCAATAGCTAATGTCAATTTGATATGGATAAGTAAAAATATCGTTATGACTATGGCGTTAGGGTTAAGGAAGTTTAACTGGCCCTTAAAGGTATGGGAAAGTTAACATAGTGATAACGCCATAGTCATAACCATATTTTTACCTATCCATATCAATTGACATCAGTTATTGGTGCCTTAACCCAAAAATCGTGAAATTTTCAAAAAATTGATGAAAACGCAAAAAATTACAAAATATTCCACGAATAATAAGTCCCTTAGTCAAAACTAATCCAAAACAATAAATAAAATATACAAAAAGTTAACAAATTCACCAACTCAAATATGTTTGATTCTATAAGTTGGCTGGATCAGCTGTTTTATATGGATATGGATACGTCAACTTTGCCACGGTAGTTGTCGATATAACGGTGGGTTGTAACAGCCAGCCAGCATAGAAAGAGAGATATAAAATTCCAAATCTGTTCAGGTGTCGATTTACACAAATACTCCATGAAACTTATAAGATATAAAAACGTAAGAAGAGTCCCTTTTACACACAAACAAATATTGGTGTCAAAACCGCACTTTGTGATGTTGTTTAATATAAAAACTAAAATAGTGTGAATTTCATCCTCAAGAAAATGTACATATGAAAAAAAAAAAATCTTAAAATAGAATAAAATTAATATAATAAACATTTTTTTTAATATTGCTTCGGCCGGGACTTGAACACAGGACATACTACACCACTGCGGCTTGCTGTTTACAGCTTTCAAGTTTCTTAAGTCTTGCAAGCTATTACATGACGTTTGTCCGAAGTATTTTAAAAAAAAAGGTTATAAAGTTGCTTTGGTACTAGTCTTATTTAGATATGAAAACATTATTAGCAACAACGATGAAAATTTATGCAGTTTCGAAATTTTGCCTTGACATGACACTATTTTCTTAGTTTCTAATTTGTTAGTTCTATTTAAAAAAATCCTAGATATTTTGTGATGTGTTTTTCTTGTAGGGTTACCCCGCCCATTTTTTCCGCTTTGGCAAGAAAACCGGACTTCATATGCCCAGGCATGTGTATCCGAAGCGTCTGATCCATAGATAACTGTAGGTAGATATTCTTAACTTGTGATGACTATTTGCGTACGCCGCGGTGTGCCATAATTTTGACAAGTACCGTTTCGCACCGTCTACACAGTTGTTTCGACCATCCGCCACAGGAGTGGTGATAATATTCCGTCCCGCGAAGTGCTCCGTTTTGCTGATGTCATGGGCTCACATGTGCGTCACTACGATGTAATTTTTCTACAACTTAAGGTTCATGCACATTATACGACGAGACATATAGCGAAAAAATATTCTTTGCATGTATTCTTATGGAACCATGCACACCTAGCGAGAGTCGTACGACACGACACGACCAAGTTGACCAACTAGGCAAAAATGCCGCGAATATTTTGTTGGAACGTGTCGCTACATGTCGCGTCGTATAATATGCATGAACCTTTAGCAGGCAGTTGATCATCCATCTTGTCAATGCTAGATGTACTTAAATGAAATCAAGACCATCCATGATTGCCAGTATTGAAACAATGTTACAATCTCCGACTTGTAACATTATTTTCTCTTTTCCCTCAATTTTATATAAGTAGCTTAGGCGTGGCTTAACACTCTGAATAGGAAGAGGTGGCAGTTATTGGTCACGTACATCCCGCCACGGAGCTTCCAAGTCGCCCAGCCACATAGCCGGGCGCTATAAAGTTCAGCTAAGTCCTCACATCGACGCACCAAGGCACTCATACTAGTGAGGAAATTCGCATTTAAAGTAATCAGTAAAATGTATGGCCTTTTCAGAGATGTCAAAGTTCAAACATTGTTGCAGTTGAATTGTCAAAGAAAAATTTCCGTAAAATCGGAAATTGCATTTTTGTGAAGAGATGTTTTGCATAATAGAATTGACACACGGAGCTTGGATTTACTTAATAGAAACGTAGTATTAGAGGTATGATAGTAAGGCGTAAACTTCCCAGAATCCCTAGAACATCTATGGAATTAGACGCCGCTATCCTTTACGATACTCTTTGTGTCGACTTTTCTTATTTATATCTTTGTATCTAAGCTTTGCTGGTTAGAAGAGCGTGTAGTCTTTTCGATTTAATTTTTTATTATATTACTAGTGGACCCGGCACATTTTGTCCTGCTCGAAAATTGGTTTGCTAACATTCAAAAAGTGAACCTCGCTTCCCATTCTCGTCTATATACCATTCTCGTCTACTTCTCTCTATATACCATTATCGTATACTTTATTCTCGATTTTTCTTATTATTCTAGTCCATATTTTATTCCATGTAGCTCCCTCATACTCCCACTCCCAACCCCATTACCACTCTCACTCGCACCTCCACTCCCTATTTCAATCTCACTCCTACTCCCATTGTCACTCCCACTCCTATTGTCACTCTCACTCCCACTTAAACTTTCACCCGCAGCCTCATTCGCATTTTCACTCTCATTTTTATTTTATTTAAGAGCGAGGGGTGCTAAGTACCTGTTTGTTCAAACGTGACAAAGTTTCAGAGGTATCGAACAATTTTTGCAAGAAAAAGGTTTTGAATGAAAGCCAGTTATATGAGTTGCAGTAGTGGCGGTTTTTAACAAATATCAACCGGCTTCGAAGATAATATATCACCCTGGGTATCGCCAAAATGTTTTCTTACAAGTTGGGTATCAGAGGAAGGGTGTTAAGTATACATATGTGAGATGAATCTTTCGGATCCGACAGACAGTGTTGGGGTCGGTAAGAAAAAGGCGACAGATGCGAAAGATGGGTGATAAAAAAAGCAGAAAAAATGAATGAGAGATTGGAAGAGAGTCACCCCGCTGAAGATTAGACGCGGAAATAGTAGTTTACCATTTCTGGAAAAAAATTTCAAATTAAATAAGCAGATAAAAGCCCTGGCAAAGTCTATGTATCCATATCCCTATAAAACAGCTGATCTAACCAACCTTATGGAAATCATTGTAATTGGTTAATGGTGCCATACCATAACGCCCTAGCCATAACCATACCATAGCCAACCAATTGATTTTTGGTTTTTCGCCATATCCATAACCTAAAAATATTTGAGTGTGTGAATTTGTTAACTTTTTGTATATTTTATTTATTGTTTTGGATACGTTTTGAGCAAGACAGTTATATCTTGTCAAATGTGTTTGTAATTTTTGGCGTTTTTTTAATTTTTATAAAACTTTTACGATTTGTAGGGTAAGGCAACAATAACTGATGCCAATTGATGTGGATACGCCTCCCAAGGCAGTCGGTTCTATGTACCGGAGCGACTCGGGATTTTTCCCGACCAAGGACTGTCATTTCAGTGTGACCCCATCTAATTTGTTTCGTCCCTCCCACAAATTGTCATCCTCCCAGCAGCTCCTTGCAGCAGGACTGCTCCATATTCTCTTACTCCGGGAAGGCATCGAATCCAATCCGGGTCCGTCTCCTGACCCCGGTCCTGAGAAATGGTTTTGCTGCATCTGCCGGAAAAGAATCTTTTTAGGACGGTCATACTCTGTTCAGTGTGTCTCGTGCAAGGGATGGTTGCATCGGACAGGTTGTTCTGGGCTTGATCCCAAAACCCGACGTCCAAGTAACTTTTATAAATCTTTTGTGGCTCCTTGCTGTTCACGCCCAAGGGCGTCCCGTAATCTACGTCTAAGCGCCCCCCAACTACCTTCCAGCAGCCCCGCTGCTCAGCAAGCCACAACAAGTACCCGCTGCTGCTCGCGCCCCACGGCGCCAACAACTCAAACAGCTGCTACCACTCATAACTACAATCTTCGTTGTAGAGTCGGAAGCAATGCTGAGCAACAGCCCCTGCCCCGTCTTCTCTCCCCCCCCCTCCCCTCTTTTCCGGCAGCAATCGTGTAGGTCAGGGAAACAGACTCTTAGTCCCTACCTCCGTTTGCACCGTTTGCCAGCACAGAATATATATGTTTGCGACATCCGCCCAATGCAGCTCCTGCCTTGGGTGGTGCCACTTCCCTAGATGTTCTGGTCTCCGCGACGGCAACACCCCGACGGGTTTCATCGCGCCATGTTGCCAGGTCGCAAACCCAAATCATCCGGGTACCCCAATGCTTGCCAAAGGACGCCCAGTTCTAGGGCCACAACAGCAATTGCGTCCTGGCCTTCCCCAACCCAGGCGTAGTCACCCGTCACTTACCCCCAGAGTGGCGACGTCTCCCCTTATGCACTTCAGAATTCTGCAGTTAAACTGTAATGGAGTAACTGGGAAGATTACGGAGATAGTCGATTTCATAAAGCGGCACAACATCCGCATTGCTGCGATTCAAGAGACTAAACTCACAGCAAGATCTGCATTGCAGACCTGCTCTGGGTATAACGTCCACAGGAAAGACCGCGAGAGCGGAAATGGAGGCGGTCTCGCGTTTATCATACACCACTCTGTGCAATATTGTATATTTGATCCTGGCATCTACCGCAGGGACAATGTCTTAGAACGTCAAGGCCTATCTGTCCGGTCAGGCGATGCAAACCTAGAAATCATCAAAATCTACATCCCTCCTGCCACCTGTTGCCCCAGTGGATACCGCCCTAATATCAGGGCCTTACTCACTGGCAACAATCGCATTATCTTAGGCGAATGCCCATCATGATCTATGGCATTCAAACTTGCGGGCGGACAGTAGGGGTGAGATGTTGGCGGATCAAATAGAAGAAACGACGTTCTGCACAATAAACGGAGACGCCCCCACACGTATGGTAGGAAGCTGTCACAGCTCGCCAGATATCTCAATCGTGAGCGCAGAACTCGTAAACTGCGTCAACTGGCAGCCGATGGTAACATTGGCATCCGACCACCTGCCCATACTTATTTCGCTTGAGCGTAACGCCGACCTCATCGTCACTGAAAAACGCACTTTCATAAACTTCAAAAAAGGAAAGTGGGAAGAATATAAATCCTTTACAGACAGCCGCCTAGCTGCCCTCCCTATCCCGACTGATGCCCGCCAAGGGGAGCGTGCCTTCCGTAAGGTCATTAAATCCGCCTCGGCACATTTCATTCCCGCCGGGAGAATTCTCGAAATCCGGCCCACTTCCCGGTGGAGGCCGCAAACTTAGCAAGAGAACGTGACCTTATAAAACAGCTTGACCCAGGCGACCCCCAAATAAGGAATATAAACCAACGCATCAGATTGCTTGTAGATGAACACAAGCGGGCGAAATGGGAGGAGCACCTAAGAGGTTGTAACCTCTCTACCGGTGTGGGTAAACTTTAAAAAAATAAATAAATGTAAGGCGCGATAACCTCCGAAGAGATCTAAGGCCGAGCTTCTCTTCCAATTTGCGTCGTGCTCCTCTTGATTTTCCCTACAAATTGACCGGACGGGACCTACATGTTTTATGCCGACTCCGAACGGCATCTGCAAAGCAGATGAGTTTTCACTGAGAGCTTTTCATTGCAGAAATACACCCGGAGTGCTTGCCAAACACTGCCGAGGGGCGACCCCGCTTAGAAAAATTTTCTTCTAATTGAAAAATCTTATTTCTAAAATTTTGATGTTGCTTTGCCCGGGAGTTGAACCCAGGGCATACGGTGTGATAGGCGGAGCACGCTACCCATCACACCACGGTGGCCGCCGGTGGGTAAACTTTGGTCCACTGTAAAGTCCCTATCGAATCCGACTAAGCACAAAGACAAAGTTTCCATCGCCTTTGGCGACAAAGTGCTGTCGGATGCGAAAAAATGCGCGAGCGCTTTCTGCCGACAATATATAATGCATCCTACGGTCGACATAGATAGACGGAGAGCCAATAGACGCGCACATAAACACAAATTCAGCGCGTCACCAATCACCATCACCGCTAAAGAGGTTGATGACGCCATTGGTCGTGCTAAACCATCCAAAGCAGTGGGCCCAGACGGCATAGCCATGCCGATGCTTAAACACCTAGGGAAAGAGGGGTTCAAATATTTAGCGCATGTCTTCAATCTGCCTCTTTCCACCTTTGTCATACCTGAGAAATGGAAAATGGCCAAGGTGGTCCCGCTACTAAAGCCTGGCAAACCAGCTAACATAGGTGAGTCGTATCGTCCGATATCTCTCCTATCGCCAGTGGCAAAGACGCTTGAAGCCATTTTGCTCCCTTATTTCCAAGCAAATTTGCAGCTAGCCCCTCATCAGCATGGCTTCAAAAAACTCCATAGCACTACCACCGCGCTGAATGCCATTGGCCCCCAGATAAATTGCGGTTTAAATCAATACCCCCACCATAGAACAGTACTCGTATCGCTAGACCTATCAAAAGCTTTTGATACGGTCAACCATGGCTCGTTACTGCAGGACCTGGAAGGGTCTACCCTTCCCCCATGTCTTAAAAGGTGGACCGCAAATTATCTGGGTGGTCGGCAGGCATCGGTGCAATTTAGAAACGAAACATCAAAACCAAGGAGAATTAAACAAGGGGTGCCACAGGGTGGTGTCCTATCCCCACTTTTGTTTAATTTCTACATATCTAAGCTACCTTCACCACCGGAAGGAGTCACAATCGTTTCCTACGCCGATGACTGCACAATAATGGCCACAGGCCCAGGCCCAAAGATTGATGCGCTATGCAATAAAATAAACGGCTACCTCCCTGATCTCTCCAGTTTTTTCGCCTCGCGAAACCTGGCATTATCACCGACTAAATCTTCCGCGACCTTATTTACAACATGGACGCCCCAAATGTCGACCATTTTGAACATCCACGTCGATGGCACTACGCTACCGACTGTCCGACACCCCAAAATCTTGGGTGTGACGTTTGATCAGGATCTACATTTTGGTGAGCACGCAGCCGCAATTGTTCCGAGAATTTAGAGCCGTAACAAAATCCTTAAATCCCTCGCTGGCAGTACTTGGGGAAAAGATAAAGAAACGCTCATAACTACATACAAAGCAATTAGCCAGCCGATTACGTGCTACGCGTCACCCATATGGTCGCC
Source organism: Eurosta solidaginis (assembly GCF_040869045.1). Taxonomy (NCBI): domain Eukaryota; kingdom Metazoa; phylum Arthropoda; class Insecta; order Diptera; family Tephritidae; genus Eurosta; species Eurosta solidaginis. Next base: position 30,965,317 of record NC_090323.1, read on the forward strand.
AAGCCTAAAAATCACCCACTGGAAGAAACTACAGGCCTGCCAAAATACTGCTCTCAGAATCGCCACGGGCTGTCTTCTTATGTCCCCAGAACACCATCTGCATAATGAGGAGAGAATACTCCCCATCAGGGAGAGAAATGAGATGCTGACCAAACAGTTCCTGTTGAATACCCAGAAACCTGGGCATCCCAACAGACATCTGATTGATGAACCAGCACCGCCTAGGAGCTTAAGGAGTCATCTCCGTAAGCATTTTGAGGAAATACGGCACCTGAGAATCCAGCCGTATGAATTGAAAAAACACAAGCAGGTCCTTGGTGAACTCCATAAACAGGCGTCGGACCTTTATGCCGGGAATTGCCCGGTGAATCCAGTACTTAACGAAAATTATCCAAAACTTGCGGAAGAGGAACGCATACTCCCCAGGGAAACGCGTGTCACTCTTGCTCAACTTCGTTCTGGATACTGTAACAGGTTAAACTCTTACCTATCCAGAATCAACCCCGACATACAAAATGTATGCCCCGCTTGCAATGTGTCCCCACATGACACCAACCATCTCTTCAATTGTAATGTGGAACCAACGCCTCTGACACCCCTTTCCTTATGGTCCACCCCTGTTGAAACGGAAAGTTTCCTTGGACTCCCGTTAGAGGATATTGATGACAATTTGTGATCGGTCGCGGCTATTAGGTGGGGCGAGCATTGCTACAACAACAACAACAACATTGATGTGGATAAGTAAAAATATGGTTATGTCTAAGGCCTTATGACTATGTCAACTTTGCCTGGCTCTTAAGTCGGCGTGTTTATTTGGAAAATGCTTTGTTGAACTGCTGCTAAAATGCACAGCTGTTCTGTTCTATGGGTATGCTGCGTCTTATTACAAACGAATTTTTAACTGTTTTTATTTTGAAATACTAAATATCTTTTCTTTTAATTTTTTTTTAGTGAGTCGGTTATACGGTATAAATTTGCTGACCTTTGTGCTCACGATCTTCGTCACTTCCTTCACCATCAATGCATATTCGATCAATGTGTGCGAAGGGGTAGCCAATAATATTTTTATAACGGATATAAGGAATTGCTCTTCATATTTTATTTGTGTGAATGGACAACCGATTGCTCAAGAATGCCGTGACGGTTTATACTTTGATGCCAGTACGCAATCGTGCGTCGTTTCGAATAGTGTTTGTTTGTCGTGTAATAGCAATCAGCTGACATCGACTGCATTGGCCAAGACTTGTAATAAATATGTGCTGTGCTTTGCTGGTACACCCGTACAACAACAATGCGCCGATAATTTACAATTCAATCCGAATTTGCGTGCCTGTGATTTACCCAAAAATGTTGATTGTGTTTCAAATTATTGCTCGATTTATCAAAATCCAAATGAAATTGTTTACGTTGCCAGTCAGTCATCGTGCGCGAAGTGAGTTTTTGGTTTAATTGATTTATATGTATACGAGCCGGATCCGTACGCATCTTGCGCAACTAATATAAAAGTCTCTTATAAAATATCAACATGAATCAGCTGTTCTATCAATCAATTAAAACACAGCTTGCGCTGCCATCTGGCGTATGGTAGCAAGTACCGGTAATGCAGGCAAATATTCACAATAGTGCCAGATTACAAATAGATTTATTTGTGTGCTCACAATCGTTTATTTTTAAGAAATTATTTTAAAAATATATAGCTAAACAAAAGCACTACGACCAAAATTGCCCAAAGCTCGCTAATAGCCCGAATCTCCATCTTTACAACCAAAACTTTATTTATAGATTTGGATTTCAAATAAGAGCGAAAAAGGACCCGTACATAAAAACAGCAATTAAAAATAATATATATGATATTTATTTTGAGTATTATTTTCAATTTGCAGATATTTTATTTGCATGAATGGTCAGCCTCAGAATCAAACCTGCATCAGCGGCTTGCACTTCAATCCAGCCTGCAAATATTGTGATTTAGCTGCTAATGCCAAATGCACGGTGAGTTTTTTTATCGAATACTGGCTCGGAAAAATGTTATGGAGGTCGGACACAAATAGGGTCTAAAACTTGTTCATAATTATCGATTATCGAATGAAAAAATGTATATTGGAAATCTAATTATTTAACTACCGATTAGGAGTTAAGTGCGAAAATGAAGACAATCTCATTAACTTGGTCTAAGAGGCGAGAATACTCTCCATCAAGGAGAGAAATGAGATGCTAACCAAACAGTTCCTGTTGAATACCCAGAAACCAGGGCATCCCGACAGACATCTGATTGATGAGCCAACACCACCCAGGGGCTTCAGGAGTCATCTCGGTAAGCATTATGAAGAAATACGGCACCTTAGAACTTAGCCGTATGACGCCAAAAAACACAAGCAGGTCCTCAGTGAACTCCACAAACAGGCGTCGGACCTTTATGCCAGGAATTGCCCGGTGAATCCAGTACTCAAAGAACTCAAATCTACTACTACTCAAAATCCAGAATCAACCCCGACATACTACCCTGACATATACGACGCCCTGCTTGCAATGTGTCCCCACATGACACCAACCATCTCTTTAATTGTTATGTGGAACCAACGCCTCTAACACCCCTCTCATTATGGTCTATCCCTGTTGAAACGATAGCAAGTTTCCTTGGACTCCCGTTAGAGGATATTGATGACAATTTGTGATCGGTTGCTCCTATTGGCTGGGTCGAAGCACTTCTACAACAACAACCATATCTGGTTAAATTGGATTTTACCAGGAGGATAGCAATCTATCAGCTTCGATTGACGTTTTCACCAACACAGAGTGACCGACATAATCCGGTTGAATCGATAATTGTGAACATTTTTTGAAAAATTTATTGTGAATACATGAAAACTAGCCAAACAGCTGAGTTTTGTTTACACTTTTTTCTTGGACTAACTGAGACACGAAAGCATGGAGAAAACGAAAATTTCGATAACGTATAGATAAGTGACTAACTGAAGATGGTGAAAACGGCCCTAAGAGTCCAAAGGTACAAAACCCCACTTTTTTTACTCGTAACTCTCGATTTTGCGGTATATCCGGGGGGAATCTTGTATATAGTCATTCTTTCATTCATCTTGAAGATCAGATTTACTAGAAAACTGGTATGACTTCCCAAATTGTTTTTTGGTGGCTTCTTGTTTCACAAAACTATAAAAAAACGAGTATGCTGAAACGACGACAGGTCATTGGAAGAAATTATAACATTTCACCTTTGAAAATCGAATGTCCAAAACAAAATATTTTTAGAAAGAGAAAAAGCTTTCCTTTCAGCTAAAGCTTTATATTTTAGGGTAGTATTTTGTTCCCGATCGGGATTTCGTTCGGCGGCCACCCTGAGGCTGATCTGAGCTTGAATTTTTTTAGACAATTTTTTATTTCTTTCAGATAACGGGCTCAAAAACCAGAACTACTTATCAAACTGCTGCTATGCTCGCTCCACATTTGGTTGATATCACCTGCCCAGCTGAAGGTATTCACTTCATCTCACACAAAAACCCCCATCAATACTACATGTGCGTTAAGGGCAAAGGTGCTCTCATGACTTGTGCTGCGTCTTTGTATTTTGATAAGGATGAAGGTGCTTGTCGCCGTCAAGAAGATATTATGAAGAACCGTTAAGTTTCTTTAATTTAATTTGAATTAGGTTTGTTGTATGTGCATTGTTAGTTGTTGTGGTTTTTAGAAGATCGGTTATTATTTTATTATTTATAAAAATAAAGTAAACAAAAATTTACGCGAAAATTGGTTGAGAAGTTCTTTTTATGTCTAAGTTGAAATAAAACTTGGAGACATCAAATTTCCAGCTATCGAGATCAGTTACTTGGTCCCTATTAAGTTTCGTATGCCAAATTTATTTCTGTTGTGGCGGATTACTTCACTTGTGCGGTGCGGGTGTACTTCTGCGGCTTAGCGGGAGTGGACTGTATGCGATGGGTTTATCACTCACAAATGCAGGTGTTCCAAAGAAAACTCACTAGGCTTTTGTTCACTTTACTTTAATTAAGTTAACTTTAGTGGGTTGTACATAAATACAAGTTTAAATTCAATGTACTATTAAAAAAAGGTAAAGTAAATCACGGGCGGTCGTGTCAGCAGCAAAATATAGGCCCCTATTATGAGCATTATTCGATCTTCGATCTTCGCTGGCTATCGAACATCGAAAATCGAATTTTCATTCGGTAGTATGACGCGCGTTCGACCACAGTCGAAGATCGAATTTGTCTCATAATAGGGGCCATATATTTTATTTCAATAGCAAAAAATAGTAACTAAGCAAACGTCAAATGCAAAGTAGTGAGAAAAAACCCCACCTTATCGACGTATATGATACACTACCAAATCGACACCTAGTTACCCCATTAACATTACGAAGATTATTAAGACAACTTTAAGATCCAACATGCCGCCGCCCTTGAACTATATATGTACATATGATATGTTCAACTTAATCTTATAATAAATATTTCAAGGTATTTGACAATAAATATTTAAATATCAAGAAATTACAAACTATGTATTTTGAGTATCATATGTTTACAAATTCAGTCTTCAGTTATTAAGATAACTATTAGAAAGGATATTCATCTTTACAAAAATTCAATTTTTAATTACTCTCAAACAAATTTAACTTTTAATAATCGAAAAATTTTACTTTAAATTTCAATCATCAAAAATTTACTTTAAATTTTTAACTTCGCAAAGTTTACTTAACATTTTTAATTATTAAAAAATATTAACTTTACAATTTAATTTTGAAAGTCTATCTCGAAAAATTTAATATTTTTATAAACTTGAGTAATCGAGATAAATATGCAAAAATACGAAAACCTTATAAATATTACGCCTTTTCTTATGATGACTCGCAAAACAAATCCCCTTTTGTAAGTAAAAGGCACAGTCTGGTTACGGGTCGAACGTACTCTCCATTTCTTGTCTTCACGGTTACGACGCCCACGTTTCCATCGCTACCAGGGTGACAACGAATTACCCTCGCAAGTGTCCACTTCGTAGGTGGAGTTCGTTCATCAAACAAAGCTACGACATCTCCTTCTTCGTAGTTGCGTGCGGATCTAAACCATTTAGTTCGACGTTGTAAATTTAGCAAGTATTCATAACGCCATCGGCGCCAAAAATGTTGTCGCATAGAAGAGATTAAATGCCAAAGCTGAAGTAAATTTCCACAGAACCCTTGACCCTCAGGTTCTGGGATCGACTTCAGTGGCTCGCCGACGAGGAAATGGCCAGGCGTTAAAGCTTCAAGGTCGGTTGCGCTGGTCGGATCAGCGCATAAGGGGCGAGAATTGACGCATGCTTCGACTTCGGTAAGCAGAGTGCTGAATTCTTCGAAAGACAGTAATTTAGCTTCTAGAACGCGTTTAATATGGTATTTTATGCGCCTGATACCGACTTCCCAATATCCGCCCATATGAGGCGCGATTCGCGCGTTAAAGTGCCACTCTATGTTGTAGTCAGCGAAAAACGATCGCAACTTCTCATCTGCCATACACTTCTCATATCTCTGGCGCAATTCTCTGTCAGCGCTAACGAAGTTCGTACCAGGCATGCTTAACGAACGAAACGATATCATTTCGTTACGATAATCAACGTTAATAAACGAAACGAAGTCATTTCGTTTCGTTTATTAACGTTAAGAACGCCAAATTAACGTTAATTTGACGATCTTAACGTTAATAAACGAAACGAAGTGACTTCGTAGCGTTTATTAACGTTGATTATCGTAACGAAATGATATCGTTTCGTTCGTTAAGCATGCCTGGTTCGTACCGTTATCAGAGTACATAGCTTTGCAATAACCTCGACGGTTGATAAAGCGTTTGAATGCGTTGAGAAAAGCACTTGAGGACAAATCTCCAACAAATTCCAAATGCATAGCACCAGTACACATGCATATAAACGACGAAATGTAGCCCTTTGTTGACTTTGACCCTCTTCGATGTGCAAATTTGTAAGTATACGGACCAGCGAAATCTACAGCTGTGCGCGTGAAGCATCGAGCATAAGTGGTGCGAGACGAAGGAAGATCGCCCATCGACTGGACGGATGTATTTCGGTTCAAGCAAGTGCATTTAACGCACTTATGGTATATGCTTCTAATCAAATTACGGGCACCAATTACCCAATGGCGGTGTTGAAGAATGACAGTCATTATGTGTGGCCCAGCGTGTAGGGTATACTTATGTATGTCAGATATTATTAATTTCGACAGCGGTGAATTTTTTGGTAAGATAATAGGGTGTTTGGCGTCAAGCGCGACATCCGCAGATTTTAGGCGACCTCCGACCCTTAAAACGCAACAAGCTACTTCGCAAGGGAATCGGTCTTTTCTCCCTGCAATGAAAAATCTCATTAGTAAAATACATACTTTGGGTATATTTAATTAAACGTAGTTCGGCTGCATCTAACTCTTGACAAGTAGGAGTACCATCTTTGATTTTTAGTGTACGGTTCTTACTAGCGCGAGTATTGTGAATGAACCTTAATGCATATGCGATAACCCTCCGTAGTTTTGAAAATGATGAATATTTAGTCATGATTGACCAGCACTCCTCGGTACCGTTATGTGAACGGCAACCTTCTTGCGTAGACCAAGTTCAGTTAAATGCCGTTCTGGCGTAGATTGCTTCCAAAACTGTTCTTCGCTGTACAAAAAGTCGGGACCACCACAGCTGATGTTGTATAAGTTCTTGCGGCGTTAAACCTCTTGACGCGCAATCTGCCGGATTGCGTGCTGAGCGTACATGGTGCCAGCACTCTGGTGGTAGAACTCCTTGTATATCGGCCACACGATTCGCAATGAATGTTTCCCATCTACTTGGGTGAGCTTGCAACCACGCCAGGGTAATATTTGAATCAGTCCAGGCGTATAGCGGGTAGCGAAGTTCGTCCCAACTTTGTAGTACACTTCGTACTAACTTAGACGCAAGATGAGCTGCGCAGAGCTCCAAACGCGGTAATGTGGTAGACTTAATTGGCGCAACTTTGGTTTTAGCCAAAATCAGGGAAACCGTGACTTGTCCGTTGCTATACACTGTACGCGCGTATATGACGGCGGCATAGGCTCGTTCCGATGCATCTGAGAAAACGTGAAGCTCAGTTGCTGATTCAGAGGTTTTACAGCCAACCCAACGAGGCACCTTTAGATCCGTCAAACTTTGTAGCTCCGATCGATGTCCACACCAGCTTTCCGCTATTTTATCAGGTATTAGTTCGTCCCAACCAACCTCGGCGCGCCAGATGTCCTGAAATCACATCTTGGATTTGATCGTGGTGGGGGCGAGCAAGCCCAAAGGGTCGAACAGCGTGCTAGCATCCGATAAAAAGGCTCTCTTTTTAGCAAGCCTGGGTGGTTGCTTAAGGTTGATTGCAAAAGTGAAATAATCTTCCTCCGTGCTCCACACGAGGCCGAGCGCGTGAACATCTTTTCTTTCAGCGATGTAATGAGCAATGTTCTCTGAAGCGCTAGGGATAGTGCTGGTAAGCTCCACACAATTTTAAGCCCACTTGCGAAGTTCAAACCCACTACCAAGGAGGATTTTGGAGACATTATGTTGCAAAGACTGAAGCTCATCAACACTCGAAGCGCCGGTTAAAAGATCGTCCATATAAAAATCCCTTCGTATTATTGCAGCGGCATTTTCGCATATACTTGTTGAATAACGTGAACTTTTCTGAAGTGCCTTGACAGCCAAATGTGATGCGGCGGCGACCCCGTACGTTACCCGAAGCATCCTGTAGTCTTGAATGGGATGTGATGGGTCACTTCGCCAAACAATCCGTTGCAGGTCTACGTGTTTCGGTGAAACACATACCTGACGGTACATTTTTGCAATGTTCGCAGTGACGGCATAACGTTGGGTTCGGAAGCGTAAAAGCTCTGTTGAAGTTGCGGACCGACACACAGTGCGTCGTTGAGAGAGTTCCCATTTGTTGTCTTAGCGGATGCGTTGAAGACGACTCTTAACACTCGACTCCTTAATCACGGGGTGATGGGGTGTCGTTTTTCACAAAAGGTTTTCCTTCATTAATCACATTAACTACGTAACATCGAAAGCATATTCTATGCTCGGATTTGTACGGCGCAATGCTTCAAAATTCTCAGACCCCTATACCTTTAAGCTGGTCTACACGTCATACGTTAGATCTCATATTGAATACGCTGTCTTCATTTTGAGACCAAGCAACCAAACGGCCATTTGTAGAATTGAGAGAATTCAAAAAATTTTCCTTAAATATGCCCTTCGCCCGTTAAACTTTTCGGAGCCGATTCCTTCCTACTCTGCACGTCTTTTACTTTTAAGCCTCAAGTCTTTGGAAAATCGTAGATCTATACTGTGCTTGTCATTCATGTAAAATGTTATTAATGGCTACATTGATTGCCCTTATTTGCTGGAAAGGATTCGATTTAATGTTCCCCAAAGATCTCTCAGAAATTCCTTTCCATTTTATTACGATTATTTCAGAACGAATTACGCTGGTAATGGTCCCATTACGCGTGCTATTCGGGAGCTTAACTAAATAAGTAATTCCGCTGCTCTTGATTTTTCTATACAAAGAGCTGAATTTATGAATATTTTGAAGTCTGCTTTCTAAGTAAACCGATTACTTTTAGGAATAAGTATTTTTTAAATTTTCATTGCATCATAGTCTGTAAGGAATAAAATTCATATACTTAAACAAATAAATAAATAAATAAATATAATATGTGGGATTCGACGTTTCGACAGCAGCTTCCATGTGCTTCATGCTTATGAGCTCTCGCATAAACTCGTTGTAGCTGGCACGTAAATCTTTATCGGCGGCGAGTTTCCTTTCTATGTGTAAGAGGTTACGAACCGCCTGGTTTCGAGACTCTCCAAGGGGTACATCAGGCTTTAGCGGTAATTCGACGATGAAACGGTTGTCCGGTGATCTGGTATGCGTTGCTTTGAAGTGCTCTTCACAAAATTGTTCCTCCCTCGTTAGATACGTTTTCTCCGGCGCGTCTTCCAATTCCCAGAGCCTCGTCAAAGCTCTTTCGAGTTGCACCTCACAAAAATAAGTTTGGAAACACGGCGTTGATGGATTGTCTACACTTCCAAAGATCGTCCAACCGAACACTGTGCGTTGAGTTGTAGGCATCCCACATGGACCCTTTCGAATCTCCAAGCAAACTACCGTCTCCATTACGTCCATACCTATCAATAGATCAATAGGACCGGGCCTCATAAACTGCGGGTCTGCTAGGGACAACCCTTGGATATGTAGCCACGAAGTTATACTCACGGTTTGAGTCGGTAAATTCCCGGTGATTTTTGGTAAAATTAATGCATTGATAGCATAGCATTGATCAGAAAAGTTCGATGATAGTGACAGCGAAACTTGACCTCAAGCGCGTCTTCCCTGTGAGGACCCAATGCCTGTAATTATTGTGGTAGACGAGCTCCTACGTATGCCCAAACGTCGGACACATGACTCAGTTACGAAGGAGGCGTGCAAACCAGAGTCAAACAACAAACGAGCTTGTTGAAAGCGACCAGAACAATCTCGTACCATAACCAGAGCCGTAGCCAACAATATAGTTTTGTTCTCTGGTAGCGGATCAGCATTCGTGTCTAAACACGAAGACACACATTCAGGGGCGGGGTTATCGGTCGAAAAAGCGATTGCGGAAAGAGCGGTGGTGCTATTCCCTGAAGTGTTATTTGCGGCGGCGTGGTTCGATGTTGTTTGTTGGTTTTCGGCGGTGTCGGTACTGTTGGTTGCTGCTGGCGTTCCATGTAATAGCGTGTGATGGCGTTGGCAACACTTGCGGCATAACGAAGAACTATTGCAACGAGGTTTATAATGCCCCGAACCTAGGCAATTTATGCAAAGATGTGACTGCTTAACAAACTTTGATTTAGAGGTAGGATCAAGGCTGATGAATTTATCGCAGCTATAAATCTTGTGCGCACCCTTGCAACAAGGGCAACTATTTGTGTTGGGATCAGATATAGCATGGAAAGCTTTGGTATGTTTGTTAGCAGTAATGGGTTTACTTGGTTGTAAGGGCGATGCTGCTGACAGCATAGACAGGGATGTACATCGAGTCTCAAGAAATGTAGTTAGCTCCTCAAATGTTGGCGGTGCATCAGTCAAAAGTGACAGCTCCCACTGCTTCCTTGTTTCAAAAGATAATTTACATACGAGCCAGTCGTCCCAGAAATCAATAGCGCGGCCTAATGTCTTGAGCTCGCGAACATGCTGCTGATATGGGTTCAGAAATGTTTTAATTGCACTGGCGGTGTCACTTGTCGCTTTGCGGACATCGGCCATTGCCTTGAAATGCGATTCGACGATAACTCGCATAATGTTGAACCGGGACTTGAGGAAGTCCCATGCCTCCTTATAATTGGCGTCACAGATTTTGAAACCGCTGACCACCTTCAACCCTTCCCCCTTTAAACAACTCCGTAAATAATGCATTTTCTGCCCGTCCGACAAGCAGCATTACCATCAACAAGTAAGCAAAAGGAATCATAAAAGCTGATCCACTAAGTTGAATCGCCCGAAAAAGATGGTAACTCAATTTTTGGTAAACAAATGGAGGCAGAAACTGTTGTAGAATGTGTTGCATTGTGACTTGGAGATTCTATACGACATTTGCGAACACGATTAAAATTGGCTAGGGTCGATGCGTACCAAGTTTCGGCTTGTGTCCGTGTGCTCTCCTCAACTGCAGCGTTTTCTGTACCACATGAAGTGTCCACCTCATCTTGTGCAGCGTTGAATCGCGCCCATTGCTCATTCAAGAGTTGCAAATAACTTTCAACTTGATCGATGTCTACAGTTAATGCAACATCCGTGCTTTTGGTCATATAACGTTTGATTGCATTGAGCGCGGAATCGCGGGTTTTTACAAAAGCGGACATACTTTTAGGTATTACTAATATTCGAAGAGGTGTATGTGATTCTATTCGTAGAATGCCGATTTGTTACAAAAAAAAAAGCGAAAATGTAACTTTTGTATCAAAATTGCATGGGGGTATAAACGTATAAGCGGAGTCTGATATTTAGTATTGAATGCTCGCTTAGAGGGCAATTAAAAGTCGTATGAGTTGAACTTGTACGAAATACAAAGCATAAAAGGAATTTGCAATCCTTGTTAATATGTATATTTGTATGTGTGTAGAGGGCAAATGAAAGTCGCTTGGTACTTGCAATTGTAGAGTTGCGCCAAGATTATTGAATATATAAGCTATGTATATATGTATATAATATTTGCAGAATACTTGCGGTTTTTTAATTTTATGCGGTGAAATGCTTTTCCTGGTGGATAATTCGGCGCGAATGACCAAAAAATGTTGTGGCGGATTACTTCACTTGTGCGGTGCGGGTGGACTTCTGCGGCTTAGCGGGAGTGGACTGTATGCGATGGGTTTATCACTCACAAATGCAGGTGTTCCAAAGAAAACTCACTAGGCTTTTGTTCACTTTAATTAAGTTAACTTTAGTGGGTTGTACATAAATACAAGTTTAAATTCAATGTACTATTAAAAAAAAGGTAAAGTAAATCACGGGCGGTCGTGTCAGGAGCAAGATATATATTTTATTTCAATAGCAAAAAAAAGTAAGTAAGCAAACGTCAAATGCAAAGTAGTGAGAAAAAACCCCACCCTTATATGATACACTACCATATCGACACCTAGTTACCCCATTAACATTACGAAGATTATTAAGACAACTTTAAGATCCAAGAAATTCGTTACATTATTTTCTTCAAAGCTGGAGGGAATTTGCTTACCTCTGCTGTGACCCATGACTGTCAATAAGAAGATATTTGGGTTGAAGGATCTTTATTCATAGGTGGCTTGACCGTTCGATTCCATGTTACACACCACCAGAGCGGGGATGAAAAAAGCATCATGGCTCAAAGTCGTCATTAGCAAAACTGACCAAATTGGATCCCTCGACATATTAGCTTTGCCGTAAAACTAAATTCAGATTCATCGAGAAGCCCACTTGGAATGGATGAAGGTGACACCGGCTATAACTTTTTAGAAAATCGCTGTGCTACGACTATACAGTTCCGCATGCGACTGATCTCGACCTCGGAGATATGAGTAAACCGAGACTGAAGTACTTTTTTTCTTTTCTTTTCTTTTTTCTCTTGAGCTCAAGTCTAAATTTGCCGATTGGCTGTGCAAATAAATAGTAAATACCTTAACAGTAATAGCTCTTGATAACATCTGGCTGCCCTGTGAAAGATATTAGAGCTATAGAACAGCTTGAATTTGTGTGTTACATCGAGCGCCTGACAAAAAAATTCTCCCCTTCTAACTGCAATCTATCCGCAAATCAATTCAGCGAGCTCTTGTTGATGTTCTTCCTATAGCAGTACAAGGCAAACGAGGCCTTCCTAGCCCTATACTTTGACTTTCCAAAGCAGCTTTCTTTCTTTTAACTATAATTGCAACTAGAGTACTCGGCAAACAATTGGTTTGCCTACACTTAAAAAGTGAGCCTTGTTTCCCCTTTTCACTTTACATCACATTCTCTTATACTTTGTCTTCCATTTTTCTTCTATTTGTGTCCATTCCTTATTCCTTATATTTCCCTTCCAACCCAAACCCATTTCCACTCCCGCTCCCACTTCCATGCCCACACCCACACCCAATTCTACTCCCACGATCACTCTCATTGCCATTCCCACTCTCACTTCTACTCCTGGTTTCACTCCCACTTTCTCCCTCTCTCTAACATCAATTTGCTCATATATGGAATCCTATACCAAACATTGAATACGTACTTCATCTGGTAGACCGATTTCAATATAAAACTAACATGTTCAAAAGTTACCAGGTACAATTTTTTAAAATGCTTTCATTTGTGTATTTAAGATATAGAAAGATCATTGAGACGTTATCTTGCCCGATAATACTCCTCCCTGCGATGTAACTATTCTCCCAGTAAACATAAGTTTTTTGTTTTATGGTTCAGTGGTCTACTTCCCGGAAAGAAAAGTTTCTCAAATATTAAGCTTGTTAAAGATGTAACCATGTGCCGATTTTCAATACGATTTTTTAGAAAAGGTCGGCCCCTGGTCCACATCCAGGAATGAAAAGTTACTCAAACATTTACTTGGTCAAAGAAGTATCGATTTACCAAATTTGAGACAAATCGCAACATAAATAAGATTTGGAAGAGGTCGGTTCACCTCCTCCCGGGAAGGAAAGTTTCTCAAATAATAAGCTAGTAAGGGAAGTAAACCTGTACCTAATTTCAAGGAAATCGAACCATAAATTATTATTTTTATAATAGGTCGGCCATTTGTTCACTTCTCGGAAAGATAAGAATAAAAACGGACCAAGTTGTAAATCTCATCACACACACACAAAATTTCATAAAAATCGTTCCAGTCGTTAGGGGGAGCTAACACACAAACACCCAAGTATTGCGCATACCTCATAGATCGATTATGCCAACTTTCACCTTGACTTCGACCCGTACGTGTAAGGCGATGCCCTCTTCCGAGGCAGCGTCCTATATGTATCAGATATTCGTCATAGGCTGATCTTTCTGTAATTCCTGAATTACTCTATTAATGCGTCCGAGTAGCTTTACAACTGGAACTTAAGATTTGACACAGTCTAGTCTCCGCAACCTATGTGTGCTCATATTGAAAGCAGCTGTTTAAAAATAAAGACGCATGAGTGATTGAAGGGCTAATTAAACTTCCTCAACCCTAACGCCATAGTCGTAACCATACCCATATCCATAACCATCTCCAATGTGATCCATTAATGGTGCCTTAATCTAAAAATCGTGAAAATTTCATAAAAATGAAGAAAACCAAAAAATTACAAACATATTCCACAAAAAATAAGTCTCTTAATCATAACCTATCCAAATCAATGAATAAAATCTACAAAAAATTATTAAATTCACCAACTCAAATATTTTTAAGTTATGGATATGGCGAAAAACCAAAAACCAATTGGTTGGCTCGATCAACTGTTTTATCTGGTTATGGTTATATGGTTATAAGTCACCATTAATTGGACCTTGAATTTGATCAAATCACTCTGCTCTGGTAACATACCTAATTAAAACAAGTAAGCAAAGTTAAGTTCGGGTTTAACAGAACATTGCATACTCAGTTGAGAGCTATGGTGACAAAATAAGGGAAAATAACCATGTAGGAAAATGAACCGAGGGAAACCCTGGAATGTGTTTGTATGACATGTCTATCAAATGAAAGGCACTAAAGAGTATTTTATGAGGGAGTGGGCCATAGTTCTATAGGTGGACGCCTTTTCGAGGTATCGCAACTTAGACTTTGTTTGTACGATATGGGTAACAAATGAAAGGTGTTAATGAGTATTTTAAAAGGGAGTAATCCTTAGTTCCATAGGTGGACGCCGTTTCGAGATATCTCCATAAAGGTGGGCCAGGGGTGACCCTAGAATTTGTTTGTACAATATGGGTATCAAAAGAAAGGTGTTAATGAGTATTTTAAAAGGGAGCGATCCTTAGTTCTATAGGTGGACGCCGTTTCGAAATATCGCCATTAAGGTGGACCAGGGGTGACCCTAGAATTTGTTTGTACGATATGGGTATCAAATTAAAGGTATTAATGAGGGTTTTAAAAGGAAGTGGTGGTAGTTGTATAGGTGGTCGCCTTTTCGAGATATCGCCATGAAGGTGGACCAGGGGTGACCCTAGAATGCGTTTGTACAATATGGGTATCAAACGAAAGGTGTTAATGAGTATTTTAAAAGGGAGTAGGCCTTAGTTCTATAGGTGGACGCCGTTTCGAAATATCGCCATAAAGGTGGACCAGGGGTGACTCTAGAATGTGTTTGTACGATATGGGTATCAAATTAAAGGCATTAATGAGGGTTTTAAAAGGGAGTGGTGGTAGTTGTATAGGTGGTCGCCTTTTCGAGATATCGCCATAAAGGTGGACCAGGGGTGACTCTAGAATACGTTTGTACAATATGGGTATCAAACGAAAGGTGTTAATGAGTATTTTAAAAGGGGGGTGGGCCTTAGTTCTATAGGTGGACGCCTTTTCGAGGTATCGCAGTAAAGGTGGACCAGGGGTGACTCTAGACTTTGTTTGTACGATATGGGTATCAAATGAAAGGTGTTAATCAGTATTTTTAAAAGGGAGTGGGCCTTCGTTCTGTAGGTGGACGCCTTTTCGAGATATCGCCATAAAGGTGGACCAGGGGTAACTCTAGAATGTGTTTGTACGATATTGGTATCAAATTAAAGGTATTAATGAGAGTTTTAAAAGGGAGTGATGGTAGTTGTATATGTGAAGGCGTTTTCCAGATATCGACCAAAAATGTGGACCAGGGTGACCCAGAGCATCATCTGTTGGATACCGCTAATTTATTTATATATGTAATACCTGCCAAGATTTCAAGGGTTTTTTATTTCGCCCTGCAGAACTTTTTCATTTTCTTCTACTTAATATGGTAGGTGTCACAACCATTTTACAAAGTTTTTTCTAAGGTTATATTTCGCGTCAATAAACCAATCCAATTGCTATGTTTCATCCTTTTTTTTCGTATTGGTATAGAATTATGACATTTTTTCATTTTTCGTAATTTTCGATATCGAAAAAGTGGGCGTGGTCATATTCGGATTTCGTTAATTTTTTATACCAAGATAAAGTGAGTTCAGGTAAGTACGTGAACTAAGTTCAGTAAAGATGTGTCGATTTTTGCTCAAGTTATCGTGTTAACGGCCATGCGGAAGAACAGACGGACGACTGTGTATAAAAACTGGGCGTGGCTTCAACCGATTTCGCCCATTTTCACAGAAAACAATTAACGTCATAAAATCTATGCCCCTACCAAATTTCAAATGGATTGGTAAATTTTTGTTCGACTTATGGCATAAAAAGTATCCTAGACAAATTGAATGGAAAAGGGCGGAGCCACGCCCATTTTGAAATTTTCTTCTATTTTTGTATTTTGTTGCACCATATCATTACTGGAGTTGAATGTTGACATAATTTACTTATATGCTGTAAAGATATTAAATTTTTTGTTAAAATTTTATTAAAAAAAAAATTTTTTAAGTGGGCGTGGTCCTTCTCCGATTTTGCTAATTTTTATTAAGCGTATATGTAGTAATAGGAGTAACGTTCCTGCATATTTCATCATGATATCTTCAACGACTGCCAAATTACAGCTTGCAAAAAGTTTTAAATTACCTTCTTTTAAAAGTGGGCGGTGCCACTCCCATTGTCCAACATTTTACTTATTTTCTATTCTGCGTCATAAGTTCAACCCACCTACCAAGTTTCATCGCTTTATCTGTCTTTGGTAGTGAATTATTGCACTTTTTCGAAATTTTCGATATCGAAAAAGTGGGCGTGGTTATAGTCCGATATCGTTCATTTTAAATAGCGATCTGAGATGAGTGCTCAGGAACCTACATACCAAATTTCATCAAGATACCTCAAAATTTACTCAAGTTATCGTGTTAACGGGCGGACGGACGGACGGACATGGCTCAATTCCTTTATACCTGTACAACCAACCGTTATCCAATCAAACTTAATATACTCTGTGAGCTCTGCTCAACTGAGTATAAAAATGGCATGTTTATGTCATCTCATAAAATTTAATCAATAAGTGATTGCATTAGTTGGTTCGTTTTTTTGGCGCATGCTACATATGTTTTTGCGACGATACCATCTATTAATAAGATCCTCTCTTAGATAAATTTTACAAATGCCTAATTTCAAAAGTGATGATAAAAATTACTAATATTAACTAAGAGTTTTCCCTAAGAGTTGTTATTGATGCAAAAAACCGATGAACCACACAAAACACCGGGCAGCCCTTTTACAAGAACCCAAAGCAAATTGTCTTGCTAAAAACTTGAAATCTTCTTAAAGGTACTTGAAATCGGTTCAAAAATTTCGCCAAACGTATCTAAAGAAATATCATATACATAGATTTAAAAGATATAATCACGGCTTTTCGTACTTGGGGCAGTTATAGATAGGTTATGGTTAACACCACCAATTTCCTTCTGTTCCTTAAAATCCAGCTATTAAGTACCCGTCTATTCACACAGAGTTCATCTGTATGGGCTGTAATAAATTTTGCTCATTAAGAGAAATAAAATAGTCTAAGCAGCTTAAATGTCTGTGGGATGTACGCTCTGGATCTTTATTTGAGCGCTTCTGTTGGGCTTGCAAGTTTTTATTGTTATATGTAGTAGACTTGAAAGCATGAGGGATACGCATGTTTTTTTATTTGGTCCCGTAAATAAACTTAAATAGCGGTAACAACACGCTCGAACGTTCTTGGTCGGTTATTCTATCTGAACAATTTGTGGATCTAAATTGTCTCTTTCGAGATGCACTTTTTTATACGTGGCCTAGAACGTGGTCACATCAAATCGCTCCCGAAATGGGGGGGGGGGGGGGGGGGCAAGTATTTTAATGACACTAGTTAGCAGAACGTACCGCATCTATATCCGACAAAGGGTCATCAACCTCGCTTACACCTCCCAAATCCTTTGTTGTTGATTTTTCCAAGAGGGCAAGAGTTAGAATTATTTGAAACGATATTGAACACTGAAGATGGCACAATGCTAAAACCCATTTATGATGGTAAATCATTCTAAAAAAATTCTAACTCATAAAATCTTTCAGGGAGTGGCTTTAAAGGCATAAGAATAACAACATACAACTGTGAACGGTAGGAATCGCTAGTAAGCTGGAAGAGGACGAGGTTAGAAAGGCTCTAAAACCAAAATAACACCGCTGATGGCCATGCTACTTTGGACTAGGTAGGCAATTGGAAAGTAAATTAATCTCTCGACAAACAAAAATCATGCTCAAAAAGTCACTTATCGGACCCGTCCTGCTATATAGTGCAGAGGCATGGACCATAACAACACCAGATGGCGTTACAACAAGTTAAATGGGTCTGTTGAATACACAGAATCCTGGACATCCCAACCGGATTGAAGAGGCCCCATCTCCTAGGGGCTTAAGAATTCATCTCCGCCAGCATTATGAGGACATACGGCACCTGAGAGCACAGTCGTATGAAGAAAAAAAACACAAAGAGGTGCTCAGTGTTATCCATAAAAAGGCGTCGGATATCTATACCAGGAATTTCACGGCGAACCCCGTTCTTAAAGATAAATACCCTGACCTCGCAGAAGGGGAAATCACTCTCCCTAGGCAGACGCGTTATTCTAGATTAACTTCGATCTGGATACTGTAACAGGTTAAAGTCTTACCTATCCAAAATCAACTCCACCTTTTTGCAATATGTTCCCACATGACGCCAAACATCTCTTTAACTGCAATGTGGAACCAACACCTCGAACACCCCTCTCACTCTGTTCCACCCTTGATGTAACTGCAAATTTCCTTGGACTCTCGTTAAAGAATATTGATGACAATTTGTTAGTGGTCGTACCTATTGGATGTGGCGAAGCACTGGCACAACAACAACAACATCAGATGCGGCGGCTATGGCAGTATTCGAGAGAAAACCGAAAAAAAATTTTGTGATGACCTATACGAGCTCTATACAGACATCAACATAGGACAGCAAATTTAAGTTCAGTGGCTACGCTGACTAGGTCATGTTATGCGAATGAATGATGATGCTCCTTTATAGATCGCACCGCTATGCACACAATGCGACGAATTGAAAATTTTGAAAAATGTGTGTCCGTTCAGCGGCTGGCGCAAGGGCAAATGGCAGAACATACTGTACACGTGTATACCGATGGTTCCGAATAAACGGAAGTGGTCGGTTCTGCTGTTCACTGTGTCGATACAGAAATAAGTAGATCACACTGGTTGCAGGGTCTTTCAGGCGGAAATTGTAGCCGTCAAGAAAGCAGCAGATATTGATAGTCAGGCGGTGATCAAGGCAATAACCTTAAAGAGTACCTTCTTAAGCAGTGTGCTTAAATGCAAAGAAGCATAGAGGGGACTTCGCTCAGGCCAGACCAAAAATCTATACAGGGTTCCTGGCCATAAAGAGATAGAAGGCAACGAAGCAGCACTTGATGAATCGACGATAGATATGCCAATTCGTTTGAGCGAAATCAAAAAGATGCAGGAGTTGCATATGAACCATCAAGCAGAAAAGGTGTGGACAGAAGCGTGGGGCTGCACAATTTCTAAGATCATTTGCAAGTCCTACGGCGCACAGTGACGCCTCTGCCGTTAAAGCATGGCAAAAATCAAAAAAATCAAGAAAGCGTTCGTTAAACCTAATACATGTTTCTAATAGAGAATTTTCCTGGGATCAAGAATATATAACTATTTTTTCACAGAAAATTATAGTTTACCAGGTAGAGCCGCTCAAAGTAGACCAATTTTAAACATTGGGAAAAATTTGAAATTTTTCTTCTTTTTCGTTGTATTCCAAATGGTTTTGTGAGTAAAGAAGGCGGCCGGTTGTCGTTTTCTTGTATAGCTATTAAAGATAATTTAATTTAGGATTGAAGCAAAAACAGGTAAAGAAGGTTAAGTTCGGGTGTAACCGAACATTACATACTCAGTTGAGAGCTATGGTGACAACATAAGGGAAAATAACCATGTAGGAAAATGAACCGAGGGAAACCCTGGAATGTGTTTGTATGACATGTCTATCAAATGAAAGGCACTAAAGAGTATTTTATGAGGGAGTGGGCCATAGTTCTATAGGTGGACGCCTTTTCGAGGTATCGCAACTTAGACTTTGTTTGTACGATATGGGTAACAAATGAAAGGTGTTAATGAGTATTTTTAAAAGGGAGTGGGTCTTCGTTCTATAGGTGGTCGCTTTTTCGAGATATCGCCATAAAGGTGGACCAGGGGTGACTCTAGAATATGTTTGTACGATATGGGTATCAAATGAAAGGTGTTATTGAGTATCTTAAAAGTGCGTGGGGCTTAGTTCTATAGATAGATATCGAGGGGGTGACTCTAGAATATGTTTGTACGATATGGGTATCAAATGAAAGGTGTTATTGAGTATCTTAAAAGTGCGTGGGGCTTAGTTCTATAGATAGATATCGCCATAAAGGTGGACCAGGGGTGACTCTAGAATGTGTTTTTACGATATGGGTATCAAATTCAAGGTATTAATGAGAGTTTTAAAAGGGAGTCGTGGTAGTTGTATATGTGAAGGCATTTTCCAGATATCGACCAATATGTGGACCAGGGTGACCCAGAACATCATCTGTTGGATACCGCTAATTTATTTATATATGTAATACCTGCCAAGATTTCAAGGGTTTTTTATTTTGCACTGCAGAACTTTTTCATTGTCTTCTACTTAATATGGTAGGTGTGACAACCATTTTAGAAAGTTTTTTCTAAGGTTATATTTCGCGTCAATAAACCAATCCAATTACCATGTTTCATCCCTTTTTTAGTATTTGGTATATAATTATGGCATTTTTTCATTTTTTGTAATTTTCGATATCGAAAAAGTGGGCGTGGCCATAGTCGGATTTCGTTCATTTTTTATACGAAGATAAAGTGAGTTCAGATAATTACGTGAACTAAGTTCAGTACAGATATGTTGATTTTTGCTCAAGTTATCGTGTTAAGGGCCATGCGGAAGGACAGACGGACGACTGTGTATAAAAACTGGGCGTGGATTTAACCGATTTCGCCCATTTTCACAGAAAACAGTTAACGTCATAAAATCTATGCCCCTACCAAATTTCAAAAGGATTGGTAAATTTTTGTTCGACTTATGGCATTAAAAGTATCCTAGACAAATTGAATGAAAAAGGGCGGAACCACGCCCATTTTGAAATTTTCTTCTATTTTTGTATTTTGTTGCACCATATCATTACTGGAGTTGAATGTTGACATAATTTACTTATATACTGTAAAGATATTAAATTTTTTGTTAAAATTTTATTTAAAAAAAAAATTTTAAAGTGGGCGTGGTCCTTCTCCGATTTTGCTAATTTTTATTAAGCGTATATGTAGTAATAGGAGTAACGTTCCTGCATATTTCATCATGATATCTTCAACGACTGCCAAATTACAGCTTGCAAAAAATTTTAAATTACCTTCTTTTAAAAGTGGGCGGTGCCACTCCCATTGTCCAAAATTTTACTTATTTTCTATTCTGCGTCATAAGTTCAACCCACGTACCAAGTTTCATCGCTTTATCTGTCTTTGGTAATGAATTATCGCACTTTTTAGGTTTTTCGAAACTTTCGATATCGAAAAAGTGGGCGTGGTTATAGTCCGATATCGTTCATTTTAAATAGCGATCTGATATGAGTGCTCAGGAACCTACATACCAAATTTCATCAAGATACCTCAAAATTTACTCAAATTATCGTGTTAACGGGCGGACGGACGGACGGACATGGGCTCAATCAAATTTTTTTCGATCCTGATGATTTTGATATATGGAAGTCTATATCTATCTCGATTCCTTTATACCTGTACAACCAACCGTTATCCAATCAAACTTAATATACTCTGTGAGCTCTGCTCAACTGAGTATAAAAAAAATTTTTTTTGTTTTTTTGTGAAAGTTGGCGGATATAAATGTTTTTCGAAATGCCTATTTTTAGGCCCTTTTTAAAACTTTGATGGAAAAAATAAATAAATGTTAAAATATGTGCTCCGTCATATTAACAGTAGTTATTTGCGAAATATTCAGTTACCTAAATTCATAAAATCTACCTGCGTCCAGCTGCAACTTCACTTTTTACATCAAATAAAGTTAAACAACCTTGGGCATAAATACGCGCCTGGGCAGGTATATATAATTCAGTACGGCCGTAAGGTCGTTTTTGTTATTGGAACTTGTTTTGATTTTAATAAATTGAGTAGGTATATGAGGCTATCCTTCATACAATGCACATTATCATTCGTTTTTTGTAGATTAAGGAACTAAGTATTCTGTTTACTTGAAGTGGCTAGCTGAGAAAACTTTATTGGACGAAGAAACGCCTAGCACGTCAACCAATCCAACTAGAGGGAGACCAACAAAACCCATAGAAGAGTGTTCTACCTACGCAAGGAGAAGGAAGCTGTCTGATACCACAAAAGCTATGGCCACGACTCATCTTTCAGAAGCACTGGCTATTAAAAAAGGCAAAGAAAACGTGAAGTCTCATATAACAGAAGCAGTTGCGGTAGCAAGTCCAGTGCGACTGATGAGGATCAAAAACAGCATACCCACACCACCAAATGCGCTACCTAGGAAATACACTCCCGAAGAAGCTTTGGCGCTGTTTATAGATCTCGGTTTAACGAAGAAAAAATATATTATATTGCGTAAGTCATTACTGCAACGTAATGCCGATATTTTACCTGGATACAAAAAAATTACTCAAGCCAAGAAAGAAGCAGTTCCTCTAAGTCCCATACATCTACATGACTCTTTCAAAGTTTTACTGAAGAAAAGTTGAAAGCACTGCCAAAGGAGCTAGCATTGATAACTAAGTGGGGCTGTGATGGATCATCAGGACAAAGCGCATATAAACAAAGAATAAATGTAGACGATGATCCAATTAGAGATAGTAATATGTTTATGGCTTCTTTTGTTCCATTACAACTAAAAGATGAAGCTTCAGAATATTGGAAAAATCCACGTCCGTCATTAACTATATTGTGCCGCCCGATATTATTTAAATACGAGAAGGAGTCTTCGGAACTCATAAAAGCTACAGTGAGTGATATAAAAAATCAAATTGCCAAATTAGAACCAACAATAATTGAAATTGAAGAGGGGAATGTTATTACAATAAAGCATGATTTTCTTCTAACAATGGTCGATGGAAAAGTTTTGAACTTAATAACAAATACGACATCTAAAATGAAATGTCCAATTTGTAAGAAGAGCCAAAAGGACTTTGAAAATCTTGATGATTCAATAACTGACGAACTAAATTATGAGTATGGAATATCTCCTTTGCATGCTAGGATAAGACGTATGGAATTTGTTTTGAAGCTGGCTTATACACTACCACAACAAGGAGAAGCTTTCGACGATAACACAACATGTAAGGAGAAACAAAACAGGAGAAAAAAATAATTCAGGATGCATTCTGTAAAGAGATTGGACTTAGAGTTGACTGTCCGAAGTATGGATACGGAAATACAAATGATGGAAACTCCTCAAGAAGATTTTTTGAAAACGATGAAGTGACTGCTCGCATAACAGGAGTTGATAGAGATATTGTGAAAAGACTGGGAGTAATTTTATATATTTTAAACTGCCATGAACCAGTTAATGGACCCAAATTTGGAGAATATGCATCTAAAACTACAGAGTTTCTGCACCAAAAGTATCCTGAGAAGAAACTTACACCAACGGTACATAACATTTTAGCACATGGAAAAGATTTAAAAGGGTACCAGTGGTTACCATTAGGAGAATTGTCTGAAGAAGCTCAAGAATCTAAGAACAAGGACTACAAAAGATATAGATGTATGAACACCTGCAAAGTATCACGAGTTAGACAAAAAATACTTTTTCAACATGTTAGCTATCTCTTCTGATCCAGTCATATCATCTATGAGGTATGTAAGAGCACAAAAAGATCTTACAGATGCGTATAGCTCAGAAATGGTTGCTTTGTTAGATATATGTTCCAGTGACGATGACTATGTTAAGATAAAATACGTTTCTCATTTCTTTTCACAACAATGGAAAACAGATTTACTAATCAATTTTGTTACTTTATTGAAAAATAAGATATCTATGTACAAGTTAATTTTTTATTTAAAATAAAAGAATTAATTAATTTAGTAATTTATAAATATATACTTTTCGTTATTGCATTTCTCTAAAGTTTATCAAATTTATTTTTAAGCTTAGGCATTTCGCCTTCAAACAAGTATTAAATTTTTATAGAAATCAATACGTCTATCGAGTTTGGTACAAATTGGTAAAGCGGTTACTAAGATCAAACTTTTTAGCATAAATGGGCAGTGCCACTCCCCTTTTCCAAAATTCGTTGGCTGTTTAATCTTGAGCTCAAATAAAATTTCATTGAACCACTTTCAATAACTTTTAGTTATTAATAAAATACATATTTGGCGTGTAAATAAAAAAAAAAACATGTAAAATTTTACGATGAATTTTGAAGCACCTTGTTATTGTGGCACCAAAAACGGACATTTGAGTTTTATAAGAGTATTGCCATTTAAAAGAAACAATACGTCTATCGATTTTGGTAGGTATTGATTACGTGACTACTTAGATACAACTTATTATCAGCGGGCAGTGCCACGCTATCTTATCAAAATCATTATTTTATCTTATTTAATGCTTAAATACGTCATTATAAGACAAATATCATTTTATTTTTTTTATTTTTTACTAAAAACATTTTGTTTTTGCATTTTTCTAAAAATTTTCGAGTTTGACGAATTTTTTTGAAGCACCGTTTATCTGTGACATTCTGAGCTTTCACACAATAAAACTTCAAATAATTAGATTACATTTGCATTTAAAATTTTTAAAATATCTTCATTGGTTCAAAAGTTATGATTTTTGCAAAGAAAAAACTCAAAAGGCGCCACTGTGCGACGTTAGACTCACAAAGTTGCTTATATCACTAAACAGAATGACTTGAGGCTGAAGATGGGCATACTAGCCGGACAGTTGCTTATATCATTAAAGAGAATGACTTGAGGCTGAAGATGGGCATACTAGCTGGACACTGCCTTCTGGCGTCATATGCTTATAAGTTAGGCCACGACAGTGACAGAAGATGTAGGAAGTGCAAGCTGCAGGAAAAAACGCCTGAATACGTTCTGTGTTCGTGTCTTGCGCTCGCGAATTCAAGCCACTAGGGACGGCGGAGTTGCCAGATCTCGCAGTAGCAATCAAGCTAGGCCCTAAAAAACGTCTAGTATTTATCAAGAGGACGGAGTTATTCTATAACATATGTTCTAATGCCTATTTTACATATTTGACGAATATTAGCATCACTAAGCGGCGGCCGCCGTGATGTGATGGTAACGTGCTACCACACCGAAGATGCTCGGTTCTCGCCCCGGGCAAAGCAAAATCAAATTTTCAGAAACATTGTTTATCAATTAGAATACACTTTTTCTAAGCGGGGTCGCCCCTCGGCAGTGTTTGGCAAACACTCCGAGTGTATTTCTGCCATGAAAAGCTCTCAGCGAAAACTCATCTGCCTTGCAGATGCCGTTCGGGATCCGCATAAACCAAGTAGGTCCCGTCCCGCCAATTTGTAGGAAAAATTAAAAAGAAGCACGACGCAAAGAGAAAGAAGCTCTGCCTAAAATCTCTTCGAAGGTTATAGCGCCTTAAATTTTTTTTTAAGCTGATACTAAATAAATAATCCCGGGCAAAGCAACATCAAAAATTTTAGAAATAAGATTTTTCAATTAGAAGAAAATTTTTCTAAGCGGGGTCGCCCCTCGGCAGTGTTTGGCAAGCACTCCGGGTGTATTTCTGCCATGAAAAGCTCTTAGTGAAAACTCATCTGCTTTGCAGATGCCGTTCGGAGTCGGCATAAAACATGTAGGTCCCGTCCGGCCAATTTGTAGGGAAAATCAAGAGGAGCACGACGCAAATTGGAAGAGAAGCTCGGCCTTAGATCTCTTCGGAGGTTATCGCGCCTTACATTTATTTATTTTTTTAAATAAATAATCACACAACAACAATAAAGCAAGCTGCCACTCTTAGGTACATCCAATCAATCATCATTTACACACATACATACAAGGCAACGAAGAGATAACTCACACACAGATGTAGTCATCAGCCGAAGTTTTTACTCACACATACACACGCATATATGTAGCTCAATTACCAAGCAGGAGACACAGCAGTTATAGAAGGCGAAACGTCTAGACTTTGGTAGAAATATGCGAATGAAGTAACGTAGAGTATAAAAGCAGCGCAAGCTGAGTAGTCAATAATCAATGAAGTACTCTAATAAAGACCATTTTGCATTACTGAATATTGGAGTTATTTATTCAACAGTTTAGCGATTCGAACGTTATCAGAAGGTTTCAAATAAGCGGAATTTCCCTAAATTTGTTACAATATTCAGTTTGGTGAAGTCTTTATTGACCAGCCAGTTCAAAGTTACATTGCCCGTTCAGAAAACCTTGTTTGTAACTGCAATAGATTGAAACGGTTCTCCAAATTTGCGGAACCGTACATCACTAAAAAGTTGTATATTCTTTTTGTGTAGAACTATATAAGGGGCAAGCCTACTGAATGACTAGCCATTTCAATTATATCACAACGGCGAAAAATATACGAAAATCATATACAAACATACGTTTGTTTATATGTTACTAAAGAAAAGTAAGTAGAGTTTATAAAAAACAGTAGATATAAATTTATGTTTTTATTAACTAACAAAAAACTACCTTATTTCATTGCATAGTGATTTTTATACTAAGGACATTGCTAGCATCCACAATCCTGGCGAAGCTGCATGCCGTCACGAATGTGGTAAACATTTGTAATGGTGTTAGCGATAATATATTTCTACCATATGTCGGAAACTGTTCAAAATACTATATATGCTTGGGTGGTGAACCGATCTTACAAGAATGTGAACATGGTTTTCATTTTGATGCCAAAGATCAGAGTTGTACCTATCAGGCTGTGGCTAAATGTTTGCCAACTTGTTCGAATGCTCTATCGTCATTCTGTTACGATCGCACTTGCACAAAATATGTACTCTGTTATACTGGTATACCCGTTATACGTGAATGTATTGAAGGTCTGCAATATAATGCTCAAACTGATCGTTGTGATTTTCCACAATATGTCGATTGTGTAGATAATATGTGTACGATTTTTAATAATCCCAATAATATCACGTTCCTAACTAGTAAAGGAGCTTGTGATAAATATTATATTTGTATGGATGGCACCGCTTATGCACAGATCTGTTCGAAGGGCTTGCAGTTCAATACGATGTGCAACTGTTGTGATTTCCCCGAGAAAGTTAAGTGTAATGTAAGTTGCTCGAATATGTATTTAAGTTATTAAGTTTTTCTATTTTTTGGTTTATGATGTGTAAACTCACGGTATGGGAGAGTCCTTAATGAAACTGTAAGGTATAAAGTGTAAGCGTAGCCTTTGTAAGTGGTATGCTACATTAGGCATACATATACATGTGGATGTATAATGTAAATATAGGGGCTGTGTGTGGTATTGGTATGCTGTATGGAGTAAGATAGAATGTAAGCAAAAGTGATAGATAGATAGATAGATAATTAATTGAGGATCGCTCTGCGACCATTGGTCTATTGTGCCCTCAGCTGCTTCACAGCACCTCATCCAAGCCGACATCCCTGATGAAGCCTAGCAGTTCACCTGGCTTGATGGATTTGATAATGCTCTGGCCACGATGATCCCATAAACTTAGCCCTACGCCTTGAGATTGCGTCACACTCCAGGAGGATATGGTCTGCCGTCTCCGCTGATCGATCACAAAATCGGCATGTGTTGTTCGATATTATACCCAGCTTTTGCATGTGACTGTTCAGCCTACAGTGTCCTGTAAGAATGGCTGTAGGGATTCTTAGGTTATCTTTCGAGAGGCTTATTAATGCCCTATATAGAGTTGTGCTGTAACCCCCTAATAGTAACTTAGATTGTCTCAGGCCTGGCATATTGCGCCAGTGTTCTTCCCTCTTTTCCCTTTCTTCTACTAATAGATGCCCCCTAATTTCCTACGGGCCTACTGGTAGGAACGGCTCGGAACCAATAGGTCGCGTCGTTGCGGCCTCTCTGGCAAGGCTGCACGCCTGATCATTACCCTCAACTCACCTGTGGCCAGGAACCCAGGCCAGCATTAGTTCGTTGTGTGCTCCTAGTTGATTTAGCTTTTCAACGCACTCAAGGACCAGTGCTGATTTTATTTCAAACGCCGAGATTGCCTTGAGGGCGGCCTGACTGTCACTGAGTATGGCAACTGTTTCATTGGAGTATTTGCGCTGAAGGTTCAGGTCAGCGCACCGGCTTATGGCGAATACTTCCGCTTGAAAAATGCTCGGGTATGCTCCCAGGGGTATTGATATCTTGGCTCTGGGTGCCACGACTCCTCATCTAATCCCCTCTGGCGTCTTCGAGCCATCGGTATACCATACTATCCTATTTAGCTACTGAATGCTATCAATTCTCCTTTCCTCCCATGTACCCTTGTCTCCCAGTTGCACTTTATACCTTTTCTCATACACTATCTGCCTGATGATATCATCCCTCGGGAGTTGAGAGAGTGGGATCTTCTCTCTCAATTCCTCCATGTTCCGGGACGATATGACTTTACCTTTGTCCGAGCCCTCCTTGACGATATTCAGGAGGGTTCGCTTGGCTGACTGCTCTATCGATATATGCAGCGGGGTTAGATCTATCTATCGATCTATCTATCTAAGCAAAAGTGTAGTCACTTTCCTGTAGCGTAATGTGGGAACAATGCAAGTGGTAGAGCTGATATGAGCGAAATCAGACAGCAAATCAAGGCAAGATAAGACAAGGCGAGGCAAGACAAGATAAGACAAGGAAGGGAAAGAAAAGGAATGGAAAGAAAATGAAAAAATAAGAAAGAAAGGGAGGTAAAAGACAGCAAAAGTTTGTTATAGGTGAATTATCGACGAGGTATAGACGGGTTATGGATTTGTTATCGAAGCGTTATAAATTTGGTTTTGCTTATTAAGGTAACCAATGGGTCATAGATTTCATTACGACGAGTTTTAGGTTTGTTATCCAAAAAAATTCCGATTTTTTATCAAAAAGCTGTCGATATGTGGTCGTGATATTATCGATTGAATATGAATGTGTTACCGAAAATTCATGTTTGTTCATTAAAGCTCTCGATAATCTATCGGAAAGTTAGAGACATGTTATCGAAAAGTTAAAGTTGTTTTCGGCAATTTACGCGGAACAGCACTTCTTACAGCAACATTTATACTATCATAGAAGACTTCTATATTTTTGTGAACCTCTTCAGTTAAGACAATATCATTGACATTTGTTGGTAAGCTGTACAGTGCATTTTTGATTGTTCGGCGATAAATACTCCAACTTGTTTTACTGTAATCCATTTGTAAGCTTAGGCATAGTGTGTGGTATTGGCCTATGTATCATGTATGGATACCAAGAGAGTTTATAAGCATAGGCATAGTCAATTCAAGGTATGCGATAGAGTTGGCATGAGAGAAATCGTACACCGACTTAAGGCAAACACGTCCCCTACATATAAATTAAAGCCTCTGAGCACACACATTATTTTGATGCACGCAAGTGCACGAAGAAATGTATATACTGTTGTTTTGTTGGAAATAAGAGCCAGAGATTTAATGGAAAACATGTGCAAATATGTGACTTTTATTACTGATACACAAAGTGTTTACAAAAACAAAGCACATGGTTAGGTTTAACCCTTTCGCCCCTACTGGGACAATACGTCCCAGCGAACTTCAAATATGTGTATAACTTTTAATTTTTATCCAATTACGCATTGAAATAAGCCCAAAAAAACCTTGTGGCCTTCTTTGATGATCAGTAACCGCATTCCGTCATTATTGACATCAAAATTCCCGTTACGCAATATTTTGCACAGAAATGTCGGGAAATTTCATCAGTAACGCGTCTATCTGGTACCGTTTTTATTCGTAATATACCGCTTGATGTAAAGTGAATAAATATTATTCCTTCGAAATTGGAAAAAATTATAATGAAAAAAGTAAATTTTTTATATTTATAATTGCATTGGGACATATAATCCCAATAATGCATTTGTGTGGGATAATAATATCCCAATATTTGTTTATACCCTTAGATGTGTACAAATTTTTGGCCCTTTTGGTATTATTGGGACTTATTCGTCCCACATATAAATGTTAATAAATGTTATTGGGATTGTATATCCCAGGATAACGGTAAGGTTTCAGGTATGCCAAACATCTAATATTTTAGTCATATTACAGGATTAGCTGTCGTAGTGATGAAAACACCGCCCGATTTCGAAAAAAAAACTCAGGGGTGAAAGGGTTAATTTGAATGTTTGAATGTTTTTTCTTTTTAGGGTTTTGTTGGTTGTAACATTTTTGTACAATATTTGGTTAGGTTTATATGTTATAATAAAGTTCAAACAAATAAAATATAAAAAATAATTAAAATAAAATAAATGTAAGGCGCGATAACCTCCGAAGAGATCTAAGGCCGAGCTTCTCTTCCAATTTGCGTCGTGCTCCTCTTGATTTACCCTACAAATTGGCCGGACGGGACCTACATGATTTTATGCCGACTCCGAACGGCATCTGCAAGGCAGATGAGTTTTCACTGAGAGCTTTTCATGGCAGAAATACACCCGGAGCGCTTGCCAAACACTGCCGAGGGGCGACCCCGCTTAGAAAAATTTTATTCTAATTGAAAACCCTTATTTCTAAAATTTTTGATGTTGCTTTGCCCGGGGTTTGAACCCAGGGCATCCGGTGTGGTAGGCGGAGCACGCTACCATCACACCACGGTAAAATAAAGTAAAATAAAATAAATAAAATAAAATAGAATAAAATAAACTTAAAAAAAATATAATAAAACAAAATGATATAATGAATGAATTAAACAAAATTTTTTAAATTTAAAAAAAATTTACTAAAATGGAATAAAGCAAAATTGAATTAAGTTATATAAATTAAAATAAAATAAAACATAATTCAAATTAAGTTATATTGAAATAAACTAAATTTAATTAGTTTAATTTAATTTAACCCAAGTTAGATTAAATTAAGTTAAATTATATTAAACTGAATGAAATTAAATTAAAATAAACTGAATTAAATTTAGTTAAACAACATAAAACTAAACGAAATTAGTATAAACTAAATTAAATTTAATATAATCGATTTTTATCGAAAAAATATCAATATGTTTTCAGAAACTTTAAGGTTTGTTATTGGCATGTTCTCGGTTTGTTAACGTCATCGGTTTGTTATGAAACACATACTTTCAAAACTTCAATATAAAACCGATGACACATTTATAACTTGGTACTTACGTCATTTTTATTTTTTTAAATTTCCTGTTTTCGATTTTTTGTTGAGTTTTTGAAATTATTTTATACTTTCAGAGTTGAAATGTTTTTTTGTTTTTGTTTTAATTCTGCTATTTTTTAGCTTTAATACTTAAAATTTATTTATTTAGTTTGTGTTTTTTTTTTGAAGTTTTTAAGTTTCTAAAACTTGGTTCATATTTTTAAATATATTTATCTTAACCATTTTATTTTTGACAGATAACTTCCGCAGCCACGCGAAACATTATGCCATACTCGAAGGCGCCACCCAGACGCGCCGATATACGTTGCCCATCCGATGGTATTAATTTCAGTGCTCATTCAGATCCGGCAAAGTACTATTATTGCTTAAATGGTTCGGGTGTTGTACTACAGTGTACACCTGGGCTTGTTTATGATCCTAATACGACGACTTGTCGGTTGCCACAATATGTTTCGCAATAATTTGTTGAATAAAAAAGAATTTGATATGAAAATAGCTTTGAGTTCTTATAAAATGGAGCAAGTGTGCAAAAAAAGATAGATATGCAGTTAAATAAAAACCAATTAGAAACAAGTAAGGATGGTTAAGTTCGGGTGTAACCGAACATTACATACTCAGTTGAGAGCTATGGTGACAACATAAGGGAAAATAACCATGTAGGAAAATGAACCGAGGTTAACCCTGGAATGTGTTTGTATGACATGTGTATCAAATGAAAGGTATTAGAGAGTATTTTATGAGGGAGTGGGCCATAGTTCTATAGGTGGACGCCATTTAGGGATATCGCCATAAAGGTGGATCAGGGTTGATTCTAGAATTTGTTTGTACGATATGGGTATCAAATGAAAGGTGTTAATGAGTATTTTAAAAGGGAGTGATCCTTAGCTCCACAGATGGACGCCGTCTCGAGATATCGCTATAAAGGTGGACCAGGAGTGACCCTAGAATTTGTTTGTACGATATGGGTATCAAATGAAAGGGGTTAATGAGCATTTTAAAAGGGAGTAGCCCTTAGTTCTATAGGTCGACGCCTTTTCGAGATATCGCCATAAAGGTGGACCAGGGGTGACTCTAGAATGCGTTTGTACAATATGGGTATCAAACGAAAGGTGTTAATGAGTATTTCAAAAGGGCGTGGGGCTTAGTTCTATAGGTGGATGCCTTTTCCAGATATCGCCATAAAAATGGGCCAGGGGTGACTCAAGAATTTGTTTGTACGATATTGGTATCAAATGAAAGGGGTTAATGAGAATTTTAAAAGGGAGTGGGCCTTGGTTCTATAGGTGGACGCCTTTTCGAGATATCGCCATAAAGGTGGACCAGGGGTGACTCTAGAATGCGTTTGTACAATATGGGTATCAAACGAAAGGTGTTAATGTGTATTTTAAAAGGGCATGGGCCTTAGTTTTATAGGTGGACGCCTTTTCGAGATATCGCCATAAAGGTGGACCAGGGATGACTCTAGAATGTACAATATGGGTATCAAACGAAAGGTGTTAAGGAGTATTTCAAAAGGGCGTGGGGCTTAGTTCTATAGTTGGACGCCTTTTCGAGATATCGCCATAAAGGTGGACCAGGGGTGACTCTAGACTTTGTTTGTACGAAGTGGGTATCAAATGAAAGGTGTTAATGAGTCTTTTTAAAAGGGAGTGGGTCTTAGTTCTATAGGTGGTCGCCTTTTCGAGATATCGCCATAAAGGTGGACCAGGGGTGACTCTAGACTTTGTTTGTACGAAGTGGGTATCAAATGAAAGGTGTTAATGAGTCTTTTTAAAAGGGAGTGGGTCTTAGTTCTATAGGTGGTCGCCTTTTCGAGATATCGCCATAAAGGTGGACCAGGGGCGACTCTAGAATTTGTTTGTACGATATGGGTATCAAATGAATGGTGTTAATGTGTATTTTAAAAGGGAGTGATCCTTAGTTCCATAGGTGGACGCCGTTTCGAGATATCGCCATAAAGGAGGATTAGGGGTTACCCTAGAATTTGTTTGTACTATATGGGTATCATATGAAAGGGGTTAATGATAGTTTTAAAAGGGAGTGGGCCTTGGTTCTATAGGTGGACGCCTTTTCGAGATATCGCCATAAAGGTGGACCAGGGGTGACTCTAGAATGCGTTTGTACAATATGGGTATCAAACGAAAGGTGTTAATGAGTATTTTAAAAGGGCGTGGGCCTTAGTTCCATAGGTGGACGCCGTTTCGAGATATCGCCATAAAGGTGGACCAGGGGTGACTCTAGAATTTGTTTGTACGATATGGGTATCAAATGAAAGGCGTTAATGAGTATTTTAAAAGGGCGTGGGGCTTAGTTCTATAGGTGGGCGCCTTTTCGAGATATCGCCTTAAAGGTGAACCAGGGATGACTCTAGAATTTGTTTGTACGATATGGGTATCAAATGAATGGTGTTAATGTGTATTTGAAAAGGGAGTGATCCTTAGTTCAATAGGTGGACGCCGTTTCGAGATATCGCCATAAAGGTGGATCAGGGGTTACCCTAGAATTTGTTTGTACTATATGGCTATCAAATGAAAGGGGTTAATGAGAATTTTAAAAGGGAGTGGGCCTTGGTTCTATAGGTGGACGCCTTTTCGAGATATCGCCATAAAGGTGGACCAGGGGTGACTCTAGAATTTGTTTGTACGATATGGGTATCAAATGAAAGGGGTTAATGAGAATTTTAAAAGGGTGTGGGCCTTGGTTCTATAGGTGGACGCCTTTTCGAGATATCGTCATAAAGGTGGACCAGGGGTGACTCTAGAATGCATTTGTACAATATGGGTATCAAACGAAAGGTGTTAAGGAGTATTTCAAAAGGGCGTGGGGCTTAGTTCTATAGTTGGACGCCTTTTCGAGATATCGCCATAAAGGTGGGCCAGGGTTGACTCTAGACTTTGCTTGTACGAAATGGGTATCAAATGAAAGGTGTTAATGAGTCTTTTTAAAAGGGAGTGGGTCTTAGTTCTATAGGTGGTCGCCTTTTCGAGATATCGCCATAAAGGTGGACCAGGGGTGACTCTAGAATTTGTTTGTACGATATGGGTATCAAATTAAAGGGGTTAATGAGAATTTTAAAAGGGAGTGGGCCTTGGTTCTATAGGTGGACGCCTTTTCGAGATATCGCCATAAAGGTGGACCAGGGGTGACTCTAGAATGCATTTGTACAATATGGGTATCAAACGAAAGGTGTTAATGAGTATTTTAAAAGGGCGTGGGGCATAGTTCTATAGGTGGACGCCTTTTCGAGATATCGCCATAAAGGTGGACGAGGGGTGACTTTAGAATTTGTTTGTACGATATGGGTATCAAATGAAAGGGGTTAATGAGAATTTTAAAAGGGAGTGGGCCTTGGTTCTATAGGTGGACGCCTTTTCGAGATATCGCCATAAAGGTGGACCAGGGGTGACTCTAGAATGCATTTGGACAATATGGGTATCAAACGAAAGGTGTTAATGAGTATTTTAAAAGGGCGTGGGGCATAGTTCTATAGGTGGACGCCGTTTCGTAATATCGCCATAAAGGTGGATCAGGGGTGACCCTAGAATTTGTTTGTACTATATGGCTATCAAATGAAAGGGGTTAATGAGAATTTTAAAAGGGATTGAGCCTTGGTTCTATAGGTGGACGCCTTTTCGAGATATCGCCATAAAGGTGGACCAGGGTTGACTCTAGACTTTGCTTGTACGAAATGGGTATCAAATGAAAGGTGTTAATGAGTCTTTTTAAAAGGGAGTGGGTCTTAGTTCTATAGGTGGTCGCCTTTTCGAGATATCGCCATAAAGGTGGACCAGGGGTGACTCTAGAATTTGTTTGTACGATATGGGTATCAAATGAAAGGGGTTCATGAGAATTTTAAAAGGGTGTGGGCCTTGGTTCTATAGGTGGACGCCTTTTCGAGATATCGTCATAAAGGTGGACCAGGGGTGACTCTAGAATGCATTTGTACAATATGGGTATCAAACGAAAGGTGTTAAGGAGTATTTCAAAAGGGCGTGGGGCTTAGTTCTATAGTTGGACGCCTTTTCGAGATATCGCGATAAAGGTGGACCAGGGTTGACTCTAGACTTTGCTTGTACGAAATGGGTATCAAATGAAAGGTGTTAATGAGTCTTTTTAAAAGGGAGTGGGTCTTAGTTCTATAGGTGGTCGCCTTTTCGAGATATCGCCATAAAGGTGGATCAGGGGTGACTCTAGAATTTGTTTGTACGATATGGGTATCAAATTAAAGGGGTTAATGAGAATTTTAAAAGGGAGTGGGCCTTGGTGCTATAGGTGGACGCCTTTTCGAGATATCGCCATAAAGGTGGACCAGGGGTGACTCTAGAATGCATTTGTACAACATGGGTATCAAACGAAAGGTGTTAATGAGTATTTTAAAAGGGCGTGGGGCTTAGTTCTATAGGTGGTCGCCTTTTCGAGATATCGCCATAAAGGTGGACCAGAGGTGACTCTAGAATGCGTTTGTACAATATGGGTATCAAACGAAAGGTATTAATGAGTATTTTAAAAGGGCGTGGGCCTTAGTTCTATAGGTGGACGCCTTTTCGAGATATCGCCATAAAGGTGGACCAGGGGTGACTTTAGAATTTGTTTGTACGATATGGGTATCAAATGAATGGTGTTAATGTGTATTTGAAAAGGGAGTGAACCTTAGTTCCATAGGTGGACGCCGTTTCGAGATATCGCCATAAAGGTGGATCAGGGGTTACCCTAGAATTTGTTTGTACTATATGGCTATCAAATGAAAAGGGTTAATGAGAATTTTAAAAGGGAGTGGGCCTTGGTTCTATAGGTGGACGCCTTTTCGAGATATCGCCATAAAGGTGGACCAGGGGTGACTCTAGAATGCGTTTGTACAATATGGGTATCAAACGAAAGGTGTTAATGAGTATTTTAAAAGGGCGTGGGCCTTAGTTCCATAGGTAGACGCCGTTTCGAGATATCGCCATAAAGGTGGATTAGGGGTTACCCTAGAATTTGTTTATACTATATGGGTATCAAATGAAAGGGGTTAATGAGAATTTTAAAAGGGAGTGGGCCTTGGTTCTATAGGTGGACGCCTTTTCGAGATATCGCCATAAAGGTGGACCAGGGGTGACTCTAGAATGCATTTGTACAATATGGGTATCAAACGAAAGGTGTTAAGGAGTATTTCAAAAGGGCGTGGGGCTTAGTTCTATAGTTGGACGCCTTTTCGAGATATCGCCATAAAGGTGGACCAGGGTTGACTCTAGACTTTGCTTTTACGAAATGGGTTTCAAATGAAAGGTGTTAATGAGTCTTTTTAAAAGGGAGTGGGTCTTAGTTCTATAGGTGGTCGCCTTTTCGAGATATCGCCATAAAGGTGGACCAGGGGTGACTCTAGAATTTGTTTGTACGATATGGGTATCAAATTAAAGGGGTTAATGAGAATTTTAAAAGGGAGTGGGCCGTGGTTCTATAGGTGGACGCCTTTTAGGGATATCGCCATAAAGGTGGACCAGGGGTGACTCTAGAATGCGTTTGTACAATATGGGTATCAAACGAAAGGTGTTAATGAGTATTTTAAAAGGGCGTGGGCCTTAGTTCTATAGGTGGACGCCTTTTCTAGATATCGCCATAAAGGTGGACCAGGGGTGACTCTAGAATGCATTTGCACAATATGGGTATCAAGCGAAAGGTGTTAAGGAGTATTTCAAAAGGGCGTGGGGCTTAGTTCTATAGTTGGACGCCTTTTCGAGATATCGCCATAAAGGTGGACCAGGGGTGACTCTAGACTGTGCTTGTACGAAATGGGTATCAAATAAAATGTGTTAATGAGTCTTTTTAAAAGGGAGTGGGAATTAGTTCTATAGGTGGTCGCCTTTTCGAGATATCGCCATAAAGGTGGACCAGGGGTGACTCTAGAATATGTTTGTACGATATGGTTATCAAATGAAATGTGTTAATATGTATTTTAAAAGGGAGTGGTCCTTAGTTCCATAGGTGGACGCCGTTTCGTGATATCGCCATAAAGGTGGATCAGGGGTGACCCTAGAATTTGTTTGTACTATATGGGTAACAAATGAAAGGGGTTAATGAGAATTTTAAATGGGAGTGGGCCTTGGTTCTATAGGTGGACGCCT
The DNA here is from genome assembly GCF_040869045.1 of Eurosta solidaginis. NCBI lineage: Eukaryota > Metazoa > Arthropoda > Insecta > Diptera > Tephritidae > Eurosta > Eurosta solidaginis. Next base: position 31,002,439 of record NC_090323.1, read on the forward strand.
TTTCGAGATATCGCCATAAAGGTGGACCAGGGGTGACTAGAATGCGTTTGTACAACATGGGTATCAAACGAAAGGTGTTAATGAGTATTTCAAAAGGACGTGGGGCTTAGTTCTATAGTTGGACGCCTTTTCGAGATATCGCCATAAAGGTGGATCAGGGGTGACCCTAGAATTTGTTTGTACTATATGGGTATCAAATGAAAGGGGTTAATGAGAATTTTAAAAGGTTCTATAGGTGGACGCCTTTTCGAGATATCGCCATAAAGGTGGACCAGGGGTGACTCTAGAATGCGTTTGAACAATATGGGTTTCAAACGAAAGGTGTTAATGAGTACTTTAAAAGGGCGTGGGCCTTAGTTCTATAGGTGGACGCCTTTTCGAGATATCGCCATAAAGGTGGACCTGGGGTGACTCTAGAATGCATTTGTACAATATGGGTATCAAACGAAAGGTGTTAAGGAGTATTTCATAAGAGCGTGGGGCTTAGTTCTATAGTTGGACGCCTTTTCGAGATATCGCCATAAAGGTGGACCAGGGTTGACTCTAGACTTTGCTTGTACGAAATGGGTATCAAATGAAAGGTGTTAATGAGTCTTTTTAAAAGGGAGTGGGTCTTAGTTCTATAGGTGGTCGCCTTTTCGAGATATCGCCATAAAGGTGGACCAGGGGTGACTCTAGAATTTGTTTGTACGTATGGGTATCAAATGAAAGAGGTTAATGAGAATTTTAAAAGGGAGTGGGCCTTGGTTCTATAGGTGGACACCTTTTCGAGATCTCGCCATAAAGGTGGACCAGGGGTGACTCTAGAATGTGTTTGTACAATATGGGTATCAAACGAAAGGTGTTAATGAGTACTTTAAAAGGGCGCGGGCCTTAGTTCTATAGGTGGACGCCTTTTCGAGATATCGCCATAAAGGTGGACCTGGGGTGACTCTAGAATGCATTTGTACAATATGGGTATCAAACGAAAGGTTTTAAGGAGTATTTCATAAGGGCGTGGGGCTTAGTTCTGTAGTTGGACGCCTTTTCGAGATATCGCCATAAAGGTGGACCAGGTGTGACTCTAGAATTTGTTTGTACGATATGGGTATCAAATGAAAGGTGTTAATGAGTATTTTAAAAGGGCGTGGGGCTTAGTTCTATAGGTGGACGCCTTTTCGAGATATCGCCATAAAGGTGGGCCAGGGGTAACTCTAGAATGCGTTTGAACAATATGGGTTTCAAACGAAAGGTGTTAATGAGTATTTTAAAAGGGCGTGGGCCTTAGTTCTATAGGTGGACGCCTTTTCGAGATATCGCCATAAAGGTGGACCTGGGGTAACTCTAGAATGCATTTGTACAATATGGGTATCAAACGAAAGGTGTTAAGGAGTATTTCATAAGGGCGTGGGGCTAAGTTCTATATTTGGACGCCTTTTCGAGATATCGCCATAAAAGTGGACCAGGTGTGACTCTAGAATTTGTTTGTACGATATGGATATCAAATGAAAGGTGTTAGTGAGTATTTTAAAAGGGCGTGGGGCTTAGTTCTATAGGTGGAAGCCTTTTCGAGATATCGCCATAAAGGTGGACGAGGGGTGACTCTAGAATTTGTTTGTACGATATGAGTATCAAATGAAAGGGGTTAATGAGAATTTTAAAAGGGTGTGGGCCTTGGTTATATAGGTGGGCGCCTTTTCGAGATATCGCCATAAAGGTGGACCAGGGGTGACTCTAGAATGCGTTTGTACAATATGGGTATCAAACGAAAGGTGTTAATGAGTATTTTAAAAGGGCGTGGGCCTTAGTTCTATAGGTGGACGCCTTTTCGAGATATCGCCATAAAGGTGGACCAGGGGTGACTCTAGAATGCATTTGTACAATATGGGTATCAAACGAAAGGTGTCAAGGAGTATTTCAAAAGCGCGTGGGGCTTAGTTCTATAGTTGGACGCCTTTTCGAGATATCGACATAAAGGTGGACCAGGGTTGAGTCTAGACTTTGCTTGTACGAAATGGGTATCAAATGAAAGGTGCTAATGAGTCTTTTTAAAAGGGAGTGGGTCTTAGTTCCATAGGTGGACGCCGTTTCGAGATATCGCCATAAAGGTGGATCAGGGGTTACCCTAGAATTTGTTTGTACTATATGGCTATCAAATGAAAGGGGTTAATGAGAATTTTAAAAGGGAGTGGGCCTTGGTTCTATAGGTGGACGCCTTTTCGAGATATCGCCATAAAGGTGGACCAGGGGTGACTCTAGAATTTGTTTGTACGATATGGGTATCAAATGAAAGGGGTTAATGAGAATTTTAAAAGGGTGTGGGCCTTGGTTCTATAGGTGGACGCCTTTTCGAGATATCGTCATAAAGGTGGACCAGGGGTGACTCTAGAATGCATTTGTACAATATGGGTATCAAACGAAAGGTGTTAAGGAGTATTTCAAAAGGGCGTGGGGCTTAGTTCTATAGTTGGACGCCTTTTCGAGATATCGCCATAAAGGTGGACCAGGGTTGACTCTAGACTTTGCTTGTACGAAATGGGTATCAAATGAAAGGTGTTAATGAGTCTTTTTAAAAGGGAGTGGGTCTTAGTTCTATAGGTGGTCGCCTTTTCGAGATATCGCCATAAAGGTGGACCAGGGGTGACTCTAGAATTTGTTTGTACGATATGCGTATCAAATTAAAGGGGTTAATGAGAATTTTAAAAGGGAGTGGGCCTTGGTTCTATAGGTGGACGCCTTTTCGAGATATCGCCATAAAGGTGGACCAGGGGTGACTCTAGAATGCATTTGTACAATATGGGTATCAAACGAAAGGTGTTAATGAGTATTTTAAAAGGGCGTGGGGCATAGTTCTATAGGTGGACGCCTTTTCGAGATATCGCCATAAAGGTGGACGAGGGGTGACTTTAGAATTTGTTTGTACGATATGGGTAACAAATGAATGGTGTTAATGTGTATTTTAAAAGGGAGTGGGCCTTGGTTCTATAGGTGGACGCCTTTTCGAGATATCGCCACAAAGGTGGACCAGGGGTGACTCTAGAATTTGTTTGTACGATATGGGTATCAAATTAAAGGGGTTAATGAGAATTTTAAAAGGGAGTGGGCCTTGGTTCTATAGGTGGACGCCTTTTCGAGATATCGCCATAAAGGTGGACCAGGGGTGACTCTAGAATGCATTTGGACAATATGGGTATCAAACGAAAGGTGTTAATGAGTATTTTAAAAGGGCGTGGGGCATAGTTCTATAGGTGGACGCCGTTTCGTGATATCGCCATAAAGGTGGATCAGGGGTGACCCTAGAATTTGTTTGTACTATATGGCTATCAAATGAAAGGGGTTAATGAGAATTTTAAAAGGGATTGGGCCTTGGTTCTATAGGTGGACGCCTTTTCGAGATATCGCCATAAAGGTGGACCAGGGTTGACTCTAGACTTTGCTTGTACGAAATGGGTATCAAATGAAAGGTGTTAATGAGTCTTTTTAAAAGGGAGTGGGTCTTAGTTCTATAGGTGGTCGCCTTTTCGAGATATCGCCATAAAGGTGGACCAGGGGTGACTCTAGAATTTGTTTGTACGATATGGGTATCAAATGAAAGGGGTTCATGAGAATTTTAAAAGGGTGTGGGCCTTGGTTCTATAGGTGGACCCTTTTCGAGATATCGTCATAAAGGTGGACCAGGGGTGACTCTAGAATGCATTTGTACAATATGGGTATCAAACGAAAGGTGTTAAGGAGTATTTCAAAAGGGCGTGGGGCTTAGTTCTATAGTTGGACGCCTTTTCGAGATATCGCGATAAAGGTGGACCAGGGTTGACTCTAGACTTTGCTTGTACGAAATGGGTATCAAATGAAAGGTGTTAATGAGTCTTTTTAAAAGGGAGTGGGTCTTAGTTCTATAGGTGGTCGCCTTTTCGAGATATCGCCATAAAGGTGGATCAGGGGTGACTCTAGAATTTGTTTGTACGATATGGGTATCAAATTAAAGGGGTTAATGAGAATTTTAAAAGGGAGTGGGCCTTGGTGCTATAGGTGGACGCCTTTTCGAGATATCGCCATAAAGGTGGACCAGGGGTGACTCTAGAATGGATTTGTACAACATGGGTATCAAACGAAAGGTATTAATGAGTATTTTAAAAGGGCGTGGGGCTTAGTTCTATAGGTCGTCGCCTTTTCGAGATATCGCCATAAAGGTGGACCAGAGGTGACTCTAGAATGGGTTTGTACAATATGGGTATCAAACGAAAGGTATTAATGAGTATTTTAAAAGGGCGTGGGCCTTAGTTCTATAGGTGGACGCCTTTTCGAGATATCGCCATAAAGGTGGACCAGGGGTGACTTTAGAATTTGTTTGTACGATATGGGTATCAAATGAATGGTGTTAATGTGTATTTGAAAAGGGAGTGATCCTTAGTTCCATAGGTGGACGCCGTTTCGAGATATCGCCATAAAGGTGGATCAGGGGTTACCCTAGAATTTGTTTGTACTATATGGCTATCAAATGAAAAGGGTTAATGAGAATTTTAAAAGGGAGTGGGCCTTGGTTCTATAGGTGGACGCCTTTTCGAGATATCGCCATAAAGGTGGACCAGGGGTGACTCTAGAATGCGTTTGTACAATATGGGTATCAAACGAAAGGTGTTAATGAGTATTTTAAAAGGGCGTGGGCCTTAGTTCCATAGGTAGACGCCGTTTCGAGATATCGCCATAAAGGTGGATTAGGGGTTACCCTAGAATTTGTTTATACTATATGGGTATCAAATGAAAGGGGTTAATGAGAATTTTAAAAGGGAGTGAGCCTTGGTTCTATAGGTGGACGCCTTTTCGAGATATCGCCATAAAGGTGGACCAGGGGTGACTCTAGAATGCATTTGTACAATATGGGTATCAAACGAAAGGTGTTAAGGAGTATTTCAAAAGGGCGTGGGGCTTAGTTCTATAGTTGGACGCCTTTTCGAGATATCGCCATAAAGGTGGACCAGGGTTGACTCTAGACTTTGCTTTTACGAAATGGGTATCAAATGAAAGGTGTTAATGAGTCTTTTTAAAAGGGAGTGGGTCTTAGTTCTATAGGTGGTCGCCTTTTCGAGATATCGCCATAAAGGTGGACCAGGGGTGACTCTAGAATTTGTTTGTACGATATGGGTATCAAATTAAAGGGGTTAATGAGAATTTTAAAAGGGAGTGGGCCGTGGTTCTATAGGTGGACGCCTTTTAGGGATATCGCCATAAAGGTGGACCAGGGGTGACTCTAGAATGCGTTTGTACAATATGGGTATCAAACGAAAGGTGTTAATGAGTATTTTAAAAGGGCGTGGGCCTTAGTTCTATAGGTGGACGCCTTTTCTAGATATCGCCATAAAGGTGGGCCAGGGGTGACTCTAGAATGCATTTGCACAATATGGGTATCAAGCGAAAGGTGTTAAGGAGTATTTCAAAAGGGCGTGGGGCTTAGTTCTATAGTTGGACGCCTTTTCGAGATATCGCCATAAAGGTGGACCAGGGGTGACTCTAGACTGTGCTTGTACGAAATGGGTATCAAATAAAATGTGTTAATGAGTCTTTTTAAAAGGGAGTGGGAATTAGTTCTATAGGTGGTCGCCTTTTCGAGATATCGCCATAAAGGTGGACCAGGGGTGACTCTAGAATATGTTTGTACGATATGGGTATCAAATGAAATGTGTTAATATGTATTTTAAAAGGGAGTGGTCCTTAGTTCCATAGGTGGACGCCGTTTCGTGATATCGCCATAAAGGTGGATCAGGGGTGACCCTAGAATTTGTTTGTACTATATGGGTATCAAATGAAAGGGGTTAATGAGAATTTTAAATGGGAGTGGGCCTTGGTTCTATAGGTGGACGCCTTTTCGAGATATCGCCATAAAGGTGGACCAGGGGTGACTAGAATGCGTTTGTACAACATGGGTATCAAACGAAAGGTGTTAATGAGTATTTCAAAAGGACGTGGGGCTTAGTTCTATAGTTGGACGCCTTTTCGAGATATCGCCATAAAGGTGGACCAGGGGTGACCCTAGAATTTGTTTGTACGATATGGGTATCAAATGAAAGGTGTTAATGTGTATTTTAAAAGGGAGTGATCCTTAGTTCCATAGGTGGACGCCGTTTCGAGATATCGCCATAAAGGTGGATCAGGGGTGACCCTAGAATTTGTTTGTACTATATGGGTATCAAATGAAAGGGGTTAATGAGAATTTTAAAAGGTTCTATAGGTGGACGCCTTTTCGAGATATCGCCATAAAGGTGGACCAGGGGTGACTCTAGAATGCGTTTGAACAATATGGGTTTCAAACGAAAGGTGTTAATGAGTACTTTAAAAGGGCGTGGGCCTTAGTTCTATAGGTGGACGCCTTTTCGAGATATCGCCATAAAGGTGGACCTGGGGTGACTCTAGAATGCATTTGTACAATATGGGTATCAAACGAAAGGTGTTAAGGAGTATTTCATAAGAGCGTGGGGCTTAGTTCTATAGTTGGACGCCTTTTCGAGATATCGCCATAAAGGTGGACCAGGGTTGACTCTAGACTTTGCTTGTACGAAATGGGTATCAAATGAAAGGTGTTAATGAGTCTTTTTAAAAGGGAGTGGGTCTTAGTTCTATAGGTGGTCGCCTTTTCGAGATATCGCCATAAAGGTGGACCAGGGGTGACTCTAGAATTTGTTTGTACGTATAGGTATCAAATGAAAGGGGTTAATGAGAATTTTAAAAGGGAGTGGGCCTTGGTTCTATAGGTGGACACCTTTTCGAGATCTCGCCATAAAGGTGGACCAGGGGTGACTCTAGAATATGTTTGTACAATATGGGTATCAAACGAAAGGTGTTAATGAGTACTTTAAAAGGGCGCGGGCCTTAGTTCTATAGGTGGACGCCTTTTCGAGATATCGCCATAAAGGTGGACCTGGGGTGACTCTAGAATGCATTTGTACAATATGGGTATCAAGCGAAAGGTGTTAAGGAGTATTTCATAAGGGCGTGGGGCTAAGTTCTATATTTGGACGCCTTTTCGAGATATCGCCATAAAAGTGGACCAGGTGTGACTCTAGAATTTGTTTGTACGATATGGATATCAAATGAAAGGTGTTAGTGAGTATTTTAAAAGGGCGTGGGGCTTAGTTCTATAGGTGGAAGCCTTTTCGAGATATCGCCATAAAGGTGGACGAGGGGTGACTCTAGAATTTGTTTGTACGATATGAGTATCAAATGAAAGGGGTTAATGAGAATTTTAAAAGGGTGTGGGCCTTGGTTATATAGGTGGGCGCCTTTTCGAGATATCGCCATAAAGGTGGACCAGGGGTGACTCTAGAATGCGTTTGTACAATATGGGTATCAAACGAAAGGTGTTAATGAGTATTTTAAAAGGGCGTGGGCCTTAGTTCTATAGGTGGACGCCTTTTCGAGATATCGCCATAAAGGTGGACCAGGGGTGACTCTAGAATGCATTTGTACAATATGGGTATCAAACGAAAGGTGTCAAGGAGTATTTCAAAAGCGCGTGGGGCTTAGTTCTATAGTTGGACGCCTTTTCGAGATATCGCCATAAAGGTGGACCAGGGTTGAGTCTAGACTTTGCTTGTACGAAATGGGTATCAAATGAAAGGTGCTGATGAGTCTTTTTAAAAGGGAGTGGGTCTTAGTTCTATAGGTGGGCGCCTTTTCGAGATATCGCCATAAAGGTGGACCAGAGGTGACTCTAGAATTTGTTTGTACGATATGGGTATCAAACGAAAGGGGTTAACGAGAATTTTAAAAGGGAGTGGGCCTTGGTTATATAGGTGGACGCCTTTTCGAGATATCGCCATAAAGGTGGACCAGGGGTGACTCTAGAATACGTTTGTACAATATGGGTATCAAAAGAAAGGTGTTAATGAGTATTTTAAAAGGGTGTGGGCCTTAGTTCTATAGGTGGACGCCTTTTCTAGATATCACCATAAAGGTGGACCAGGAGTGACTCTAGAATGCATTTGTACAATATGGGTATCAAGCGAAAGGTGTTAAGGAGTATTTCAAAAGGGCGTGGGGCTTAGTTCTATAGTTGGACGCCTTTTCGAGATATCGCCATAAAGGTGGACCAGGGGTGACTCTAGGCTGTGCTTGTACGAAATGGGTATCAAATGAAATGTGTTAATGAGTCTTTTTAAAAGGGAGTGGGAATTAGTTCTATAGGTGGTCGCCTTTTGGAGATATCGCCATAAAGGTGGACCAGGGGTGACTCTAGAATATGTTTGTACGATATGGGTATCAAATGAAATGTGTTAATGTGTATTTTAAAAGGGAGTGATCCTTAGTTCCATAGGTGGACGCCGTTTCGAGATATCGCCATAAAGGTGGATCAGGGGTGACCCTAGAATTTGTTTGTACTATATGGGTATCAAATGAAAGGGGTTAATGAGAATTTTAAAAGGTTCTATAGGTGGACGCCTTTTCGAGATATCGCCATAAAGGTGGACCTGGGGTGACTCTAGAATGCATTTGTACAATATGGGTATCAAACGAAAGGTGTTAAGGAGTATTTCATAAGGGCGTGGGGCTTAGTTCTATAGTTGGACGCCTTTTCGAGATATCGCCATAAAGGTGGACCAGGGTTGACTCTAGACTTTGCTTGTACGAAATGGGTATCAAATGAAAGGTGTTAATGAGTCTTTTTAAAAGGGAGTAGGTCTTAGTTCTATAGGTGGTCGCCTTTTCGAGATATCGCCATAAAGGTGGACCAGGGGTGATTCTAGAATTTGTTTGTACGATATGGGTATCAAATGAAAAGGGTGTGGGCTTTGGTTCTATAGGTGGACGCCTTTTCGAGATATCGCCATAAAGGTGGACCAGGGGTGACTCTAGAATGTGTGTGTACAATATGGGTATCAAACGAAAGGTGTTAATGAGTATTTTAAAAGGGCGTGGCCCTTAGTTCTATAGGCGGACGCCTTTTCGAGATATCGCCATAAAGGTGGACGAGGGGTGACTCTAGAATTTGTTTGTACGATATGGGTATCAAATGAAAGGGGTTAATGAGAATTTTAAAAGGGTGTGGGCCTTGGTTCTATAGGTGGATGCCTTTTCGAGATATCGCCATAAAGGTGGACCAGGGGTGACTCTAGAATGCGTTTGTACAATATGGGTATCAAGCGAAAGGTGTTAAGGAGTATTTCAAAAGGGCGTGGGGCTTAGTTCTATAGTTGGACGCCTTTTCGAAATATCGCCATAAAGGTGGACCAGGGGTGACTCTAGAATGTGTTTGTACAATATGGGTATCAAATGAAAGGTGTTAATGAGTATTTTAAAAGGGCGTGGGGCTTAGTTCTATAGGTGGAAGCCTTTTCGAGATATCGCCATAAAGGTGGACCAGGGGTGACTTTAGAATGCGTTTGTACAATATGGGTATCAAACGAAAGGTGTTAATGAGTATTTTAAAGGGGCGTGGGCCTTAGTTCTATAGGTGGACGCCTTTTCGAAATATCGCCATAAAGGTGGACCAGGGGTGACTCTAGAATTTGTTTGTACGATATGGGTATCAAATTAAAGGGGTTAATGAGAATTTTAAAAGGGAGTGGGCCTTGGTTCTATAGGTGGACGCCTTTTCGGGATATCGCCATAAAGGTGGACCAGGGGTGACTCTAGAATGCGTTTGTACAATATGGGTATCAAACGAAAGGTGTTAATGAGTATTTTAAAAGGGCGTGGGCCTTAGTTCTATAGGTAGACGCCTTTTCGAGATATCGCCATAAAGGTGGACCAGGGGTGACTCTAGACTGTGCTTGTACGAAATGGGTATCAAATGAAAGGTGTTAATGTGCATTTTAAAAGGGAGTGATCCTTAGTTCCATAGGTGGACGCTGTTTCGAGATATCGCCATAAAGGTGGGTCAGGGGTGACCCTAGAATTTGTTTGTACTATATGGGTATCAAATGAAAGGGGTTAATGAGAATTTTAAAAGGGAGTGGGCCTTGGTTCTATAGGTGGACGCCTTTTCGAGATATAGCCATAAAGGTGGACCAGGGGTCTTTTTAAAAGGGAGTGGGTCTTAGTTCTATAGGTGGTCGCCTTTTCCAGATATCGCCATAAAGGTGGACCAGGGGTGACTCTAGAATGTGTTTGTACAATATGGGTATCAAACGAAAGGTGTTAATGAGTATTTTAAAAGGGCGTGGGCCTTAGTTCTATAGGTAGACGCCTTTTCGAGATATCGCCATAAAGGTGGACCAGGGGTGACTCTAGAATTTGTTTGTACGATATGGGTATCAAATTAAAGGGGTTAATGAGAATTTTAAAAGGGAGTGGGCCTTGGTTCTATAGGTGGACGCCTTTTCGGGATATCGCCATAAAGGTGGACCAGGGGTGACTCTAGAATGCGTTTGTACAATATGGGTATCAAACGAAAGGTGTTAATGAGTATTTTAAAAGGGCGTGGGTCTTAGTTCTATAGGTGGACGCCTTTTCGAGAAATCGTCATAAAGGTGGACCAGGGGTGACTCTAGAATGCATTTGTACAATATGGGTATCAAGCGAAAGGTGCTAAGGAGTATTTCAAAAGGGCGTGGGGCTTAGTTCTATAGTTGGACGCCTTTTCGAGATATCGCCATAAAGGTGGACCAGGGGTGACTCTAGACTGTGCTTGTACGAAATGGGTATCAAATGAAAGGTGTTAATGAGTCTTTTTAAAAGGGAGTGGGAATTAGTTCTATAGGTGGTCGCCTTTTCGAGATATCGCCATAAAGGTGGACCAGGGGTGATTCTAGAATTTGTTTGTACGATATGGGTATCAAATGAAATGTGTTAATGTGTATTTTAAAAGGGAGTGATCCCTAGTTCCATAGGTGGACGCCGTTTCGAGATATCGCCATAAAGGTGGATCAGGGGTGACCCTAGAAGTTGTTTGTACTATATGGGTATCAAATGAAAGGGGTTAATGAGAATTTTAAACGGGAGTGGGCCTCGGTTCTATAGGTGGACGCCTTTTCGAAACTTTAGAATTTGTTTGTACGATATGGGTATCAAATGAAAGGTGTTAATGAGTATTTTAAAAGGGCGTGGGCCTTAGTTCTATAGGTGGACGCCTTTTCGAGAAATCGTCATAAAGGTGGACCAGGGGTGACTCTAGAATGCATTTGTACAATATGGGTATCAAGCGAAAGGTGTTAAGGAGTATTTCAAAAGGGCGTGGGGCTTAGTTCTATAGTTGGACGCCTTTTCGAGATATCGCCATAAAGGTGGACCAGGGGTGACTCTAGACTGTGCTTGTACGAAATGGGTATCAAATGAAAGGTGTTAATGAGTCTTTTTAAAAGGGAGTGGGAATTAGTTCTATAGGTGGTCGCCTTTTCGAGATATCGCCATAAAGGTGGACCAGGGGTGACTCTAGAATTTGTTTGTACGATATGGGTATCAAATGAAATGTGTTAATGTGTATTTTAAAAGGGAGTGATCCTTAGTTCCATAGGTGGACGCCGTTTCGAGATATCGCCATAAAGGTGGATCAGGGGTGACCCTAGAAGTTGTTTGTACTATATGGGTATCAAATGAAAGGGGTTAATGAGAATTTTAAATGGGAGTGGGCCTCGGTTCTATAGGTGGACGCCTTTTCGAAACTTTAGAATTTGTTTTTACGATATGGGTATCAAATGAAAGGTGTTAATGAATATTTTAAAAGGACGTGGGGCTTAGTTCTATAGGTGGAAGCCTTTTCGAGATATCGCCATAAAGGTGGACGGGGGGTGACTCTAGAATTTGTTTGTATGATATGGGTATCAAATGAAAGGGGTTAATGAGAATTTTAAATGGGAGTGGGCCTCGGTTCTATAGGTGGACGCCTTTTCGAAACTTTAGAATTTGTTTGTACGATATGGGTATCAAATGAAAGGTGTTAATGAGTATTTTAAAAGGGCGTGGGGCTTAGTTCTACAGGTGGAAGCCTTTTCGAGATATCGCCATAAAGGTGGACGAGGGGTGACTCTAGAATTTGTTTGTACGATATGGGTATCAAATGAAAGCGGTTAATGAGAATTTTAAAAGGGTGTGGGCCTTGGTTATATAGGTGGACGCCTTTTCGAGATATCGCCATAAAGGTGGACCAGGGGTGACTCTAGAATGCGTTTGTACAATATGGGTATCAAACGAAAGGTGTTAATGAGTATTTTAAAAGGGCGTGGGCCTTAGTTCTATAGGTGGACGCCTTTTCGAGATATCGCCATAAAGGTGGACCAGGGGTGACTCTAGACTGTGCTTGTACGAAATGGGTATCAAATGAAATGGTTTAATGTGTATTTTAAAAGGGAGTGATCCTTAGTTCCATAGGTCGACGCCTTTTCGAGATATCGCCATAAGGTGGACCAGGGGTGACTCTAGAATGTGTTTGTACGATATGGGTATCAAATTAAAGGGTTTAATGAGAATTTTAAAAGGGAGTGGGCCTTGGTTCTATATATGGACGCCTTTTCGGGATATCGCCATAAAGGTGGACCAGGGGTGACTCTAGAATGCGTTTGTACAATATGGGTATCAAACGAAAGGTGTTAATGAGTATTTTAAAAGGGCGTGGGCCTTAGTTCTATAGGTGGACGCCTTTTCGAGAAATCGTCATAAAGGTGGACCAGGGGTGACTCTAGAATGCATTCGTACAATATGGGTATCAAGCGAAAGGTGTTAAGGAGTATTTCAAAAGGGCGTGGGGCTTAGTTCTATAGTTGGACGCCTTTTCGAGATATCGCCATAAAGGTGGACCAGGGGTGACTCTAGACTGTGCTTGTACGAAATGGGTATCAAATGAAAGGTGTTAATGAGTCTTTTTAAAAGGGGGTGAGAATTAGTTCTATAGGTGGTCGCCTTTTTGAGATATCGCCATAAAGGTGGGCCAGGGGTGACTCTAGAATGCGTTTGTACAAAATGGGTATCAAACGAAAAGTGTTAATGAGTATTTGTGTGTACTATATGGGTATCAAATGAAAGGGGTTAATGAGAATTTTAAAAGGGAGTGGGCCTTGGTTCTATAGGTGTACGCCTTTTCGAGATATCGCCATAAAGGTGGACCAGGGGTGACTCTAGAACGCGTTTGTACAATATGGGTATCAAACGAAAGGTGTTAATGAGTATTTTAAAAGGGCGTAGGCCTTAGTTCTATACGTGGACGCCTTTTCGAGATATCGCCATAAAGGTGGACCAGGGGTGACTCTAGAATGCATTTGTACAATATGGGTATCAAACGAAAGGTGTTAGAGTGTAGAATGTGTTTGTACGATATGGGTATCAAATTAAAGGTATTAATGAGGCTTTTAAAAGGAAGTGGTGGTAGTTGTATATGTGAAGGCGTTTTCCAGATATCGAGCAAAATGTGGACCAGGGTGACCCAGAACATCATCTGTTGGATACCTCTAATTTATTTATATATATAATACCACAAACAGTATTCCTGCCAACATTTCAAGGGTTTTTTATTTCGCCCTGCAGAACTTTTTCATTTTATTCTACTTAATAGTGGTAGGTGTAACACCCATTTTACAAAGTTTTTTTCTAAAGTTATATTTTCCGTCAATAAACCAATCCAGTTACCATGTTTCATCCCTTTTTTCGTGTGTGGTATAGAATTATGGCATTTTTTCATTTTTCGTAATTTTCAAAAAAGTGGGCGTGGCCATAGTCGGATTTCGGCCATTTTGTATACCAATACAAAGTGAGTTCAGATAAGTACGTGAACTGAGTTTAGTAAAGATATATCGGTTTTTGCTCAAGTTATCGTGTTAACGGCCAAGCGGAAGGACAGACGGCCGACTGTGTATAAAAACTGGGCGTGGCTTAAACCGATTTCGCCCCTTTTCACAGAAATAAGTTACCGTCCCAGAATCTAAGCCCCTACCAAATTTCACAAGGATTGGTAAATGTTTGTTCGACTTATGGCATTAAAAGTATCCTAGACAAATTAAATGAAAAAGGGCGGAGCCACGCCCATTTTGAAATTGTCTTTTATTTTTGCATTTTTTGCACCATATCATTACTGGAGTTGAATGATGACATAATTTACTTATATACTGTAAAGATATTAAATTTTTTGTTAAAATTTAACTTTAAAAAATTTTTTTTTAAAAGTGGGCGTGGTCGTATTCCGATTTTGCTAATTTTTATTAAGCATACATATAGTAATAGGGGTAACGTTCCTGCCAAATTTCATCATGATGTCTTGAACGACTGCCAAATTACAGCTTGCAAAATTTTAAATTACCTTCTTTTAAAAGTGGGCGGTGCCACGCCCATTGTCCAAAATTTTACTAATTTTCTATTCTGCGTCATAAGTTCAACTCACCTACCAAGTTTAATCGCTTTATCCGTCTTTGGTAATGAATTAGAGCACTTTTTCGGTTTTTCGAAATTTTCGATATCGAAAAAGTGGGCGTGGTTATAGTCCGATATTGTTCATTTTAAATAGCGATCTGAGATGAGTGCTCATCAAGATACCTCAAAATTTACTAAAGTTATCGTGTTAACGGACGGACGGACGGACATGGCTCAATAAAATTTTTTTTCGATCCTGATGATTTTGATAAATGGAAGTCTATATCTATCTCGATTCCTTTATACCTGTACAACCAACCGTTATCTAATCAAAGTTAATATACTCTGTGAGCTCTGCTCAACTGAGTATAAAAAATCCAATTTGAGATACAGGTTTCCTCAAACAAGTTCTGAAATAAGAAATTTTTGACCCGCCTGGCAAGATTATGCAATATTGCACTTGGCCGTAGATATGGGGTGAAGATATACATACATATTGTAACGAATTTGGTGCAGTTCCGCTTATTTGCAACCTTCTATTAACGTTCGAATCACTAAACTGTTGAATAAATAACTCCACTATTCAATAATGCAAAATGGCCTTTATTCAAGTACTTCACAATAACACTACTACTTCCTGACAGATAGCGTGCTTAAATCAACTCATTCTCGTGCCTCAGCTACCGCCGCTTTTTATACTTTTTGGTTTCCTCGTTGACATATTTCTAGGCGTTTCTATTTCTAGAATTTGCTACCAGCTATAACTTGTAGTTATGTGCACGATATAGCTTCTCATATGCGCGTGTATATGTCAGTGATACTTCCACAGATAATTTCCTACTTTTGGGAGCATCTGAGATAAGATATATGTATGTGTTTGTGCGCCTCTCTCCGCTGCGTGTACGTACATATATGTAGCCATAATGATTGGTTCGTTTATGTAGATACAAGTGACTGCCTGCTTTATTGTTGTTGTGACTTCATTTACTTAGCATCAGACTAGTGATGTGATAAAATTGGCAATCGTCAAAAAGTGTAGACATTTTTTTTTAAACCAGGCTTTATTTAAAGGTAAATGAAAAGAAACACAAATTTGGTACAAAAATTAAAAAAAAAATAATAAAATTTTCTACACTTTTTGACGATTGCCAATTTTTGGCGAAAATTTCGTATATTTGCCCCATGTACAAACATCAATAACTTTCCTTTCGTGAATATTCCAAGATGAGGCAATTGATGGTATACTACTGTGCTGTAGAGAAAAATTAACAAACGGTTATGAAATATTTGACGGTTACCCGGTTTCATATTTTTGCCGATATCTCTGAAACCGGGTTTCGGGTATCAACAAAATTTTACCTAAATATACCCCACATAGTTATGTACATCCTGATCAAATTTCAACACAATCGGTTAAGAATTTAAATAAGTAAAAAATTTGAGGTTTCCGGGTTTATATTATTATCAATATCTCCAAAACCGGATCTCCGGTATTAAAACTCTTTTTACCTAAATATACTTCGTTCACATATTTATATGTTTTTAAAGTTTCAAAAGAATCGGTAGAAAGGTGTTAAAATAAATGTGTTGCAAACTTTGCAATAAAAAATATTTGGCAGTTATTCGGTTTTATATTTTTACCGATATCTACAAAACCGGGTCTCGTGTATCAAAAAAGTTTTACATAGCAAACAGCTGCATATATCTCCATATTTTGTTAAAATTTCGATATAATCGGTACAGAAGTGTTGAAATAAATGTATATTTAACATTGCGACCTCAATTTATATATATTTTGCTCGATCTTTTGACTATATCTTTTTGAGGCATTATGTAAGACGAGTAACGGCGATGCACTATAGCTCCAATTTACCCCTCAATGTTCCTAACAAAAAGATATTTGCGTGATACCATGTTTCAAAAAAAAATTATTTTCTCCAAAAAACCAAAGTTTGGCGGATTTCCCCATATATTTGATATCTTATACAGCCGATTATTTGGATATTACGAATGGGATGAAGTTATTGTTCAGCCCCATTCATGAACGGCATGAAGTCCCGTTCTTACTTGTTTCATATCAATTCAGCATGACTTGCGTATTAATGTTATAGGAAGTCTGTTAGTTCAATCGTCTTGATCATGTTAAATTCATAATATTGCATAATGTTTACGTGACATGTGGGAGCAGTGGAACGGTTAATTCTATGTTGGAAAATAATAACCTGAAAAGTGTTAACAAAAAATGTTAATATAATACAAACATTTTTCTGGGTGAAGATATAAGTGCATCAAGAACCGATGTAGGTAGAGCTAAGTTATCAGTCAAAACGAACCAGGCATCTTCTGTTTTTATAAGCTGTTCTAGCTCTAGGTCGATTTGAACTATACCAATGATATTTGATTTATGGGCCATATAAAGCTAGACTTAATATGTTAGGAGAACAGAACAGTTCAAGGGGGTATGAACCATTTTATTAAGTGTCATAACTCTGTATCAATTTGGGTTAGAAAAATTATGCTTAGTTTATGGGCCACATAAAGCAAGGTCTAGCCCTGAAACTTTTTTCCTAAATCGGCATAACTCTGGGTAGTTTAGACGTCTATATGTATGCATGACTCATAACTTATATAGATTTTGGTATAATTGGTTATGAAAAAAGTCAGTTCTCTGGTTACTTACAGCGTGATTTCGGAATCATTCCGGGACCATAACTGGATAATTTCCAAGCTAGTACCGAATCTTCTCACGGGTTTCTCTTAGTTGTTTTGGGACTATTTCTGAATTGCAACCGTGGTTTTAGGGTAATTTTTGTACGCTTTCGGGATAATTTTCGGATTGTTTTCGGAATAATTTCGAGAATAGTTACAGATTACATCAGAATTATTTCGGTATTTTTTACGAGGTGGTGTTTGGAATTTTTCGGGATCATTTCTAGATTACTTTAGCAACACATTGGGACTCTTTGGGGATTATTTTAGAAAACTCTTCGAGACAATTTTAAGATATTTAGAACTATTCTGGTACCGGTTGTGCTCTAGATCTACTCGAAACTGTTTCCAGTCAGTTTTCGTAAGACTTTTGCCGAAACCATTTAGTGACTTTTTTGGAGTTAACTTCATAAAGTTTCGAGATCATTTTCGAGAGTATTTCAGAACTCTTTCCGACTGTTTCTTGCATGTTTTCAAAGTTGTTTTGAGGCTGTTCGAGAATCATATTTGAAGGACTGCTACGGAATATTTTCGTTTTGATTATTTTCGGAAATTTTTCAAGAAGTGTTTTGGACTAGTATTCGACCTTACCTTTTTAAGAAATCCAGTATATTCTTCTTTCTATGGATCATTGCGAGATTATTTCCGGACTTTTTCGCGTTTGCGTGCGTTATAATATTGGGATCTTTATGGGATTGTTTCAAGTTTATTTTCTGAACTGTCTGGAACTGTTTTCAGCATCATATCGGGGTATATTGCAATAGTTTTCTACGTATTTTCTTCGTGCTGACTGGGCCACGGATACAGGCTAGTTTTTCTTTAATTCTAACTGATATTGAACAAAGCTCAGTTTTTAAAACATTGCGTGAAATAGCGCATGCGCGGAAATTAAGCATATAAAAGCTGGGCAAGAAAGCGCTTTTACTTGATAACAATAATCATAAAGTCTAGCAAACATTTAGCACACGAAGCAGAAAATGCGAACAACAATAAAACAGCATCGCAACTATAATTCGTCGGTACATCGGATAAAAAATCGAGAAACATCGACATCGCCCACTCCTAACTATTTATAGAAAAAAACGCGCTTTGGAAATATGAATTGGGCATGAAACATGCCTCACCTTCTGTTTCGAAAAATGCTGGTGAAACTGAAGTTCATATGTACCTCTCGTCTCCTGTTACACCAACAAAAGCATATGGTATTGAAATTTGGGAGGATATGAAATCCGTGTTTCCAAAACTTGCGAAGATTGCAAGGATATACCTCCCCATCGTCGCCACATCTGTGCCAAGTAAACTGTCCTCAGAAGCTGCCGAAACCGTCACTCAGGATAGGAATAGGCTTTTAGGAAGTAGATTGTCAAAGCTTATTTTCCTAAACTCGATCTCAAAACTTTTTATGTAATTAAACAAGCAACATTTGTACCTGGGCATCACAATCATATTGATGAGTGCAATTAATGTTAAAGTTCCTTGAAGGAAATTCCTAAAAATACATATGTACATAAAAATTTTCCTATTTTATTAAGAATATGTGTGTTGTTTTTAAACCCATTGGCTTGTAAGTTTTGATAATTTTAAACCGACATTTGCGTAATACTAAAGGGATTTACCATTCAAACCATATTTTCCTCTAACGCGAGCTAGTATGGAAAAGCCCGTACTTTCAAAGTTAAAAAGAAATTTCTGGCAATACTTTATATAGGTGGTTTGATTTAAAATGAAAACATCGGAAAAACATCGATGTTTAGACCGATGTTTTTTAACATCGATGTTTTTTGGCGATGTTGCATCCCTAACTATAGCAGAAGCAGTAGCAGCATCAACAATGTACAACAACATACACGCATACATACATAGATGCTAAAATACCCACGCTAAGCTTTCAAGGAGAGTCAAAACAACGAGAAAAGATTTAGTCCTTTCGCTGATAGACGACCGACAGTAACGCGAGTAAGCTTAACAGAGTGAGATTCCACTAAGTAGTGTACAAAAGTGATACGCTTGGGAAAAAACATTTTTTTTTTCAATAACTAATTTCAAACTAAATACTTATTAAGGACAAAAAACTATATATATATAAAACCATTATTAGACTGACACCTAAGGTTAGATTGTATGCAATGTTGATTTTCATAAATTTTATGGCAATATTTAAATATCAAGTATGTAAAAGCCGAGAGAAATTTTCAAGGACTCGTCGGGACAATCGAAATACACACGCACACATATGCCAATTTGATTTTGCGTGAAAAGCGACCACCAACCAACAACAAAAGCAAACAGCGAGCGACACCCATTGCGTTCAAAATGGTGTTAAATAAAAGCAAAAAATAAATATAAACAAATGTGCTAAATATTTATTTGTGTGTATTTTTGCGTTCATCAAATCAAACAAACACCAAAGAGAAAACGACGACGACAAAGACGACCGAGTCAGTGTCAGAAAGAAATGTGGAATTTCTCAAAACAAAAAAGAAGAATGCATGAAAGTAATACAAAATAATTGGCAACGTGCTAAATAATTATTTAAAGGCAAAAGTTGTAGAAGACGTGAAAGTGTGATTAAAATAAGAGTGAGTACATACATATAATAACATATACAACAAATATGTTATTTAGAAACAAAAAAAAAACTAAGCCTGGTATAATTTAATACCTGTGTTTGGTATGAAGCCTGTCATCAAATACATATGAGATTTATGCTAAATAGTGCTGTGGCGTATGAGTAATATTTTGTATTTCAACAAGTAAGGAAGGTTAAGTTCGGGTGTAACCGAACATTACATACTCAGTTGAGAGCTATGGTGACAACATAAGGGAAAATAACCATGTAGGAAAATGAACCGAGGGAAACCCTGGAATGTGTATCAAATGAAAGGCATTAAAGAGAATTTTATAAGGGAGTGGGCCATAGTTCTATAGGTGAACGCCATTTAGGGATATAGCCATAAAGGTGGATCAGGGTTGACTCTAGAATGCGTTTGTACGATATGGGTATCAAATGAAAGGTGTTAATGAGTATTTTAAAAGAGAGTAATCCTTAGTTCCGTAGGTGGACGCCGTTTCGAGATATCGCCATAAAGGTGGAGCAGGGGTGACCCTAGAATTTGTTTGTACAATATGGGTATCAAAATAAAGGTGTTAATGAGTATTTTAAAAGGGAGTAATCCTTAGTTCCATAGGTGGACGCCGTTTCGAGATATCGCCATAAAGGTGGACCAGGGGTGACTCTAGAATGAGTTTGTACGATATGGGTATCAAATTAAAGGTATTAATGAGAGTTTTAAAAGGGAGTGGTGTGAAGGCGTTTTCCAGATATCGACCAAAATGTGGACCAGGGTGACCCAGAACATCATCTGTTGGATACCGCTAATTTATTTATATATGTAATACCTACCAAGATTTCAAGGGTTTTTTAATTCGCCCTGCAGAACTTTTCATTTTCTTCTACTTAATATGGTAGGTTTCACAACCATTTTATAAAGTTTTTTCTAAAGTTATATTTCGCGTCAATAAAACAATCCAATTACCTTACCATGTTTCATCCCTTTTTTCGTATTTGGTATAGAATTATGGCATTTTTTCATTTTTCGTAATTTTCGATATCGAAAAAGTGGGCGTGGTCATAGTCGGATTTCGTTCATTTTTCATACCAAGATAAAGTGAGTTCAAGTAAGCACGTGAACTAAGTTCATTAAAGATATGTCGATTTTTGCTCAAGTTATCGTGTTAACGGCCATGCGGAAGGACAGATGGACGACTGTGTATAAAAACTGGGCATGGCATCAACCGATTTCGCCCATTTTCACAGAAAACAGTTAACGTCATAAAATCTATGCCCCTACCAAATTTCAAAAGGATTTGTTAATTTTTGTTCGACTTATGGCGTTAAAAGTATCCTAGACAAATTAAATGAAAAAGGGCGGAGCCACGCCCATTTTGAAATTTTCTTTTATTTTTGTATTTTGTTGCACCATATCATTACTGGAGTTGAATGTTGACATAATTTACTTATATACTGTAAAGATATTAAATTTTTTGTTAAAATTTTACTTAAAAAAAATTTTTTTTTTTAAAGTGGGCGTGGTCCTTCTCCGATTTTGCTAATTTTTATTAAGCGTAAATATAGTAATAGAGGTAACGTTCCTGCCAAATTTCATCATGATATCTTCAACGACTGCCAAATTACATCTTGCAAAAGTTTTAAATTACCTTCTTTTAAAAGAGGGCGGTGCCACGCCCATTGTCCAAAATTTTACTAATTTTCTATTCTGCGTCATAAGTTCAACTCATCTACCAAGTTTCGTCGCTTTAGTTGTCTTTTGTAATGAATTATCGCACTTTTTCGGTTTTTCGAAATTTTCGATATCGAAAAAGTGGGCGTGGTTATAGTCCGATATCGTTCATTTTAAATAGCGATCTGAGATGAGTGCTCAGGAACCTACATACCAAATTTCATCAAGATACCTCAAAATTTACTCAAGTTATCGTGTTAACGGACGGACGGACGGACGGACGGACGGACATGGCTCAATCAAATTTTTTTTCGATCCTGATTATTTTGATATATGGAAGTCTATATCTATCTCGATTCCTTTATATATGTACAACCAACCGTTATCCAATCAAACTTAATATACTCTGTGAGCTCTGCTCAACTGAGTATAAAAATATGTTTTCCTAATTGAACCGAATTTAATGAAAAAAAGGCGTGAGCACCAAGTACGAGTGAAGTTCGATCGCTAAATATACAGGTGTACGTCTAGAAAACCAATGTTTTTAAGTTAATCAGAACTCACCTAGGGGTTGAAGTTAAGCCGCAATAGAGATAACTTTACGAGAAACAAGTAGTTTCGGGATTTTTTAGAAGAGCTTTGTCGGCTTCTTATTGTGAACAGCCGATACCGACAAGTTATTGTTTTACTATCGGTTTATTATTTATAGCGAACTATTATCTACGAGTTTTCAATTTATTTTCAGCTTACTTTCGTTTTCCTATCATCATGGTAATAATAATGTGATTTCCTTCTTGTTGGTTTCTTATCAGCTTTTTATCGAAGGGTTATACATGTGGTACTGATTTTTATTTCAATTGTTATAACAAACCGATGAGTTGCCGTAAACAAATCGATAATATGCCCGTAACCTCAGATAAGAAATCGATAACTTCTCGATAAAAAATTGATACATTTTTCATAACAAAATCGATAACTTCGATAGCACGCCGATAACAAATTGGTAGTACTCCGTTAAAGAAATCTATAAGTTTCTGAAAACAAAGAGATTTTCTTTAATTAGCGAGCTTTGCTCATATTGCTTTATACAATGGTTTTTGTAATTGATATTAGAGAAAAATTGTAAGTTTA
The DNA here is from genome assembly GCF_040869045.1 of Eurosta solidaginis. Taxonomy (NCBI): domain Eukaryota; kingdom Metazoa; phylum Arthropoda; class Insecta; order Diptera; family Tephritidae; genus Eurosta; species Eurosta solidaginis. The sequence goes on from NC_090323.1 coordinate 31,024,767, forward strand.
CAAACGGCGATGCTTACTAGCACATGTTTCTGAATTTCTGATGAAGAAGTGAAATTCAGAAACATGTCCTAGTAACCATCGCCGTTTGTAAACTTACAATTATTCTCTAATATCAATTACAAAGAGATTTTCTTTTGATGATATATCGATACATTTTCTGTAAGTAATCGATAACTTTGTGATAACAAATCGATAATCTTTCGATAATACTCCGATAAGAAATTGGTAACACTCCGATAACAAATCGATAACATATTGTAAACACATCGATAATTTTTCGATGATAAATCCAAAACTTTTCGATAACAAACAAATAAGTCGTCGATTAAAAATCGATTTGATTTAATTTAACTGAATTTATTCAAATGTAGTCTAATTTTATTTCATTAATTTAATTTAATTTCATCTAATTTAATTAAATGTAACCTAATTTAATTTCATTCAGTTTAATTTTATTTAATGTTGTTTTACTTTATGTTACTTTATTTTATTGGGATTTGTCTCATTTATTTCAATTTATTTTTAGTTTATTTTATTTTATTATTTTTTATTTTATTTTATTTTTATTTTTATTTTATTTTTTAATTTAATTTTTTTGTTTTGTTTTTTTAAATTTAATTTAATTTAATTTTATTATATTTTGTTTTATTTTATTTTATTTATATTTTGTTTGTCTTTACTTTATTATTTCATGTAAATCCAACCAAATAGTGTACAAATATATTACAACCAACAAAACCCCAAAAATTAACCAATTGCCACTAAAACCTGAATACCAAACCACTTGTTTTGTGTATCAGTAAAATAAGTTACGCTTATGTTTGTCATTATTTCGCTGGCTATTTATTTCCAACAAAAGATTAGTGCAAACATCTCTTCGTGCACTTGCATGCATAAAAATTGTGTATATCGACTGCTGAATTCAATATCACCCTATCTCCGCTACCAATTCGGAAACGCCCCATCTAAAAAAACTTTTGAATAACGCCCTATTTCAGAATTTTTTTCTGAAGCACCCTTTATCAGAATTTGGTTGAAGAACTCATATCTCAGAACATCTTTTTCATAAACGCTTCTGTTTATGTCAAAATGTATTGAATCAGTAGCAATAGAATGCTTTTGAAACAAATTCCAAATGAGGCTTTTTCCAGCCGAATTCTGAGATAGGGTATTTTCGAAACAAATTCTGAAAGAGCTCGTTATTCAAAAGTTTCCTGAGATAGGTGTAGGGTTATATTTATATTCAACTTTAAATGTACCTACTTTAAATAAATTGAATTTTTTTTCTTGTTAATTTTTATATTTCAATTTTGAAATGATTGTTTCAAAAATTTTCATTCAGATATAAATTTTTAAAACGAATTGTTAGCATACATTTAGGAGTTAATATTAAAAGATATTTTTTATATAAAAATAAATAGTGGCATATTTATTGCATACTACATTGGCGATCAGCCAGACCTTTTCTTAAAAAACCTACAGCAAGAAGAAAAATGCTCATCGTTAATTAAAACTAAGGATCACACTGATTTGTTGGAAGTACTTTTAGAAGTTCTATTGGAATGATCAAAAATCGAAGCTAAAACAATGCTGTCTTATGTTGCGAATAATGAAAGCGGAGAATCTGATATATCAATTTATTAAGTTATCGAGTATATTGAGCCAACTAATACAAGAGTTTATATGTGACAGTTTATTTTCGTTCCAAGCATTTGGCAACGGCAAATGATTCATCTATACAACAAGCTGAAATAAATGCAACCAAACAGGCATTAGAAAATTAGCGTGATTTATTCCCTCGATTGGATCATCAAAAATGTGTTATTGCAAAAGTATTTAAAAAGCAAAAATTAGATACAAACAATAAGCAGTGCGATTTTTAATAAGATCCTGTATATAATTAAAATAATTTAAAAATAAAATCTTAATTTAACCAAAATATTAATGATTCAAGGTTTATAGGATAAAAACAAAAACAATTGCTAAAAGATTAATTTAAAATAAAGAGTAGAAAATTTACAAATGCTCAGTGCAATTACTTGTTAATATTTTTTAGATACTGAACGCTGAATATATTAAAGCTAGAAAGCAACCAAGCAAATATTAAGCAATAACACCACAAAATCGTGTAAGAAAACAAGCAGCAACAAAAATAACTACAATAGAAAGCAGGAACAAATAACAACAAATATAATAGGAACAACAGCTCACTTGCGAGTGCAGAGAACGTGTGGAGAAGGAACTTAAGAATTTGTTATGAAATTTTGGATCTTCTGGACAAACATATTATTTCGAAATAGGTAAAAAATATTCAATTGCGACAAATATTTGGTGAGCTGTATCTAGCATTAATATTATTTATATGTATATGTATATGTATCAAAATAGATTAAACATTTTGGTTTTGTAAACGCTCCTTTCCGGACATTTTTATTTCTTCCTATAATATAATTTTTGTAATTATTTTTATTAACAATGTTTCATTCACGATAATACACGTACATCTACACCACGAAATCAATTAAATTATTCGCTTATTGATTTGGATAATGAAAACTATCAAAATGATTTACCAAATCCATATGCGAATCAAACTCACGAAATTTTTGCTACATCGGTAAAACTTCCCCAATTTTGGACTAATTGCCCTGAAGCATGGTTCATCCACGCTGAAATTCAATTTAGTCGAAAGAACATTACTCAGGAAGGAACAAAATATGAATATGGCATAACTGCAATTCCGCAGGATGTAATTATGACAATTCTTGATTTTATTCAAAATCCTCCTGAAGATGACAAATTTTCTGCATTAAAGAAAATTTTAATTGAACGGCACTCATTAAGTGAGAATGCCAAGTTAGATCGAGTGTTATCCGATTCAGAAATGGGAGATCGTAAACCTTTTGAGTTTTATCGGTCTCTAGTGCTACTCTCTGGAAACAATTTTAGCAAGGAAATTCTTAAAAAGCTTTGGATAAGGAAGTTGCCAAAAATTTTAAGTATTACTCTTGCTAGTTCGAATTCGACTGAAATAAGTGAATTAGTTAAATTAGCCGATAATATTTGGGAAGCTTATAATAAAAATGAAATAGCTTCAGTTAGTAATTTTCCAAATTCTAAAAGCGAAAATGCAATTATTTCAAATTTGGTTCAAACAACTAACATTATTTGTAAAAATTTTGAAAAATTATCATTAGAGATCAGCGAAATAAAAAATCAGATGAGTTAAAATCATTCAAGGTCCCGATCTTTTAGTAGGAATCGTTTTAGAAGTCCCTCTAGACATCGATCAAAATCTCGCGACAAACCAAATTATAAGTTCGATAATCAGGCTTTGAAGTGCGAACAACCATGCGCTTTTAAAAATAACAATAGTTCGTCAAACTAAAGTCATCCGTTGTTGCCGCGACAAACAACGGAAATTTAGACACCTTTACACGTCGCTTATTTATTTTTGATAAAACAAACAAATTGAATTTTTTAATAGATAGTGGAGCAGAAATTTCAGTGCTTCCGGTTCCAAAATCTTCATGTTCGAAAAAGCCATCAGATATTATTTTAACGGCAGCTGACGGTTCAACGATTTCGACATACGGTAAAAAACTTTTAAATATAAATTTAGGACTGCGTCGCGAATTTCCGTTCACGTTTTTAATAGCAGATAAAGCCAAACAAATTATTGGTGCTGATTTTCTGTGTAAATATGGTCTCTTAGTTGATGTTAAACGCAAATGCTTAGTAGATCCGGTAACAAGTCTTTCAGTTAACACAATTTCATGTGTTTGTAATGTTTCGCTACCAAAAGTTTTCACTGTTGATAACAAATTTACGAAGTTAGACATACAACAGTTCACAGACTAGTCACTGAAAGAAATTTGCCATTTTCCAAACCAAGCGTTTAGACCCTATTAAATTCAAAGTAGCTAAAACTGAATTCGATTTTTTAGTAAAGACAGGGATATGTAGGCCTTCTAATTCAGCGGTAGCATCTCCTTTGCATCTTGTACCCAAGAAGGAGTTAAATTACTGGCGTCCTTGTGGAGATTTTAGAAGAGTAAACGTTGTAACAGTCCCTGATCGTTATCCTTTGCCCCATGTTCATGACTTCAACATGAATCTCAGAAATAAGAAAGCATTTTCGGAGCTAGATTTGGTAAGAGCTTATCACCAAATTCCAATGGCAGAAGAGGATATCTATAAAACTGCAATCACTACGCCTTTTGGCATGTTTGAATTTGTACGAATGCCTTTCGGGCTTAGAAACTCCGCGCAAACTTTTCAACGATTTATTAATGAAGTATTTAATGATTTAGACATATATTGATGATCTCTTAGTGGCAAGCGAAAATGAGGTACAATATTTCAAAGATCTTCGTGTACTATTTCAGCGCCTCACGGAGTACGGTTTAAATATAAAACCAAGTAAATGTACTTTTGGCGTAACAAATGTTGACTTTTTAGGACATAATATTTCTGAAACGGGAATTAGGCCGCCGGAAGAAAAAGTTCTAGCCATTCGAAATTTTGATCGTCCAAAATCTATTACACAGGCACAAAAATTTATTGGTATGGTTAATTATTACCATCGATATATACCAAAATTAGCAGAGTTTACGACAGTTATCTATGATTTAATTAATAGAACAAATAAGAAGCGAGACAAGACTTTAATTTGGGACGATAAATCTAATAAAGCTTTCAAATGCATAAAAGAAAAGTTTAGATCTGCGATATTGTTAAATCATTTTAACAAAGATGCAAAACTTTCTTTAAATGTAGATGCATACAATACGGCAATAGGTGGTGTCATACATCAAACGTTTAGTAATAAATCAGAACCACTTGCATTCTTTTCAAAGAAATTGTCTCCATCCGAACTTAAATATAGTGCATTTGATAGGGAACTATTAGCTATTTATTTGAACATTAAACATTTTCGTTACCTTCTAGAAGGACGTCAATTTACGGTTTTCACAGATCACAATCCTCTAGTATTTCCTTTAATTCAAAAACAGAACGCAGTCCAAGACAAACTAGACATATGGAATTCATTGCACAGTTTACGAATGACATTAGGTATATTAAATGACAGGAAAATGTTGCGTTTGAAGTAGAAGCGATTAATAATTCCGACATTAATTTAAAAATTTTACAAAGTGAACAGCAACAAGACAATGAATTAGGCAAGGTAGGTAGGTTGAACTGGCCGGTCCATGAGGACCTCACATAGACTGATTGAGTCCGTAGTGTTACCAGAAGTTTGTTTTAACGACCAAACTGAAAAACCCTATCAAAAACCAGGACCTATGTTATAAAATAACTCCGTCCTCTTGGCAAATCCTAGAAGCTTCCTAGGACTTAAGCCACTTGCTGCTTGTAGATCTGACAGCTGTATCACTCCTAATATCTGGAGTCTTAGCCTGGCAAGTGCAGGGCACGAGCACAGAACGTGCTCGATCGTTTCCTCCTCCAACCCGCACTTCCTACACCTGCTATCACTGACCAAGCCTAATTTAAAGGCATGTGACGCCAGAAGGCAGTGTCCAGTCAGAATACCCGTCATGAGTCTACAGTCCTCTCTTTTTAATGATAGAAGCAACTGTGTTAGTCTAAGGTTGTAAGACCTACACATAATCTTCGACACTTTACAGCCCCGCGCTTGAACCCACGCCTTTTCTGCTTGGTCGATCATGTGCACCTCTCGCATTCGCTTAATATCGCCCAATCTAATTGGGACGTCTACGGAGCAAGCTTCAAGGGATGCGCCCTTTTTAGCTAATTCGTCCGCTTTTTCATTCCCATCTATTCCCATATGCCCTGGGACCCAATATAGATGTATGCTTCTCCCTGTCCCGATTCTCTCCAGAGACTGCTTACACTCTAACACGCATTTAGATGCTGTGCTATGCGAGATTATTGCCTTAATTGCTGCTTGACTGTCAATATAAAAGTTAACACGGTTGCAGCTTAAGCTATTCTCTTCCAGGGTTTCTACTGCTTTGGTTACGGCTAATATTTCCGCTTGGAAAACGCTACAGTAATTAGGCAAACTTACATCAGAAAAACATTTTTAAATTTGAAACTAATAAAAATTCCTGTTCTTAACTTTAATATATGGTGCGAAGTGTCAGGGGAAAATCCTAGGCCATTCATTCCAAACAATTTAATAAAATATTTGATATGTTACATCGGATTTCACATCCTGGTAGTAGAGCTACACGTCGTTTAATAGTTAAGAAATATTTTTGGCCGAAAATGAATAAAGACATCAATACTCGGTCCAAAGAATGTATAAGTTGTCAAAAATCGAAAGTATATCGTCATACACAATCTCCAGTTGTGAAAATTCCAATTCCAAAAACAAAGTTTGAACACATTCACTTAGATATTGTCGGACCCTGGCCTGTTTCAAAGGGATATCGTTACATACTAACTATAATTGATAGATTTACACGTTGGCGAGAGGCATTCGCGCTAAGAGATATTTCTGCAGTTACGGTTGTAAATAAATGTTTAAGGAATATATTCCACGTTTTGGGGTTCAATTGGAAATAACAACGGATCAGGGATCTCAGTTTACTTCAAACTTGTTTTTAGAATTAACGAAACTTCTTGGAAGTCATCAAATAACGACTTCTTCCTATCATCCCCAAGCTAATGGAATGATATAACGTTTCCATAGACAGCTTAAATCTTCAATAATGGCTAGGAATGGGTCCAGGGATTGGTATGAAGAGTTACCAATAGTGCTTATGGGTTTGCTACCGATTTTTAAGGAAGATATTTCGGCAACACCAGCTGAAATGGTTTATGGCCAAAATTTAAGATTACCTCGTGAATTATTTGTTTCAACTACAGAGAATGTAACTTCAGCGGATGTTTTAAGTAATTTGCGTGAACATTTTAAAAATTTTAAATCAAATTTGGAACATCATCAAAATTCTAGCGGTATGTTTGTTCCAAAATATTTAAAAGATTGTCATTTTGTTTTTGCACGTGTAATAAACAAACATTCCTTGTAGTATCCGTATTAAGGTCCTTATAAAGTTATTGAAAAAGATTTAAAATTGAGATAAATTATGAAATTAAATCTATTCCTATTGATCGTTTAAAACCAGCAATGATTGATAAAATACAGATACCTAAAACAAAATCAAAAAAGAAAGTTACTTTTAATTTATTTAACGTTAAATCTCCGGAAGGGGGAGTATTGTAGGGTTATATTTATATTCAACTTTAAATGTACCTACTTTAAATAAATTGAATTTTTGTTCTTGTTAATTTTTATATTTCAATTTTGAAATGATTGTTTCAAAAATTTTCATTCAGATATAAATTTTTAAAACGAATTGGTAGCATACATTTAGGAGTTAATATTAAAATATATTTTTTATATAAAAATAAATAGTGGTATATTTATTGCATACATAGGGCTTTTTTGAAAGGGATGCGATATAGGGTGATATTCCATTCAGCAATCGATATGCTCAGAGACTTTAATTTATATTGTGGGGAATATTAACATCACTATGCTGTTAGTAAATAATCACAACAACAAAAACAGCAAGTAGCCAAAACTATGTACATGTACACATTAAAGCAAGCAGCCACACTTATGTGCAAGGCAACAAAGAATATTCGATTCACATACATATGTGTATGTAGCCGGTAGCTAAGGACAGAAGTTGTTACTCACACAAACACATGCATATGGCTAGAAAAAGCATAAGCTACATGTATATAGCTAAATAACCAAGCATGAGATAAAAATGTTCTATAACACATGTTCGTGAAACTACTGGACCTTAGGAGAAATGGGCAAACGAGGTAACCGAGAGATAAAAGCAGCGCAAGCTCAGGAATCAGTAATCAGTTTGATTTAAACACGCTTTGTGAAGTACGTGATAGTTGCGAAGTACTACAAGTAGTCTAATAAAGACCATTTTGCAATACTGAATATTGAAGTAATTTATTCGACAGTTCACCGATTCGAACGTTAGCAGAAGTTGTATAATTATCAGAAATCCTCAAAATTCGTCAGAATTGGTGTCAGAAGTGGAACTGTTGAATAAATTGCGAAGATTTCGAATACAACTTAGACATGGCAAAGTTAAGTGAATTAAAGATCCACAACAGAAAAAGGAGTTGGAGACCCGTGGGTTGACTACAACCGGTAATAAAACCGAACTTCAAGCACGAATACGAGAGGTTATGGAATCGGAAGGCATTAATGTGAGCGAGTATGTCTTTCGTTCTGATGGGGACGAGATATTAACAAAATTGGAAGAGAAAAACGGAAGTCCAAATCCAGTCGCAAGCGGAGAATTTAATTCGATATTGGCTTTGTTAGGAAACACGTATAACAGAAAGTATAACATCTCAACTGGAAGAACGGAAGACATATATGACATCTCAGTTGGTTGAGCAGTTGAAAGCATAAGAGGCCCGCATATCCTCGCAGCTGGAAGCACAGGAGATAAGGGTATCATCGAAGCTGGAGGCACAGGATACGAAACTTTTAGTATTTGCCAAAGGGGCGGAGTTAATCGTTAGCATAAGTCCTGCTGCCTAAATGGGGTTTTCTGTTTGGTCGTCAAACAAATTCTGGTAACACTATGGACACTTTCAGTCTATGAGGGTCTTTATTGACCTGCCAGTTCAACCTAACCCAACCAGCGTCTAAGTCAGAAATTATGTTGTTTTTGCCGCTTTAACCGCTGGATAGCTGTTTGTGTGTGCACCTAGGGATGTTTTTGTTCTTCTTGTTTCGAACTTACCTAGTCAGTCTTAAAAGGTAAAGCTAAAGTCGTTGTTTTAAATCCCAAAACATTTCGGTATTAAGAATTCAAAATTTTTCAGGTATGGGGAAGGTTTTACCACATTCTAATTTTGTAAATGTAAATGTGTGCTCATCAATGATCTTTCTCAATAAGTTACTGCCATCAGAAGCTACAATTATGGAGACAAAAGATTTATGCGCTGAAAGCTTTTCTCAACTGAGGCAAAAAATAATCAAAGTAGGATATTCAGAACCCTGTAGCCTTGCAGGTCTGGAGCTAGGGATGAGAATTCTGATATCCGATGTAGCAGGGGCGATCCCAGTCTATACACATTATATGCCATTTCTACATGGGCCTGTTATTAGAGGTTGCGTTCAGCCACACGTTCCAAACTAAAGACCGTGAGAAATATCACGCCCTTGCGCTTACAACAAGGGCATCCATCCACACAGTGCAGACTTTAGGGTATACTTTTTCTCAATATCCCCAACATTATAAACCAAATGCCTTGAGAAAACTCCCCCGAAAGACTTGATAAGTGGCATGGTAAAAGACCATGAGAAATTGCTTGTCTTACTGGGTATCTTGCCAGTGCTCAAACCACTGGGAAATATTTTTGCCTTGTGAAATATGTGAAAATATACGTGTTTCTTTCCATATTTTTTGCATGTTTAAAACATTTATAAAAGTTCAAACTGGTGGCGTGGTCTTACTTACAAGTAAGGAAGGGACGGTTTTATTGTATGTATAATATATATATGATCGATATTAATGATTTTTTCAGACAATAACATATGCTGTATTTGTGAGCATCTGGGAAAATTTGAAGCTTTTAGCGCTTAAAATGAAGAAGCAATTTTGTTAAACCTCCTGTCTGAACAATCGGTTGTATGAGATATATATTATATATATGACCGATCTAACACATTGAAAAAAAAAAACAATGTCAGTTCCGACAAATGATTAATTGGTCACCCAAATATACCAGCTCACCAAATTTCATCGAAATATCTCAAAAATTGAGGGATTAGTTTGCGTTCAAATTGACAGACGGACGGACAGACAGACGGACATGGCTAAATTAACTCAGCTCGTCATTCTGATCATTTCGGTATACTTATTGGTGGGTCTATCGTGTAATTTTAAGTACATACAATTTTGAGATTCGTGACAAACTAAATATACCAATTCATTTTCATGAATGGTATAAAAACATGACAAAAAGTGGAGACAGTGTAGATTCAAATATAATATTAATAATGCCTTAACTCATGAAACATTCAATGTAGACATAATTTTAACAATTAATATCAGTCGTTTGAACTCGGGAAAATATTTATTTAAGAACAGCTGAAAATTAGACAACGGTACCTGGTAAAAATTTGCCTCTAACAAAAAATAAAACTTATAAAATTGAAATTTTTTCAATTCTGCGTCAAATTTTTTTAGATCTAATCTTTAAATTACTGTTAAGGTTTCTTTGTAAATATTTATGCTAGGTTTGAATATAGCAGACAATTATTTTCAAAACATATACATACATATGTACATTTATATGCACACAAAAAAATTTAGTGTAGTGTTAACACTTTTCGGAGAATTATCAAAACTTATTTGTATTCGTTGTATTGAGTAAGGGTAGATGTGAGCAGCAAGTCGCAGTGGTGTGGTGGTAGCGTTATTCGCCTTTCGCACCGAATATCCTGAGTTTAACTCCCGGCCGAGTCAAATTAAACGTTTTTTCTTTATTATTCTAGCATTCACGAAATTGTATATTTAGTTTGTCACGAATCTCAATATTGTAAGACCATAAAGGAGAAGAGATGGACCCACCAATAAGTATACCGAAATGATCAGGATGACGATCTAAGTTGATTTGAGATATCTTGATGAAATTTGTGAGCGGGTATGTATTTGTTGCCGATCAGACATTATATCATATATCCTCCATATAACCGATTTTTCAGAACAGAAACTTAACATTTTGGGGTATAAAAACGAAAAATAGATAAGATCCGATTCTAAAACCCACTCAATATGGTCACAAAATTTCATTAGAATCGACCGTTTCGAAGGAGTTCAACCAAAAACGCTGTGTCACGAGAATTCACACTGTTTTGGTTTTTATGTAGAACAACACCACAAAGTGCGGTTTTGAAACCAAAATTATTTTGTGTGTTTATATGTATATCTGTAGCTTCCCGGCATAACCGAAAAAAATCACTTAGAGCTGTTTTAGAGAAAACGAGCCTTCAAGTTTTTAAAGTGTTTTACAAGAGCTCCAAATTTTCATAACGTTTTTTTATAACATCACTGTTTGGGTTAAATAAATAAATGTAAGGCGCGATAACCTCCGAAGAGATCTAAGGCCGAGCTTCTCTTCCAATTTGCGTCGTGCTCCTCTTGATTTTCCCTACAAATTGGCCGGACGGGACCTACATGTTTTATGCCGACTCCGAACGGCATCTGCAAGGCAGATGAGTTTTCACTGAGAGCTTTTCATGGCAGAAATACACCCGGAGCGCTTGCCAAACACTGCCGAGGGGCGACCCCGCTTAGAAAAATTTTCTTCTAATTGAAAAATCTTATTTCTAAAATTTTGATGTTGCTTTGCCCGGGAGTTGAACCCAGGGCATACGGTGTGATAGGCGGAGCACGCTACCATCACACCACGGTGGCTGTTTGGGTTGCCAAAGTTAATATTAGAAAGAAAAAAATGGATGGTTGGGCATCATAGTGCAAATCGATATTTTCTGGAAAGGTTAGCATTTGCAGATATAATAAATAATAATAATTGGACGTTGTGGCAGCGTACTGCCCTCAAGTGGCTTAATGAAACCAGGCTAATCCTGATAATTTTTTTTTGCGAATTTTTGTCATTTAAATTTTTTCAGCTACAGCAGAAATATCACTAGAGAACGAGCTATCGAAAAAAATATCCGATTTATTCGGTAGCCACTATCGATTACTTAAGTCAACCGGGAAATCGGTAGTCTCAACAGACGATGTTGGCATTGCTCGTCCATTCATTGGTCTATTCGTCAGTCTATTTGTCCGTTGGGTCATCATCACACGTTTTTTTTTTCTATAACTGTTATTTAAAGAAATGTATTGTAATGAAATTCAACACACTGCTTTTTTTGACCGCGACTAATGAAAGAAAATATAATTCTGTGATAATTCAATACTTTTCGAGACATTTACGACATTTATAAGGCTACACTTCTAAATTTATATATGATCAACTTCATAAGGTTGACTTAAAAACTGTATTTAACTTTCTTGAAAAAAGTCATGGTGACGCCTACTAAAGCCACCCGAAAATCTTTGCATCTTCTTTAAAAACGGTTGAAGATGTTGTGATATTATTGACGAGTATAAAGGTCTTTACTTTTCAAAAGACAATTGCCCTAGACAAGGAGTGAGGCTCATCGACTTCGCTATATTCCGTAATATTTTCATATCCAGCTCAAAGTTAAACATTTAAAAATCCATAAAGTTACATGGCAGCCACCAGAATGAAAAATACGGCACAGGGTATTGTAAAAAAATTTTAAATTTTACCGGAAATTCGGCCAAAGACGGAAGGTTTCAAACCCGGGTTAAATTTTTGCCAGAACGAAAAGGGCGATCTGGCTACTAATGTTCAGGGAGTGCTCAGATTCTATAGGGAAGTCATATACGTCTTCTTAAATAGAGGCACCGTTCAGCACCTAGCGATGTTGATAATATTAAATCCGCTCTTCACAATAATTGCTACTGGAGCATTCCACGGTTGGTACGGGACAAATTGTACAATTTTTTTTCCTTTTTAAGTCTTAACTAAAGAAAAGCTATAACTTTTTCAGACAAAGCTTTTAGTACATTAGGGTTGCATAGTACATGTGCAAATAAAATTAGAAAACTGCTCTTGCAACCTTTGTATATGTGCGTGAAAAATAGCAAAAAGCATCCGTTTGTACGGGACACCAGTAAGTCAGGTGAAACTTCAACGAATTTATTAGTATTAACAAAAACCTAAAGCAAACATATTTGGTAGTAGTTGTAAAAAGGTTCGTTAAAATAACAAACAAAATTTAAAACCGTTTATACGAAAAAAAAAAAATAAAAAATGTTTAAAAATAAATTGTTTTTACGGGACACATGTGCACTTTTCAAATTCGAATTCCCGTACACTATATCTCGTAGTGTGCTCCACCTTCTCCAAAATCCTGGGCTCAACCCCGGGCTAAGCAACTTCAAAAATTCAGAAACAAACTTTCTTAATTAGAAAACTTTTTCTAAACGGAGTCGCCCCTCGGCAGTGATTTCGAGTGTATTTCACCAGTCCCACCAATTTCTAGGAGCACGACGTAAATTAGAAGAGAAACTATGCCTAAATTCTCTTCTGGAAATTTATTCCAGTTTACTATATTCACACTAGCAGACCCGGCAGACATTGTTCTGCCCTAAATTTGGTCTATCTGCATACGTTTTAATAAGCTTTTTCTGCCTAACTCTGCCCTCCACCCTCTTCACTGTTTCTTAATCCTTTTATTCACTCCTCCCCCCGTATTTTTCGCTTCATCTATCTTTATCTTCGTCTCACTCTATCTCTTTCTCAGTCTCCTTCTCCTTCCCTCTTTTCTCATATCTAAAGTTCTTCTCATTCTCCTTCATCCCTTATTGCCAGTCCAAGAGGGTGGTATCTATTTTGTTCCAGTCCCATTCCGAGTCCCAGTCCCACTCCGAGTCTCAGTCCCAGCCCGGCTCTGGTCTACTTCCCGGAAAAAAGGATCGTAAATACTAATATAGGTAAATTTATATACCAAATTTCAGGCAAATCGAATAGTACGTATGTAAATAGGTGGGTATTATTAATCCATGTCTTTGTTTCGGCTTCGCATGCATATTTATCAATATTGCCGGGTTGATGCGACTAAATCGAATATCACAATGAAAATTACTTTAAAGCTCTCAGCAACAGGTTTCATTTGATATCCATATTACACACACATTCTAGGGGTATCCGGGTCCACGTTTTGGCCTATATATCGAGACCATATTCACCAATAGGTATGAAAACTACCCTGTATAAAGCACTCATCAACAGCTTTCATTTGTTATCCATATTGTATAAACATATTCTAGGGGTACCCGGGTCCACGTTTTGGCCTATATCTCGAGACCCTAGTCACCCAGGGGTACGAAAAATTCCCCGTATCAAAGTACTCAAAAACAACTTCCATTTGATAGCCATATTGTACAAACACATCCCAGGATTACCTTAGCATAAAAAATATATTGAAGAATAAAATTTCCTTAGTGCACAAATATTGCCATATATGTACATGCAAAAATACCAAAAAATAAAACTTTTGTTTAAGAATTTTAAGGAAATGTTCAATATTTTTAAGGAAGGAGTGTTTTTCAAGAGATATTTGCATTTTTGTTCCCATTCGGAATGGGACTGGTGTTATTTATTCAACAGTTTAGCGATTTGAACGTTAGCAGAAGGTTGCAAATAACAGGAATTGCACTAAATTCGTTACAATTGGTGTCAGAGGAGGAATTGTTGAATAAATTCCGAAGACTTCGAATACATTTGGAAATGGCAAAGTGGAGTGAAGTGAAGATCCAGCAACTGAAGAAGGAGCTGGAGAGTCGTGGATTGAATACAACTGGTAATAAACTCGAACTTAAGGCACGACTACGAATGGCAATGGAATTACAGGGAATTAACGTGGAAGAGTATGTTTTTCCTCTTGATGGCGAGGAGACAACAAAAATTGAAGAGAATGATGAAATATCGCAGACAGTTACGAACACAGACTTGAACATGACATTGGCTACAATATCTGCACAAACATCGACAGTAACATCAATGTCGTCACAAATGTCATCTCAACCGGAAGAACAGAAGACATATATGGCATCTCAACTAGAATCCCAGGAGAACCGTATAACATCCAAGATGGAAGAACAGAACACATATATGGCATCCCAACTGGAATCGCAGGAGACACGCATAACATCAAAGATTGAAGCACAAGAAATGCGTATTTCAGAAAAGTCAACACAGATTACATCAAAGATGGAAACACAACTGCAAGAGCAAGAGGCACGCATAATAGTACAACTCGAAGCGCAAGAGGCGCATATATCATAAAAACTCGAAGCGCATATGGACGAGAAAAAAACGCAGTTTGAGGAAAAAATAGAAGCCGAGGTGGATGCTTTGAGAGGTTACAGGAGTTGCAATTAAATCGCCCAGCTGTTTCAGCAAGCAATACGAAGGTAAAAACTCCATCTTTTGACGGCTCTGTTCTTTTCCAGGTCTTTAAGCTACAGTTTGAGAAGACCGCAACAGTGAACAACTGGAATGCTGAAGATAAAGTTGCTGCATTGTTCGTAGCTTTAAAAGGACCAGCTGCGGAAATCTTACAGAGTACGAGCGGAACAACCACGAAATATTGATGAGCGCTTTAGACAGACGTTACGGAAGCGAGCATAGGAAACAGATCTACCAAATAGAATTGCAAAACCGCTACCAGAAATCTAACGAGAATTTGTAGGAGTTTGCTTCAGATATTGAAAGATTGACTCATCTTGCAAATGCGGACGCACCTGTGGAATACACTGAAGGGGTAAAGATTCAGAGTTTTATAAATGGCAATATGGGCCGTCGAAACAAAGCGAGTTACATACGCAAGCCCAAAGCAAACATTTGCTGAAACAGTATCCTATGCACTAACTCAGGAAACTGCCTAACTTTCGAGTAAGCCAGCGTACAAAGCTCATCGCGTGGAAGTGGAAAGGCCCGACTGGGTAGACACAATTTTAGAAGCATTAAAAGGAACGCAGCAGAAAAACGATGGTGCCGTCAAATGCTTTAAGTATGGAAAGCCAGAGCACATTTCACGTTATTGCAGTACCAATCCCAATTGGTCCAACAATGTGGTTGGCCGTAAACGCAGAGCTGAATGAGACGACCAAATCTCCAAATCTACTCAGTCGTTAAACTAAAGGGAGTCAGCCGCAAGGCTCCCTCAATTGAATGCCCCATAATCTCTATCTCTCAAATTGGAAGAAGGTCAAACAATCTTACTGTCGGAGGACATGTGGATGGAAAGGAACGTTTACTGACTGTAGATACGGGTGCATCTCATTCCATCATTCAAGCGGATTTAGTCAACAAGAAGATAAGACCATTGCGTACAGCCACTGGAGAAGACAGCACGGTTCTAGGAGAAGTAGCATGTGAAGTTGCAATTGGGAACGTCACGGTAGTACACAATTTTATGGTGGCAGGGATTGTTGATGAAATCATAATTGGAGTGGACTTATTAATCGACCAGGGTATCAAGATCGACATGCAAAGTAAGACGATGCGATATAAGAGCATGGATGTACAACTTAATTTCGGCTACGAGAGAGGCTACAGCAGTAAACGAGTGCTGGTGGAAGAGAGTCAGCAAATACCACCAAAATCCAAAGCATTTATCTGGGCAAAGGTTGATGGAGATTGTGGGACAAACAAATTGTGGGTTGTCGAAGCAGCAAACAAATCAGCACTGAACATACTTGTAGGAAAAACCCTGGCTATTTAATTTAATTTAATTTATTTGGATTAAAGTCGACACAGACACAATGCGGTCGACTACTAAGATATATAAAACATAAAATTGATGTTATAATTAAAAATATTTAAATTCAACCATACATAGGAAAGAAAGTACAAAATATCAGGGCAGACGTGACAGTATTGAATTATGCAACTCGGAAAACGAACATTCAAAACTGATGCAGTTATACAAGTTGTTGTAGTGCGAACACCAACTTCGCAGTGGATTATTTTTGGCAAAATTTTGCCGGCAAAGTGGTAAATAAAAAGGCACAAAGTGCCTGGACGTTCTACCAGGAACAGCAAAATTTAGTCGACTAACAAGATCAGATGAGTCGATCTCGCCCATAATGAGCTTGTGAATGAACAATACCCCGAGTAAAGTTCTTCGATTTTCTAAAGTTGGCAGATTTATAAGGAGAAGCCTATTTCTATATGGTGGCAAATGCACACTAGAATCCCAGTTAAGACCACGTAGTGCAAATATAATGAATTGCTTCTGTACTGACTCAATACGCTTTATAAAGTTTTGATACCCTGGGCACCAGACACACGAACAATACTCTAAGATTGGTCGTACCAACGATGTGTAGAGGGTCTTAGTCGGATACGGATCATTAAACTCCTTAGCCCATCGCTTCACAAAACCGAGTATACCCGTTGCTTTGCTTACCATTGATGAGATATGCGTATTAAAAGTCAGTTTAGGATCAAAAAGAACGCCTAGATCACTTACGACAGATATACGCTCCAAAGGCGTGCTGTTTAACGTATACGATGTCAAACTTGGCTTCACTCGGTGAAATGTCATTAGTTTACACTTCGAGCAATTCAAAACTAGTAAATTTGCAGTACACCAACATTGAAATGAGTCCAAGTCTGCCTGAAGAAACTCCACACGGGAAGACTCCGAAGGCAAGTATGAGTAACAAAGTTTAACATCATCTGCATACATAAGAGTTCGGGAATGTATGAGAGTTTGTGGTAAGTCATTTATAAACAAGGTAAAAAGTAACGGACCCAAATGACCACCCTGAGGCACACCAGACGTTACATCAAACAACCTAGAAAAGCTGTTTTTAAACAAAACTTGTTGAGTCCGATTCGCGAGATAGCTTTCGAGCCATGCAAGCAAATGCTTTGGAAATCCAAGTAAATCAAGTTTGTAAACTAAAAGCTCATGATTGACAGAGTCAAACGCTTTACTGAAGTCGGTATAGATCACATCCGTTTGCCTATTGTTTAAAAATCCATCCATTACAAAAGAAGTAAACTCTAGCAAGTTGGTAGTAGTTGATCTACGCGGCACAAACCCATGCTGGCAGGGCGATAATATGGAGCTACACATGTGTTGAAGTTGACATGTAATTATTCGCTCAAATGTTTTGGGAATAGCTGAAAGCTTAGCTATACCTCTATAGTTCTCGATACTAGACCTACTACCTTTTTTGTGTAAAGGTATAATAAATGATTTCTTCCAAATCAATGGAAAAGTGGCAGATTCCACAGATAATTGGAATAATTTATGTATCGGCTCAGATAAGTTAACTGCACAGTATTTGAGTACACAACTAGGAACACCATCTGGACCCGGAGAAAAAATCGGTTTCAAACCGAGAAGGCTTTGAAGAACAGTATTCTTATCAATTACTGGATTAGGAATGCAATTAAAACTTTCCAAGTTGTAGGAGTGTTGACCGGGTTGAAAACGTTTAGATGAGTAGGTCGACCTGAAGAATTCTGCAAATAATTCCGCAATATCATTATCAGAACTAGCGTTCTTGCAACCAAAAGAAAAAGTAGCTGGAAAACCAGATGTTTTCCTCTTGGAATTAACAAAACTGTAAAATCTTTTCGGATTGTTGAAAAATTGAAATTTACAACTGCTTAAGTACAATTTATAACATTGTTGGTTTAGACAATGAAAGTTGCAACGAGCAACCGAATATTTAGAAAAATCGGCAGACGATCCTGATCTCTTGAAACGTTTATAAAGCCTAGATTTAACATTATTGAGTCTAATAAGTTGTCTTGTGAACCAAGGTGGTTTACTTGTTCCAGCACTAACACATCGAAGGGGGACACAGCTATGACATAACAAGATGGACGTATTCCGGTAAGAGTACTCAATGAGTTCAAGTTACCATTCAATTTGACCAAAGGAGCTATTTTGGGAAGATGCCAAGAGGCTGAAGTAGTTATTAACTGTGAACAGCTCCAGGAACACATTTCATCTAGTAATACTGATCTTTCAAATGACATCACGGCATGGACGGAGGGGCTAGGAAGATTATCAGAGTAAGGTAAAGCAACTGCTCCTAAAGTACGCAAACATATTTGACCAGGATGGTTCCAAACCAGGACGCACCAATATTGTGAAACATCAAATTGACACTGGAGACGCGAGGCCGATACGTCAAGCTCCTCGTAGTGTTCCACTGGCGAAACGGGAAGTTGTGAGTCAAATCGTACAAGAAATGAGCGACAGCGGCGTGATCGAACCATCAGCTAGTCCACGGAGCTCACCTGTGGTACTTGTAAAGAAGAAGGATGGGAAAATGAGGTTTTGCATGGACTACCGCAAGTTGAACGACGTCACGAAAAAGGATAGCTACCCATTGCCAAGAGTTGACGACACTCTGGACTCGCTCTCTGGTACGAAATAGTTTTCCACACTGGACTTGAAAAGTGGCTACTGGCAAGTGGAGGTGAAGGAGGAAGACAAAGAAAAAACAGCCTTCAGCGTCGGAGATGGTCCTTGGCAATTTACAGTAATGTCCTTTGGAAAGGAAGTAAGTAAGTAACGACAGAAGGCATCTGTACTGCGAATGAAAATATAGAGGCAGTAAAGGATTGGCCAAGACAACTGAACCAGTATGAATTGAGAAGTTTCCTTGGGCTGTGCACATATTACCGCCGATTTGTGCCAAACTTTTCCAGCGTATCCCATTGCCTCCATGAGCTTACAAGAAAAAAAAGCTTTTGAATGGAAGAAGGAGCAAAAAGTGGCTTTCCAAACATTGAAGGAGCGTTTGTGAACTGCCTCAATGTTGGCATATCCGATTCCAGGAGCAACATTTATTATAGAAAGAGATGCGAGGGGATATGCTATAGGAGGCCTTTTATCTCAACTGGTCGATGGACAGGAGAAGGTAGTTGCATATTACAGCCGTTCGATTGCAAAACCAGAGAGGAATTATTGCGTTACCGGAAAGAGCTGTTGGCATTAGTAGAGTACATTAAACATTTACACAAATACCTCTACGGCCAGCGATTCCGCGTCAGGACGGGTCACGCAGCGTTGAAATGGCTTTTGCAGTTCCGTAATCCGTAAGGATAATTGGCACGATGGATTGAGCGACTACAAAGCTATGACTTTTCCATTGAGCATCGAAAAGGTAGTACCGAAGGAAATGCTGATGCAATGTCACGAAGACCATGTAGTTTGGAATGCAAGCACTGTTCAAAGGCCGAGGCTAAAGAAGACATTATAGATGTCCGGCTAATGACTATAACGTGTACTGAAGAATGGGACAAGGAACAACTAAGAAAGTGTCAGCTAGAAGATACAGATCTGTCACATGTTATGCAAGGGCTCGAACGAAACGAAAGACCAAACAGAGAGGATGGTCAATGCAAGAAGAAACTGACAGCTGTTCCCAGAAAGAGGATTCCTGACGTGCTCAGCGGGCTGCATAATGGTCCAAGTGGAGGTCATCTTAAATTACGAAGACCCTCGAGAAAATTAAGCAGAAATTCTATTGGGTTAGTCACCGAGTGGATTGCAAACTGCGAAGTTTGCAACAGAGCAAAAGGGCCCAAAACACGAAGTCATGCCCAGATAAAGCAGTATATTTCAGGCGCACCATTTGAAAGGATGTCGCAGGTCCATTTCCTACTAGCAACCACGGAAACAAATACGTACTGGTGGTTATGGATTATTTCAGTAAATGGCCAGAGGTATACCCAATCCCAAACCAAGAAGCGGAAACAGTAGCAGAAGTGGTTACAAACGATTGGGTTGCAAGGTATGGTGTACCAATGGAGTTACATTCTGACCAAGGCAGGAATTTTGAATCAGCTGTGATCCAAGAAATGTGTAAGAAGTTGGGCATTCGAAAAACACGGACAACTGCATTGCATTCTCAGTCTGATGGTATGGTGGAACATTTCAATAGAACATTGGAGGAGCATTTAAGGAAAGTAGTAGACAAGTACCATAAGGAGTGGGATACACACATATCATTATTCTTGATGGCTTACCGATCGGCGGTATATGAGACGACGGGCCAAACTCCCGCAAAGGTAATTTTTGGAAATGACCTTCCACTGTCAGCTGATTTGAAGTATGGGATAGATGCCGATGCGGAGAGAAATGTCAAGAAATCCACTGGTATCTTGGAAGAAGAGCTGAGAGAGATACACGATCTGCTAAGGCAACGAGCAAAGATTATGAGTGACAAGATGAAAGCCAGATACGATAAAGCAATTAATTCGGAAGGGTTTCAGGAAGGAGATTTGGTGCTGTTATACAACCCACAACGAAAAAAAGGTTTTTCCCCGAAATTGCAGTGTAATTGGGAAGGCCCATACAAAGTTGTAAAACGGATCAACGATGTAGTGTACCGCATACAAACCGTTGGCAAACTACGAACCAAAATGAAAGTAGTTCTATTGGAAAGCCTGGCAGCGTTTAGATCGAGAGATTTGTCTTATCGGGACGATCAGACATAGGTGGAGGGCAGTGTGACGAATATTAGCAACATTAAGGGATACCATCATCTCTAAGCCGATGCTAAACAGTGACTTGTATGCACATAATTAAATCAATCATTATGTCTACCCATATGTCCATATGAGCAGCGGAGAAGAGACGCACAAACACATGCATATATCTTATCTGAGATGCTCACAAAGGAGGCAATAATTTGTGCAAGTATCATTCACATATACACGCGCATATGAGAAGCTATAAACGTAGTTATAGCTGGTAATTTTATAGCTAATAACTAACTAGTGAATTCTAGATTAGAAAAGCCTAGAAATATGCAGCGAGGAAGCCAGACAGTATAAAAGGCGGCAATAGTAGGGACACGACAATCAGTTTGATTTAAGACGCTATCTGGCGAGAAATAGAAGTGTTATTTTATTTATTTATTTATTTATATTATATTTATTTATTTTAGTCTAATAAAGGTCATTTTGCATTATTGAATAGTGGAGTTATTTATTCAACAGTTTAGCGATTCGAACGTTAGCAGAAAGTTGCAAATAAGAGGAATTGCACGCATCCCGAAGTTAAATAACGCAGCGAATGCTATGTGTTGCCTCACTCAAAGCAATTTGCGCACACAGTTGACACCGAACAATCACACAAACGGATTTTTCGGTAAAAATGTTACTTTTTTTAAACAATTTGGCTGATATAACAAAGGAATCAAGTATTTTTTTTGATGCAGAACGAAGGTAAATATTTCAAAGTTTTACTGAAAAGTAGAATTTTTAAATCCATCCATCCGTTTATAAGTTATAGCTGTGTAAACAGTTTCCCACGCCCCTATAATATATACCTTCAAATTATATTAACTGTACCATCTCACGTAGCTAGGCTTTCAAACGTAAAAAACCGTTTTAAAATCGGAGCATTTTGTGTGAAGTTATGTTCGTACATGGCATTTAGCGACTTTCTTTTAAAAGATTTATAGACATAGATATAGATAGATAGAAGATAGATACATATTCCAGGTACAGGCTTAGTCCATGTACAGAAATAAAGTGTTAATTTTTTCAGCTAATTAATATGAAGGTATAATAAAAGGGTTGCTAAGGAGTTTTTGAAAACTATTGATTTTTCAGTTAAATTTTCTATACCATTTTTGTTTTTAATTTAAAAAATTACTATATTTTAATTATTCCACTTAAGTACACATTTAAAATATATTAGCAGTGAAAATTAATAAGGAGAGCAGTTCGAAAATCGGCGAAAATTAACGATTTTCCATGGAATGCCCCTTACTATTGACTTTGTCATTGTATTTCTAAGCAAGATTTTCATTCGCCACGTAAGCAAAATACGTTCAAGCATTAGCGGTCGTGGCTACCAATGTTTTAAAATATGAAATAAACACTCAAAAAAAATTAATTAACTCAAAAAAAACTTTTTCTGAAGATAAACATTGGAGGGATTTTTTGCAAGAGGCAAAGGCATTTTTGCTCCATTTATGATATGAATTTTTATAATAAACTAGAAAACCCGGCAGACGTTGTCCTGCCCTAAATTCGGCCAATCTGCATACATTTTAATAAGCTTTTTCCATCTAACTCTGCCCTCCCCCCTCTTCACTTTTTCCTAATCGTTTTATTCACACCTCCCACCATCTTTTTCGCTTCATCTATCTCCATCTTCGTCTCATTCTATCTTTTTCTCAATCTCCTTCTCTCAATTTCTTCTCATTCTTCTGCATCCCTTATTGCCTGTCCCAGAGGGTGGTATGTATTTTATTCCAGTCCCAGTCCCAGTCCCACTCCGAGTCTCAGTCCCAGTCCGTCTCTGGATAATATATTACTCTGTACTAAAGCACTCATCAATAGCTTTCATTTGATATCCATATTGTATAAACACTGCCTAGGCATTTACTGGACCACGTTTTGGCCTATATCTCGAGACCCTGTACGTCGATCGCAACCAAGCCTATGTAGTAACCACCGCGTGAGGTTTACGCAACTTGTGTGAAAGCTCACAGAGTATATTAACTTTGATTGGATAACGGTTGGTTGTACAGGTATAAAGGAATCGAGATAAATATAGACTTCCATATATCAAAATCATCAGTATCGAAAAAAAATTTGATTGAGCCATGTCCGTCCGTCCGTCTGTCCGTTAACATTATAACTTGAGTAAATTTTGAGGTATCTTGATGAAATTTGGAATGTAGGTTCCTGGGCACTCATCTCAGATCGCTGTTTAAAATGAACGAAATTGGACCATAACCACGTCCACTTTTTCGATATCGAAAATTTCGAAAAATCGAAAAGGTGCGATAATTCATTACCAAAGGTGGATAAAGGGATGAAACTTGGTAGGCGGGTTGAATTTATGACGCAGAATAGAAAACTAGTAAAATTTTGAACAATGGGCGTGGCACCGCCCACTTTTAAAAGAATGTAATTTCAAAGTTTTGCAAGCTGTAATTTGGCAGTCGTTGAAGATATCATGATGAAATTTGGCAGGAACGTTACTCCTATTACTATATGTGTACTAAATAAAAATTAGCAAAATCGGAGTACGAACACGCCCACTTTTAAAAAAAATTTTTTAAAGTAAAATTTTAACAAAAAATTGAATATCTTGTTGATGGTTAAACAAAATAAAAATATAAAAGAAAATTTCAAAATGGGCGTGGCTCCGCCCTTTTTCATTTAATTTGTCTAGAATACTTTTAATGCCATAAGTTAAACAAAAATTTACCAATTCTTCTGAAATTTGGTAGGGGCATAGATTCTATGACGATAACTGTTTTCTGTGAAAATGGGCGAACTTGGTTTAAGCCACGCCCAGTTTTTATACACAGTCGACCGTCTGTCCATAGGTTCGGCCATTAACA
This sequence comes from Eurosta solidaginis, assembly GCF_040869045.1. Lineage (NCBI taxonomy): Eukaryota > Metazoa > Arthropoda > Insecta > Diptera > Tephritidae > Eurosta > Eurosta solidaginis. The sequence continues at coordinate 31,048,754 of NC_090323.1, forward strand.
TGATAACTTGAGCAAAAATCGATATATCTTTACAAAACTTAGTTGACGTACTTATCTGAATTCGCTTTATCTTGGTATAAAAAATGGCCGAAATCCGACTATGACTAGGCCCAATTTTTCGATATCGAAAATTACGAAAAATAAAAAAAATGCCATAATTCTATACCAAATATGAAAAAAAGGATGAAACATGGTAATTGGATTGGTTTATTGACGCAAAATATAACTTTAGAAAAAAGTTTGTAAAATGGGTGTGACAACTACCATATTAAATAGAAGAAAATGATGATGTTCTGGGTCACCCTGTTCCACATTTTGTTCGATATCTCGAAAACGCCTTCACATATATACTTAAGGGCCACTCCCTTTTAAAACTCTCATTAATACCTTTAATTTGATACCCATATCGTACAAACACTTTATAGAGTCACCCCTGGTCCACCTTTATGGCGTTATCTCGAAAAGGCGTACACCTATAGAACTAAGGCCCACTCCCTTTTAAAATACTCATTAACACCTTTCATTTGATACCCATATCGCACAAACACATTCTTGAGTCACCCCTGGTCCACCTTTATGGCGATATCTCGAAAAGGCGTCCACCTTTAAAACTAAGGCCCACACCCTTTTAAATAATCATTAACCCATTTCATTTGATACCCATACCGTACAAACGCATTCTTGAGTCATCCCTGGTCCACCTTTATGGCCATATCTCGAAAAGGCGTCCACCTATAGAATTATGGCTCACTCCCTTTTAAAATACTCTTTAATACCTTCCATTTGAAACCCATGTCATACAAACACATTCCAGGTTTACCCTAGGTTCACTTTCCTACATGGTGATTTTCCCTTTTTTGTCTCCAAAGCTCTCAGCTGAGTATGTAATGTTCGGTTACACCCGAACTTAGCCTTCCTTACTTGTTATATGTATATAGATTTTTATTTTTCACACTTCACTATAATATTAAAACGAAATGCAGATTTTCGTTGCTTTTGAAGTTCGGCTTAAAATTTGCACATGGAACAACTAAAGACTCTCCTGAATTAAAAAAAATGGCATAGTACCTCTAAATCGCGGGCCCCGTCAGATACATACCACCCTCTGGGACTAGCAATAAGATATGAAGAAGAATGAGAAAAACTTGAGAAAAGAGAAAAGAGAGAAGGAGACTGAGAAAGAGATAGAATCAGACGAAGGAGCAGTGAATACAAATATTAGAAAAAAGTGTAGAGGAGCGAGGGCAGAGTTAGACGAAAAAGCTTATTAAAATGTATGCAGATAGATATAATTTAGGGCAGAACAACGTCTGCCGGGTCTACTAGTTACGTATAAACAAATAAAAAAATTTGCAATAAAATAATATTGCGACTATAAACTATATATATACAGATATAACCTATTCTGTATTTCAAGTTAGATCAAACTACATACGGGGTGCAAAACAAATTCAAAATCGGTTCAGTAGTTTAGAAGTCCATCGCGGCCAAAAATTTGTGACACGTGTTTTTTATATATTAAGATAACCATTTAGTTGCAATAAAATATCTTCAGGTCATAAATGTGGAGCAGAGATTGAGTTACTTGAGTGCAGTTTATAAGGATATTTCCCAGGCGAAGCAGCCTAACCGCAATAGTAAAAAAATGTTATCTGTAAGCTTTATAGCGCAAGGAAAACCCTTTATTATTATTATTATTATTATTATTATTCTTTATTCGGTCTATGATAACAATATCTTACAGACTAGAAATGTACAAGAAATTACTTACTGACTAAATTGGCTGGAATTGAGTACTAGGAATAAAATGAAGTAATCCTATCGACGAACTGGGATCTCGGCTTTGCGAAATCGAGATCAAGCGGTTTGTAAATATTGTTAATTTCACTGACAGCCCTAGTAATGGGCGCGAGATAGTGGTAATTAGATTTAACTGTAGTAAGATGGAAAGGGTAGTGGGAACGTAGGATGCGATTTGGGACATTGAAGCAAAGTTGATCGAGCAGATTTACGCAATCAATTAAGCCATTAACAATGTCGAAAATAAACATTATCGAATGGATTGTGCGCCTACTAGAGAGAGATTTCAAGTTTATGAGCAAACACCGTGCAGTATAGGATGGAAAGGGATCGACGAAATGAAGTGGATAGAGAGCAAAGCGAGTAAAGCTACGCTGTACACGCTCGATTCCGTCCCAATGAGAACTATATAATGGCTTCCAGATAATTGAAGCGTACTCCAACTTAGACCGGACAAGACAAGTAAAAAGGGATTTTCTTGTATAGGGATCTTTAAAATCTTTCATATAACGATTCAAAAACCCAAATTCGAAAAGGCCTAACTGTATTCACATGACTGACAAATGTAAAACCAGAGTCAAACAGAACGCCTAGATCAGAAAATACCTCAACTGAGGACAGTTGAGTGTTAAGAATCGAGTAAGTTGAATTTATACGATTACGCCTACGCGACAAAGTTAAGTGAAAGCATTTTTGTATGTTAAGCAACCGCTTGTTTTTGAGACTCTAATCAGTAAGATTGTTGAGTTCATTTTGAAGCCGAAGCGCGTCAGCCACGCAGGTAACTCTAGAATACAATTTCAAGTCATCAGCATAGAGAAGAAATTGCGGGTGATTAAAGCAGGACCGGATATCATTGATAAACAGAACAAAAAGAAGTGGGCCTAGAATACTACCCTGCGGTACTCAGGAGGTTACCACAAAAGAGTAAGACGCAGTACCATCGATTTCTACAAACGTTGTTCTGTTCGTGAGATAGGATCGCAACCACAGAAGAAAGACTGAATGGAAACCAAGGAGCTCAAGCTTGTGTAATAAAATATCATGAGATACTTTATCGAGGACTTTAGAGAAATCGGTGTAAATGGTATCCATCTGAGGCGACAGACAGTACTCTGAAAAAACCGTAAGATTGATTACGGTGGAACGACAGACAAAACATGTTGGTTGGGATCAATAATTTCTTTAACTGCGAAGAATAACTTATCTTTTACAACCTTTTCAAAAAGTTTAGAGAAGGTGGTTAATTTTAAGATTGGACGGTAATTTTTGACATCAGTCTTGTTACCAGATTTGTGGATGGGTGTAATAGAGCTCACCTTCCATTTGTCGATGAAAATACCGGAGGAAAGGGAAAGGTTAATTGTCTGAGATAAAGGGACTAGGGATGAGCAGCATTTCTTAAGGAAAAAAGAGGTGAGGCTATCGGAATGATTTTTATAAGACAGTCTTAAAGCAGAGATACCATTCTGTATATCCAAGTCAGTGATGCAAATTTACAAACCACAAAACGCGTTGAAAATAAATTTCTTTCTAATTTTACAGAAGTAAGCTTTATAGCACTTTTTATTAAGTTCAAAATACTTATGACGCAGTTTAGTATAACGAACGTAATCCGAATGTAAACCAGTCTTATATAATTTAAAGTAACATGACTTTTTGTTATGCAAAGACTTTAGTTCTTTAGTGATCCAGGCTTGCATTGATTCATCGTATGAACAAATAGTTTGGGCACATACTTTTCATATAAAGTATGAATGATACCATTAAAATAGAAAATGTTCTAATTGACGTCCGCATTATGTTGAGTCCAAGTGGCCAAGTTATTTTAGAAGCTATTGCGCACTAAGTACACTCAGAGAAAAACGTCGTTCTAATATCCAGCACCACCGGACTTAATTCAAGCTCTTCATGTTCTTAATTTTTTGTTCTTGAAAAATGAACAATAAAAACCTTGTTCTTGAACTGACACCATTTTCATGAAAAGAGAACGGTTGGTCTTAAATTATGAACAAATGTTCTATTAATAAGAACGCATGGTCTTAAATTAAGTACAATGTTCTTAAATTAAATTCAAGAGGAAACGGTACAATTCGTGTGCACTACAATGTTAAATACAACATTTGGCACAAACTATCAAGCGGTTGTAGTGGCCTTGCGGCTATGATGTTGCGGTTATGATCGTGTGGCGCGAGTTCGATCACCGTCAAACTCTAAATTTTTTTAAAACAATTTGTTTATGTTCTACTTTTTTCACTCTTATTTTTCGTTCAGTTCCATTCACATATGCACAGGTAATTCTCAAACTTGTTATGAAATGTTTTAAGTATATATGCAAATTACGCCTTCAAATAAAAATAATTTCTCAACAAGAGAAATGTATGAAAGAATGCATATTGTAACGAATTTACTGCAAATCCTATTATAAGGTTGCAGCTTCTGCTAACTTCGTATCGCTAAACTGTTGAATAAATAACACCACTATTCAGTAATGCAAAATGGTCTTTATTAAAGTACTTCACAATAAATAACTCTACTATTGCTCGACAGATAGCGTGCTTAATCAAAACTGATCTCGTGCCTCTACTGTTGGTGCTTTTATACTCTGTGATTTCCTAGTTGTATCTTCTAGGCGCTTCCAGAATTTACTTAGTTACTGCTAAAAAATTATAACTACCACTAGGCCATCCTGCTGGTATTTGTTTTCATGCTTAATTCAGTTTTTCTCATTTCTACACTAACAACACAATTGAGACATTTTGTCTCTATATTAATTCGTGTGCCATGTAGATTTGCAGTTTCACCATGTGATTCACGGTTCGAATCCCGGTGAAACCTTTGACTACATTACAAAATTGCCTGATGATGATTACGTTGGCGGTTTTCAAAATGGTTCCATAGCAATATGCCAGTAAATATTTCATTCTTTTCAGTTTCTCTTAGAAAACATAATAATTGAAATTCAATTATTATTAGCCGGTGTTAAGCTCATGAATTCTTAAATATAAGTATAAACTGAACACACCATTAAACAAACATACATAAATTTAAATTTGTTTGTTATAAATAATTTTTATTTATGAAAAATAAATTATTAATAATAAAAATAAATGGGTACGTATTGAAAAAAATACTTTCCGCTCCCACCAAAGATCAAGCACGAACCGTTCTTGAATTGAGACCGAAAAATGCTAAATCGACCCCAAATCGTTCTCGAAGCGTGAGAACGAAAAATCCTAAATCAAGCCAAAGTAGTGAATGAGCACAGAAGTCATCAAACCACACATCAACAACAAACTGGTCATAAAATACGAACTTCCTGCTTGGAAAAACTGTTCTTAAAACAAGCCCATCGGTCACGAGTTAAGAAAAAATGTACTTAACAGACTTTTGTCAACGAATGTTTTTAATTTTGAACTTGTTACATTCGTTTTAAAACAATTTTTTTCTGAGTGTACTTCAATTTCGAGAAAAACGTGACTTTTTTGGTTATGCCGAAAAGCCAGGTATATATGCAAGAGTGCCGTGATGACTCAACCCTGTCAGATTAATTATTTTTTATAATTTGTACTTACAATTACTAATTTTGAGGTCAATATTTTTTAGAAACACAAACACTTTTTTTCATTAAGCCTAAGCCCCGTATTTTCTTGAATCCAATCCAAGTAGGAAGTGACACGAGTATGTCCAGCTGGTGAATCACTTTCACATCCTTTGTGTGAATAAAAAGATATAATACCAATTTGAAGCTTTGAAGCTGCTAACACCAATGGGCCTCCAGAATCACCAACACAAATTCCAATATGATTGATAGTGGAAGTACACATTTTTCCGGTATCGACCTTAGATGAACCATATTCTTCAGCACATACTTTGTTCGAGATCACTTTCAAATTGCCAAACTGTAAAACAGGAGAAAACGACTTGGATGTATCAGAGGTATAACCCCATCCAGAAGCCACTACAGTTTTATCAACGTAAGTGGGATAGCCTGAAGCACATTTTGGTAGGGAAACCGGCCGAATGGCATCTGAATATGTTACAGCTGGAATTTTTATCAAAGCTATATCATTTATAAGAGTTTTCATATCGAATGCGGTATGAACTTTAATGTCACATTTGTCCACCTCCAGGCGTGCGATGGGATCTAAGTGAGTGATGCTGCCTAAGTATACGGTCCCGCTAATAGCACTGTAATTGAAAGGATTGAAGATCTGATTGCGTATTGAAAGTACGTTGTTGGGTGATTAAATTATTAATTTTTCTTTTCGCCAATTCTCTCACACCATAAAACATACAGTACATATAATTCAAAACTTACTTTAAAGTACAATGAGCAGCCGTCAGCACCCATTCATTGCTTATTAGAGATCCACCACAAATGCGAACATTTTCACCATCAAATAACAACAAACCAGCTTGATAAGGAAATTCATTAACAGCAGCCGTTTGACCTTTTACTATACGTGGACTTACAGCTACCTTTTGCACCATATACCCCAAGCGTTCACGTTGTGTATTTCTAGGTTCCCGACTTTCAAGCGCCGAGGCGGTGCATAGTAGGAGTGACAAAGCTATCAACAATTTCATGTTGCTGCTATTCAAGCAAATTTAGACTGACTAAAGCCTAAGCTATTTTGGTTTATTTGTAGTATAGTTCAATAGCGTACTATGGGATAGTTTGCAATATTTTGTCATAGATTCATATATTTCGGCAATTCACAGTATATGGGTATTTGGCTGCGCAAAAAGCGAGATTTTTATTTTCTATCGATTACGGATACTTCGGATAGATTTTAACTTTTCACTTCAACTCCAAAGTTTCAATCGGTCAGGAAAGAACAGAACAGTGATCTTATTGTGGCGAATATTAGCATCACTATGCTGTAAGTAAATAATCACAACAACAACAACTAAATAAGTCTAAGTTCGGGTGGAACCGCATATTACATACACAGCTGTACACTTGAAATGCTGTTGTTGTTTGTTTTGTGTTTTATTTACTAAATAATCAGGTTTTTTGTGTTTGCCAAAATGTTATATATATAAAAAGTGGGCGTGGTTATCATCCGATTTCGGCCATTTTCAATACCAATCTATCCTGGATCCAGATAAGCTCGTGTACCAAATTTGGTGCATGTATCTGAATATTTCCTCAAGTTTTCGTATTACCGGACAGAATGTATTAACGGACAGAACGTATTAACGGACAAAATGTTATATATATAAAAAGTGGGCGTGGTTGTCATCCGATTTCGCTCATTTTCAATACCAATCTATTCTGGGTCCAGATAAGCTCGCGTACCAAATTTGGTGCATATATCTCAATATTTACTCAAGTTTTCGTATTAAAGAAATGACGGGCATGGCTCAATGAAATTTTTTTCCGATACTGATGGTTTTGATATATGGAAGTCTATATCTAGCTCGATTCCTTTATACCTGTACAACCAACCGTTATCCAATCAAAGTTATAATACCCTGTGTACAGTACAGCTGGGTATAATAAGCAAAAACACTTTCTTCTAGATTCCAGGAATTTGAACAATAAAAACCCTTCCTCATTTGAAATAAAGCAAGTTAGAGAACGGAAAATTTTTTCTTTTTTTATCACTCAACCCATTTAACCTTGAGTAAATTTTTGGTTAGAAGTGCCTAATTAAAATCTCAATGCCCTTAATGATGAAAAATACAAAATATTTACACAGCTTTTTAAAATGAGCGCTATTTATACACAGTTGGGTCGTGTGAATAAAATATAAGCAAAAACGTTTGCTTCTAGATTCCAGGATTTTGAACAATAAAAAAACTTGTTAATTTGAATTAAAGCATTTCATAGAACGGAAAGTTTTTATTTTTTTCATTCAACCCATTTAACTTGAGTAAATTTTTGGTTAGAAGTGGCTAATTAAAATCTCAATGCCCTTAATGATGAAATAAAAAGGTGATACAAAAATTTTAAGGACTACCTTTATATAAATGGACGAAAAAATAGAAGGCAATTTTTCCTTTAATACAGACATAGTCTTCTTGAATTTTGACTAAAAAACGTATTTATGTCTGCTTGTTTAATGGTGTGTTCAATTTATACTTATTATTAAGAATTCATGAGCTTAACACCGGCTTATAATAATTGAATATTCAATTACTATGTATTTTTCTTAAAAGAGAAACTGAAAAGAAGGAAAGAAACATTTACTGGCGTATTCCGATGGATCCATTTCCAGTAGATCCCTGTACTCGTCCCGACACGCTTCGCTTTCCGCGGTCTTTGCGAGCTTAAACATTTCTTTTACCTGTCTTCTTAGAAGACTCAGCTCATTGCTCCACCATGGCGGCATTGCTTTTCCTCTTAATCTTCTTAGAGGACAAGCTTTGTTATACGCAGTTAAAAGCGTCCTTGTTAGGAATTCAATCGACTCCTCCAGTTCCTCCACATTGGCAACCTCATTGGGTTGTCCCAGTTTTGTTTCTACATGTTTCTGGAATTTAGTCCAGTTCGTTGACCTAGGGTTTCTTACGGTTTCTCCCTTCTCTACCCTCTTTAGGGGGATGCTGAAGCTGATATACTCATGGTCGGAGAAGGATGGTCTATCAAGAACCATCCAATCATACCTCGATATATCACGCTCGGAGCTCAATGTAATATCCAGAACATTGCTGAATGTTGGACCAATGTATGTAGGGACATTTCCCCTGTTGGAGGGAAGAGAGATTCCACCCTCTCGTTCGTATTTGCTCCTCCCCACGCATTGTGGTGCGCATTTGCATCTGCGCCTATGACCAACCGCTCTTTCCGCCCTTCCTCCTGTACTAGCCTTTTGTACTCCATCGGTGGAACCTCCGCAGCATGGGCCATGTAGCAGGACGCCAGAATAAATACCTGCTTATTCTTTTGCTCAACGGCCACAGCTACGAGGTCCTCAGTGGTGTAATTAGGCAGCATATATGAATGCAGCTGTTTCCTTACCATTACTACAGCTCGCACCCGTCCTTCCGTTTGCGCGTAGTAAACGTCAAACCCGCGCGCGCTAAGTCCAGAAACCTTTCCTCCCGATGAGAGCCACTGCTCCTGAATCAGCGCCACGTCAAACGAACCCTCCTCAAGGGTTAGGAGGAGTTCGCTCGACGCCACTTTACTGTGTTGGAGGTTTATCTGTAGGACTCGCAGCACCATTGGGCTGTTTGTCCCCTCCAGCACCTTCGTCGTGACATCGTCGTCCTTCCCTTGCCCTTTTGGTTTAGAGTATTCGAGGCCCTCTTCATTCTCTCGTAACTGTTGTGCCGGGTGTGCGAGTCACAGCACCATTTGGCGGTTGGTCCTCTTCTAACACCTTCGTGGTGACGTCGGGGACATCCACCTGTCTTTTTCTCCTTAGGCTTTTGAGGCCCTTTTCGACTTCGCCCACCTCAAGCGTGGTCGGATTTTTATCTCCGGGGCTTTTTTCCTGAGTCGCATGTAAATTTTGCCAGTGCCAAAGGACATTTTACCAAGCTGCGTGTAAAAAATATCCTCCGCCTGCTTGTTTACTTGGAAGATATAGAACTGACCTTCCTCCGTAGGCCGAGATACAGTAAATACCTTCCAATCCTGTGTCGGTATGTTCGGATTCTGATTCTGCAGAAGTCGCAGTGTATCCCCCCACTTCATCACGCATGGTATCCATACCTTAAATTTTGGTACCGTGGGGATTTGCGCTTTATCCACCACCTCAAACCGCGCGTTCGTGCCTTGCCTTTGGAGGTTTGGAACCACTTCCTCCAGAAACCGCAAGCTCGCGATGTTGCGCACGCTATCATCGTCACACCATTACACCATCCCCCCAAATCAAAGGTTGGAAGGGGCTTACTTGGTTGTTCCCGCTTCATCTTAAGCAATACGCTAATAAGCACCCTTTCCACAGATATCCACCTTTCAGTAGCTATTTGTCCGAAAGGACTGCTACGATTAACCAGCGCCACAGTCAGTGACTGCTTTGCCATATCACTCATCTTCTCGGGCAAATCCGGAGTGTTAGTGTTATCTCCCTTTGGCACCTCCGAGAAAGCCGGAGTCTTAGCGTTAACTGCCTTTAGCACCTCCGAGAAAGTCGGAGTCTTAGCGTTATCTCCCTTTGGCTTATCTCCAACTTCCGTAGTTGGAACTTCCCTCTGACCCGCAGCTTTCGAGGTAGTTGCTACCTCGCTATTGGGGCCCATCTGTCTGACAGCTTTGGGCCCATTTGTCTTGTCTATGCGACTGCCCTGTCTCGCGTCTCTAGGACTGGGTCCTTTCCGCATCTTGAAAGCAGGCTTGTTGCCTTCCGCCGAACATTGCCTCTTCATTCTGCCATTCGACGCTTCTTCCTCCTCGTACCGGTTGCAGAACCGAGGGTTTCTCGCAGCAAACCCTTTGAACTACCATTGACCTACTTCTACCGCTTCATGGGCCCATTCCAAGCGCTCCATCTCCACTTCTGTTGGGTCGACCACTGGTCCCAAGCGTTGTACAATTCTTAGTGCTGCACGGTACTGCGAGAGAGCTCTTTTACTTCCTCTGCTCCGTACCCTTCTCCACTCTTCTACTCCGTTTTCATTTGTGTGCTTCTCCAACACGGAGTTTATTGAATCAGCACTACTCTCGCTCCCCGAGTCCGACGCATCGCTTAATGCGTATTTGTCGTCCTTGGATTGCGAGTCAGTCCTCCTCTTTACATCGTCCTTATTATAATCAGGTAATGAGTCGTTCATCTTGGTCGTACGACCACCTGCCCGACAAGGCGGGATCAGCGGTCCAGTATTATATACGGGGAAAGAACCGTCCGCCACAGCAGCGCCCTTACTGTGGTAAGGCCATAAATACTTCCCGAGGTGGCCCGGTATCGGGAAGGCTGCGTTCGAATACAGCCGAATTTATCCCCTGGCTGCAAATCGTCCAATAGGCACGGTCCGCATAACACCCTCGATTAGGGGGTTGGCAGTTCTTGGTTACTGACATTCCGCCGCCCTCCTATGATGCGAAACGGCGTAGATGTCAGTCCTAAACAGCTCCGCCTCATAGTAGGGCGCTATGGAGTTCGGCTAAGCCCCACACCAACGACAAGGTGCCTACCCTAGTGAGGGCACTACGCCACTAATTTCTTATTATATAAGCTTTATATTTTTATGAAAAGAACAAAGCGTACACTTAATTATCACTTGTTTCCAATCTGATTTTATGCTCTATCGTATACTATCACATAACCAGAGTTGGGAGAAGTGCAGTACATTTTGAGTAACAACACTGCTCGAACTTAAGTGGGATGACATAATCAAGATCTTGTTCAAAGTGTTAATGAGCTCTTAATTTGTAATGGATTAAAGCATATTTCTTATATTCGAAATGAATATGTTTTGGACGGAATTTTACGAATTTGGAAAATGAGTTTACGTCACACGGTGGGTATTTGGTAAATCTAGCTGGCCAAAATTAAAACAGCAGTTATTTCTGCTAAAAAACAAGTGGTTGTCTCACTTCAGTGTCATGAAAGGAAAAATTCAACAATAAATTCACTGTGTTCCACGCAGAATTACTATGGATCGAGCCCCGGTTTCGGAGGGACCAGTGGTCAATTCTTGGCATTACATGAGATATGTATGTCAATATGGGTATTAAACGAAAGGTATTCTACTCCGCATTTCTATTGACACTAAGTAGGTTTTCCACTTAGGGTTGCCGCCTCACCTTCTTTTTTATATTTCTTTGTAATCCCCTATCATCTCGGAAACAGCTTAACCGATTTGAATCAAAATTGGTACATCGATATAGTATTACATTTTGAGCATGTTTTCACAAGATTGTCTCCTCTTTTAATGAAAATAACACGATATATGCCAATAAGGGTATCCATCTCTTACAAAATTGATCACCACTCAAAAAATCGCGGGTATACGAAGCCGTTTTTGTTATTAAACTTTGAAATTACACGAGCTTATGTTTCGCCAAAAAATTACTGACATGATATGCCATGAAAAAGAGATATATCTCTTTGTTTGCAAGGTTTTTAAAAAATGTAATATTGAAAAGTGGTAGCATTGCAAGCAGAATAACTCAGTTAAAACATGCGGTATATAAAATCAAACAAATGAATTAAAAAGACATTTATTAAACCTCCTGTCTGAACAATCGGTTGTATGAAATATATATTATATATATGACCGATCTAACACATTTAAAAAAAACACAATGTATGCTTTGTATGTAAATATCCTGCGAAGCTTCAGTCTTCTAGCAGTTAAAAAGAGAAATAAATGACAAAAACCCCTGTTATTTGAAAAATCGGTTGTATGGGGGATATATGCTATAGTGGTCCGATCTAGTCAATTCCGACAAATGATTAATTGGTCACCCAAATATACCAGCTCACCAAATTTCATCGAGATATCTCAAAAATTTGGGGACTAATTGCGTTCAAACAGACAGACGGACGGGCAAAAATATAAAATATATAAAAAATATAAAATGAACTATAAAAACAGTATTATTTATGTACCTCTCTTGTACCTTTTATTTTTAGTTAAAAAAAAAAAATTTAAGGCGCGATAACCTCCGAAGAGATTTTAGGCCGTGCTTCTCTTCCAATTTGCGCCGTGCTCCTTTTTAATTTTTCCAACAAATTTTTTTAGTTTACTGTACCTTTTTCATAACTTTATTTAAGTTTGATTTGAAATAAATGTCAACACTTACATTGCAAAATATACATATACCTTTAGCTCTTTTTTTTCTACATTCTAGCCCCAAAGAAATATTTTTCCTAGCAACACTGCTCTCAACATCCAATCGTAATCAGGCCGTGTTTTTCCCAACTTCTCATTGAATGCCGCGTCACAATCAATTATTTCATATATAAATGTTGAATGCATCTTATGCATGATCAGTAGATTGCACGTATTTTTATGCAAAACGGCAGATTGAACGACACTAGTAGCGCCACCTGACATACAAAATTTGGCAATCTTCAACTTTTGCTACAGGTAAAGCATAAGAAAAATAATTGCATATTTGCTTTGCATTTGCCAAGTCTGAAGTACCTTTATATTTACAAACGCAACATCTTGGTTGATTGTGGCGATGTTAGTGGAATATATATATAAGATTGCGTTGAACGGATCTATATGAAAAAGTTCATGCTGACGCGGTCATAACGTATTTTAGTAGGAATTGGCAAATGACGCCTTAAAATATGCTTCTTAAAATGATTGTGACTCTCTAATTCATGTAACTCGGCGATTTTCAGTTTATGTTTATAAATTTGGCGACCTCGCAGCCCGTGATGTCATCGAATCGAGGAAAAAATGCCATGAAATTTTATCCTTTTGCCTTATTCGATTAAAAAAATCTTTCACTTTTTTCATCCACGGCCTCAGTGTGGTGATAGCGTGCTCCGCCTACTGCAACGAAGATCCTCAAGTTTTCAGCGACGAGGTCAACTTTCAACGAGGAGGTCAACGCAACTGGCTTTCATGGTAATATAAATTCTTCTCTAAAACAGGATATCAAAAAATAATTGTTTAAATATTCATGTTTTCATTTACTTATTTATTCAAACATGTAAATTTTGGTAGGAGGGTGGGGCCGTGTGTAGAAGTCCACGAAAGTGGGGAAAGCTTCTGACCGCCATTCACCTGGGAATGGCCAGAGCGATTCTTTTGCATGCGGTTCAAGCAGCTCACTACTGCCGGTCGCTTGCGGCCAAGTATCCTCTGGGTAGCCGCTAAACACCCGTTTAGCGGTGAGCTAATGTGAGAAGGCGACAACCTGGCTAGGCCACTCTGACATAATCGGTTTAAGGGCTAGCCGGGGGGAGATTTCATCGGCAGCGTCTGTACACCTCTAGGTGCGGCTGCAAGTGGGCGTCTGTCTTGGAGCAAGCGGCTCGCTATATAAACGTGCCAAGTAATATTTTCACCCCCGCTGAGCGGGTTGTGCGCTGGGCTTGGGACCCGCCACGTAAAACCATACTCCAATGAAATATAACAACAAGCCTCGGATAAATACACTCTCTATTGATGACGACCATGGCAAACGTTTGAAGGACAATGAATTGAGGGCATGCACCTGGAACGTCCGCTCCCTGAATGGGATTGGTGCAGATGCCCGGCTGGTTGATGTCCTCGTCAAAGCAAAATCTGACATCACCGCCATCCAAGAAATGCGTTGGACGAAGCAAGGAAGAAAGAAGATCAAAAATTGTGACATATATTGGAGTGGCCATGCGAATAAGCGCAGTTTCGGCGTCGGATTCGTGGTGGGAGAGAGACTTTGTCGCCAAGTGCTGGCGTTCACGCCTGTGGACGAGCGTCTCGCCGCTATTCGAATAAAAGCAAAATTTTTTAATATATCATTCATCTGCGCCCATGCGCCGACAGAGGAGAAAGACGATGAGGTGAAAGACACTTTTTATGAACAATTAGAACGCACATACGAGCGCTGCCCCCGTCATGATATAAAAGTCGTGCTTGGCGACTTTAACGCCAGGGTGGGCAAAGAAGGTGTTTTTGGCCCTACAGTCGGAAAGTTCAGCCTACACAATGAAACTTCTCCTAACGGACTGAGGCTGATTGACTTTGCCGGTGCTCGAAACATGGTCATATCAAGCACGAGGTTCATGCATAAAAAGATACATCAAGCTACATGGCTGTCTCCTGATCGAAATACTCGCAATCAGATCGATCACGTTGTGATAGACGGACGGCATGCCTCCAGTGTTTTAGATGTGCGAACGATCCGAGGACCTAACATCGATTCGGACCATTATCTCGTTGCAGCCAAAATACGCACCCGCCTCAACGCGGCTAAAAACAAGGAACAAAAAACACAAGGAAAGCTAGACGTCGAAAAGCTTCAATCACAACAGACTGCCAATGATTTCGCAACTCGACTCTCACACCTGCTCTCTGAGGGCACAACTCATCCTGAAGGAATACAGGAGCAGTGGGAGCATATCTCCAAAGCACTTCATACTGCCGCCGAGGAAAAAATTGGTTACCGGCGGCCACGAAAAAACAACTGGTATGATGAAGAATGCCGCGTTGCAACCGAAAGAAAAGACGCTGCCTACAGGGCTACGTTAAAGCGAGCGCGACAAGAGGAGTGTGTGAACGCTATCGTGAGTTGAAAAGGGAAGCGAGACGCCTTTTCAGGAAGAAAAAAGCAGAAGCAGAAAGGCGTGAGTGCGAGGAGCTTGAGCTGCTAGCCACCAGGAATAACGCCCGAAAATTCTACCAAAAAATACGGCGACAGACGGAAGGTTTTAAGACCGGGGCAAACTCCTGTAGGAATGAAAACGGCGACCTTGTAACTGATGTCCAGAGAGTGCTTAGATTATGGAGGGAAGACTTCTCTGCTCTCCTAAATGGAGGCAGCAATTCACCGCGCAGAGATGAAGAACCCGATCCCGCAATCGATGATGATGGAATATATGTCCCCCCGCCCGATTATGACGAAGTTAGAATAGCAATAACCAGATTGAAAAACAACAAGGCCGTGGGCGCTGATGGATTGCCTGCGGAGCTATTCAAGTTCGGCGGCGAGGAGTTGGTAAGGCGCATGCAGCAGCTTCTTAGCAAAATATGGGCGGACGAAAGCATGCCCGACGGTTGGAATCTAAGTGTTCTTTGCCCAGTCCACAAGAAGGGGGATACTGCAAAATGCACCAACTATCGTGGAATCAGCCTTCTTAATATCGCATATAAGGTCCTTTCAAGTGTATTGTGCGAAAGATTGAAGCCCACCGTGAACCGGCTGATTGGACCTTATCAGTGCGGCTTCAGACCTGGTAAATCTACCATCGACCAGATTTTCACAATGCGCCAAATCTTGGAAAAAACCCGTGAAAAGAGAATCGACACACATCACCTCTTCGTCGACTTTAAAGCCGCCTTCGACAGCACGAAAAGGAGCTGCCTATATGCCGCTATGTCTGAATTTGGTTTCCCCGCAAAACTTATACGGCTGTGCAAAATGACGTTAAGCAACACCATCAGCTCAGTCAGAATTGGGAAGGACCTCTCCGAGCCGTTCGAAACTAAACGAGGTTTCAGACAGGGTGACCCCCTATCGTGCGATTTCTTTAATTTGATGCTGGAGAAAATTATACTAGCTGCAGAACTTAACCGCACTGGAACAATATACTATAAAAGCGTGCAATTACTGGCATATGCTGATGACATTGATATCATCGGCCTAAACACCCGCGCTGTTAGTTCTGCTTACTCCAAGCTGGAAAAAGAAGCGGTAAAGATGGGTTTGATGGTGAATGAGGACAAAACGAAGTACCTGCTGTCATCGAGCAAAGAGTCAGCGCATATGCGCCTTGGCAACCACGCTACTGTTGGCAGCCATAATTTCGAAATAGTAAAAGACTTCGTTTATTTGGGAACCAGCATCAACATTAGCAACAACATCAGCACTGAAATCCAGCGAAGAATCAATCTTGCCAATAAATGCTACTTTGGACTAGGTAGGCAATTGAAAAGTAAAGTCCTCTCTCGGCGAACGAAAATCATACTCTACAAGTCACTTATCGTACCCGTCCTGCTATATGGGGCAGAAGCATGGACCATGACAACAGCAGATGAAGCAGCTTTGGGAGTGTTCGAGAGAAAAGTTCTTCGAAAGATTTATGGACCTCTACGCGTTGGCGATGGCGAGTACCGAAGAAGATTTAATGATGAGCTGTACGAGCTATACGCAGACATCAACATAGTCCAGCGAATTAAAACGCAGCGGCTGCGCTGGCTAGGCCATGTTATGCGAATGAAAGATGATGCTCCGGCCAAGAAAGTGTTTCTATCGGAACCCGCCTATGGAAGCAGAGGTAGAGGGCGGCCCCCACTCCGTTGGAAGGACCAGGTGGAAAACGATTTAAACTCCCTTGGTGTGACCAATTGGCGCCGGTTGGCGGAGCGAAGGAGCGACTGGTGCGCCTTGTTGGACGGCCATAACCGTTTAGACGGTTAAGCGCCAATTAAGTAAGTAAGTAAGTAAGTAAATTTTGGTATCCCCTTTTTCACGCTTCACAAACAATGAAATCATTATCCAAACATTGTCACCAGCTGTCATCCACTTATACGCAATGTAAATATTTGCAAATGCAAATATTAATACTCTTTATACTCAGTTGAGCAGAGCTCACAGAGTATATTAAGTTTGATTGGATAACGGTTGGTTGTACATATATAAAGGAATCGAGATAGATATAGACTTCCATATATCAAAATAATCAGGATCGAAAAAAAATTTGATTGAGCCATGTCCGTCCGTCCGTCCGTCCGTCCGTCCGTTAACACGATAACTTGAGTAAATTTTGAGGTATCTTGATGAAATTTGGTATGTAGGTTCCTGAGCACTCATCTCAGATCGCTATTTAAAATGAACGATATCGGACTATAACCACGCCCACTTTTTCGATATCGAAAATTTCGAAAAACCGAAAAAGTTCGATAATTCATTACAAAAGACCGATACAGCGACGAAGCTTGGTAGGTGAGTTGAACTTATGACGCAGAATAGAAAATTACTAAAATTTTGGACAATGGGCGTGGCACCGCCCACTTTTAAAAGAAGGTAATTTAAAATTTTGCAAGCTGTAATTTGGTAGTCGTTGAAGATATCATTATGAAATTTGGCAGGAACGTTACTCCTATTACTATATGTACGCTTAATAAAAATTAGCAAAATCGGAGAAGGACCACGCCCACTTTAAAAAAAAAAATTTTTTTTAAGTAAAATTTTAACAAAAAATTTAATATCTTTACAGTATATAAGTAAATTATGTCAACATTCAACTCCAGTAATGATATGGTGCAACAAAATACAAAAATAAAAGAAAATTTCAAAATGGGTGTGGCTCCGCCCTTTTTCATTTAATTTGTCTAGGATACTTTTAACGCCATAAGTCGAACAAAAATGAACCAATCCTTTTGAAATTTGGTAGGGGCATATATTTTATGACGTTAACTATTTTCTGTGAAAATGGGCGAAATCGGTTGATGCCACGCCCAGTTTTTATACACAGTCGTCCGTCTGTCCTTCCGCATGGCCGTTAACCCGATAACTTGAGCAAAAATCGACATATCTTTAATGAACTTAGTTCACGTGCTTACTTGAACTCACTTTATCTTGGTATGAAAAATGAACGAAATCCGACTATGACCACGCCCACTTTTTCGATATCGAAAATTACGAAAAATGAAAAAATGCCATAATTCTATACCAAATACGAAAAAAGGGATGAAACATGGTAAGGTAATTGGATTGTTTTATTGACGCGAAATATAACTTTAGAAAAAACTTAATAAAATGGTTGTGACACCTACCATATTAAGTAGAAGAAAATGAAAAAGTTCATTAACACCTTTCATTTGATACCCATATCGTACAAACACATTCTAGAGTCACCCCTGGTCCACCTTTGTGGCGATATCTCGAAACGGCGTCCACCTATGGAACTAAGGATTACTCCCTTTTAAAATACTCATTAACACCTTTCATTTGATACCCATATCGTACAAATGCATTATAGTCACCCCTGGTCCACCTTTATGGCGATATCTCGAAAAGGCGACCACCTATACAACAACCAAACTCCCTTTTAAAACCCTCATTAATACCTTTAATTTGATACCCATATCGTACAAACGCATTCTAGAGTCAACCCTGATCCACCTTTATGGCTATATCTCCAAATGGCGTCCACCTATAGAACTATGGCCCACTCCCTCATAAAATACTCTTTAATGCCTTTCATTTGATACACATGTCATACAAGCACATTCCAGGGTTTCGCTCGGTTCATTTTCCTACATGGTTGTTTTCCCTTATGCTGTCACCATACCCCTCAACTGAGTATGTAATGTTCGGTTACACCCGAACTTAACCTTCCTTACTTGTTTTTGTTTGTTATTGTATAATTTGGCAATTATTGTCAACAACACCAACTGACTCAAGTTTGACCTTATGAATGTACGTACATATATATGGTGTGTGTGTTTATATGCAAATATGTTAGGTTAGTTACCAAGGAGTGGGAAAAATAATTTCACTTGCAAAGTGTGCCAGCACCCTTAGCCAAAGCAAATGTCAAATTCTTCTTTTTATTTATGCGTTGCTTGCAACAAAAGTTGCAAGTTTGTAACGTTTTCATGTCAGATGGCGCCAGTGTCGCTCAATCTACCGTTCTCCATAAAAATACGTGCAATCTACTCATAATGCATAGGATTGAGTTAAACGCATCTATATGAAAAGCTGTTTATGTGACGGGGCTTTAAATAGAAGAGTAAAGGAAATTTACGCTATTTCACCCACGGGTGTATTTTGTGGGCGGTGACTGCTGAAATATCAGAGAATTTTTAGCCGATTTTATTCAATACGAGTTGCCCCTACGCATACCACATAACCGGATAGTGAGATATGAGAAGCGGCACTATCGTAGCAATCTTATAAACTCCACAATTCACTATCTTTTAAGATACCTAAACGGGTTCCAGGTACCGAAAAAATATTTCGTCATAGTTGGATTCTTGATATGTTATGATCGGAATCATTTAAAACAAGTAAGGAAGTCTAAGTTCGGGTTGAACCGAACATTACATACCCAGTTGTACATTTGAAATGCTGTTGTTGTTTGTTTTGTGTGCTGCGCAATAATACAAATACACGTGGTTCTATTCTGAACTAATTTTTCTTCGAGTTATAGCTCCCAAAACATAGAAAATTGTTTAGTCATAAAAGGGGCTGTGCCACGCCCATTTTTTAATTTGAAATTTCTCCTATTTATTGTTATAAATCCACTTGGGAAATGAAATACCATTAATATAAAGCTCTTTTTTGCAAAGATATAGCTTATTGTATTCGTCCACGACCCTTTCAAAAATCTTTCATATAAAAGTGGGTGTGGTCCTTAACCGATTTCGTTAATTTTTCTTCGTAGCATTCCTTACAGTAAAGGCAACCTTTCTGCCGAATTTTGTTGCGATAGGTTTAACGATTTTTGATTTATGATTAATAATATTTTTAAAATTGATTTTATCACAAGTGGGCGGTGTCGCCCACATTTTAAAATTTTTTTTTCAAATTCTTATCAAGAGACTCAATATCAGTCCACACGTTCAATTTCATCATTCTAGGTGTATTATTTACTAAATAATCAGGTTTTGTGTGTTTTCCAAAATGTTATAATATAAAAAGTGGGAGTGGTTATCATCCGATTTCGATCATTTTCAATACCAATCTATTCTGGGTCCAGATAAACTCGGGTACCAAATTTGGTGAATATAACTAAATATTTACTCAAGTTATCATGTTAACGGGCAGACGGACAGACAGACGGATGGACGGACGGACGGACATGGGGCTTAATCAATAATTTTTTTTTTTTTGATACTGATGATTCTCATATAAGGAAACCTACATATATCTATCTCGATTCCTTTACACCTGAAGAAGAAAAAATAAACCCGAACAAGGCAACTAATAGCTTACTTTTCCTGGTTATTCCAGCTTGAATATGAGTTAAGAAATCTGTGGAAGTAAGATACGCAATACAAAACAAAGTAGCTACAATTAAAATGATAACGTAATATTTAATAATATTATAAACCCACAATGGTTCTTCTTCCTTGCCTCTAGCGTTTAGATAACAGCCTGATTCCAAATTATCACCAGACTTCAGATCTAATAGACTCTGAAGAGAAAATCACGATCGTGGCCATATTTTGACATAGCAGAATAACTGCAATTGATTGACAGGTTTACGGTTTCGGTAAGCGTTGTAGAACTGCATTTCATCTGAACCAGAGATGTTTGCTACTTGAAATTAAAAAATTTGGAACGCATTGTGAAAGGTTTGACTCCTCATAGGTTCCAAGACAGCAACTTTATCGGAAGCTCATGCTAGTTGCATTTACCTTTAACAAGCAAATTTTGAAGGGTGAAAAGGCTTCCTTGTCATATGTATGTGCTATCTAGCGCCGATTTTATATATAGGTATTTCAATCGAAATTTTTATAACGTTGAGCAACTCCCTTTTGGCTCATTGTAAAACTGTGAGATCCTAGCGAAATCTTTGAATTCTGCAGACAGAAAAGTAATTGGTTCACAAGACTTCGAGCCCATGTTATAATTGTTAGGCCTCGATGCACTGCAACCTTTATTTAGATCTATTGTGCTTGACCTTTTAGCCTATTACTGTACGCGCACTTTTTTATGTAGATATTTAGATACCTCTTCAGGCTTTTTACTCCATATCACGAAATGATTAAGAGTCACGCCACCTATATGGGAGAGTCTCTGCTTTGCCAGAGTGAGGCATTCGCAGATAATGTGAACCGGCGTTTCATCCTCCAGCTCACGAAAGCAAAAATGAAAAATCGACTTAGGTGAAATCGTAGACTACAGTGTCACGTATAGTAAACTCAGTGAGAGTTCGCAGGTCCTAGGTAGATTGAGTTTAGCTGATACTCTCTTTGCTGGAGTGTCGTATGAACTTTGTTTTCCAGTAACTTATGGTTTCTCTAGTGTGTGCCCTTGTGAGTAAACATATGGCTTCTAGACCATATAATGCTGGTAAACCACCCTTCACGGCTAGGTAGTATGGCTGTTTATTGCCTTCATTTCCCTAATGCCCGGTAACGTATCCTAACAAAACCAAAAGTTACACGAGATTCTCAGCGCAGGGGCCATTTCTTCGCGCAATTGCAATATGGGATTTCCTATGAATTTTCTTACAAGCTTTATATGCTCTGCTATTTTTCCGGTCTTTAGCTCAGAAATATTTTGAAGTCTTAGCGCAGCAAGATTAACTTGTTTTCTATTCAATTAGGGAAGGGAGGTATTCTCCTACTAAGGCAGTAAGTTCATCAGCAGCAGAAGTCATCATCGCAGCCGTTATGCCAATACAAACTAGTCGATGTAGTTTACTTAATTTTACTATTGCTGTTCTCTACGTGGACTTCGGACATCGAACTGAGAAAGCATAGTTGATTATTGGCTTCACAACAGCATAAATTCCGGTATACTATTTTGAGAGATAGTCACCGTGTTTTGCCATAGAGTCAAGTGCAGGCGAATAAAACTCTTGTTGCTTTGTTCAAGGTAGCATCCAGATGATAATGATTCTGTCGAGTGTTACCCATAGGTATTTTGCTTCCATCGAAAATCTGATTTTGCTGCCATCTAGGAATGGTTCTGACATTGATAATATTCTCCTCAGTTTTGTTAGGATTGCTAGACAGTCATTTGGTATCACACCACCTTCCAATGATGCGCAGGGCTTATTGCATGTGATGGATATTGTTTCCTCGGGCATCCGTCGTGCATATTACCCTCAAATCCATTGGACTTCAGTAAGAAGGAGGCCATCTATGCCGATGGTCCACATGAAAGGAGTGCACTCTCTACCTTGAGGGCATCCCGTAGTGGCCACTAATAGCCCAGCTGTCCCTCCCAGCTCCAGACTGATTTTTCTTCGCTTTAGCAAGGGTAGCACCTAGAGAATAACCATTGGACTTATATCCCTGCCAATCATAACTTCAAATATTGAAAAAAATAATTTTGTGCGATGTTTCCATATCAATATTGGCCAAATCTTTCTTTTTTTTGTAACAAGTTGGTCATTTTAGAAGATCTTAGTATCAATAAGAAAATTCTGGTGGTTAGCTGTATTGTTTACTGACTTGTTTGGTGTCTTACTGCATGTTATTGGCCGTGTTGCCAGAAAAAAATTTCTTTGGGGCTAGTATCTAGAACAAAAGTGCTAGAAGGAGTTAAATTTCTTCAAGAAAATCCAAAACCCGTTGCAACAAGAGCTAAAAGTATATGTATATTTTTCAATGTAAGTTTTCACATTTATTTCAAATCAAACTTAAAGAAAGTTTTAAAAGAGGTACAGTCAACTAACAAAAAAAAAAAAAAAAAAAAAAAAAAAATAGGGTACAAGAGAGGTACATAAATAGTGCTGTTTTTATAGTTTGTTTTATATTTTTTAATAACAAAAATACGTTTTTTTAACTTTAGTTTTGCCATTTGGCGGTAAGGTATCGTTCACGGGAAAAAGTATTTTTCACATTACTACAATGACGGCACGGCTATAAAAATAAAAAAAATGTAAGGCGCGATAACCTCCGAAGAGATCTAAGGCCGAGCTTCTCTTCCAATTTGCGTCGTGCTCCTCTTGATTTTCCCTACAAATTGGCCGGACGGGACCTACATGTTTTATGCCGACTGCGAACGCCATCTGCAAGTCAGATGAGTTTTCACTGAGAGCTTTTCATGGCAGAAATACACCCGGAGCGCTTGCCAAAAACTGCGAGGGGCGACCCCGATTAGAAAAATCTTCTTCTAATTGAAAAACCTTATTTCTAAAAGTTTGATGTTGCTTTGCCCGGGGTGTGAACCTAGGGCATACGGTGTGTTAGGCGGAGCACGCTACCATCACACCACGGTGGCCGTCGACGGCACGGCTATAGGTTCACCAAAAATACGACTTGCCCAAATGTTTGCCGATTTAAATTTTTTAAAATTTTTTTATTAAATTTTTAACGTCTACGGGTGTACGAATCACCATTAAAATACACGAGTGCGATATTCAAATTTATGTTGGGACGAGATATGGATGAAGGGCCTTAGACTTCAAAATCTAAGATTTCGTCCTCAGAAGATGAATTATTATTATTGCTACACTCAAATATATTTTGCGTTCATTAATTTTAAGACATAGTTATTTATTTCAAAGTCATGCCAGCATTTATTCAGCCGTTTAAGACCACTTCTTATTAACAGAAGCGAATTCAACATAACTAAGCTGATTTTGTTTCTGTGTTTGCTTTTAATCAAACTCATGTTTGAAAACATTCTTTCAACTTCAGCATTACTTTGTGGCAGCACAAGAAATGTAAGCACAAAATCGACTAGCTTTTGGAACTGTACTGTTATACTCTTTAACATCAAACCAAAAACTTAATGTTGAAGTCCACTTCATTTGTAATCTCGTTATTTCATCAGTGCTATACTAGTTTTTATTTTTTTTTTCATTTGTGAAATAGTTTACAATTCTCAATGTGCTTTGAACCGAAAATAACTCTATTTTGCTAAGCGTTTTTATATTGTGCGGCAAGCATTGCCTTAATTACGCTATTAATTTAATTATGAAGTCGCGACATATATCACGTATCTTTCTTTCAATCAATTCGTCTATACATTTATCTACTTTTTTAATTCGTATATATTCTTGAAAGGTATAATCTAAATAAGGTACGGGAGATAAAAATGTATTATAATCTGAAGTTTGAGGGTCGAAACTCTCAGAAGGTGACACTATGCTGTTGCACAAAGTGGAAAGACCCTCATGATACAGTTTATCGATTAAAGTTTTTGTTATCAGTGAGTACCGAGTTGTCACATCATACATAACGAAACAAATAAAATAAAACTTCGACACACATAAAACACATTACAAATTTCACAATACGTATTGCCGAAATAGGTTTGGAGGCAAAATGGGGCACACATTTTAAAGAGGTACAGAAAAAGAGCTAGGGGCTAAACAGGAATTTTTGGAGCTAACGCAAAAAAAGGGCTAGATCTGGCTCCAAAACACCAAAATGGCAACACTGGTTATTGACATTTGATTTCTGTAATTTCGGCTATTCTAACCACATATGCACAAATATACCTAAGTACATATACATATGTGTATATGAATGTGTTTGTACCTAACAACAACGAAACAGCTGCCATTAGAGTACAAGCGCAATACCAAACCATTTAAGCTAAAGTATCAAGCACTTGGTGCTCATTGACCTTGCGATTGGGAATTCGGTTTTGTGTTCACTTTTTTGATTGTGTGCTTTTTCTTCTTAATAAGCATGCAACGACCTTTAACTATGATTCTAAGTCTAGTGAACCTGGAAGCGAGGGTGTATAGAAAAATTTTGTAAAATGAGCAGTTGGTGACTTTCTATTTACTACGCAATGAACTTTTTTGTTAACTCTTAGCCGTGCAGGGTCGTCGGCTCACATGCACATCTTCTATATCGCGACTCAGACAAAGAATTTTACAGTTACTAGACTCTTTTATTTAAGTTGGCCGCTATTAGTTGCTTCCGTTTGTGACACTAGCGCTTCTTTGTTCTATTGTGAAATTCAATCCAATTTTAACATTTCTTTGTCCTTTGGTAAAACTTGAAACTAAATTTAATGTAATACTGTTTTCACACAGGCGGCTTATTGAATAATAAAGGCAGTTTTCTACATTAAGACGTTTATTGAGCTCAATCTTCCCTACAAAATTCGAATCTATTATTATTTCATTAGTAGCTAATCGAATGCCTAATGAAGTCAAAAGCACAATGCAACTCTGTTGGCAGCGTTCCGCTTCCGTTTCCGTTTCTTAGTTTTTGGTGTGTTCAGTGCTTAAAAATGTCATTTGTCAAAGCAAATGTCATTGTCTGCATGGCGGAACGATACAAGGTGGCCGCATCGAACAGCTGATTATAACCTTATTTATTTGATTTGATACATCAACTACCGGCGCAGTACGATTTTGACATTTGTCCATCGAATTTACAAGTACATGAAATTTTGTTTGTTTGTAGGTATGTCACCATGCTCCCACCTTGTATCGTTCCGCCATGATTGTCTGTCTTATACTTCATACTAATCGAGCAGTTACTTCTGTGTGAAAGCAAAAAATTTACGATTTCATTAGCAGGTGAAATGAGATCATTAAGTTTCTGTGTGAAAACAGTATAAAGGAAACCTATATATCTGAATAATTTTAAATGACATTCGAGGCGATACACGTGTACACCGATGGTTCCAAGGCAATTGAAGGAGTATGGTCTGCGGTTTACTGCGCTGATACGAAAATAAACAGATGCTATAACTGCCGGATCACTAGAAGAGGTAGACGTAAGGCGGTGGAAACACTGCCATATGGAAAATCGTAGAACAACTGCTGATTAAAAATGGTTTTTTCAATGTCGCTACTGGCATGCTTTTTTTATTTTAATCAATAGTTTAAGCACCAAACTAGAGTACAATATCAAAAAATTATACATATATATTATATGAAATGATTTTACAACATCACAAACTTTATAGTTTTGACGGACGTCCATGTTAAGCCCGTTCCCTTCATCACTTTCAAATTGATTTTAATGTTTTACGTTACAGGAAAAGGTATGATGTGTTATATATTTCTCGTTTTTTGAAGAATATGAAACCACCATTAAATTTTTATACTCAGTTGAGCAGTTGAGCAGAGTATATTAACTTTGATTGGATAACGGTTGGTTGTACAGGTATAAAGGAATCGAGATAGATATAGACTTCCATATATCAAAATCATCAGTATCGAAAAAAAATTCGATTGAGCCATATCCGTCCGTCCGTCTGTCCGTCCGTCCGTCCGTCCGTCTGTCCGTTAACACGATAACTTGAGTAAATTTTGAGGTATCTTGATAAAATTTGGTATGTAGGTTCCTGGGCACTCATCTCAGATCGCTATTTAAAATGAACGATATCGGACAATAACCACGCCCACTTTTCCGATATCGAAAATTTCGAAAAATCGAAAAAGTGCGATAATTCATTACCAAATAAGGATTAAGCGATGAAACTAGGTAGGTAAGTTGAACTTATGATGCAGAATAGAAAACTAGTAAAATTTTGGACAATGGGCGTGACACCACCCACTTTTAAAAGAAGGTAATTTAGAAGTTTTGCAAGCTGTAATTTGTCAGTCGTTGAAGATATCATGATGAAATTTGGCAGGAACGTTACTCTTATTACCATATGTCTGCCTAATAAAAATTAGCAAAATCGGAGAACGACCACGCCCACTTTTAAAAAAAATTTTTTTTTAAATTGAAATTTTAAAAGAAAAGTTAATAACTTTACTGTATATAAGTAAATTATGTCAACATTAAACTCCAGTAATGATATGTTGCAACAAAATACAAAAATAAAAGAAAATTTCAAAATGGGTGTGGATACTTTTAATGCCATAAGTCGAAAAAAAATTTACCAATCCTTGTGAAATTTGGTAGAGGCTTAGATTCTAGGACGATAACTGTTTTTGGTGAAAAAGGGCGAAATCGGTTGAAGCCACGCCCAGTTTTTATACACAGTCGACCGTCTGTCCTTCCGCTCGGCCGTTAACACGATAACTTGAGCAAAAATCGATATATCTTTACTAAACTCAGTTCACGTACTTATCTGAACTCACTTTGTATTGGTGTAAAAAATGGCCTAAATCCGACCACGCCCACTTTTTCGATATCGAAAATTACGAAAAATGAAAAAAATGCCATAATTATATACCAAATACGAAAAAAGGGATGAAACATGGTAATTGTATTGGTCTATTGACGCAAAATATAGCTTTAGAAAAAAACTTGGTAAAATGGGTGTGACACCTACCATATTAAGTAGAAGAAAATGAAAAAGTTCTGCAGGGCGAAATAAATAACCCTTAAAATCTTGGCAGGTATTACATATATAAATAAATTGGGGTTATCCAACAGATGATGTTCTGGGTCACCCTGGTCCACATTTTGGTCGATATCTGGAAAACGCCTTCACATATACAACTACCACCACTCCCTTTTAAAACTCTCATTAACACCTTTAATTTGATACCCATATCGTACAAACTCATTCTAGAGTCACCCCTGGTCCACCTTTATGGCGATATCTCGAAAAGGGGTCCACCTATAAAACTAAGCCCCACGCCCTTAAAATACTCATTAACACCTTTCATTTGATACCCATATCGTACAAACAAAGTCTAGAGTCACCCCTGGTCCACCTTTATTGCGATACCTCTAAAAGGCGTCCACCTATAGAACTAAGGCCCACTCCCTTTTAAAATACTCATTAACTCCTTTCATTTGATACCCATATTGCACAAACGAACTCTAGAGTCACCCCTGGCCCACCTTTATGGCGATATCTCGAAACGGCGTCCACCTATGGAACTAAGGATTACTCCCTTTTAAAATACTCATTAACACCTTTCATTTGATACCCATATCGTACAAACAAATTCTAGAGTCAACCCTGATCCATCTTTATGGCGATATCCCTAACTGCCGTCCACCTATAGAACTTTGGCCCACTCCCTCATAAAATACTCTTTGATTCCTTTCATTTGATACACATGTCATACAAACACATTCCAGGGTTTCCCTCGGTTCATTTTCCTACATGGTTATTTTCCTTTATGTTGTCACCATAGCTCTCAACTGAGTATGTAATGTTCGGTTACACCCGAACTTAACCTTCCTTACTTGTTTTTATTTGATTATGTTTATGGATATTTAGGCTAGTATAAATAAATACATAAATGTAAGGCGCGATAACCTCCGAAGAGATCTAAGGCCGAGCTTCTCTTCCAATTTGCGTCGTGCTCCTCTTGATTTTCCCTACAAATTGGCCGGACGGTACCTACATGTTTTATGCCGACTCCGAGCGGCATCTGTAAGGCAGATGAGTTTTCACTGAGAGCTTTTCATGGCAGAAATACACCCGGAGCGCTTGCCAAACACTGCCGAGGAGCGACCCCGCTTAGAAAAATTTTCTTCTAATTGAAAAACATTATTTCTAAAATGTTCATGTTGCTTTGCCCGGGGTGTGAACCCAGGGCATACGGTGTGGTAGGCGGAGCACGCTACCATCACACCACGGTGGCCACGCATTAAATGTGAAGCGTGGGTAAACGTGGCCAACTGTCAAAATCCTCGATGAACTTAAAAAAAACTTTTTTTCACCATATTTTATTTTGCAGTTATTATAACATATTATTAACAAGTAAGGAAGGCTAAGTTCGGGTGTAACCGAACATTACATACTCAGTTGAGAGTTGTGGAGTCAAAGTAAAAAGAACCTAGGGTAACCCTGGAATGTGTTTGTATGACATGTGTATCATATGGAAGTGGGCCATAGTTCTATAGATGGACGCCATTTAGGGATATCGCCATAAAGGTGGACCAGGCCTGACTCTAGAATTTGTTTATACGATATGGGTATCAAATGAAATGTGTTAATGATAATATTAAAAGGGAGTGGGCCTAAGTTCTATAGGTGGACGCCTTTTCGAGATATCGCCATAAAGGTGGACCAGGCGTTACTCTAGAATTTATTTTGTACGATATGGGTATCAAATGAAAGGTATTAATGGGTTATTTAAAAGGGCGTGGGCCTAAGTTCTATAGATGGACGCCTTTTCACGATATTGCCATAAAGATGGACCAGGGGTGACTCTAGAATTTGTTTGTACGATATGAGTATCAAACTAAAGGTATTAATGAGGGTTTTAAAAGGGAGTGGTAGTTGTTGTATAGGTGGTCGCATTTTCGAGATATCGCCATAAAGGTGGACCAATGGTGACCCTAGAATTTGTTTGTGCAATATGGGTATCAAATGAAAGGAGTTAATGAGTATTTTAAAAGGGAGTGGGCCTTAGTTCTATAGGTGGACGCCTTTTAGAGGTATCGCAATAAAGGTGGACCAGGGGTGACTTTAGACTTTGTTTGTACGATATGGGTATCAAATGAAAGGTGTTAATGAGTATTTTTAAAAGGGAGTGGGCCTTCGTTCATGGGTGTTAGCCTTTTCGAGATATCGTCATAAAGGTGGACCAGGGGTGACTTTAGAATATGTTTGTACGATATGGGTATCAAATGAAAGGTGTTAATGAGTATTTTAAAAGGGCGTGGGGCTTAGTTCTATAGGTGGACGCCTTTTCGAGATATCGCCATAAAGGTGGACCAGGGGTGACTCTAGAATGAGTTTGTACGATATGGATATCAAATTAGAGGTATTAATGAGAGTTTTAAAAGGGAGTGGTATGAAGGCGTTTTCCAGATATCGACCAAAATGTGGACCAGGGACGACTGTGTATAAAAACTGGGCGTGGCATCAACCGATTTTTCAAAAGGATTGGTTAATTTTTGTTCGACTTATGGCGTTAAAAGTATCCTAGACAAATTAAATGAAAAAGGGCGGAGCCACGCCCATTTTGAAATTTTCTTTTATTTTTGTATTTTGTTGCATCATATCATTTTACTGGAGTTGAATGTTGACATAATTTACTTAAATACTGTAAAGATATTAAATATTTTGTTAAAATTTTATTAGCGAGCTTTGCTCATATTGCTTTATACAATGGTTTTTGTAATTGATATTAGAGAAAAATTGTAAGTTTACAAACGGCGATGGTTACTAAGACATGTTTCTGAATTTCACTTCTTCATCAGCTAGCTTTTCGGGAGCTGAGCGTTGAACTCGAATCTCCAACATTCATATCAGTGCAAGCCTTTAGCTGCTACGCCATATGAATGTTCCGTTGTTCGCTGTACAATTGGTCTCTAAGAGTTGCCTTTTTTGTTTGTATTCCTTTTGATCACCACAGGCACATACACTCTCTATGTGGTTTATTCCTAATGGTGTGGATATGATTTTTAGGCGCTTTTGAAAGCTTAGTAACATTTGTTGGGATTTTTACAGTATTTGTTTTTAATACTTCCGCTGTTACTATTATATCAACATGATCATATTTAATTAGCGAGCTTTGCTCATATTGCTTTATACAATGGTTTTTGTAATTGATATTAGAGAAAAATTGTAAGTTTACAAACGGCTCGCTCAGCTCCCAAAAAGCTAGCTGATGAAGAAGTGAAATTCAGAAACATGTCCTAGTAACCATCGCCGTTTGTAAACTTACAATTTTTCTCTAATATCAATTACAAGTTAAAATTTTACTTAAAAAAAATTTTTTTTTTAAAAGTGGGCGTGGCCCTTCTCCGATTTTGCTAATTTTTATTAAGCGTACATATAGTAATAGGAGTAACGTTCCTGCCAAATTTCATCATGATATCTTCAACGACTGCCAAATTACAGCTTGCAAAAATTTTAAATTACCTTCTTTTAAAAGTGGGCGGTGCCACGCCCATTGTCCAAAATTTTACTAATTTTCTATTCTGCGTCATAAGTTCAACTCATCTACCAAGTATCGTCGCTTTAGCTGTCTTTTGTAATGAATTATCGCACTTTTTCGGTTTTTCGAAATTTTCGATATCGAAAAAGTGGGCGTGGTTATAGTCCGATATCGTTCCTTTTAAATAGCGATCTGAGATGAGTGCTCAGGAAACTACATACCAAATTTCATCAAGATACCTCAAAATTTACTCAAGTTATCGTGTTAACGGACGGACGGACGGACATGGCTCAATCAAATTTTTTTTCGATCCTGATTATTTTGATATATGGAAGTCTATATCTATCTCGATTCCTTTATATATGTACAACCATCCGTTATCCAATCAAACTTAATATACTCTGTGAGCTCTGCTCAACTGAGTATAAACAAGTAAGGAAGGCTAAGTTAGGGTGTGACCGAACATTACATACTCAGTTGGGAGCTATGGAGACAAATTAAGGAAAATCTCCATGTAGGAAAATGAACCGAGGGTAACCCTGGAATGTGGTTGTATGAAATGTGTATCAAATGGAAGGTATTAAAGAGTATTTTAAGAGAGAGTAGGCCATTGTTCTATGGATGGACGCCATTTAGGGATATCGCCATAAAGGTGGACCAGGGCTGACTCTAGAATTTGTTTGTACGATATGGGTATCAAATGAAAGGTGTTACTGAGCATTTTAAGAGGGAGTGGGCCTTAGGTCTATCGGTGGACGCCTTTTCGAGATATCGCCATTAAGGTGGATCAGGGGTGACTCTAGAATGTGTTTGTACGATATGGGTATCAAATGAAAGATGGTAATGAGTATTTTAAAAGGGAATGGGCTTTAGTTCTATAGGTGAACGCCTTTTCGAGAAATCGCCATAAAGGTGGACCAGGGGTGACTCTAGAATATGTTTGTACGATATGGGTATCAAATGAAAGCTATTAATGAGTATTTTGAAAAGGAGTGATCCTTAGTTCCATAGGTGAACGCCGTTTCGAGATATCGCCATAAAGGTGGACCAGGGGTGTATCTAGAATGTGTTTGCACGATATAGGAATCAAATGAAAGGTGTTACTGAGCATTTTAAGAGGGAGTGGGCATTAGGGGTATAGGTGGACGCCTTTTCGAGATATCGCCATTAGGGTGGGCCAGGGGTGACTCTAGAATGTTTGTACGATATGGGTATCAAACGAAAAGTGTTACTGAGCATTTTAAG
This sequence comes from Eurosta solidaginis, assembly GCF_040869045.1. Classification (NCBI taxonomy): domain Eukaryota; kingdom Metazoa; phylum Arthropoda; class Insecta; order Diptera; family Tephritidae; genus Eurosta; species Eurosta solidaginis. The sequence continues at coordinate 31,080,757 of NC_090323.1, forward strand.
AGGGAGTGGGCATTAGGTCTATAGGTGGACGCCTTTTCGAAATGTCGCCATTAGGGTGGGCCAGGGGTGACTCTAGAATGTGTTTGTATGATATGGGTATCAAATGAAAGATGGTAATGAGTATTTTAAAAGGGAGTAATCCTTAGGTCTATAGGTGGACGCCTTTTCGAGATATCGCCATAGAGGTGGACCAAGGGTGACTCTAGAATGTTTGTACGATGTGGGTATCAAACGAAAGGTGTTACTGAGCATTTTAAGAGGGAGTGGGCATGAGGTCTATAGGTGGACGCCTTTTCGAGATATCATCATTAGGGTGGGCCAGAGGTGACTCTAGAATGTGTTTGTACGATATGGGTATCAAACAAAAGGTGTTACTGAGCATTTTAAGAGGGAGAGGGCATTAGGTCTATAGGTGGACGTATTTTCGAGATATTGCCAATAGGGTGGGCCAGGGGTGACTCTAGAATGTTTGTACGATATGGGTATCAAACGAAAGGTGTTACTGAGCATTTTAAGAGGGAGTGGGCATTAGGTCTATAGGTGGACGCCTTTTCGAGATATCGCCATTAGGGTGGGCCAGGGGTGACTCTAGAATGTGTTTGTACGATATGGGTATCAAATGAAAGGTGGTAATGGGTATTTTAAAAGGGAGTAATCCTTAGTTCTATAGGTGGACGCCTTTTCGAGATATCGCCATAAAGGTGGACCAAGGGTGACTCTAGAATGTTTGTACGATATGGGTATCAAACGAAAGGTGTTACTGAGCATTTTAAGAGGGAGTGGGCATTAGGTCTATAGGTGGTCGCCTTTTCGAGATATCGCCATTAGGGTGGGCCAGGGTGACTCTAGAATGTGTTTGTACGATATGGGTATCAAGTGAAAGGTGGTAATGAGTATTTTAAAAGGGAGTAATCCTTAGTTCTATAGGTGAACGCCTTTTCGAGATATCGCCATAAAGGTGGACCAAGGGTGACTCTAGAATGTTTGTACGATATGGGTATCAAACGAACGGTGTTACTGAGCATTTTAAAAGGGAGTGGGCATTAGGTCTATAGGTGGACGCCTTTTCGAGATATCGCCATTAGGGTGGGCCAGGGGTGACTCTAGAATGTTTGTACGGTATGGGTATCAAACGAAAGGTGTTACTGAGCATTTTAAGAGGGAGTGGGCATTAGGTCTATAGGTGGACGCCTTTTCGAGATATCGCCATTAGGGTGGGCCAGGGGTGACTCTAAAATGTTTGTACGATATGGGTATCAAACGAAAGGTGTTACTGAGCATTTTAAGAGGAGTGGACATTAGGTCTATAGGTGGACGCCTTTTCGAGATATCGCCATTAGGGTGGGCCAGGGGTGACTCTAGAATGTTTGTACGATATGGGTATCAAACGAAAGGTGTTACTGAGCATTTTAAGAGGGAGTGGGCACTAGGTCTATAGGTGGACGCCTTTTCGAGATATCGCCATTAGGGTGGGCCAGGGGTGACTCTAGAATGTGTTTGTACGATATGGATATCCAATTAAAGGTGTTAATGAGGGTTTTAAAAGCGGGTGGCCCTTAGATGTATGTATATGTGAAGGCGTTCTCGCGATATCGACCAAAATGTGGACCAGGTGATCCAGAAAATCATCTGTCGGGTACTGCTAATTTATTTATATATGCAATACCACTAACAGTATTCCTGCCAAGATTCCAAGGGCTGTTGATTTCGCCTTGGAGAACTTTTTCATTTTCTTCTACTTAATATGGTAGGTGTCACACCCATTTTACAAAGTTTTTTCCAAAGTTATATTTTGCGTCAATAAACCAATCCAGTTACCACGTTTCATCCCTTTTTTCGTATTTGGTATAGAATTATGGCATTTTTTTCATTTTTCGTAATTTTCGATATCGATAAAGTGGGCGTGGTTATTGTATTTCGGCCATTTTTTATACCAAGATATAGTGAGTTCAGATAAGTACGTGGGCTAAGTTTAGTAAAGATATATCGCTTTTTGCTCAAGTTATTGTGTTAACGGCCGAGCGGAAGGACAGACGGTGGACTGTGTATAAAAACTGGGCGTGGCTTCCACCGATTTCGCCCATTTTCACAGATAACAGTTACCGTCATAGAATCTATGCCCCTACCAAATTTGAGAAGGATTGGTAAATTTTTGTTCGACTTATGGGCGGAGCCACGCCCATTTTGAAATTTTCTTTTATTTTTGTATTTTGTTGCATCATATCATTACTGGAGTTGAATTTTGACTTAATTTACTTATATACAGTAAAGATATTAAATTTTTTGTTAAAATTTGAATAAAAAAAAATTTTTTTTTAAAAAGTGGGCGTGTTCTTCATCCAATTTTATTAATTTTTATTTAGCACATATATAGTAATAGAAGTAACGTTCCTGCCAAATTTCATCATGATATCTTCAACGACTGCCAAATTATAGCTTGCAAAACTTTTAAATTACCTTCTTGTAAAAGTGGGCGGTGCCACGCCCATTGTCCAAAATCTTACTAATTTTCTTTTCTGCGTCATAACGTCAACCCATCTACCAAGTTTCATCGCTTTAACCGCCTTTGGCAATGAATTACCGCATTTTTTAGGTTTTTCGAAATTTTCGATATCGAAAAAGTGGGCGTGGTTATAGTCCGATATCGTTCATTTTAAATAGCGATCTGAGATGAATGCCCAGGAATCTACATAGAAAATTTCATCAAGATACCTCAAAATTTACTCAAGTTATCGTGTTAACGGACAGACGGACGGACGGACGGACGGACATGGCTCAATCAAATTTTTTTTCGATACTGATGATTTTGATATATGGAAGTCTATATCTATCTCGATTCCTTTATACCTGTACAACCAACCGTTATCCAATCAAAGTTAATATACTCTGTGAGCTCTGCTCAACTGAGTATAAAAAGCTGCGGAAATTTGCGATTTTCGGAGTAACTAGTAAAAATGTGATAAAAGTCAGAAAACGAAAAGCCGCTCGCTATCTATTGGGGTTTTAAATGTTGTTGTTTACATCAATAGTTTGGGGTAAGTTTTGTAATTATACCTTTCATGAACATGAAATGGTATATTAACTTTGGTCCGATGTTTGTAACGTTGAGAAATATAGAAGATACACTCACCATTAAGTATACCGAATTGATCAGGGCGACGAACTGAGTTCATATAGCCATGTCCATCTGTCCGTCCGTCCGTCTGTCTGTTTGAACGCAAACTAGTCCCTCAAATTTTGAGATATCTCAATGAAATTTGGCACAAGGATGTATTTTTGTAGGTATTATATTAGACATTTGTCGGACCCGGTAGGATCGGACCGCTATAATATATATCTCCCATACAACCGATCGTTCACATAAGACGATTTTGGTTATTCCTGCCGCAATTTAGAAAGTATAAACATGAAACTTGGCGATATATATTCTAATATATCATAGAAGATATCCTGAAAAAATTACTTTGATCGGAGCTATATATAGTTATATCCCATACAACCGATCGTTTAGATAGAAAGATTTTTGGCCATTTCTTCCTTAATTTAGAAAGTATAAACGTGAAACTCGGTGATATATATTTCAATATATCACATAAGATTTTCTGAAAAAATCACTTTGATCGGAGCTATATATAGTATATATCCCATACAACCGATCGTTCAGATAGAAAGATTTTTGGCAATTTCTCCCTTAATTTCCAGTATAAAAACGTTAAACTCGGTGATATTTATTCTAATATGTCATAGAAGATTTCATGTAAAAATCATTTCGATCGGAGCTATATATAGTATATATCCCATACAACCGACCATTCAGATCGAAAGATTTTTGACAATTTCTCCCTTAATCTAATATATAAAATTCTTCTGTCACGGTTTTAGAGGCTGAAGTCCTCCGAAACGGCTGAACCGATTATCATGAAATTTTGTGAGCATATTGAGTAGGTCTGAGAATCGGCCAACGTCTACCCTTTTTTCGCTACGTGCCTAGGGTTGAGATCAAAACGTGGACCCGGGTACCCCTAGAATGTGTTTATACAATATGAATACCAAATTAAAGCTGTTGATCAGTGCTATAGCACAGGATAATTTTCGTACCCCCGGGTGACTAGGGTCTCGAGATATAGGCCAAAACGTAGACCCGGGTACCCCTAGAATGTGTTTATACAATATGGATATCAAATGAAAACTATTGATGAGTGCTATAGTACAGGATAATTTTCATACAACTAGGAGGATAGTGTCTCGAGATATAGCCCAAAACGTGGACCCGGGTACCCCTAGAATGTGTTTATACAATATGGATATCAAATGGAAACTATTGATGAGTGCTATAGTATAGGATAATTTTCATAAAACTGGGAGGCTAGGGTCTCGAGATATAGCCCAAAACGTGGAAAAGGGTACCCCTAGAATATGTTTATACAATATGGTTATCGAATGAAAGCTGTTGAGTGCTATAGTACAGGATAATTTTCATACAATTGGGAGGCTAGGCTCTCGAGATATAGCCCAAAACGTGGACCCGGGTGCCCCTAGAATGTGTTTATACAATATGTATATCAAATGAAAACTATTGATGAGTGCTATAGTTCAGGATAATTTTCATACAACTGGGCGGCTAGGGTCTCGAGATATAGCCCAAAACGTGGAAAAGGGTACCCCAAGAATGTGTTTATACAATATGGATATCAAATGAAAACTATTGATGAGTGCTATAGTACAGGATAATTTTCATACAACTGGGAGGCTAGGCTCTCGAGATATACCCCAAAACGCGAACCCGGGTGCCCCTAGAATGTGTTAATACAATATGGATATCAAATGAAAACTATTGATGAGTGCTATAGTACAGGATAATTTTCATACAACTGGGAGGCTAGGGTCTCGAGATATAGCCCAAAGCGTGGACCCGGGTACCCCTAGAATGTCTTTATACAATATGGATATCAAATGAAAACTATTGATGAGTGCTATAGTACAGGATAATTTTCATACAACTGGGGAGCTAGGCTCTCGAGATATAGCCCAAAACGTGAACCCGGGTGCGCCTAGAATGTGTTTATACAATATGGATATCAAATGAAAACTATTAATGAGTGCTATAGTACAGGATAATTTTCATACAACTGGGAGGCTAGGGTCTCGAGATATAGCCCAAAACGTGGAAAAGGGCACCCCTAGAATGTGTTTGTACAATATGGTTATCGAATGAAAGCTGTTGATGAGTGCTATAGTACAGGATAATTTTCATACATTTGGGAGGCTAGGGTCTCGAGATATAGCCCAAAACGTGGACCCGGGTACACCTAGAATGTGTTTATACAATATGGATATCAAATGAAAACTATTGATGAGTGCTATAGTACAGGATAATTTTCATACAACTGGGAGGCTAGGGTCTCGAGATATAGCCCAAAACGTGGAAAAGGGCACCCCTAGAATGTGTTTATACAATATGGTTATCGAATGAAAGCTGTTGATGAGTGCTATAGTACAGGATAATTTTCATACAATTGGGAGCCTAGGACCTCGAGATATAGCCTAAAACTTGGACCCGGGTACCCCTAGAATGTGTTTATACAATATGGATATCAAATGAAAACTATTGATGAGTGCTATAGTACAGTATAATTTTCATACAATTGGGAGGCTAGGCTCTGGAGATATAGCCCAAAACGTGGACCCGGGTGCCCCTAGAATGTGTTTATACAATATGGATATCAAATGAAAACTATTGATGAGTGCTATAGTACAGGATAATTTTCATACAACTGGGAGGCTAGGGTCTCGAGATATAGCCCAAAACCTGGAAAAGGGTACCCCTAGAATGTGTTTATACAATATGGATATCAAATGAAAACTATTGATGAGTGCTATAGCACAGGATAATTTTCATACAACTGAGAGGCTAGGGTCTCGAGATATAGCCCAAAACGTGGACCTGGATATACCTAGAATGTGTTTTTACATTATGGATATCGAATTGAAGCTGTTGATGTATGCTTTAGTACAGAGTAAGTTTTACACCGCTGAGTGACCACGGTCTCGAGATACAGGTCAAAACATGGACCCGGATACACCTAGAATGAGTTTTTATATTATGGGTATCAAATTGAAGCTGTTGATGTGTGCTATAATACAGAGTAAGTTTTACACCGCTGAGTGACTAGGGTCTCGAGATATAGGATAAAACATGGACCCTGATACCCCTAAAATGTGTGTGTATTATGGATATCAAATAAAAGATGTTGCTGAGAGCTCTAAAGTTCATTGTGATATTCGATGTAATCGCATCAACCTGGCAAAACTGATAAATATGCATGCGAAGCCGAAAAAAAGACAAGAATTAATAATACCCACATACCTATTTACATACGTCCTATTCGATTTGCCTGAAATTTCGTATATAAATTTACCTACAAATAGATTTACGATGCTTTTTTCCGGGAAGTATACCAGAGACGGTCTGGGACTGGGATTATGACTAGGAATGGGACTGAGACAGAGACTTGGAGTGGAACTGGGACGTAGACTCGGAATGGGACTGGAACAAAATACATACCACCCTCTGGGACTGGCAATAAGAGATGAAGAAGAAGGAGAAAAACTTGAGAGAAGAGAAAAGAGAGTACACTGAGAAAGAGATAGAATGAGACGAAGATGGAGATGAAGCGAAAAAGAAGGAGGGAGGAGTGAATAAAAAGACTAGGAAAAAGTGTAGAGGGGTAGGGCAGAGTTAGACGGAAAAAGCTTATTAAAATGTATGCAGATAGACCAAATTTAGGGCAGAACAACGTCTGCCGGGTTTGCTAGTTTCCAATATAAAAACGTTAAACTTGGTGATATTTATTCTAATATATCATAGAAGATTTCCTGAAAAAATCACTTTGATCGGAGCTATATGTATATAGTATATACCTATCCCATATAACCGATCGTTCAGATAGAAAGATTTTTGGTCATTTCTCCCTTAGTTTCCAATATAAAAACGTGAAACTTGGTGATATATATTCTAATATACCACACAAGATTTCCTACAAAAATCCAGCATTATCAGTGATTTGCACCAGATGGCGCAACACTGAATGAATATAGTTGGTAAAAGGAATAGAAGTAGCAAATTTGCCAGTAAAACAAACCACCGCTGTATAGCTAAATGGTTAGCGCAGCGTGCCTAAAGCGTACTGATGATGAAGGCTTAGCACCCTTCGAAATGGATCTATCTGCGCAGCTATGGCAGGTTGTCTGAAAAATTTTCTACTTACTATTCCAAAAACAAAATACAATTTTTCAAATTTAGAAAAATTAAAAAATAACAATAACTATCATTAGAAAAAAAATTATTTTTCTGGCCTTGAGCTCGAATCGAACCTTGAATCATAGAAGATTTCCTGTAAAAATCATTTCGATCGGAGCTATATATAATATATATCCCATTCAACCGATCGTTCAGATAAGGGGGCTTTTTGCCAATTTTTATTTTATATTTATCTTAAAAATCGTTAAGGTATGTAGATCTGTTCACTATATATTTTTTATTTTATACATCCGATTATTCGGAGATTACGAGCGGGATAAGATTATTGTTCAGCCCCATTTATGAAAGGTATGAAGTCTTCGGCACAGCCGAACACAGTCCCGTCCTTACTTGTTTTTCATTGATATTAGGACGTTTGTCTTTTTTGCACTCATGTAGCGTGTGAAACTACTAATAAACAAGTTGCCCACCAGAGAACAGCGATGAATGATTCTTCTTTCTTATCAATAAAAATCCCAATTTTCTCGAGTGAGCGTGAGGGTTGAATACAGGTTTAAACAATAAAAAAAGTAAAGCATTATCTTTTCAAACATCATAACAAAAACAATAAATGCAGTTTTGCCAAAATTTTTGAATTTCAGTGGACGGAAATATATTATTACTATGTATTATTCCTATTATTTATCAATAAAATTCCAGTTCTCCCGTGTGACATTGAGCGTTGAATCCTATTTTAAACAATAACAAGTAAAGAAGGTTAAGTTCGGGTGTAACCGAACATTACATACTCAGTTGAGAGCTATGGTGACAACATAAGGGAAAATAACCATGTAGGAAAATGAACCGAGGGAAACCCTGGAATGTGTTTGTATGACATGTCTATCAAATGAAAGGCACTAAAGAGTATTTTATGAGGGAGTGGGCCATAGTTCAATAGGTGGACACCATTTAGGGATATCGCCATAAAGGTGGATCAGGGTTGACTCTAGAATTTGTTTGCACGATATGGGTATCAAATGAAAGGTGTTAATGAGTATTTTAAAAGGGAGTAATCCTTAGTTCCATAGGTGAACGCCGTTTCGAGATATCGCCATAAAGGTGGACCAGGGCTGACCCTAGAATTTGTTTGTACAATATGGATATCAAAAGAAAGGTGTTAATGAGTATTTTAAAGGAAGTGATCCTTAGTTCCATAGGTGGACGCCGTTTCGAAATATCGCCATAAAGGTGGACCAGGGGTGACTCTAGAATGTGTTTGTACGATATGGGTATAAAATTAAAGGAATTAATGAGGGTTTTAAAAGGGAGTGGTGGTAGTTGTATAGGTGGTCGCCTTTTCGAGATATCGCCATAAAGGTGGACCAGGGGTGACTCTAGAATGCGTTTGTATAATATGGGTATCAAAAGAAAGGTGCTAATGAGTATTTTAAAAGGGAGTGGATCTTAGTTCTATAGGTGGACGCCTTTTCGAGGTATTGCAACTTAGACTTTGTTTGTACGATATGGGTATCAAATGAAAGGTGTTAATGAGTATTTTTAAAAGGGAGTGGGTCTTCGTTCTATAGGTGCTCGCTTTTTCGAGATATCGCCATAAAGGTGGACCAGGGGTGACTCTAGGATATGTTTGTACGATATGGGTGTCAAATGAAAGGAGTTAATGAGTATTTTAAAAGGGCGTGGGGCTTAGTTCTATAGGTGGACACCTTTTCGAGATATCACCATAAAGGTGGGCCAGGGGTGACTCTAGAATGTGTTTGTACGATATTGGTATCAAATTCAAGGTATTGATGAGAGTTTTAAAAGGGAGTGGTGGTAGTTGTATATGTGAAGGCGTTTTCCAGATATCGACCAAAATGTGGACCAGGGTGACCCAGAGCATCATCTGTTGGATACCGCTAATTTATTTATATATGTAATACCTGCCAAGGTTTCAAGGGTTTTTTATTTCGCACTGCAGAACTTTTTCATTTTCTTCTACTTAATATGGTAGGTGTCACAGCCATTTTACAAAGTTTTTTCTAAGGTTATATTTCGCGTCAATAAACCAATCCAATTACCATGTTTCATCCCTTTTTTAGTATTTGGTATAGAATTATGGCATTTCTTCATTTTTCGTAATTTTCGATGTCGATATCGTCGGATTTCGTTCATTTTTTATGCCAAGATAAAGTGAGTTCAGATAAGTACGTGAACTAAGTTTAGTAAAGATATGTCGATTTTTGCTCAAGTTATCGTGTTAAGGGCCATGCGGAAGGACAGACGGACGACTGTGTATAAAAACTGGGCGTGGCTTCAACCGATTTCGTCCATTTTTACAGAAAACAAGTAACGTCATAAAATCTATGCCCCTACCAAATTTCAAAAGGATTGGTAAATGTTTGTTCGACTTATGGCATTAAAAGTATCCTAGACAAATTAAATGAAAAAGGGGGGAGCCACGCCCATTTTGAAATTTTCTTTTATTTTTGTATTTTGTTGCACCATATCATTAGTGGAGTTGAACGTTGACATAATTTACTTATATACTGTAAAGATATTAAATTGTTTGTTAAAATGTTACTTTAAAAAAAAAATTTTTTAAAAGTGGGCGTGGTCCTTCTCCGATTTTGCTAATTTTTATTAAGCATACATATAGTAATAGGAGTAACGTTCTTGCCAAATTTCATCATTATATCTTCAACGACTGCCAAATTACAGCTTGCAAAATTTTAAATTACCTTCTTTTAAAAGTGGGCGGCGACACGCCCATTGTCCAAAATTTTACTAATTTTCCATTCTACGTCATAAGTTCAACCCACCTACCAAGTTTCATCGCTTTATCTGTCTTTGGTAATGAATTATCGCACTTTTTCGGTTTTTCGAAATTTTCGATATCGAAAAGGTGGGCGTTGTTATAGTCCGATAGCGTTCATTTTAAATAGTAATCTGAGATGGGTGCTCAGGAACCTACATACCAAATTTCATCAAGATACCTCAAAATTTACTCAAGTTATCTTGTTAACGGACGGATGGACGGACGGACATGGCTCAATCAAATTTTTTTCGATCCTGATTATTTTGATATATGGAAGTCTATATCTATCTCGATTCCTTTATACCTGTACTACCAACCGTTATCCAATCAAACTTAATATACTCTGTGAGCTCTGCTCAACTGAGTATAAAAAGGTAAAGCATTAAGTGCAGTTTTGCATAATATATGTACTTGCAATTCGAAACTTTGTGGGCGGATAATACATTAAACGAATAATTTTTAGTTTTTTAAAGGTAGACTGAATGAGTGTGAAGTATGTGCATGGGACATTTGGTTTCTACCTACTTGCGCAAGAAACTTAGGCATATGTTTAGGAGTACTTATATGTACGAATAAAAATAACTACGTCTTTTGTAGCCCCTTCAAAATGTCTACTTTCAAGGGTTTTAAACGTGAAATAATACTTTCGTATATCGAAGGAGGAAAATCATTGGAGGCATTATCAGCAGTTGTAAAAGAAAATTATCATGTATCTGAAGACAACTTATGTTTCATCCTCAGTGATTTTCAAAGACATATTATTCCTACTTTTAATAAACGATGGATAGAAGCTTCACGGAAAAATGATACATTTTTAATAAAAAACAGCAATTGGCTAGAATCAAAGTATTCAGTAACTTTACCGAACTCTGAAGACGTTCCAACCGACTCCACACCATCTACTCCTTCTAAAAAACGTCGGAGACCATGCTATCTTATCCATATTTGTCAGAATCCAGTAAAAGAAGAAAAACTACAATGCTACTTAATGACCATGCTCTGCTGAAATTACAGGAGTGGATATAAATTTGAATAAAAGACTACATAATTCTGTAAGCTCTTTCATCGGGTGTAATGATAAAAGCTGAAAAATTTGGCAGTTATGCTATGGATACTGCCAGGATCTATGTGAGCAATTATGAATGGTACTACATGCCATCTTCACAAAATTTTGATTAATGGAGAAAGTGTCATAAAGCAGTACTTCTATCAACTTTTGGAAGATGCACAAGAGTCCCGTATTAAAGATTATAAAAAATTTCGTCTACATCATGCTAGAAAATGCTCAAGATCCGCTACAAACCAGGACATATTTCATACTCCTCTTTATACTTCAGATCCTTACATAACCAGCATTAGAAAACTGTATACTAAAAACGTGAAGGAACTTGATGAAGACACCTTAAATCTTTTGAAAGTGAATGAATTAATTTTAGACCCCGAAGTTCATCAAGTATAAATAACAGTACCTGGGCGACCGAGCTTTGCTCGGAAATCTTCGCGTATGCCGCATAACATACTTTGTTCTACATGTCTTCATTAATCAAACCCTATGTTTTTTATATGTACATATATTATATATTTTGATTTCCTTAAAAATAGGTAGCAAACTACCATGGTGAGATATCTTTTTGCTATGGTGAGAAATCTTTCTAATATTAATATGTGAGAAATTGCAAATTATTCATTTCATATTTGCCAAAAATATGCATTTAAATATATTTTGCTAGAATTTGCCACGCTGCCTTGATATTGCATTTCAAATTTATTAGCGTGTGTGAAATTAAGAAAATTAAGTCGAATCATGTGAAGATTTTTAACTTTAATGTTCTCCTTTAAAGCTTTAATAGAATATGAGTAAGTAGAGTACTATTTCGTCTAACTACCCCAACCCTAAATGGCAACCCTACTCAAGAATGTCCCTATTGCAACGCTGAGTGTAATACCTTTCGTTTGATATCCATATCGGCATATCTCATGCAATTGTTTTGAATTTCGAATAGGTGGCAACCGTAAATGGCAACCCTACTCAAGAACGTCTCTATTGTAATGCGGAGTGAAATACCTTTCGTTTGATACCCATATCGGCATATTTCATGCAATTTTTTTTTTTAATTTCATATAGGTGGCAACCCTAAATGGCAGCCCTACTCAAAAATGTACCTCTTGTAATGCGGAGTGAAATACCTTTCGTTTGATACCCATATCGGTATATCTCATGCAATTTTTTTTAATTTCGAATAGGTGGCAACCGTAAATGGCAACCCTACTCAAGAATGTCCCTATTGCAATGCGGAGTGAAATACCTTTCCTTTGATACCCATATCGGCATATATCTGCAATTTTTCTTAATTTCGAATAAGTGACAACCCTAAATGGCAACCCTACTCAAAAATGTCCCTATTGTAATGCGGCGTGAAATAGCTTTCGTTTCATACCCATATCGGTATATCTCATGCAATTTTTTTTAAATTTCGAATAGGTGGCAACCCTACTCAATAATGTCCCTATTGTAATGCGGAGTGAAATACCTTTCGTTTGATACCTATATCGGCATATCTAATGCAATTTTTTTTTAAATTCGAATAGGTGGCAACCCTAAATGGCAACCCTACTCAAGAATGTTTCTATTGTAATGCGGAGTGAAATACCTTTCGTTTGATACCCATATAGGTATATCTCATGCAATTTTTTTTTAATTTCGAATAGGTGGCAACCTTGTGAAACATTCTGAGTGGCAACACCTAGGTAGAAAGTCTTAGAAGGTGATACATTATCTCTGTGCCAAATTTTATTTAAATCGGTTGAGCCGTTCCCGAGATCGTTCGGCTATACAAACAAACAAGAACTGCTCGTTTAAAGTTATAATAAACATATATGTACAATAACAATAGTAAATATTACAATTAATTATGTAAGTAATTTTTTTCAATTTGAATCACCATTTTTTATGTTTTTATTATTTAAATTTATTTTTATTTTGATGTACTATTTGATATTTGGTTTTTGTAGGCATTAAAATAATAGTATTCATTTAAAAAAAATAAATATTGGATATTTTTAATAATTTTGAATTTCTTTTATTTTTTAAGGTATGGTTTTAAATTAAATCATAATAAATTACATTCCATTTGAAGCCATATACCCTATTCTATACTTGTATAAAATTTTAGAACATAATATTCAGAAATAAAAAAGTTATTGATATTTAATCAGAAACTGACCTTTATTTTCCATAGTGCGCTGGAGAAAAATCGCTTATACTGCAGCCGCGTAAATTTATACATTGACAGTCAAGCAGCAATTATGGCAATAATCTCCCATAGCACATTATCTTAAAGTGTGTTAGAGTGTAAGCAATACAGAGATATATGTACATCCTTATTGGGTCCCTGGGCATGTGGGAATAGATGAAAATGACAAATCGGATGAGCTAGCTAAACAGGGTGAATCCTTCAAAGCTCGTACCGTGGACCTCCCAATCAGCTTGGGGGATTGACTGGGAAAGGCGTGGAACCAATTGCGGGGCTGCAAATGTCGAAAATCATGTGCAGGTCATACAACCTTAGACTAAAAGGTTGCTTTTATCACTGAAAGGAGAGGACTGTAGGCTCATGATGGGTATTCTGACTGGACACTGCCATTTGGCGTAACATGCTTTTAAAGTAGGCCTTTTCAATGATAGAAGATGTAGAAAGTGCGGGTTGAAGCTGGAAACAATCGAGCACGTTTTGTGGTTGTTATTGTTGTTGTAGCGATAAGGTTATCGATGTGATGGTCCTTTGCCGGATACAGATCAGGTACGCTCCGGTAACACAGCACCATTAAAGTGCTAGCCCGACTATCTCGGGAACGATTTATATGGCCACATTAAACCTTCAGGCCATCCCTCCCTCTCCACCACCAAGTTCCATGAGGAGCTTGGGATCGCCAGAGCCTCGACTGTTAGTGAAACAGGATTCGCCGCGGATAGGTGAGGTTGACAATTGGGTTTCGAGAAGCTATATACTGCGCTGGCAGCCTGAAAGGGTTGCGCTACACAGCCCCTTGAATCTGGTATTTTAGTCGCCTCTTACGCCAGGCATACCTACCGCGGGTATATTCTGACCCCCTAACCCGCTTGGGACACGTTTTGTGGTCGTGCCCTACAGTCCCAGACTATGACTCCAGCTGTTTGCAGTGGCACAGCTATCAAATCTAAAAGTAGTATGTAAAAGACGGAGTTATTTTATTACATATGTAGGTTCTTGTTTCTGATACGGGTTTTCTGTTTGGTTGTTGATCAACCTTCTGGTAACACTATGGACTCATTCAGTCTAAGGGAGGTCATCACGGCCTGCTAGTTCAACTTAACCTAACCAAAACGAAACCTTAGCAAGGCTCCGGCCAATTCTGGAGCAGGATTTTGGACAATTACATAATGCTGTATGTCCTACTTTTAAAATTATAATTTGCGAGGATGGCCACCACCCCTAATTATTCTATTTATGTAAACTATAACTCTTTTGCTGACATCTCAGCACAATTATTTTCTGGATAAAAATACGAGAAATTTCAAGATTTCCTAATCTTTCAAGTATGTATCTAAAGGTATTTTACTCGAATTTATTAACTCTATTGAGCTAATCTACTGAAATGATACAATTACAACCAACATTTCCCTATTATATAGACACATCTTGGAACCAAGGCTATAAGTCCGGGCTCAAGTCCGGTTAATAAATATCATGGCAATGCCTAAACCAGGCATGCTTAACGAACGAAACGAAGTGACTTCGTTTCGTTTATTAGCGTTGATTATCGTAACGAAATGATATCGTTTCGTTCGTTAAGCATGCCTGGCCTAAACATTCTCAACGTTTCCTGAAGAAATAAATTCCGAGAAAAGGCAACAAGTAAGGACGGAAATGGAGCTGAGCAATAATCTTATCCCATTCGTAATATCCAAATATCGGCTGTATGAGATGTGAGTTATATAAAGAGAAAAGATGGATATAAGCATGACTATCTTATCTGAACAATAAAATAAAAATTTTCATAAATGTAATACTATGTTCAAACAGAAAAATAAATTGAGGAAATTTCGATTTGAATTGAGTGCTGTTCATACAACTCGATTTAGCTTACACATTAGTAATTTGATAGCTGGTTGGCTCATCTCTACAGCAAGAACATACCTTTGTTCAGACTGTCAAAATGAACACGCACATTATTAGGCGAATGAAATGGAATGAAAACATAAAACTTTGAAATTTTTGTGTGTTGTAAGAAAATGTGTTCAATGTTTTGGTTTCATTTTGAGTTTGCCATCTTCTTTTGACAATCCCTACTCCAGTGAAAAGAAAGACATAAAATCAGCTGATGAGATGAGCCAACCACATAGTTCAGCCATGCGTAACTGACGTTAAAATATACTCAATAAACACACTTTACAATGTTGCATTTGCAGTTTGAAACAATTTATTACGCAATTTTTTTTAAATTGGCAATTTATTATTACAATTTATTATATGACAAATTGCGTAATAAATTGCCCAAATAGTATAAATTGCCAATTTGGTGTGTGTTTGAACCTAGTATAAGGCGCGATAACCTCCGAAAAGATTTTAAGCCGAGCTTCTTTTCCTAATTGCGCCGTGCTACTTTTGATTATTTCTGCAAATTTGCGGGACAGGACCTACATGTTTTATGCCGACTACGAATTCGGTGTGGTAGGCGGACTACGCTACCACGGCAGCCGCAGTTTTAGATGTTGCCGTAGGTAATGCACAGCCGTATATTTTGTTCGTGTACTGTGTTAATATACTACACCAGCTTGCAAATACAATGAAGCTAGACCAATTGTACAAAATCTTGAACACTCCGTAAACCTTTTAATAGTCATTCAATTAAAAAAATACTTCTACAGAACATGGAAAATGGAATTGAATTTTCGCCCGGGAGTTTTTTAAAGTAGAAGAAAGTAGTAGGTGTTCTTGTTGTCAGAAAAACTTCATTCATATGACGAAAAATCAAGTCCAGACTGGTAAAAATTTTTTTAGCATAGTACAGGTTTACAAGTATGATATGTATGAGAGGGAAACAATTCCTTTCACGAAGTGTCAAAATTACCAGGGTTGCTGTCGTGGAAAGCGACACAGGGAAACAAAAAAGGGAGCGGAATATCAGATATGGGTTGCTGTGATGGTAAATTTTTTTGAACGAATTTAGCATGAAAATCTAGTGCACCTATATGGGTCCTACAGAAAATTATACAAAAGTCTTGAATTGGGGTATCTGAGGACGCGTAGTTATTCCAATATTAAGAATACAAACACAGGTGCTAAGTTTTTCTGCCCGTTAAAAAGTTCTACGTGAAAAACAGTTTGAAACCGAGGTCGACTGCAATAACCCGTCCAAAAATGTAAAGAGAAATGAAAAGACGCGTTTTGTCTTGTTATCAATAGTCCAAAGGCGAAAAAGTATTCGAATTATTGGAAGCGAGGCAAAAACGCGTCTATTAATACTTCCCCCAACGGTTTTGGTCATGTTTTAACAATCGTCCCCGGTAATAAAGTATCACAATTTGTTAATTAAAATTGTCCACAACATATGCATTTTAAAGAGAGATGTAATTAAGTGCTCGTTTAAAAGTAAATAAGGATATTTCTTTGTAATTTGACAATAAAAATTTTACGCAGTTTTCGTTAGCTGCTACTACACTTTTCTTGGGCCTAAGAAGTACAACAATGCCAAATAGCTTCCACAAAAAAAACGAAAGAGAACAAGCATTTTATCAGGTGAGCGTGGCTGTGTATGTGCGTTCTGCTACATATCCTACTTGTAGACCTGTACTATGTTTTTTAGGTGTTCCCCTGAGAACGGTAGCATTTGTTCCTTGCTGCTATCACGGATACTCTTTTATATATATATATAATAGGTTCGACTCCAGCTTTTTTCTTTTTCTTTTCCCTTTTTCAGACATCCTAAGCAATCAGTGATCTTGAAATGCATTTTTGGATCGACAAACGCTCTCAACAATGCGGGTTCGGAAGATCACGCGTGGCAGCTTCGCTTTCAAGTGCTGGTGGATCCGGAGTGGGGCTTAGTTTCGGACACCCGCCACGTCGTATAAGTAGCAGCAGCGCTAGTAAATCGAGTAGTAGAAACACATTGCCGGATTGCCATCACAGCAATGCAGCTGGTAGCAGCGGCAGCAGAAGTCACCAATATCAGCTTCAAAATCATCAGCAGCAACAGCATCAGCAAGTTCACAATAACAACAACTTTAATATTGGCCATCAGAATCATGAACAAGCACATGCTCACAGTAGCAGCCCAAGCAATTGTACCAGTAACAGCAACATCGTCAACGCTGGAGCAACACCATCTGCCACCTCGGTGACTTTAAATAATAACCCCCACCATAATGCTTATCTGCAAGCGCATCATCACGCCAATGCTACGCTACAAAACCAACATGCTTCTGGCAATACAAATATAATGAACAATAACAATTCTACTATTTCTTCTACGTCCACGGCAATGTCAGGTGATGCGCGCGTTATTATGCCGACATCTCATAACTTCAATCAACGTGGTGCTGCATTGCTACAAAATAGTGTTGGCACATCAAATGCACCACTCTATCAACAGGATCATATCAATCAATGCTACGACATGCGCAGCTATCATCATCCTCAGTTTGGTAACATGTCGGTGCGACATTATCAACATCCAAGTAGGAATTACAACGGTCCAACGCACGCCACTGCAAACTCCGCCACTCAATCTTATCGCGGTGGTGGTGTTGCCAGCCAAAGCAGTACAAGAACAATAGTTGGCTCTACAAGTGCTGCTCCATCTGTGCCCACAATGCAACATATGGATCAAATGGCATATCGACAAACACATGGTTATAGTGGGTAAGAGAGAACATACATATGTACATTGGTACTATAAAATTTTGAACTAATTGAAAGAATAACACGACGAATTAGAGCCATCAATTCGCTATAAAGTAATTCACCACAAATACTTTTATTACACAACATTCGCGATACGCCTATTTTGTAACTTTCAGTTGTTGTCGTAATCGGATATGAAGCCAATAAACATACATATGTATCTGTCGTGGATTGGAAAATTTGATGTTCAAAGATCCAAAATATTTTTAATTGATTACAGCAATATTTATTAGTTCTGTATCCGATTCCGACACAAATTGGATTCCATGACATCCGTGTGTAAATTTGCCTTTTTACAAATTATTCCTCAAAACTTTGTACTTTTTTCAAACCTTATAAGAACATTATATTTCGTTGTAGTGGTCGTGCAGTGTCATCCTCGGCTCGACTGTAATTTGTAGGGCTTTTTTGGTTGAGCAGAAAATTTACATAGGCCTCAAGCTTGGCTTTGTGCTTCCTTCTAGCATTTTGGCGGAGTTGGGAGATGCAATGCTTCCCTGACCTGCAGTCAGGGTGGTGGATTTGCACTCCTAACAGGAATCAGTGAATTCATATTGAAGTTTAGAAACTGACGTGGTGCCATATAAAAACCAAATTACTATTGATTTTGTGCCTGGCGTGGTGCCATTTAAAAATCAAATTAATATTGATTTTGTGCCTAGCGTAGTGCCATTTAATAACCAAAAAAATTAACATTTCGAGAAATAGCGGAACTTAAATATTGTTGAATAACGGAGCTATTGCGAATAACGGAGGAACATGTGGAATGAAACGACAATGTAGAAATACCATTTTGATTTTGTACCTAGCGCTATGGTCATAGAACCCTGCCATTAATCCCAAATCTCAAAAAAAAAAAAAAAAAAAAAAATATGCACATTATTGTTTGTATATAACGCAATCTAAGCCCCATTGTGCAACATTCTTTTGAAGTGGGTTAGTACCATTTTCCACTCCTGTATAAAAACAACACACATATTAGTTTTTTTCTGACCACACATTTTCAAATCTGTTTTTATACTCAGTTGGGCAGAGCTCACAGAGTATATTAATTTTTTTAAAATACTCATTAATACCTTTCTTTTGATACCCATATTGTACAAACAAATTCTAGGGTCACCCCTGGTCCACCTTTATGGCGATATCTCGAAACGGCGTCTACGTATGGAGCTAAGGATTACTCCCTTTTAAAATACTCATTAACACCTTTCATTTGATACCCATATCGTACAAACGCATTCTAGAGTCAACCCTAATCCACCTTTATGGCTATATCCCTAAATGGCGTCCACCTATAGAACTATGGCCCACTCCCTCATAAAATACTCTTTAATGCCTTTCATTTGATACAAACACATGTCATACAAACACATTCCAGGGTTTCCCTCGGTTCATTTTCCTACATGGTTATTTTTCCTTATGTTGTCACCATAGCTCTCAACTGAGTATGTAATGTTCGGTTACACCCGAACTTAACCTTCCTTACTTGTTACTTATTATAAGTGTCCTAAAAAGCGCTTAAAAATAGAGCTTACGATTTCTTCTCGAACACAAGCGAGATTTGCGAGACCCGAGAAATCGAGAACTCGTAAATCTCGCGAGCTTCTCGACATAAACTTAGTTCCTGTATGGACAGTATTTATACACGTGGTTTTTTTTACTTGTGAATTTTTTTTATTATATTGCTAACGAGACATCGAGAACACGGCTTATCGCGAGATTCTCGAAATAGTCGTAATATTCGCAAGCTTCTCGACTTTGAATTCAGTCGCTGCATTGGCCGTATTCTATACATTTCGGTGTTTTTTAGTTGTGGTTTTATGGAAATTTTTGCTTGTGCTCAAGAAGAAATCGTACGCTCTATATAAAACAGCCATTGAATCGATTAAATTGAATGTCGAGAAGCTCGCGAGTATTACGAGTATTTCGAGATTCGAGAATCTCGCGAGAATTGAAAGTCGAGAAGCTCGCGAGTCTTACGGGAAATTCGAGATTCGAGAATCTCGCGAGAAGGCGAGACTCGCGCGAAATCTCTTCTTGAACAAGTTCGGGAAATCGTACGCTCTACTTAAAACAATATATGTATACAAAAAAAAAGAAGAAAAATAGCATATTTTAACTTTAATATTACTTAAACTTACAGGGATGAGTTACCTAGCACAGATTTCAAACCTTACGCTGATATTCGTCGAGGATATTCTCTTTACTCGATGTTCCCTGAAGATACATACATAAATATTCCACTTCTGAACATATGAATTTATTTCACTTCTGACATTTTTTAATATTATTTATTTTTTCAGTCATTCCGCAGCTACTCAATCAAATGAATCCATCATGGGTGCATCTGCACCTCTTTGCACTAATACCACAAACACGACAAGTTATGCTGTGGCTAATACAGCGCATCGGTATAGCTCAGCTGCTACAAATATGCGCACGAGCAATATGACTATGGATGCTGGTAGTGGCGATGCGCAACTTTTACCATCACATCTAAAATGCGGCATGTGTGCATCACTAGTATTGGCTTCAGTATTTGTGGCAGGTGCAAAATTTTATTTAGATCATCAAGGTACTGGTTTGGAAGTCTTAATTTTTTGCGCTTTCTCTGCCACATTTTTCTTGGCCGCTTGTACTGTATCGCTTTGCCGCATACCAAAGGGTTTATTGCCGGGTGGACGCAATGTTGTATTGGGTGCACAGCATCATGTTGATGCCGTGAGCACAATGCACTGTACACGTGCTCCTTACGGCAGGCGCGACATTGTAAGCGGAGATGGTGGTGGAGGTGATTTGGTAGGCGCCGATGATATACATGGTGCACCATTGTGTGGTCAATTACAGCTAATTGAAGATTCGGCGAGTGCTGGACCACCACCATATCATATAGCAATCTATTTTCCGGAGACAGAGAACAGTAGCAAGAGCAAAGAAACACCAAATGATGATGAATCACCGCCGCCGTCCTATGATAAAATACTTATATAAACTTATGGAATGTATGTACTAAGTATTATAAGCAAATGTAATCTAAGTATAGAAGAGACGAGTGTATTTGGCCTAAAAAATCTAATATGACGGTGTCATACATTAACAACTCAAGTTATTATAAGAGCAATTGGGCTTAAGCTATAACAATTGTCAGTATCTGCCAGCCAGAATAGATCAAAGTCACATAATTTTCATTTGTATCACATTCCGAGAGTGCACTATTTCAAGTATTTCATGATAAGTCTTCCCAGCATGGATCTGAAACTAACATGATTTGTGTGTAGCTAGAATGTACTGAAATTAACTTATTATTTGCTAAGACGTCCATGCGATCTCTAAGCTTTTAATGCTTCCAAGAAGATTAGCATTTATTAAAATCTAACATTAATTTTGAGCTTTGGTCATTGTCAGAGGCCGGCGTTGTTTTCACACGCAGTCATTGCACTAAGTATTTTATAAATGTGGATGAAAGCGCGGCATCTAAATCACAAGGAAGAAAAACGCTCAAGATATGGTCAACAAAATTTCATTTGTCAAATAGCATCCACATCATCAAGAAAACTCATAAGCTTACTGCTACCTTTTTCTAGAGATTTTATATAAAACGTGAACAGGTGAGCCCTGGTTTCGCCAAGAAATATATATGTACATATATGCATGGCTCAATTCTATGGTTGGCTCATCTCATCAGCTGATTTTATTTGTTTCATTTCACTGGTATAGGGATTGTCAAAGGGAGATGGAAAACGCAAAATATAACCAACACATTGACAATTATTTACTGCCGACGTGCCCAATTTATTATAACAAAATAGTTTCACATCACTTTAAGTTATTTCTTTAATAAATGCATCTAATTAAGCGCATTATTTTCACACAACACACAAGAATTGCAAAGTTTTATGTTTTCTCTCCATTCCATTCGCCTAACACCAACACCCAGATTTTGACAATCTGAACAAAGGTATTTTGTTGTTGTAGAGATGAGCTAACCATATAGTCGAACCATGTATGTATGTATATGCATCTCATTCCCCGAGTTCCAATGGACAGTGGTCCAGGTACCGATACAGCGCGAAGATATTACTGTATTTATGAGTTTTTTAAATTAAATTTCTAAAAACCGCTCACGAGAAATTGCGTATATATTTTTAGTGTAAAAAATAGTAGGAGCCAAGTAATATATATATTTCCTCCATCTCTCTGTTCTTTTTTTCTTTGAAACGGCGTCACTTCTTTGCAAAGACATGAAAGTCAAATTCAGCATTGCATTAAAAGATAATGTAACGAATTTCGGGGAATTCCGCTTATTCGAAACCTTCTACTAACGTTCGAATCGGTAAACTGTTGAACAGATCACTTCAATATTCAGTATTACAAACTGGTCTTTATTTAGATTACTTTGGGAGTAGTACTTCACAATTATACTTCACAACCCATAGCGTGTTTAAATCAAAACTGATTAGGTATTACTCAGCTTGCACTGTTTTTAAACGGTTTTATTTATCTTGACTTGACAGGCAGGCCGCACGGCCGCATGCACGGCCGTTGTGAACGAATTTTGTAACTGAAATTTAAGTAACTTCCCGATAAGCTACAAGCCTGAAACTTGGAATATAGTTCAGAACCCGATGACAATGCAATAATAGGAAAAAAATCGCCGCTAGGTGGCGCAAGGATCGAGATATTCACAAAAATCGTATTTGTGGTCCGATTTGGCTCATATTTGGAACACATAATAGATACAAGAATAGAAAGCGACCTATGAAAAAAAAATCTCCCCTAGGTGGCGCAAGGATCGATATATTCACAAAAATCGTATTTGTGGTCCGATTTGGTTCATATTTGGACACATAATACATACAAAAATAAAAAGCGACCTATGAAAAAAAATCGATGCTAGGTGGCGCAAGGATCGAGATATTCACAAAAATCGTATTTGTGGTCCGATTTGGCTCATATTTGGAACACATAATAGATACAAGAATAGAAAGCGACCTATGAAAAAAATCTCCCCTAGGTGGCGCAAGGATCGATATATTCACAAAAATCGTATTTGTGGTCCGATTTGGCTCATATTTGGACACATAATACATACAAAAATAAAAAGCGACCTATACAAAAAATCGCTGCTAGATGGCGCAAGGATCGAGAAATTCACAAAAATCGTATTTGTGGTCCGATTTGGCTCATATTTGGAACACATAATACATACAAGAATAGAAAGCGACCTATGAAAAAATCGCCGCTAGGTGGCACAAACATCGAGATATTAAAAAGTCGTATTTGTGGTCCGATTTGGTCCATATTTGGAACAAATAATACATACATGAATAGAAAGCGACCTATGATGTCCGATTTGGCTCATATTTGGAACAAATATTACATACAGTCCGGTAGAAGTGACATCAAAATATTTTGGAGTTGGAGGAGGGACAAGCATGCGTGGCGCAGAGTCGAGAAAAGTCTTTGGAAGGATTATGTATTGAGAACTTAGATTGTAACAAATTGTCAGGAAGGATTCCTTGTAGTAATGAGTCACTAAATGAACTAAATAGAATGAGAAATAAGAGACAATTAAATAAAGACTAAAAACTTGAAAATAAAATAATAAAAAAAAAAAATTTAAGTTAAACGGTTTTATTGAAAACAATACTTACATGAAGTAATAGTAATACTAAATGCTAGAAAATAATTAGGTAGATCCTAGGTATTAGTCATCACACTCCTCATCAATCTAGGGCATTGATCAGGCAATTAAATAAAAGCGTTGGACGCGTCAAATTTCTATTAATAGTCATATATAAGACCAACTGAACCGTAATCAGGTTATGCTACGCCTTACATTTTTAGAAATTTCACGCGCCCAACGGTTTTATTTAATTGTCTGATCAACGCCCTAGATTGACGAGGAGTGTGATGACTAATACCTAGGACCTACCTAATTATTTCCTAGCTTTTAGTATTATTATTATTTCATGTAAGTATTGTTTTCAATAAAACCGTTTAACTTAAACACTTTTTTTAAATTATTTTAATGTACTCTCCGTTTCCTCGTTCACTCATTTCTCCTAAGGTCTAGTAATTTCGCGAACAGTTGTATCTCATGCCTGGTTAGTTACCAGCTATATACATGTATATCTATAGTCCACGCCTCTCTCATAGTCATGTGCGTGTGTATGCGTGAGTAACTACTTTGTGTGTGAGATATCTCTCCGTCGCCTTCTACATAAGAGTGCCTGCTTTATTGTTGTGGTGCATTTATTTAGTAGCAGCTTAGTGATGCTAATATTCGTCACATTATATTTCAAAATTAACATATTCGAATGAAAATTTACTTAATACCCATATGAGAAAAGTAGTGTCATATAGGT
Source organism: Eurosta solidaginis (assembly GCF_040869045.1). Lineage (NCBI taxonomy): Eukaryota > Metazoa > Arthropoda > Insecta > Diptera > Tephritidae > Eurosta > Eurosta solidaginis. Next base: position 31,105,126 of record NC_090323.1, read on the forward strand.
ATAAGTTAAAGAAAATACACTAATACGGGAAAAAAATACTTCTGCTCAGAAATAATTGCAAATTTCATTCAAAAAACTCATAAATACAGGCGTTGTTATCCTTGGTATTTAAACGACTACATTCTTCCAAGGTCGTTGTTCAAATATTGAGACGCACATATACTTCTTGGCAAAACAGACCCCTGTGTACGTTTGCTGAAAAAAAGTTTTGCGGGGAAACCAAATTCATACATAGCGGCATATAGGCAGCTCCTCTTCGTGCTGTCGAAGGCGGATTTAAAATCGACGAAGAGGTGATGTGTGTCGATTCTTTTTTCGCGGGTTTTTTCCCAGATTTGGCGCATTGTGAAAATCTGGTCAATGGTACATTTACCAGTTCTGAAGCCGCACTGATAAGGTCCATTCAGTTGATTCACGGTGGGCTTCAATCTTTCGCACAATACACTTGACAGGACCTTATATGCGATATTAAGAAGGCTGATTCAGCGATAGTTGGTGCAGTCTTGTGAACTGGGCAAAGAACACTTAGATTCCAATCGTCGGGCATGCACTCGTCCGCCCATATTTTGCGAAGAAGCTGCTGAATGCGCCGTACAAACTCCTCGCCGCCGTATTTGAATAGCTCCGCAGGCAATCCATCAGCGCCCGCGGCCTTGTTGTTTTTCAATCTGGTTATTGCTATTCTGACTTCCTCGTAATCAGGTGGGGTACATTTATTCCATCATCATCGATTGCGGGATCGGGTTCGTCATCTTTAAATCGGTAAATCGTTGTCTCCATTTAGGAGAGCAGAGAAGTGTTCCCTACATAATCTAAGTACTCTCTGGACATCAGTTACAAGGCCGCCGTTTTCGTTCTTACAGGAGTTTGCCCTGATCTTAAAACCTTCCGTCTGTTGCCGAATTCAGCTAATAGAGGAGCCAATATGTCCAGGCGTGAGTTCCCTAGTTGTTATTGACCAACACTGACTGACCGAAAAAAGCAACTATATAAACAGTCTAAGCACCTTCATGTCATATTTCTCTACTTACTTTCAATTATCTATATTATTACACTATGAAAACTTAAAAATTACACATAAAATCGTCGAAGCATGTTAACTTTGTGTTGGTTGTAGATTAAAAATCCTTCTATTGATGGCATTTTTTTCGAAGCATTTCGATTTAGAATTATCATTCTATCAATTCAACATACTTCTACTTCTTGTAGCTTCATCGCGAATAATTCCTTTCTTTAGAAAGTGCAAGTCGTATAAGAATCATTTCATCATTTCGCTCAAAAAAGCATCTCTTTTATCCGTACACCTTTTTTCCATTCCGGAAGTACTTGCAAGAAACGTCAGATAGCATACGCTGCTTTGTCGAACACTCGGTTTTAAATGGAGAGCCTCATAGGACTCGTGCGCTTGTCGCACGCGTTCAAAAATTCTTGCTCCACTACGACTATCCTAAAGCATGGTTATCATTTTGAAATGCAAACAAAATATTTGAAATAAAGATTTTATTTTTTTTTTTTGCGTGAAGTCTTAAATATGACTGGTTTGCCGAATAAAGTCGTCGTTCTCGATGGTCGAGGCCGTTGCCCGTTTGGAGTCCGTGATCCTTATCACTTCCTTGCTTCCTCTCGGAGCTTCTACCAAGCTACGAGGTATGATTCCACAGAAAACTAAAAATGTTCGAGCAGCTCTTACTCGCCTCCGCGTTTTCGATGGCATTCCTCCATACGATAAACGTTGATGTTTTTGTGTAGCAATTGCTATGCTACGGCTTCGATTTTTGAATAAGTTTTAAGACAAGTTGTATTAAATGAGGAGATTTCCAGGAAATATGTGATTCAAGAGTTAAGAAGAGCCTGGTAATTAGGAGAAAAAAGCGAGATCAAGTCTTCCTTCACCTAGTTCTCACAACTCAGTGACGGTCCCCCCTTCCTACGGTTCCAAATGCGGGTGTCGTTAGAACCACTTTCTTGGTCGAAGCGTCTTCGTTCATTCGAATAACATGACAATTCAATGATGATATTAAATCACCAGCATGCGCCACAAATTGTGCGCTCTTATGATACATAGTACCATCAAGTTTTAATCCTCTTACTATAATTATGTTCTCCAACATTAGGTTAAAGAAGTCGTATGATAGTGAGTTGCCTTGTCTGAAGCCCCGTTTGTTATCGAATGGTTCGCAGAAGGTGCTTCCTAGTCTATACTCCAATGGCAAAGTTGTATTAGCTTTGCAGGTAACTAAAGATAAGACATAGAAGCGTACAAATAATTCCACTCGCTGTGTCAAACGCTGCTTCAAATCGACAAAATGAAAGTTCCTGTCTATTATCTTATAGTGAGCCTTCTCCACGGTCTGACGCCTCGTGAAAAGCCGTTTGATAGTAGATTTTCCAGGTATGAAGCCGTACTTTAAGGGTCCAATCTGTTCTTTGACTTTAAACCTCAGTCTTTTTCTCAAAAGACTAGAAACTTATATGAGGTATTAAGTAGGCGAACACCTCGACTGTCTCTTACACTTAAACAGCTCGGCGGGCTACTTTCGCTATTTTTTAGCTGAGATATTGCTTTTTTCACTTTGTCGCACTCGGAAAGCGGCGGAAAGTGGCGGAAAGTATATTCTTGCATCAATGACTTGGGTATCGGGCTAGTCGTGACCCTGGGTGGCTAGTTATGAGAGCGGCTCCCAATATACATATGTAACTTAAGCACATGGTTACCGACGTACAAAGTCGCCGTTATCATTCCTGCAGTAATCTGCCCCGGTATCCTCTCAATTGATCGTTCAGATGTCGGAAGACTGACCGCGGATTTGACAAATCCAGCATTCCGCCCTTTCATGGTACTTCTGCATATAACATGAATATTGTAACAACTGATCTTTGGATTAAAAAGCGGCATGTCCTGGATGTGAACTGTCTCCACATGAGCCAAACCATCTCTTCCATTGTAATGTGAGACCAGTGCCCCTATAAAGCACGAATGCGTCCGTTGCTTCCCTTCTCTTAAGAAAATTTTACGAAATAAATTCATTAGTCTACTAGACAACTTGTACTTTGATAATCGTGTTTCGCATTGTTTCTAGATCTGTAAGCGTGTCGTCAACGTTGCTTGATGAAAAATACGAGTACGATACGATGACGGGATCACTCGAAAGCGGCGTACATATTTGTACATATGTATTTACTTTTTTATATGTATAAAAGTACTGCAAAAGTCATAAACTTTTCTTTCACATAATTTGTATGAAACACAATTTTATATTTCAAAACTTACACTTACATCATCCTGAGCCAGATTCTCTTTATTAAAAACATAATTCTTCGTGCTGTTGATATAACCTAGTACTCGATACCTGTACTCATTTCAAAGGATCGCAGAAAGTCAACTATATCAAAAATGTATCGATGGAAAGCACTCAATACTCAAAGTAGCAATTACCTCGTAACCATGGAAACGAGAACAACTCTTGCCAACAAGTGCTACTTTAGACTGAGTAAGCAACTGAAAAGTAAAGTCCTCTCTCGAAGAACAGAAGCCACGCTATGTAAGCCTCTCGTGATACCTGTCCTGATATATGGAATCATGGACGATGTCAGGAGATAATGGATGATTCTTGGGGTGTTCGAAAGAAAAGTTCTCAAGAAGATTTATGGACCTGTACGTGATGCCGAGGAACTGTATATACCGAAGGTAGTTTAATGATGAGCTGTATGTGCTTTGCGTTCTTAGATATAAACATAGTGCAAGGAAAGCAGCACGTAATGCTAAGCGACTGGGTAAGGACGCTCCGGCTCAGAAATTACTCCGATCGGTGCGCGTATTTGGAAGCAGAGGACTTTTGGATTGGATTTTTATGTAACGGCCAAAATCGCCTAAGTGGTTAAGCGACAATTAATGACGATTTTTTCACGAGAAGTAAAAATTCCCCAATTATTTTTTCTGGAAGCTAATTTATGAACGGAATGTAATATTTTTTGGGTAATTTTTATATGGGAACTCAAAATTGCCAAGTGTATCAAATCTTAAAATAAAATTTGGTAGGAGTTGTCAAAGCAAAATTTGCAAAAATATAGGGGGCTTTATTCGACATGAGTAATCGGCACCTCGATACTGTGCCCTTGTACTCGACACCGAATAAGGTACTTGTAAGAGGTAATCGACTACGAAAAATACTAGGTATTTAAGCAAAATACTCGAGTATTTTTTACTCGTAGTGTCTCGAGCGGAACAACACTGGTCCTTAAAGTAGTTAAATATACTTATATTCGAAATATCATGCCAAAATTACCTAACTGATAACCTAATGATTATTTATATAAATTCATAATCTACAACTAAACATAAATACTTTAGTGCTGTGACATATTCTTATGTCAATTCGGAATGTCACATTCTATATACAGTCTTATATGTATGAATACGCACTATGTATAAACTCAATATTTTTATACACATTTTTTATTCAAACTTAAGCCCTAAAAAATAATCTACTGAATCTATCAATATATTTATACTTTCATATATTATATGTGCTCAAATTGTATACTTAAGTATTTGTAAGTTTATCAAAAGAACATTTTAATAAGAAAATGAATTATGTAAAGGAAATATAAATAGAATTAAACAAATATCTAATAATAGCTTTAAGTTTACTTTTAGCTCAACCACATGTAAGATATAAAATTAAATTTAAAGACTAAGGCTACGCAAAGCAGACATACATTAATAAATACATTAAATGTATTTTAAACAAGTAAGGTAGGCTAAGTTCGGGTGTAACCGAACATTACATACTCAGTTGAGAGCTATGGAGCAAAATAAAGGAAAGTCACCATGTAGGAAAATGAACCTAGGGTAACCCTGGAATGTGTTTGTATGACATGTGTATCAAATGGAAGGTATTAAAGAGTATTTTAAGAGGGAGTGGACCATAGTTCTATAGGTGGACACCATTTAAGGATATCGCCATAAAGGTGGACCAGGGCTGACTCTAAAATTTGTTTGTACGATATGGGTATCAAATGAAACGTGTTAATGAGTATTTTAAAAGGGAGTGGGCCTTAGTTCTATAGGTGGACACCTTTTCGAGATATGGCCATAAAGGTGGACCAGGGGTGACTCAAGAATTTGTTTGTACGATATGGGTATCAAATGAAAGGTGTTAATGAGTTTTTATAAGGGCGTGGGCCTTAGTTCTATATGTGGACGCCTTTTCGGGATATCGCCATAAAGGTGGACCAGGGGTGACTCTAGAAGGCGTTTGTACAATATGGGTATCAAACAAAAGGTGTTAATGAGTACTTTAAAAGGTAATGGGCCTTAGTTCTATGGGTGGACGCCTTTTCGAGATATCGCCATAAAGGTGGACCAAGGGTCACTCTAGAATTTGTTTGTACGATATGGTTATCAAACGAAAGGTGTCACTGAGCATTTTAAGAGGGAGTGGGCATGAGGTCTATAGGTGGACGCCTTTTCGAGATATCGTCATTAGGGTGGGCCAGGGCTGACTCTAGAATGTGTTTGTACGATATGGGTATCAAACGAAAGGTGTTACTGAGCATTTTAAGAGGGAGTGGGCATTAGGTCTATAGGTGGACGCCTTTTCGAGATATCGCCATTAGGGTGGGCCAGGGGTGACTCTAGAATGTGTTTGTACGATATGGGTATCAAATGAAAGGTGGTAGTGAGTATTTTAAAAGGGAGTAATCCTTAGTTATATAGGTGGACGCCTTTTCGAGATATCGCCATAAAGGTGGACCAAGGGTGACTCTAGAATGTTTGTACGATATGGGTATCAAACGAAAGGTGTTACTGAGCATTTTAAGAGGGAGTGGGCATTAGGTCTATAGGTGGACTCCTTTTCGAGATATCGCCATTAGGGTGGGCGAGGGTGACTCTAGAATGTGTTTGTACGATATGGGTATCAAATGAAAGGTGGTAATGAGTAATTTAAAAGGGAGTAATCCTTAGTTCTATAGGTGGACGCCTTTTCGAGATATCGCCATAAAGGTGGACCAAGGGTGACCCTAGAATGTTTGTACGATATGGGTATCAAACGAAAGGTGTTACTGAGCATTTTAAGAGGGAGTGGGCATTAGGTCTATATGTGGACGCCTTTTGGAGATATCGCCATTAGGGTGGGCCAGGGGTGACTCTAGAATGTTTGTACGATATGGGTATCAAACGAAAGGCGTTACTGAGCATTTTAAGAGGGAGTGGGCATTAGGTCTATAGGTGGACGCCTTTTCGAGATATCGCCATTAGGGTGGGCCAGGGGTGACTCTAGAATGTTTGTACGATATGGGTATCAAACGAAAGGTGTTACTGAGCATTTTAAGAGGGAGTGGACAATAGGTCTATAGGTGGACGCCTTTTCGAGATTTCGCCATTAGGGTGGGCCAGGGGTGACTCTAGAATGTTTGTACGATATGGGTATCAAACGAAAGGTGTTACTAAGCATTTTAAGAGGGAGTGGGCATTAGATCTATAGGTGGACGCCTTTTCGAGATATTGCCATTAGGGTGGGCCAGGGGTGACTCTAGAATGTGTTTGTACGATATGGATATCAAATTAAAGGTATTAATGAGGGTTTTAAAAGCGAGTGGCCCTTAGATGTATATGTGAAGACGTTCTCGCGATATCGACCAAAATGTGGACCAGGTGATCCAGAAAATCATCTGTCGGGTACTCCTAATTTATTTATATATGCAATACCACTAACAGTATTCCTGCCAAGATTCCAAGGGCTGTTGATTTCGCCTTGTAGAACTTTTTCATTTTCTTCTACTTAATATGGTAGGTTTCACACCCATTTTACAAAGTTTTTTCCAAAGTTATATTTTGCGTCAATAAACCAATCCAGTTACCATGTTTCATCCCTTTTTTCGTATTTGGTATAGAATTATGGCATTTTTTTCATTTTTCGTAATTTTCGATATCGATAAAGTGGGCGTGGTTATGGTCGGATTTCGGCCATTTTTTATACCAAGATAAAGTGAGTTCAGATAAGTACGTGGACTAAGTTTAGTAAAGATATATCGGTTTTTGCTCAAGTTATTGTGTTAACGGCCGAGCGGAAGGACAGACGGTGGACTGTGTATAAAAACTGGGCGTGGATTCCACCGATTTCGCCCATTTTTACAGAGAACAGTTAACGTCATAGAATATATGCCCCTACCAAATTTGAGAAGGATTGGTAAATTTTTGTTCGACTTATGGCATTAAAAGTATTCTAGACAAACTAAATGAAAATGGGCGGAGCCACGCCCATTTTGAAATTTTCTTTTTTTTTGTATTTTGTTGCAATTTTGACTTAATTTACTTATATACAGTAAAGATATTAAATTTTTTGTTAAAATTTGAATTAAAAAAATTTTTTTTTTTAAAAGTGGGCGTGTTCTTCATCCAATTTTGCTAATTTTTATTTAGCACATATATAGTAATAGTAGTAACGTTCCTGCCAAATTTCATCATAATATCTTCAACGACTGCCAAATTACAGCTTGCAAAACTTTTAAATTACCTTCTTGTAAAAGTGGGCGGTGCCACGCCCATTGTCCAAAATCTTACTAATTTTCTATTCTGCGGCATAACGTCAACCCATCTACCAAGTTTCATCGCTTTAACCGCCTTTGGCAATGAATTATCGCATTTTTTCGGTTTTTCGAAATTTTCGATATCGAAAAAGTGGGCGTAGTTATAGTCTGATATCGTTCATTTTAAATGGCAATCTGAGATGAGTGCCCAGGAATCTACATACCAAATTTCATCAAGATACCTCAAAATTTACTCAAGTTATCGTGTTAACGGGCAGACGGACGGACGGACGGACGGACGGACGGACATGGCTCAATCAAATTTGTTTTCGATACTGATGATTTTGATATATGGAAGTCTATATCTATCTCGATTCCTTTATACCTGTATAACCAACCGTTATCCAATCAAAGTTAATATACTCTGTGAGCTCTGCTCAACTGAGTATAATAACGGATCTTAATAAAATTGGGTACACAAATTTTCCCTACAGCAAGAAATGTTTCTAGAAAAAATGGACGAGATCGGTTAAAGGCCACGCCCACTTTTATATAAAAGATTTTTAAAAGGGTCGTAGACGAAAATAATAAGCTATATCTTAGAGAAAAAAGCTTTGTATCAATAGAACTTTACTTTCTAAATTGAATTATAACATTTAATTGGAAAACAGTTAAATTAGAAAAAATTTTTTGTCTAAGCAATTTTCAATGTTTCGGGAGCCACAATTCGAAGAAAAGTTTACATATCGGAACAAAATTGGGTACACATATTTTCCTTATAGCAGAAAATATTTCTAGTAAAAATGGACGGGATCGGTTAAAGACCAAGGCAACGTAGATATAAAACAGGTTTAAAAGGGTCGTAGACTAGAATAATAACGTATAACTTAGCAAAAAATAGTTTTGAATCAATAATATTTCACTTATCAAGTTTTATTGTAAGAGGAAATTGGGAGACATTTTTTTTAAACGGGCGGTGCCACGTGTTATGTAGAAAAGTAATTTACCTGAAATGAAATGTGCAATTGAAGCTCACGCTGAGTATATAATGTTCGGTTGCACCCGAACTTAGACACCTTCCCTTTTTAAATCTAATCTTTGTAAGAGTACTAGTTTTAAGTAAAATATATATCATATACATTACACCTGGGGATGAAATGATATTAGTAAATACATCCGTACTATTGATCCGGTACCAAGAAAATTTGTAGTCGATACTGAGTAGGTATCGGAATAAAGTTTTTGTATAGAAACACTATTTATTTAAGTTAAAAAATAATTTACCCCGGACCGCTTTAAACCCGCGGTCGCTCTTTTAAGCAGAAATCTGGGTTAGCCCAACACCGGCTACGCGAACCCTTGTATTTCTCCACGGAACACCTTTCTGCATAGGAATAAAATCATAAAAAATACAATAGCCACATGAAATCTTATGTTTTTAACAAATATCTTTTTACAGACGAACAATTTTTGATTTCCGCCTAGGGGGTATTGATACCAATGCTAAAATCAGTAATACCTGTCCCAACATTTTTGAATGTGTTTAGCTGTCAATCCTGTTGTAAATTGTGTTTTATAAAAAAGTACCGATATAAATAACAATCAACACTTTCATTCCCATACGTATACTATGTCCAAACAGAAAAATAAATTGAGACAATTTCCATTTAAATTGAGTGGTGTTCATACAACTCAATTTAGCTTACACAATAGTAAATTGATAGATGGTTGGCTCATCTCTACAGCAACAACATTCAGACTTTTAAAATGTGCGTGTTGGTATTAGGCGAATGGAATGCAATCAAGACATACAATTTTGAAATTTTTGTGTGTTGTATGAAAATGTGTGCATTTCTGGTTTCATTTTGAGTTGCCATCCTCTTTTGACAATCCCTACTCCAGTGACATGAAAAAATAAAATCAGCTCATGAGATGAGTCAGCCATATAGTTAAGCCATACGTATCTGACGTTTAAATCTACTCAATAAACACACTTTGTAAGGTTGCATTTGCAGTTTGAAACAATTTATTACGCAATTTTTTTTAAATTGGCAATTTATTATATGATAAATTGCGTAGTAAATTGCCCAAATGGTATAAATTGCCAATTTGGTGTGTGTTTGTACATAGTATTAATAAGTATCGATGCTTCTTACAAATACAAGTATCTATACTTTCATAGTACCTTTTTTATCCCTGATTACATCGCAACAAATAGAACTAAAATTTCGCCACAGGCGAACGTCACACGATGACGCAATGCTGTCAATTCTGGATCAGGACCCCTATTAATGGATTTCAAAATGTCTAGATACTTTGCGATACGGACCACAAACGTTTAGCAAGAACGTGTTGACAGCATTGCTTCATCGTGTGACACTCGCCATACGGTTATGCTGACTCCGAACGGCATCTGCAAAGTAATGAGTTTTCACTGAGGCAGAATACACTCGAAGTTCTTGCCAAATCACTGCTGAGGCGCGACCCCAATTAGAAAAACTTTCTTTTAATTGAATAAACTTGTTTCTAAACGTTAACCCACGATCTTCGGTGTGGTAGGCGGAGCACACTACCACCACACCACGGCGTTAGTTTTCCAAATAAAACAGTTATTAAATGATCACTCTTTAAATTACTGTTAAATGCCGGTACTGCTGGTCTCGGTTTCTTACAGAAAACAAAGCAGTGCACGAGCACAACTGATTACAGAAAAATTACAAATCACGTTCTGTTAAGACGTACATATGCTTGTATGTATCAGCTTACAGAGTTGCTGTAAATGAATAACATCCTTATAGAAAAAACGAAAGGAAAGCATGGTAAATTAAGGGTGGGAAAAGGAAAGGAAAGGCAAGGAAAGAGCAAGGATAACTACCGTTATCGATGAGCTATCGGATTGTTATCGACAGTTTATGGACGTGTTATATATTTATTGTTATGGGCGAAGTTTAACAAGCTAGCGATTTGTTATCGAAGATTTATAAATATGTTATCAATAGCAAACGATTTCGAAAAAATTTGTATTGTTATAAAAACTACACTTTTTTTTGTAAAAAAATCTCTATTTATTATCGAAAATATCGATTTGTTATCGAAGAGTTATAAATATATCATCGCACAGTGTTTCGTGTAGAACAAGCTAGGATAGGATAGGTTAGGTGGTAGCTTCCCTGATAAGGATAGCTCACTTGGACAACACGAAGGTCCGTTGTGATACCACATACACCAAAAATAACGGTGACCTAGATCCAGCTACTTAGAGAATCGTTGGGTAGCAACGATAAAGCTCCGAATGATACCGATCTCAACTTTGGATATATCCTCGGGAGATCCAAGTGAGTCGCGACCGAAGTACTTTCGCCTAATTCTGGCAAAAGCTGGACAATCAAGCATAAAGTGATTTGGTGATTCCACCTCATCATCCTCCATACAGCTGCAGCAGGATGGAGTTTCCAGTATATTGAGACGTACCGCATGGATACCCATGGGACAGTGCCCTGTCAAAACCCCAATGACCATTGATAGGTGAGCCTTAGTGAACCCAATTATTTCAGCAGACCTCCTGCCATCCACTTTCGGCCAGAAAGATCTTGCTACCCTGCAAGACGTGGTATCCGCCCAACGTTTGCTGAGCTGATTCGAGGCCCAGCTATGGAGGAGCAATCCACAGGTGGCCAGCGGGATCCCGAAGTCCCTACAGCCATCTTCATCCGGTTCAGTTGTACCGATGCGGGCTAAGAGATCCGCTTGACAGTTACCCGGGATATCACTATGGGGTATCTGAGAGATGATGGTGGGGACTGGTCGATGTGTAGCGAGGAGTCCCTAAGGCTTTTACTGGACAATCATTTTCCCGATGTCCGAGTTGCGCAGGGATCTTCGCCTGCATGGTCGGCGGTCGTTGGCCATGCAGAAGTGCCTGCCATTCCAATACGGGAAAGTCAGATAACCTGGGCTATAGGGTCGTTCAAGCCCTATAAGTCTCCGGGCCCGGATGGAATCATTCCTGCGCAGCTTCAAAGGTCTTTGGGGATTTCCTGCCGCTGGTTGGCCATCATATATACTAACTGCCTCAGGCTTAACTATATCCCGAAGTCTTGGCACACGGTTAGGGTTATTTTCATTCCGAAGGCCGGCAGAAGCTCTCATGTATCACCTAAGGATTTCAGGCCAATCAGTCTCTCGTCGTTTCTTCTTAAGACGTTTGAGCGGTTGATTGACCTGTACCTACGGGAAAGGATACCTCGGGGGTTACTGTCGGCTTCACAACATGCGTACTGCAAGGGCAGATCGACGGAAACGGCTCTCCATTCGATTGTAAAGCAAATAGAGGGGTCCCTAGAACACAAAGAGTATGCTCTGGGTGCCTTTCTAGACATCGAGGGAGCTTTTAACAATGTCTTACCGGGGTCAATCGAAAGAGCTCTGGTGGGTTTAGGAGTCGAGGCGGCTCTGGTTGAATTTATTAGCAAACTTCTATGCGGCAGAATTGTCGCAGCGGAGTGGGGAGGGGCCATAATTAAGAGGAAGGTGTGCAGGGGCACGCCACAGGGGGGTGTCCTATCTCCTCTCCTCTGGGTTGTGGTAGTCAACGAGCTTCTTGTGGAGCTGGAAGCCAATGGTTGTCGGGTGGTTGCCTATGCAGATGACCTCGCTATCCTAGTCAGAGGCAAATTTCTGGGCGCCCTGCCCGATGTTCTTCAGGGCTACCTGGATACTGTGGCTAGGTGGGCTGAATCATGTGGGTTGGCGGTCAACCCGGGAAAAACGGAATTGGTCCTTTTCACAAGAAGATATAAGGTGCCCGATTTCAGAACTCCCTCGATTGCAGGGGTACCGTTGGTACTTTCTGATAGGGTTAAATATTTGGGGATTGTTTTGGACAAGAAACTGTCCTGGAGACCCAATGCGGAAGATCGGGCCAGGAAGGCCGCCATTGCCTTGTACTGCTGCAGAGGAGCTATCGGAAAGAGATGGGGACTCTCGCCAAGAATAGTACACTGGCTTTATGAGATGGTGGTCAAACCGATTCTGCTATATGGGGTGCTGGTCTGGTGGAAAGCACTGGACACGGCGAGCACCTCCAAAATGTTAGTGTCAGTGCAACGGACGGCGCTGATCGGTATCAGTGGCGCTCTCAGAACAACGCCTACCTTGGCACTGAACGTCATGCTGAACATATACCCAGTAGATATTGCGGGAAAGGCGGCCGCGGCAAGGTCGTTGGTCAGGCTTCGTGATATGGGATATAGACTTTCTGACCGCGGACACTCTAGCCTTCTTACCAGTTTCGACTTCATCCCGGACAGAACGGACTACTGTATGCCGATAACAGCTCCCTATACAACCTTCACCCCAGTTATTCCAGAGAGAGAGGATTGGGGAAGAGGAATTATCTGGGGCATGGGACCGGTTAACTTGTTCACGGATGGGTCAAAGCTGGATGGAAAGGTTGGTGGGGGGGTCTTTTGTCAAGAGCTAAATTTAAGCCGCAAGTTTAAGTTGGCTGATCACTGCAGTGTATTCCAAGCGGAAATTGCTGCGATTAAGGATGCGGTGGATGGAATGCTATCCAGTGCTACCACGGTTAGGGAATTTAACATCTACTCTGATAGCCAATCGGCTATCAAGGCCTTGAGCTCAACTACAGTGCGATCGAGGGTGGTCTGGGAGTGCCTGACCTCGCTTGCGATTGCATCGAATTATTTTACAATTAAGATTATCTGGGTCCCGGGCCATAGTAGAACAAGCTAGCTGGACAAAATTATTTTATGAGATTTTCCGTTTCATATGCAGTCATTTATTACAACTACGTCATTTTTTTCAGCCATATGTTCTTTTTTTTATTTTTTTCCAAAATTTTACTTCATATGCATACATTTGCTTATTTCATATGCAGTAACTCATGTGAATAAGTGACATGATCCAAAAAAATTTAAAGGACTTAAGAATATTACTTTATTGTACTTAAATTGAATGGAATACAAATCTCAATACTCTAAAAAATTCTAAAAATTCGGAAAAAAAATTAAATTTTTTTATGAAAATTCGTCGAATTTTTTAAATATAATTTAGTTTTTGTTATAGATCGTGACAAATTTTCTTATGGGAAATTAGTTAAAATAAATTTGCGAAAGCGAAAATTGTAAGAATTATCCAAAAAGGGGTGTCTACTTATTTATGTGAGTGACTGTACATATGTACATACATATTTTGTATTTATTTGAGTATTTATCCTGGCACTACAATTTTCACAAAATTATTTTATAGTACCAGTCAGGAATGTAAAAGTGAATTACAATAATAATAATAACAATGTAAATAATTAAATTAATTATGTCAAAATTACTTATTACAAAAACTTAAAAGTAAAGTATCAAACAAAGTAGAAAATACAATAGATTTAAATTGAATAAAACCTGATCCAACAAAAAGTTATAGGGTAGGTTATCTTTTATAATTATGTTATTATTCGCTATCATCACTTTCATTGGATGAGTCACTTGTGGAATAGTCATGAACACCAGCAACACTACTGTGAAAGCTTGAAACAACTGGGGTATTTATTGACTCCTCAACATTATCGGGGGACAGTAAATTTAAGACTTCTGAAGTCAGACTTTTAAATTTTTTCTTAGGTATCTCACTAAAACTGTTAACTAAAGGATCCGATGTTATAAGCAACATATTCATAAGATCTCTATTCGTGGCTTCACGCGTCTGCTTTTGTGTGTTATAATCCCTGAATCGTCTCAAACCTTTGTTACGGGCTTCCTGTGCTTCCTCGGAAAGTTGACCAATAGGTAAAATTGCTGATTTTATAATTTCAGTACTATGCACTAAGAATTTATGAACTGTAACAGGCATATTAAACCATGGATAGAGATCTATGTATAGTTGTTTAGTCTCGACCGCAAATTTTTCAAATCTTTGGATATTTATATTGTACCCAGATGCTAATGCGCGAAGGAGACTGTCGAATCTTTTGATGAGCGTTGCATCCAATCCCGTAATCTCAGCACTAGCCTCAGAATTTTCGAAAAACCTACGAGCAGTGTTGCCGTCATTGGTATTGCCGAAACCTGGTTTTGGTTTATCTTCATCAATCCATTGTATGTACCTGTTTTTATGCCTTGGTGACTGGTGCGGTAGGTTGTGGCAGGTTGAAGTCAATGATCTTCGCCTTTTTGCTTTTGGTGTGATCTTGTTGACCTTGCGCGTTTATTTTTGTATGTTTTATGGCTACGTGTTTATTCCCTGTACCAGGGAATTGGTTTTGCCGTTTGTAGATCAGCTTTAAAGGTTCAAATATCTCGTCGGAGCTGGTACGTACATACATCCTATTTGATATGTAAAGATAACTAAATCTACAAAAAAAAAAAAAATTAAAAATAGATGTGCAAAGAATTCGCAATGGTTTTTTCTTTCGATTATTAGAGAATACTTGCGACTATAACATATGTAAAATTAAGGCCGGATGTCCGCGGATGTATGTAACTTTTTTGTCCCTAAATTTAAAAATATAGGGAAAAAATACTTTTTCTTCTTAATAACGGAATGTTAAATATTGTAACGAATTTTACTTGCAATTCCTCTTACTTGCAATCCTCTGCTAAGTTCGAATCACTAAACTGTTGAATAAATAACTCCAATATTGAATGATGGAAAAATGGCCTTTATTAAGTACTTCACAATAACACTCAAACTGTGCAACGAATAGCTTAATAACCAAACTGATATCTTAAAGGAAACTGACTTTCAAAATAATAGTGCTATTGCTCGCTAGATATCGTCTTACTCGTAACTGCTTGACAATTCAAATCAAACTGAATTACTTCTTACTCGCTGGCGCCGCTTTTATAGTTTACGCTGCATACTTCTAGGCTCTTCGATTTCCAGAAGTTACTAGTTGTTTCGGCTACAAAATCGCCAGCCACAACTACGTGCACAAATTATTGCTCTCTCTTGTGACAACTCAGATAAGGTATATGCATGTGTTTGTAGTTTACAGTCTCCCGCACACACATAAGCGTATAAGTAAATTCATCGGTGTGTGACATCTCATCTTTCGCTGCCTTGTATGTAAATGTTGCTCGTCGGAATGTGTACATATGTGTAGACGCAATTATTGATTCGTTTATGTAGATACATAATGATTGAATTATTGATGTGCATTCACGTCACTGCTTAGATCGGCTTAGAGCTGGCAGCACTCCTTAGTTTTGCTAATATTCGTAACACTGCCCTCCACCTAAGTCTGATCGTCCCGATCAGACAAATCTCTCGATCTAAACGCTGCTAATCTCTCCAAATGAACCACTTTCATTTTGGTTCGTGGTTTGGTAGTGGTTTGTATGCGGTACACTACATCGTTGATCCGTTTTACAACTTTGTATGGGCCTTCCCAGTTACACTGCAATTTCGGGGACAAACCTTTTTTTCGTTGTGGGTTGTATAGCAGCACCAAATCTCCTTCCTGAAACCCTTCCGAATTAATTGCTTTATCGTACCTCGCTTTCATCTTGTCACTCATAATCTTTGCTCGTTGCCTTACCAGATCGTGTATCTCTCTCAGCTCTTCTTCTAAGACATCAGTGGATTTCTTGACATTCCTCTCCGCATCGGCATCTATCCCATACTTCAAATCAGCTGGCAGTCGAAGGTCATTGCCAAAAATTACCTTTGCGGGAGTTTGGCCCGTTGTGTCATGTACTGCCGATCGGTAGGCCATCAAGAATAATGATATGTGTGTATCCCAGTCCTTATGGTACTTGTCGACTACTTTCCTTAAATGCTCCTCCAATGTTCTATTGAAACGTTCCACCATACCATCGGACTGAGGATGCAATGCAGTTGTCCGTGTTTTTCGAATGCCCAACTTCTTGCACAGTTCTTGGAACACAGCTGATTCAAAATTCCTGCCTTGGTCAGAATGTAACTCCATTGGTACACCATACCTTGCAACCCATTCGTTTTTAACCACTTCTGCTACTGTTTCTGATTCTTGGTTTGGGATTGGGTATACCTCTGGCCATTTACTGAAATAATCCATAACCACCAGTACGTATTTGTTTCCGCGGTTGCTAGTAGGAAATGGACCTGCGACATCCATGGCGATCCTTTCAAATGGTGCACCTGAAATATACTGCTTCATCTGGCCACGACTTCGGGTTTTGGGCCCTTTCGCTCTGTTGCATACCTCGCAATTGGCAATCCACTCGGTGACCGACTGACGGCAACCAACCCAATAGAATCTCTGCTTAATTTTCTCGAGTGTCTTCGTGATTTCAAGATGGCCTCCACTTGGACCATTGTGCAACTCGCTGAGCACGTCAGGAATCCTCTTTCTGGGAACAACTATAAGTTTCTTCTTGCACTGACCATCCTCACTCTCCCATACTCGATGCAAGCAACCGGATATCAATTCCAAACTGTTCCACTGTGCCCAATATGACTTCGCAATGGGACTCTCTGCTGACATATCCTCTCTGCTTGGTCTTTCGTTTCGTTCGAGCCCTTGCATAACATGTGACAGATCTGTATCTTCTAGCTGACACTTTCTTAGTTGTTCCTTGTCCCATTCATCCGTACACGTTATAGTCATTAGCCGGACATCTATAATGTCTTCTTTAGCCTCGGCCTTTGAACAGTGCTTGCATTCCAAACTACATGGCCTTCGTGACATTGCATCGGCATTTCCATGGGTACTACCTTTTCGATGCTCAATGGAAAAGTCATAGCTTTGAAGTCGCTCGATCCACCGTGCCAATTGTCCTTCCGGATTACGGAACTGCAGAAGCCATTTCAATGCTGCGTGATCTGTCCTGACATGGAATCGCTGGCCGTAGAGGTATTTGTGAAAATGTTTAATGCACTCTACCAATGCCAACAGCTCTCTCCGCGTAACACAGTAGTTCCTCTCTGGTTTCCCAATCGAACGGCTGTAATATGCAACTACCTTCTCCTGTCCATCGACCAGTTGTGATAAAACGCCTCCTATAGCATATCCACTTGCATCTGTATCTAGAATAAATGTTGCTCCTGGAATCGGATATGCTAACATTGGGGCAGTGCACAAACGCTCCTTCAATGTTTGGAAAGCCACTTCTTGCTCCTTCTTCCATTCAAAAGCTTTGTTTTTTCTTGTAAGCTCATGGAGGCTATGGGCTACGCTGGAAAAATTTGGTACAAATCGGCGGTAATATGTGCACAGCCCAAGAAAACTTCTTAATTCATGTAGATTCTGTGGTCTTGGCCAATCCTGTACAGCCTCTATTTTTTCGTTCGCAGTGCAGATGCCCTCTGTCGTTACCTTGTGACCCAAATAATTGACTTCCTTTTTAAACAGCGCACACTTTTTGGGACTTAACTTCAGACCAGCGCCAGCTATTCTCTGGAAAACTTCCTCCAAGTTCTTAAGATGTTCATCAAAGTTCTTGCCCAATACGATGATGTCGTCCAGGTACACCAAGCATGTTTTCCAATGTAGTCCTTTCAGTACCTGGTCCATGAGTCTCTCAAAAGTAGCTGGTGCATTACAAAGTCCAAAAGGCATCACTGTAAATTGCCAAAGACCATCACCGACACTGAAGGCTGTTTTCTCTTTATCTTCCTCCTTCACCTCCACTTGCCAGTAGCCGCTTTTCAAGTCCAGCGTGGAAAACCATTTCGTACCAGATAGCGAGTCCAGAGTGTCGTCAATTCTTGGCAATGGGTAGCTATCCTTTTTCGTTACGTCATTCAACTTCCGGTAGTCCACGCAAAACCTCATTTTTCCATCCTTTTTTTTTACAAGTACTACCGGTGAGCTCCATGGACTAGCTGATGGTTCGATGACGCCGCTGTCGTTCATTTCTTGAATGATTTGACTCACAACTTCCCGCTTCGCCAGTGGAACACTACGTGGAGCTTGACGGATCGGTCTCGCATCTCCAGTGTCAATTTGATGTTTCACAACGTTGGTGCGGCCTGGTTTAGAATCATCCTGGTCAAATATGTTCGCGTACTTTAGGAGCAGTTGTTTTGCCTTACTCTGATATGCTTCCTCTAGTCCCTGCATCCATGCCGTGATGTCATTTGAAAGATCAGTATTACTAGCTGAAACGTGTTCCTGGAGCTGTTCACAGTTAATAACCACTTCAGCCTCTTGGCATCTTCCCAAAATAGCTCCTTTAGTCAGTTTGAGTGGTGACTTGAACTCATTGAGTACTCTTACCGGAATACGTCCATCTTGTTTTGTCATAGCCAGGGTTTTTCCTACAAGTATGTTTAGTGCTGATTTGTTTGCTGCTTCGACAACCCACAATTTGTTTGTCCCACAATCTCCATTAACCTTTGCCCAGATGACTGCTTCGGATTTTGGTGGTATTTGCTGACTCTCTTCCACCAGCACTCGTTTACTGCTGTAGCCTCTCTCGTAGCCGAAATTAAGTGGTACATCCATGTTTTTATATCGCATCGTCTTGCTTTGCATGTCGATCTTGATGCCCTGGTCGATTAAGAAGTCCACTCCAATTATGATTTCATCAACAATTTCTGCCACTATAAAACTGTGTACTACCATGACGTTCCCAATTGCGACTTCACATTCTACTTCTCCAATTACCTGGGTGTCCTCTCCCGTGGCTGTACGTAATCTTGCTCCAAGCAATGGTCTTATCTTTTTGTTGACTAAATCCGCTCGAATGATGGAATGAGATGCACCCGTATCTACAGTCAATAACCGTTCCTTTCCGTCCACATGTCCTGCAACAGTAAGGTTGCTCGATCTTCTTCCAATCTGCGAGATAGAGATTATGGGGCATTCAATTGCGGGAGCCAGCTGTCGCCCCTTGCGGCTGACTCGATTTAGTTTAACGATTGAGTGGTCTTGGATATTTGCTCATCACCTTCTGCTCTGCGTTTACGACCACCCACATTGTTGGAGCTATTGGGACCGCTGCTGCATTGTCGTGCAATATGACCTGGGTTGCCGCACTTGAAACATTTAATAACTCCGGCATTTTTCTGTTGTGATCCCTTCAGTGCTTCCAAAATAGTGTCTACCCAATCTGGTCTTTCCACTTCTACACGATGAGCTTTGTATGCTGGTTTACTCAATAGTGAGGCCGTTTCCTGAGTCAATGCATGTGATACCGTTTCAGAAAATGTCAGCTTTGGGTTTGCGTATGTAGCTCGCTTCGTTTCCACGTCCCGTATGCCATTTATGAAACTCTGGATTTTTACCCTTTCAGTGTATTCCACGGGTGCGTCCGCATTTGCAAGATGAGCCAATCTTTCAATATCTGAAGCAAACTCCTGCAATGTTTCATTTGCTTTTTGGTAGCGGTTTTGCAACTCAATTTGGAATATCTGTTTCCTATGCTCGCTTCCGTAACGTCTCTCTAAAGCGCTCATCAATGCATCTCATCTTTCGCTGCCTTGTATGTAAATGTTGCTCGTCGGAATGTGTACATATGTGTAGACGCAATTATTGATTCGTTTATGTAGATACATAATGATTGAATTATTGATGTGCATTCACGTCACTGCTTAGATCGGCTTAGAGCTGGCAGCACTCCTTAGTTTTGCTAATATTCGTAACAATATATTGAAAATACTCCAATTATGAAAGAATTACTATTAAACAATTTTACTTACCTTCGAGCTTAGAAACCATCAAAAAAATGATGTAAAAGTGTTCACTTAAAAGAAATATCAATCTTAATATTCAACAAGAATTTTGCAAATTAATCAATGCATTTTACGGCCACTACTGCCTTCTTACTTCAATTACTTAATATATATGAGCAAAAATCTCAAAAAAAAGCAAAAATCCCGTTATTTTGTTTGTTTTCTTTCATTTCTCATTACACTTTTCTTGGAATAAGAATTTTGTTTTTGTCCAGCTAGCTTGTTCTACACGAAACACTGTGCATCGATAGCAAATTTTATCGATGACTTATGGGCTTACTATCGAAAAGTTATTAAAAAAATAGATTTTTTACAGAAAAAAACTCAAATTTGCTATCGAAAAAATATCAGTTATTTATCGAAAAAGTATAAATTCTTTAACAAATAATTTCAATTTGCTATCGAAAAGTCATCGGTATTTTTCAATAAGAAATCGATATTTTTTTTTTTAACAAATGGATTTCGATGACATATCGTTATTGCTTCAATAACAAATCGTTATTTTTTCGGTAATAGTTGTTATCGATAACAAGCCATTAACACGTCGATAACAAACCAAGGACATGCCGATATCCGTGTCCGATAATAATAAAAGCACGATAAACTTACGTATTCATAAATGAGTTTTCCCCATTAGCCCCGAAATAATGCCGAAACAGTCACTAACATAACCCCGAAACTATCTCGAAATGGCTTCGGAATGATCTGATGATGATCCCGAAATAATCCGGAAATAGTCCCGAAACTCGCAAAATGATCTTGAAATAAATAGTACCTAAAAGAATCCCGACAAAACTCAAAACAATCCAGAAATTATCTAGTCCCGTAATGATCCCAACATTACTTTAAAAAAGTTTCATATGATCCCAAAATTATTCCCGAAAAGTCCAGAATTGATTTCAAAATGGTCCGAGAAATAGTACGCCCAAGCGCGGTAGGCAAAGTGTCGAAAATCATGTGCAGGTCTAAAACTTTAGACTAACATCGAAAAGAGGCAGAAAACAGATGAAGAATGTGCGGGTTGGAAGAGGAAACTATCGTGCCCTCTCTGCTTTCTGGGTATGTACATATGTATGGCTTCTGAAAATGATCCGTCTTTTGGGTCTGTGATACTATATTGACGACTAAATAAAATAATTTAAAAAAATGTTTAAGTTAAACGGTTTTATTGAAAACAATACTTACATTAATTAAAAATAATACTAAGATTTCTATTGATAGTCATATATAAGACCAACTGAACCTTAATAAGGTTATGCTACGCCTCACATTTTCAAAAATGAAATACAAAGTATTTATACAGCTTTTTAAAATGCGGGCTATTTATACATAGTTGGGACGTGTGAATAAAAAATAAGCAAAAACATTTCCTTCTAGATTCTAGGAATTTAAACAACAAAAACATCTCCTTATTTGAATTAAAGCAGTTCATAGAACGGAAAGTTCTTTTTTTTTCATTCAACGCATTTAACCTTGAGTAAATTTTTGGTTAGAAGTGCCTAATTTATATATTCCAATGCTCCTAATTATGAAAAATACAAAATATTTATACCGCTTTTTAAAATGGCCGCTATTTATACAGAGTTGGGTGGTGTTAATAAAAAACAAGTAAGGAACTCTAAGTTCGGGTGAAACCGAACATTACATACCCAGCTGTACACTTGAAATTGTGTTGTTGTTTGACTTGTGTGCTTAATAGTGTTACAAGGCTGCGCAATAATACATATACATATGGTTCTATTCTGAACTAATTTTTTTCGTGTTATGGCTCCCGAAACATAGAAAATTGCTTAATCATAAAGGGGGCGGTGCCACGCCCACTTTTTTTAAATTTGAAGTTTTCCCTATTTATTGCTATATATCCACTTGGAAAATGAAATACCATTGATATAAAGCTCTTTTTTTGAAAGATAAAGCTTATTTTATTCGTCCACCACCGTTTTAAAAATCATTTATATAAAAGTGGACGTGGTCCTTAACCGATTTCGTTAATTTTTCTTCAAAGCATTCCTTATAGTAGAGGAAGTTGCCTGCCAAATTTTGTTACGATAGGCTTAACGAGGTCCACCGTGGTGTGATGGTAGCCACCGTGGTGTGATGGTAACGTCCTCCGCCTACCACACCGCATGCCCTGGGTTCACACCCCGGGCAAAGCAACATCAAAGTTTTAGAAATAATGTTTTTCAATTAGAAGAAAATTTTTCTAAGCGGGGTCGCCCCTCGGAAGTGTTTGGCAAGCGCTCCGGGTGTATTTCTGCCATGAAAAGCTCTCGGTGAAAACTCATCTGCCTTGCAGATGCCGTTCGGAGTCGGCATAAAACATGTAGGTTCCGTCCGGCTAGTTTGTAAGGAAAATCAAGAGGAGCACGACGCAAATTGGAAGAGAAGCTCGGCCTTAGATCTCTTCGGAGGTTATAGCGCCATTTTTGATATATGATTAATAATATTTGTAAAATTGATTTTTATCACAAGTGGGCGGCGCCACGTCCATTTAAAAAAAATTTTCAAATTTTTATCAAGAGTCTCAGTATCAGTCCACACGTCAAATTTCAACATTCTAGTTGTATTATTTACTAAATAATCAGGTTTTTTGTGTTTTCCAAAATGTTATAATATAAAAAGTGGGAGTGGTTATCATACGATTTCGCTCATTTTCAATACCAATTTATTATGGGTCCAGATAAGCTCGTGTACCAAATTTGGTGAAGATATCTCAATATTTACTAAAATTATCGTGTTAACAGACAGACGGACAGACGGACCGATATGGCTCAATCACATGTTTTTCGATACCGATGATTTTGATATATGGAAGTCTATATCTATCTCGATTCCTTTATACCTGTACAACCAACCATTATCCAATCAAAGCTATAATACCCTGTGTACAAGCACAGCTGGGTATAAAAACAGCAATCAACCACACGTATGTACAAGGCAATGAAGAATATTCCATGGCTTGAATCTGAGAGATTATTTCACATACGTATATGTAGCCGGCAGCTAAGACCAGAAGTTGTTACTCACACATACACACGCATATGGCTAGAAGAAAGGCATAAACTACAGATATACATGTATATAGCTAAATAACTGAGAATGCGATACAACTGTTCTAGACGGCGTGCTCGTGAAGCGTCCTACGGAGAAACGGGCGAGCGAGGTAACCGAGACTATAAAAGCAGCGCAAGCTGAAGAATCAGTAATCAGTTCGCTATTTCTTGTTAAGTATAGCGACCAAGTGAAGTAATTGTACTATTCCTAAAGCAGTTTAAATAAAGACCATTTTGCAATACTGAATATTGGAGTTATTTATTCGACAGGTCAGTGACTCGAACGTTACCAGAAGGTGTATAATAATCAGGAACTCCCCAAAATTTGTTACAACTGATGCCAGAAGAGGAATTGCTGAATAAATTCCAGAGGACAACAAGGACATGACCATGTTAAGTGATTTGAAGATCCAGCAACTGAAAAAGGAGTTTGAAGCCCGTGGATTGAATATTACTGGCAATAAATCCGAGCTACAAACACGACTAAAGGAAGCTATGGAATTGGAAGGAAGCGACGTTGATGAAACACTTTTCATCCAGATGTGGAAGACTCAGCGACTAAAATGGGGGAGAAGATAGAGACTCCGTATCCATTGGCAAGTGTTGACACTAACGCGATACTAGCAGTACTGAAGCAAATGTCGTTACAAATATCAACCGATATCTCAGCACGGCTCGAAGTACAGGATACAAGTTTAACATCCAAGATGGAAGACACGTATAACATCGAAGATTGAAGCAAAAGAAACGCGTATTTCAAATATTTCGACACAAGTTACATCCAAGATAGAAACACAACGAGAAGAACAGAAGATATAAATGGCCGAGCAGTTGAAAGCACAAGAAGATCGCATATTCTGACAGCTGTCATAACAGGAAGCAGGGGTATCATTAAAACTGGAAGCGCAGGATGAAAAATCGCTCAATTTCAGGCAGAAGTGGATGATTTAAAATGACGAGTGCAGGAGTTGCAGCTAATCGCCCAGCAGTTTCAGCGGGTAATCCAAAGGTAAAAACACCATCCTTCGATGGTCTTGTTCATTTTCAGATCTTTAAGCTACAGTTTGAGAAGACCGCAGCAGCGAGCAACTGGAATGCTTAAGATAAAGTTGCTGCTCTATTCGTAGCAATGAAGGGGCCAGCAGCCGAAATCCTACTGACGATTCCCGAAGGATTGCGAAATAACTATGAAGCCTTGATGGCTGCTGTAGAACGACGTTACGAAAGCGAACGCAGGAAGCATATAACCAAATAGAATTGCAAAACCTCTACCAAAAAGCTAATGAGACGTTGAAGGAGTTTGCGTCAGAAGTCGAAAGGCTTGCACATTTGGCGGATGCCAACGCACCCGTGGAATACACCGAAAGAGTAAAAATTCAGAGCTTTATCCATGGAATACGGGAGGTTGAAACGAAGGGAGCGACATACGCAAACATAAAACCTACATTCGCAGAAACGGTATCCATGCATTGACTCAGGAACCTGCCTCACTATTGAGTAAACCAGCGTACAAAGCTCATCGTGTGGAAGTAGAAAGGCCAGATTGCGAAGACACAATTTTAAAAGCACTGAAGGGATCAGAACAGAAAAATGCCGGAGTTATGAAATGTTTCAAGTACGGCAACCCAGGTCACATTGCACGTCATTGCAGCACCGGTTCTAATAGTTCCAACAGAGCTGAAGGAGATGAGTAAATCTCCAAGTCCACTTAATCGTTAAACTAAAGCGAGTCAGCCGCAGGGGGCAACATTTGGCTCCCGCAATTGAATGCCCTGTAATCTCTATCTCACAAATTGGAAGAAGGTCAAGCAATCTTATTTTCGGAGGACTTGTGGATGGAAAGGAACGTTTACTGACTATAGATACGGGTGCATCTCATTCCATCATTCGATCGGATTTAGTCAACAAGAAGATAAGACCATTGCATTGGCCAAGATTGCGTACAGCCACTGGAGAAGACATTCAGGTTCTAGGAGAAGTATCATGTTATGTCGCAATTGGGAACGTCCCGGTACTACACAATTTTATAGTTGCAGAGATTGTTGAAGAAGTCATAATTGCAGTGGACTTCTTAATCGACCCAGACATCAAGATCGACATACAAAGCAAGACGATGCGATATAAGAAATTGGATGTGCCACTTAATTTCGGCTACGACAAAAGACCAAAGCAGTAAACGAGTGCTGGTGGTGGAGAATCAGCAAATACCAACAAAATCGGAGGCAAATGTGGATGGAGATTTAGGGGCGAACAAATTGCCGGTTTTCGAAGCAGCAAACAAATCAACACCGAACGTACATGTAGGAAAACCCTGGCCATGACAAAACGGAATGGACGTATTCCGTAAGAGTACTCAATGAGTTCAAGTCACCACTCAAACTGACCAAAGGAGCTATATTGGGAAGAAACCAAGAGGCTGAAGTAGTTATTAACTGTAAACAGCTCCAGGAAAACGATTAAACTAGCAAGATTGGTCTTTCAGATGACATCATGGCATGGACTGAGGAGCTATAGGAAGACTAACGAGTAAGGCAAAACAACTGCTCCTAAAGTACGCAAACATATTTGACCAAGATGGCGCCCGTGTTCACCATCTCCAGCTAGCTACTTATCTATAAGTTATTGACATTTTGGATATTTTCATGCTAACTGAAGCTTCGCGTCTCACACAATTAATTTTACAGCTTATTTATTGGCAATTTTAGTTTTATATGCACAAATGCGCCAAGCACCCAATTTTTTATTTCTCTGAAATTTGTTTGTACGATATGGGTACCAAATCAAAGGTGTTAATGAGTATTTTAAAAGGGCGTGGGCCTTAGTTCTAAAGGTGGACGCCTTTTCGAGATATCACCATAAAGGTGGACCAGGGCTGACTCTGGAATTAGTTTGTACGATATGGGTACCAAATGAAAGGTGCAAATGAGTATTTTAAAAGGGAGTGGGCCTTAGTTCTATGGGTGGACGCCTTTTCGAGATATCGCCATAAAGGTGGACCAGGGGTGACTCTAGAATTCGTTTGTATGATATGGGTATCAAATGAAAGGTGTAAATGAGTATTTTAAAAGGGAGTGGGCCTTAGTACTATAGGTGGACGCCTTTTCGAGATATCGCCATAAAGGTTGACTAGGGGTAACTCTAAAATTCGTTTGTACAATATGGGCATCAAATGAAAGGTGTTAATGAGTACTTTAAAAGGGCATTTGCCTTAGTTCTGTAGGTGGGCGCCTTTTCGAGATATCGCCATAAAGGTGGACCAAGGATGACTCTAGAATTCGTTTGTACAATATGGGCATCAAACGAAAGGTGATAATGAGTATTTTAAAAGGGAGTGGGCCTTAGTTCTATGGGTGGACGCCTTTTCGAGATGTCGCCATAAAGGTGGACCAGGGGTGACTCTAGAATTTGTTTGTATGATACGGGCATCAAATGGAAGATGTTAATGAGTATTTTAAAGGGCGTGGGCCTTAGTTCTGTAGGTGGACGCCTTTTCGAGATATCGCCATAAAGGTGGACCAGGGGTGATTCTAGAATTCGTTTGTACAATATGGGCATCAAACGAAAGGTGATAATGAGTATTTTAAAAGAGGGTGGGGCTTAGTTCTATGGGTGGACGCCTTTTCGAGATGTCGCCATAAAGGTGGACCAGGGGTGACTCTAGAATTTGTTTGTATGATACGGGCATCAAATGGAAGGTGTTAATGAGTATTTTAAAGGGCGTGGGCCTTAGTTCTGTAGGTGGACGCCTTTTCGAGATATCGCCATAAAGGTGGACCAGGGGTGATTCTAGAATTCGTTTGTACAATATGGGCATCAAACGAAAGGTGATAATGAGTATTTTAAAAGGGAGTGGGCCTTAGTTCTATAGGTGGACGTCTTTTCGAGATATCACCATTAAGGTGGACCAGGGATGACTCTAGAATTTGTTTGTATGATACGGGCATCAAATGGAAGGTGTTAATGAGTATTTTAAAGGGCGTGGGCCTTAGTTCTGTAGGTGGATGCCTTTTCGAGATATCGCCATAAAGGTGGACCAGGGGTGATTCTAGAATTCGTTTGTACAATATGGGCATCAAACGAAAGGTGATAATGAGTATTTTAAAAGAGGGTGGCCTTAGTTCTATGGGTGGACGCCTTTTCGAGATGTCGCCATAAAGGTGGACCAGGGGTGACTCTAGAATTTGTTTGTATGATACGGGCATCAAATGGAAGGTGTTAATGAGTATTTTAAAGGGCGTGGGCCTTAGTTCTGTAGGTGGACGCCTTTTCGAGATATCGCCATAAAGGTGGACCAGGCGTGATTCTAGAATTCGTTTGTACAATATGGGCATCAAACGAAAGGTGATAATGAGTATTTTAAAAGGGAGTGGGCCTTAGTTCTATAGGTGGACGATTTTTCGAGATATCGCCATAAAGGTGGACCAGGGGTGACTCTAGAATTCGTTTGTACAATATGCGTATCAAATGAAATGTGTAAATGAGTATAGGTGGACGCCTTTTCCAGATATCACCATAAAGGTGGACCAGGGGTGACTCTAGAATTTGTTTGTACGATATGGGATTCAAATGAAAGTATTAATGAGTATTTTAAAAGGGCGTTTGCTTTAGTTCTGTAGTTGGATGCCTTTTCGAGATATCGCCATAAACGTGGACCAGGGGTGACTCTAGAATGTGTTGTACGATATGGGTATCAAAGTAAAGGTATTAATGAGGATTTTAAAAGGGAGTGGTGGTAGTTGTATATGTGAAGGCGTTTTCGAGATATCGACCAAAATGTGGACCAGGGTGACCCAGAACATCATTTGTCGAGTACCACTCATTTATTTATATGTGTAATACCACAAACAGTATTCCTGCCAAACTTCCAAGGGCTTTTGATTTCGCCCTGCAGAACTTTTTCATTTTCTTCTACTTAATATGGTAGGTGTCACACACATTTTACAAAGTTTTTCTAAAGTTATATTTTGCGTCAATAAACCAATCCAATTACCACGTTTCATCCCTTTTTTCGTATTTGGTATAGAATTATGGCATTTTTTTCATTTTTCTTTGTATAAAAACTGGGCGTGGCTTCAACCGATTTCGCCCTTTTTCACAGAAACCAGATATCGTCCTAGAATCCAAGCCCCTACCAAATATCACAAAGATTGATACATTTTTGTTCGACTAGACAAATTAAATGAAAAAGGGCGGAGCCACGCCCATTTTGAAATTTTCTTTTGTTTTTGTTTTGTTGCACCGTTTCATTACTGGAGTTGAATGTTGACATAATTTACATATACACTGTAAAGATATTAAATTTTTTGTTAAAATTTGACTTAAAAAAAATTTTTTTTTTAAAAGTTGGCATTGTCGTTCTCCTATTTTGCTAATTTTTTATTAAGTATGCATATAGTAATAGGAGTAACGTTCCTGCCAAATTTCATCATGATATCTTCAACGACTACTATTACAGCTTGCAAAACTTTTAAATTACCTTCTTTTAAAATTGGGCGGTGCCGCCCCCATTGTCCAAACTTTTACTAATTTTCTACTCTGCGTCATACGTTCAACTCACCTATCAAGTTTCATCGCTTTATCCGTGTTTGGTAATGAATTATCGCACTTTTTCGGTTTTTCGAAATTTTCGATATCGAAAAAGTGGGTGTGGTTATAGTCCGATATCGTTCATTTTAAATGCCGATCTGAGATGAGTGCCCAGGAACCTACACACCAAATTTCATCAAGATACCTCAAAATTTACTCAAGTTATCGTTTAAGTCATTATACTCTGTGAGCTCTGCTCAACTGAGTATAAAAATTTTCCGTTCCATAAATTGCTTTAACTCAAATAAGGAAGTGTTTTTATTCTTCGAATTCCTGGAATCTAGAAATAAACGTTTTTGCTTATTATACTCAGCGTGCTTTGCACACAGAGTATATTAACTTTGACTGGATAACGGTTGGTTGTACAGGTACAGATAGATATAGACTTCCATATATCAAAATCATCAGTATCGAAAAAAAATTTGATTTAGCCATGTCCGTCGGTCCGTCCGTCCGTCCGTCTGTCCGTTAACACGATAACTTGAGTAAATATTGAGATATCTTCACCAAATTTGGTACACGAACTTATCTGGACCCAGAATAGATTGGTATTGGAAATGAGCGAAATCGGATGATAACCACGCCCACTTTTTATATATATAACATTTTGGAAAACACAAAGAACCTGATAATTTAGTAAATATTAAACCTAGAATGTTGAAATTTGACGTGTGGACTGATATTGAGACTCTTGATAAAAATTCAATTTTACAAATATTATTAATCATAAATCAAAAATCGTTGAACCTATCGTAATAACTACTATTTACTATAGGGAATGCTCTGAAGAAAAATTAACGAAATTGGTTGAGGACCACGTCCACTTTTATATAAACGATTTCTTTCGTGGACGAATAAAATAAGGTATAAATTTGCAAAAAAGAGCTTTATAAAAATGGTATTTCATTTCCCAAGTGGATTTATAACAGTAAATAGGAAAAACTTCAAATTTTAAAAAATGGGTGTGTCAGCGCCCCTTTTATGACTAAGCAATTTTCTATGTTTCGGGAGCCATACGTCGAAGAAAAATTAACGGATCCTAATAAAATTGGGCATACAAATTTTCCCTATAGCAGGAAATATTTCTAGAGAAATGGTCGAGATCGGTTGAAGACCACGCCCATTTTATATAAAATATTTTGAAATGGTCGTAGACGAAAATAATAAGCTATATCTTAGCAAAAAAGAGCTTTGTATCAATAGAATTTTATAAACTGTGTGAGAACTATTTATTTATTAAAATAGCCGAACCCAAGGTTTGTAGTCTGACAACACTTAAAACGATTTTTCTTCAATTTCCTTTATTGACTACAAAATAAGATTGTCAAATAAAAAACACACTGATACACTAACAACATATATTTTTTATTTGGCACAACAAATGCATTTCGGACAGACCTGCTGTCCATCATCAGCGACGCGCTACTAAAACAAAAGAGTCAAGAATATAAACAAAATAGAAAATATTAGCAATATTATAGCAATTACAAAATAACGTACATATGTATGTATTAAATTAAAGAAAAAAGAGGGGAATTTATGTTCCCGTTGTCAGCATTCATGGCAATCTTGGTTTTTGTGATGTAGATAGATTCGTAAGCGTCTAACTTTCGGTTGTTGTGCACCGCTTTTATTAAATGAAGACTCTCTTCTACAGTGCCGATGCTGTGCTTTGTTGAGCTATCGTCATTTGTGGTGTGAATGTGCGCTGCTACTGCGGACCGATGAATTTGTTTATTGTTGGCGTGCTTTTCGTGTTCTTTGAAACTTTCTAAATTGAATTATAACATTAAATTGGAACACACTAAAATGTTTGAGAATGGGTTTGGCATCGCCCCTAACTAAGCAATTCGGGAGCCATAACTCGAAGAAAACTTAACATATCGTAATGAAATTGTGTACACATATTTTCCTTATAGCAGAAAATATTTCTAGTAAAAATGCACGGGATCGATTAAAGACCACGGCAACTTAGATATAAAACAAGCTTAAAAGGGTCGTAGACTAGAATAATAAGCTATAACTTAGCAAAAAATAGGTTTGAGTCAATGATTTTTCACTTATCAAGTTTTATTGTAAGAGGAAATGGGGAAACATTTTTTTTTAAACGGGCGGTGCCACGTGTTATGTAGAAAATAATTTATCTGAAATGAAATGTACAATTGAAGCTCACGCTGAGTATATAATGTTCGGTTAAATCCGAATTAAGACACCTTTACTTGTTTTTTATTCAGACTACCCGACTTTGTATAAATAACGCCCAGTTTAAAAAGCTGTATAAATATTTTGTATTTTTCATCATTAAGGGCATTGAAATTTTAATAAGGCACTTCTAACCAAAACTTTACTTAAGTTTAAATGGGTTGAGTAATAACAAATATAAAAATTTTCCGTTCCATAAATTGCTTTAACTCAAATAAGGAAGTGTTTTTATTGTTCGAATTCCTGGAATCTAGTAGTAAACGTGTTTGCTTATTTTTTATTCGCAAGACCCAACCAACTATAAATAGCGCCCACAAAATTGATCTTGATATAGTTTATACTTAATTCAACTAAAATGAAGTTTTGCAATTATTTCGCTCTTTCGTTTGTCTTGGTTAGCCACCTTTTGACACTCACGAATTCGGAATATCGCATATTAGATGGCAGTAATGCGGATATAGAGAATAATCGTCATTTGGTTTCAATACATTATAACCGGGATTATATATGCGTTGGTTCACTAGTTACTAAGCGAAAGGTGGTTTCAGCTAAAAATTGCTATAGGGAAAATTCGAACTTATACACCGTTATAGCTGGCGTAGCGAATTTAAGTGATATAAGTGACCAAAGACAAACTATCAATGTGCAATTTGTATTTCGTCAACCAGGAGAGGGAACAGCGCGTATTTCTTTATTTATATTGCGTTCACCGTTTACCCCGACACCAACAGTACAAACAATAGGATGCGGTTGCAATTTCCAAAGGCCTTGCGCTGTTCAAATGCAAGTTTGTGGATGGGGTTGGACAACTGCAGAAAATGGGAGCCCTTCGGATACACTCCAATGTAAAATGGCTTCTTTCAGTGATACAAATGTTGGATATCTTAACATATTCGGATTTATTCAGGTGAGCCCATGGATTTCTCATGATGGAGATTTTGGGGCACCGGCCGTTATGGGTGATCGACTTTGTGCGGTGTTCACACATAATATCGGTTCTAGTAGTTGTTTTACAGTCATAAATATTGAAACTATACAATGGATAGATAGATTCAGGATATGGTGAGATATAGTTATATGCCCATCAGAAGTCGAAATGGCAATATGTATTTTTGTGTTATCTATAAATAAATGTATATAAATGCGATTTAAAAAAAATAATTTTATTGTTTGCAATGCAAGTGTGACACATTCAAATGCCTTGAGTTGTGAGATCAAATTTTATTCTTAGCTTTAAACATTCCTCGTTAATGAATGTACCATGAGATAAACATAAAGTTTCGGAATAAGTGCTTTATGGCTCTGGCAAACTCCGTAAAAAAAAGGTGTTGCAGTCAATCTTACGGAAATCAATGTATCCTGTTATTGACGCCATAGGATAACGCCTTAGTGATAACCATAACTTAGATAAGCAATTTGTTTTTGGTTGAAGTGCATAGCTGAGCCTAGCCTAGCAGTTCACCAATAATTAATTAATTTCTTTCAAAAGTCAATAAATCCCTTGAAATTGCGGCAAGTATCAAAAGATGTTTGGAATATTTGCTCTTTTAATACCTTTATATTAAGTCCCTTTCATGTTTGTCCCCTCATTTCCATACGAATTTTTGACCCACGGAAAAGTCTTTTTCGGTAACTTCCCGCTGAGCTATACACTTAATATTTAGAACATAGTTCAGATCTGGGAGACATTACAATGCAAGTGAAAAAAACTGCTATGTGACGCACGGATCGAAATATACAGAAAATTAATTTTAAAATGGAAATTTTGCGATCGAATTTTAACTAACTTCTCGTTGATCCAGAGACTTGAAACTTAGCACATAGATTGCGAGTCGATGGCGCTATAATTCGTGGAAAACAAAATGCCGCCAGGTGGCAGACGAATCGAGATCAACGAAAATCCCTGAAAAAACATAGGGAATCTTACAATCAATTTTTGAGTATTTTCCCGGTGAACTGGAGATATGAAACTTGAGCTGTAAGTCAGAAACCGGAGACAATGCAATATTTTGTCAAAAAAAATCAGCTAGGTTGAGCATGGATCGAGATATTAGGAAAATTAATTTTAATTTGGGAATATTTCAATCCATTTTTAACTAACTTTACGGTTACCTAAAGACTTGTAACTTAGCACATAGTTCGAGACCCGGTGACAATACAATTTATAGAAAACAAAGTTCCGCTAGGTGGCATGCTAATTGAGATAACTACAAATCCTTGAAAAACGAGGGGAATCTTGCGATCGATTTTTGAGTAACTTGCCGGTGAGCTAGAGATTTGGAGACATTACAATGCAAGTGAAAAAAAAAACTGCTATGTGACGCACGGATCGAGATATACAGAAAATTAATTTTAAAATGGAAATTTTGCGATCGAATTTTAACTAACTTCTCGTTGATCCAGAGACTTGAAACTTAGCACATAGATTGCAAGTCGATGGCGCTATAATTCGTGGAAAACAAAATGCCGCCAGGTGGCAGACGAATCGAGATCAACGAAAATCCCTGAAAAAACATAGGGAATCTTACAATCAATTTTTGAGTATTTTCCCGGTGAACTGGAGATATGAAACTTGAGCTGTAAGTCAGAAACCGGAGACAATGCAATATTTTATCAAAAAAAAAATCAGCTAGGTGGAGCATGGATCGAGATATTAGGAAAACTAATTTTAATTTGGGAATCTTTCAATCCATTTTTAACTAACTTCCCGGTTACCTAGAGACTTGAAACTTGGCACTTAGTTAGAGGCCTGGTGGCAATACAACTTATAGAAAACAAAGTTCCGCTAGGAGGGCGCTAGTCAAGATAACTGCAAATCCTTTATAAACGGGGGAAATCTTGCGATCGATTTTCGAGTAGCTTCCCGATTAGCTAGCGACATGCAGAACCTGGTGACAATGCAATATTTTATCAAAAAAATAGGTGGCGCATGGATCGAGATATTAGGAAAATTACTTTTAATTTGGGAATATTTCAATCCATTTCTAACTAACTTTCCGGTTACCTAAAGACTTGTAACTTAGCACATAGTTCGAGACCCGGTGACAATACAATTTATAGAAAACAAAGTTCCACTAGGTGGCATGCTAATTGAGATAACTACAAATCCCTGAAAAACGAGGGGAATCTTGCGATCGATTTTTGAGTAACTTGCCGGTGAGCTAGAGATTTGAAACTTGGAGACATTACAATGCAAATGAAAAAAAAAACTGCTATGTGACGCTCGGATCGAGATATACAGAAAATTAATTTTAAAATGGAAATTTTGCGATCGAATTTTAACTAACTTCTCGGTTATCCAGAGACTTGAAACTTAGCACATACTTTGCGAGTCGATGGCGCTACAATTCGTGGAAAACAAAATGCAGCCAGGTGGCAGACGAATCGAGATCAACGAAAATCCCCGAAAATCCCTGAAAAAACCTAGGGAATCTTACAATCAATTTTTGAGTATTTTCCCGATGAACTGGAGATATGAAACTTGAACTGTAAGTCAGAAACCGGTGACAATGCAATATTTTATCAAAAAAAATCGCTAGGTGGCAGCGGATCGAGATAGTAAGAAAACAAACTTTATCTTGGGAATTTTTCAATCCATTTTTAACTAACGTCCCGGTTACCTAGAGACTTGAAACGTGGCACTTAGTTAGAGGCTTGGTGACAATACAACTTATAGAAAACAAAGTTTCGCCAGGTGGGCGCTAGTCAAGATAACTGCAAATCCTTTAAAAACGGGGGAAATATTGCAATCGATTTTCGAGTAACTTCCCGATGAGCTAGAGACATGAAACTTGGGCCGTCAGTACCTGGTGACAATGCAATATTTTATCAAAAAAATTCCACTATATGACGCATGGATCAAGATATTGAGAAAACTAGTTTTAAATTGGAAATCTTGCAATCGATTTTTAACAAGCTTCCTGGATATCTAGAGACTTGAAACTTGGAATATAGTTTAAAACTCGGTGACAGTGCAATGTTTGATCGAAAAATTTGAGCTACAAGTCGAACTAGTTAGAAGATTAGGCCATACCTTCATGGCTAGCCTCCTGAGTGTTGCACGTTGTAGAATTCCACCTCGTTTAAGGCCCAACTCAATGCACGTCCTTGTATACTTTTAGGCGTATGCAACTTTCACCACGATTCTTTTAGACTTTCAGGCGTATGTGAATTTCACCACGATTTTCAACTGTGCAAATTAAGTAGCTGACAAACGAGGTGGAATTCTCTTGTTATGATGTACATTCACCAGCAATGAAAATTCACCACATCATCAATTGTGTTGAACTTACTTCCTCAACAATTAGGGCTGGCCACATTCAACACGGCGGATACAGACCACAGCTACAGCAAAGCAAAACTTGACAACAATCGTAGCCATGCATTGGCTACTTGGTTACAATGGCAACTACAGCTACAGTGGCAGCGCTGTTTCGAACAGCTGATGTATTTTAACATTTCATTGTCAAAACAAGCGTCCCGCCAAGTTGATTGGAATTCTGCAAATAAATTAAAAAGTCAGCTACATGAATTAATGGAAATAAAATAACTCGTTCTGTATACTGTATAAATCTGATATATTTCTACGATCATTCTACAATCAACAAATTCATTATACTCTAAATAGCAAGCTGCGATTGAAATTCTGCAAATAAATTAAAAAGTCAGCTACATGAATTAATGGAAATAAAATAACTCGTTCTGTATACTGTATAAATCTGATATATTTCTACGATCATTCTACAATCAACAAATTCATTATACTCTAAATAGCAAGCTGCGATTGAAATTCTGCAAATAAATTAAAAAGTCGGCTACATGAATTAATGGAAATAAAATAACTCGTTCTGTATACTGTATAAATCTGATATATTTCTACGATCATTCTACAATCAACAAATTCATTATACTCTAAATAGCAAGCTGCTACACATGGTTCTGGCCTCTGGTATTACCATTGGAAACTGGTGGAGCTCAACGTTCTTGGAATTGTAATTAAATTTATATATAGACACTTCCACGAAACCAAATCCCAAAAAAAAGTGGAGGGAGAATAAAATGAGCGAATTTGTGCAAAATATCAGCAATTTTGTGGCTACTATTGCTAAGATATCCCACATCACTTATTTAGCAAATGAAATATTTATGATGTGCAAAAATAGACGATGGTGAGTTCGCCCTGTGAACCTGACGCGAGAAGAAGAGGGATTTTTCAAGACATGCTTCCAACAGTTGCAGGAAAAAGATAAAGAGCATTTTTTTAAAGTAACGCGGATGAGCACAGAAAACTTTAATTTGTTATTGACGGTACTTAGGGAGAAATTGCGTCGCTTCTCGAACAGAAAAGCAATATGTCCAGAAACGCGCCTGGTTATGACATTGATGTATGTTTGTTAGTTGAGTCTTTGTAAAAGGCAATACATAATACTTTTATATATGTATATGTGGATAATTTTAACATATATTTTTAGGTTCTTAGCTCAAGGCTGTAATTATAATCTTCTAGCTTGGACTTTTAAGATAGGTGTGTCAACTGTAAAGAAAGTTATATACGAAACATGCGATGCCATTTGGGATGAGCTACATATCGTATTGTAACGAATGTTAGCAGCACTGAGCGATGCTATCGTCTCTAAGCCGATGCTAACCAGTGACGTGAATGCACATCAATAATTCAATCATTATGTATCTACATAAACGAATAAATAATTGCGTCTACACATATGTACGTATACGAACATCTGAGCGGCAATGCACAAATACATGCATATATCTTATCTCAGTGGTCACAAGAGAGGGCAATAATTTGTGCACGTAGTTGTGGCTGGCGATTTTGTAGCCGAAACAACTAGTAACTTCTGGAAATCGAAGAGCCTAGAAGTGTGCAGCGTAAACTATAAAAGCAGTGCAGGCGAGTAAGAAGTAATTCAGTTTGATTTGAATTGTCAAGCAGTTACGAGTAAGACGATATCTAGCGAGCAATAGCACTATTATTTTGAAAGTCAGTTTCCTTTAAGCTATCAGTTTGGTTATTAAGCTATTCGTTGCACAGTTTGAGTGTTATTGTGAAGTATTTTAATAAAGGCCATTTTTCCATTTTCAATATTAGAGTTATTTATTCAACAGTTTAGTGATTCGAACTTAGCAGAGGATTGCAAATAAGAAGATTTGCAGGAAATTCGTTACAATTGGTGTCAGAAGAGGAATTGTTGAATAAATTCCGAAGATTGGGAATACAACTTGGACATGGCAAAGTTCAGTGAATTGAAGATCCAGCAACTGAAAAAGGAGTTGGAGAACCGTGGATTAAATACAACCGGCAATAAGATCGAACTTCAAGCACGGCTACGAGTCGCAAGGAATTGATGTGGACGAGTATGCCTTTTATCCTGATGGGGACGAGACAACAACAAAAATTGAAGAGAAAAATGAAACATCGCAGACAGTTACGAGCACAGACTTGAACATGATATTGGCTGCAATAGCTGCTCAAACATCGACAGTATCATCAATGTCGTCACATATATCATCCCAACTAGAAGCACAAGAAACACGTATGTCAGAAATGTCGACACAGATTACATCGAAGATTGAAGCACAAGAAACGCGTATGTCAGAAATGTCGACACAGATTACATCGAAGATGGAAGCACAAGAAACGCGTATGGTAGAAATGTCGACACAGATTACATCAAAGATGGAGACACAACTGAAAAAACAAGAGGCACGCATAACAGTACAACTCGAAGCGCAAGAGGCGCGTATATCATCAAAACTCGAAGCACGTATGGACGAGAAAATAACGCAGTTTGAGGAAAAAATCGAAGCCGAGGTGGATGCTTTGAGAGGTCGTATACAAGAGTTGCAATTAAACCGCCCAGCTGTTTCAGCAAGCAATCCAAAGGTAAAAACACCATCCTTTGACGGTTCTGTTCCTTTCCAGGTTTTTAAGCTACAATTTGAGAAGACGTCGGCAGCTAACAACTGGAATGCTGAAGATAAAGTTGCAGCTCTGTTCGTGGCATTGAAAGGGCCAGCAGCCGAAATCCTACAGACGATTCCCGAAGGAGAGCGGAACAACTATGAAGCATTGATGGCCGCTGTCGAGAGACGTTATGGAAGCGAACACAGGAAACAGATATTTCAAATAGAATTGCAAAACCGCTACC
Organism: Eurosta solidaginis; assembly: GCF_040869045.1. Classification (NCBI taxonomy): domain Eukaryota; kingdom Metazoa; phylum Arthropoda; class Insecta; order Diptera; family Tephritidae; genus Eurosta; species Eurosta solidaginis. The sequence continues at coordinate 31,143,341 of NC_090323.1, forward strand.
AAAAAGCTAACGAGACTTTGCAGGAGTTTGCTTCGGACATTGAAAGATTGGCTCATCTTTCAAATGCGGATGCACCTGTGGAATACACGGAAAGAGTGAAGATTCAGAGCTTTATAAATGGCATAAGGGATGTGGAAACGAAGCGGGCTATATACGCAAACCCAAAGCCAACATTCGCAGAAACGGTGTCACAAGCCCTGATTCAGGAAACAGCGTCGCTTCTGTGTAAGCCAGTTTTCAAAGCACGCCGTGTGGAAGTAGAAAGGCCAGAGTGGGTAGACGCAATATTGGAGGCGCTGAAAGGATCGCAAAAGCGGAGTGAAAAAGTTATCAAATGCTTCAAATGCGGGAAGTCCGGTCACATTGCACGTCATTGCGATCTTGGCCTTAATAGTTCCAACAATGTGGGTGGACGTAAACGCAAAGCTGGAGGAGATGAGCAAGAGCGTGTCGAATGTAAAGAACGAAAACTTGCCCCCGCCTATTGAATGTCCTATGATATCTGTGTTGCAAATTGGTAGAAAATGGAGCAGTCTTACCGTCAGAGGCAATGTCGATGGCGAGGAGCGTGTACTGACTGTAGATACGGGCGCATCTCATTCCTCGATTCGATCTGAATTAGTCAACAGGAGAGTTATACCGTTACCTGGAGCAAGGTTGCGTACGGTCACAGGCGAGTATAACCAAGTCCAGAGAGAAGTGATATGTGAAGTACTGATTGGGAAGGTCATGGTTTTACACAAATTCGTTGTGGCGGAGATCGTTGATGAAGTCATATTGGGAGTGGACTTCTTGGTTGACCATGACATCAAGATCGATATGCAGAAAAGGGTGATGCTTTATAAGAACCAGGATGTGCCAATTAACTTCAGTTTGGAAAAAGGTTTCAGCAGTAATCGAGTACTGGTGGAGAAAAGTCAACAAAGGCCACGAAAGTCAAAGGTAAAGGTTGATGAAACGAATGGGCCAAACAAAGCGAAATCAAAAGTACCTGCGACAAAAACACCGGCATTGACAAACCCTAATGGACGCACTAAAACGACTGCAAGAATTTTGCAGGAAGCATGCAAGGGTGGTTTCAAGCCATCGCGCACTTCTGTTGGGAAACGGCGGAACGATACTGTCAAGCCAATCCGTTAAGCGCAAGCTCTGCGAAGTAGTTCATTGGTCAAACAACAGAGTGTGAGGAAACGACTAAGGATAATGAGTAGTAAGATCAAACGCAGGTACAATGAGAACAATAATTCGGAAGGGTTCTTGGAGGGAGATTTGGTACTGTTAAACAACCCTCTCCGGCGGAAAGGTGTTCCAGCCAAAATTCGGTGCATTTGGGAAGGCCCGTACAAGGTTGTGAAGAAGATCAGTAATTCCATCTACCGCATACAAACCATTGGGAAACCACGAAATAGAAAGGTGGTTCATTTGGAGATGCTAGCGGCGTTTAGATCGAGAGATTTGTCTGATCGGGACGATCAGACTTAGGTGGAGGGCAGTGTAACGAATGTTAGCAGCACTGAGCGATGCTATCGTCTCTAAGCCGATGCTAACCAGTGACGTGAATGCACATCAATAATTCAATCATTATGTATCTACATAAACGAATAAATAATTGCGTCTACACATATGTACGTATACGAACATCTGAGCGGCAATGCACAAATACATGCATATATCTTATCTCAGTGGTCACAAGAGAGGGCAATAATTTGTGCACGTAGTTGTGGCTGGCGATTTTGTAGCCGAAACAACTAGTAACTTCTGGAAATCGAAGAGCCTAGAAGTGAGCAGCGTAAACTATAAAAGCAGTGCAGGCGAGTAAGAAGTAATTCAGTTTGATTTGAATTGTCAAGCAGTTACGAGTAAGACGATATCTAGCGAGCAATAGCACTATTATTTTGAAAGTCAGTTTCCTTTAAGCTATCAGTTTGGTTATTAAGCTATTCGTTGCACAGTTTGAGTGTTATTGTGAAGTATTTTAATAAAGGCCATTTTTCCATTTTCAATATTAGAGTTATTTATTCAACAGTTTAGTGATTCGAACTTAGCAGAGGATTGCAAATAAGAAGATTTGCAGGAAATTCGTTACAGTATACTTATCACCTCCGAACCGAGCAGAACTTGCCATAATTGCCGAAAAATTCTTTATTAAGACAGAAATGCCGAATTGCTTAGGAGCTATTGATGGTAAACACATCAATATTGTACGCCCATCTAAGAGTGGGGCCTTGTATTTCAATTATAAAAAGACTCATAGCATCGTTCTTATGGCAGCATGTGATGCAAACTACCTCTTTACATATGTAGACATTGGTGCTTTGGGGAGTCAGAGTGATGGTGGAGTCTTTGCCCGAAGTTCCTTTGGAAACAAAATATTGAATGGAACATTAGAAATCCCTCACCCTACCAATTTGCCAGGAACAGCTATTAATTTTCCATATTACTTTGTTGGGGATAACGCATTTCCGCTTAAAACAAATTTAATGCGTCCTTTTCCGGGTATACATTTAAGTGATGATAAGGAGAAGTACAATATTGTATTGTCCAAGGCTAGAAGTACATATTGAGAATACATTCGGCATTCTGGCAAGTCGCTGGCGAATACTACTTACAACATTATCGGCTTGTCCAAAGAATGCAGATACAATTGTTTTAGCTACATTGGTTCTACATAACTTTTTAATGCTACAACATGATAGAAACTACTTCACGCTTGAATTGGTGGATCGAAATGAACATAACCGCGAAATTTCTGGACAATGGAGAGGCGAAATAAATCCTTGGAGTCGTTCCAACAGAGTTGTAAACCGTTTTTCCTCTCATGCTTTTGAATTACGAAACAGCCTTAAAGAATTTTTAAATACAACTTTCTAAAAAAAAGTGCAGCAAAGGGAATTATAGGCAACAAGCTTTTCAAAATTATATCGTCGTTCTCTTGTCAGAAGTATAAATGCGTGTTTTTTCAATTTCACTGGTTTCATCAGTGAATGTTCTATATTAAAATCCCGAAAGCTTATACTATGGGCAACTACATTTTTTTGGGCTTTAGTAAAGCGAATATGAAAAAATTCTAGATTTTCTGAAAATAGCTAACTTTAAAACTTGATTCCCGGACATTTTGCTTTTTGTTCATTCATGCTCCTGGCAAGTTGCCGACGAACAATCCAGGTTTTCATGCCTCGACAAAAACCAAATATTGAATTGATTATTTTGTCTTTACTTTAAATACTTCTGTTCTTTGCAACTAATCGCTTTATGGCATCAATTACGCTCACCGAATGAACCAGGAAGGGGGAAATGGTGATGGTCTCTATCTTTACAAGTAATACCGAGCATTATCTTATCAGAGCCGTAATAAACTCCTCAAATCTCTTGCTGGCATTACTTGTGGAAAAGATAAAGAAACGCTCATTATCACTTGCAAAGCAATTGGCTAGCCAATTGCATGCGCGTCCCCGATATGGTCGCCAAACCTTAGGGGTGGGGAGGTAGGGATGGCCTGAAGGATTAATGTGGCCATATAAATCGTTCCCCAGATGGTCGGGCTAGCACCTTAATGGAGCTGTGTTACCGGAGCGTACCGGATCTGTATCCGGCAAAGGACCATTACATCGATAACACTCCCCAAAGCCTCCGGGGAGCAACCTTATCACTACAACAACAACAACAGGTCTGTCAAAGCACTGCCCTCAGAACCGCTACTGGCTGTCTTCTTATGTCCCCAGAACAACACCTACACAATGAGGCGAGAATAGCTCCCCCTAAGGGAGAGAAATGAAATGCTAACCAATCAGTTCCTGTTGAATACCCAGACACCTGGGCATGTTGTTGTTGTTCTTGTAGCAGTGCTTCGCCCAATCAAATTGTCATCAATATCCTCTAACGGGAGTCCAAGGAAATTTTCTGTTTCAACAGGGGTGGACCATAATGAGAGGGGCATTAGAGGCAGTGGTTCCACAATACAGTTAAAGAGATGGTTGGTGTCATGTGGGGACATATTGCAAGCAGGACATATGTTTTGTAAGAGTTTAACCTGTTACAGTATCCAGATCGAAGTTGAGCTAGAGTGACTCGCGTTTCCCTAGGGAGTGTGGGTTCCTCTTTTTCGTTCTGGATAACCGTGTCAAAGGCTTTTGACAAATTATGCACCACGACTACTATCTTTCTTTCTTGACCATAAATTCATAAAGCCAAGAAAGTGAGGTGTTCAAAATGATTGCAAGAAGGTGATACAAAAGTAAGCATTGGTTCCCCGATGACGTAGTTTATAAGTCCTGCACTGACTCGTGTTTAGGGCGTCCCCATTCAGAGTGATAAAAGTCATATTATCTGCAAGTTCACTCACTTGCTGACGTCTACACAAAACATCCTGTCAAAGATATACCCAGAATAGGCATCGTTGTTGTTATAGCGAAAAAAATCAACCATCCTCCGTCTTTTGCGGGATATTAACCAACTAAGCCCAGGCAGTATCATGACATTCCTGTAACCGATTCAAATTGACCATCGTAACTTCTTCGTATCTATATTTTCATGTTCTCTGTATATAAAGCTACGCAGCAGATGGAGGAGGTGAAAGATTCGGAACTCTTATTGTACCATTAATAATTTAGGTTTTATTACATAAAAAATAATAATCAGATGTAGAACAATACCAGCTAAATGACACTTAAAATCTATATCATTTACTGTAACACATACAAAAACTTTGCTAGGTTCATAAGCTTAATCACGTAACTTTTCAACAATTTGTTTGTATGCGTTCTCTACTTTTTCATATTCCTCATGCAATTCCTCCATACGTTGACTTGGTGTAGGTAAACGCACTCTCAACCATTCCTTATCCACTTTAGCTTTTTCCATTTTCTTAATATCATTTATATGTTTATAATAAATTGCGTTTAACCGACGCTTTACATCTAAACGATAAGCATGATAATCGTCCTTATCATAAATGTTTGTATAATATAGTCGAAGTATTTCATAAACCCGGCGACACTGACGTGAATTTAGCTGGAAAGAGATGAGCATCAGTTTAACAGGTGGTTTTTAATAGTTATTAGTTAAATTAGTTTACCTTGTACGTTTCGCGTGCCTCATGAACCATTTCTTTGTTAAATCCTTTTTTGATGACATCACTTCCAAAACTTTTTAGTCCCATACACAGACGAGCATCAATATTGTTGCGTAAACGCTGAAAATCACCCGATGGTACTTCCACTGCCATATCAATGACATTAATGATTGGTAAGTAATGTTTATAGACAGTTTTGTTGTTGTTGTTGTTGTAGCAATGCTCGCCCCACCTAATACCCGCGACCGATCACAAATTGTCATCAATATCCGCTAACGGGAGTCCAAGGAAACTTGCCGTTTCAACAGGGGTGGACCATAAGGAAAGGGGTGTTAGAGGCGTTGGTTCCACATTACAATTAAAGAGATGGTTGGTGTCATGTGGGGACACATTGCAAGCGGGGCATACATTTTGTATGTCGGGGTTGATTCTGGATAGGTAAGAGTTTAACCTGTTACAGTATCCAGAACGAAGTTGAGCAAGAGTGACACGCGTTTCCCTGGGGAGTATGCGTTCCTCTTCCGCGAGTTCTGGATATTTTTCTTCAAGTACTGGATTCACCGGGCAATTCCCGGCATAAAGGTCCGACGCCTGTATATGGAGTTCACCAAGGACCTGCTTGTGTTTTTTCGCTTCATACGGCTGGGATCTCAGGTGCCGTATTTCCTCAAAATGCTTACGGAGATGACTCCTTAGGCCCCTAGGCGGTGCTGGTTCGTCAATCAGATGTCCGTTGGGATGCCCAGGTTTCTGGGTATTCAACAGAAACAGTTTGGTCAGCATCTCATTTCTCTCCCTGATGGGGAGTATTCTCGCCTCATTATGCAGATGGTGTTCTGGGGACATAAGAAGACAGCCCGTGGCGATTCTGAGAGCAGTATTTTGGCAGGCCTGTAGTTTCTTCCAGTGGGTAGTTTTTAGGCTTGGCGACCATATGGGTGACGCGTAGCACGTAATCGGCTGGCTAATTGCTTTGTATGTGGTTATGAGCGTTTCTTTATCTTTTCCTCAGGTACTGCCAGCAAGGGATTTGAGGATTTTATTACGGCTCTGAATTCTCGTAACAATTGCGGTTGCGTGCGCACCAAAATGTAGATCCTGATCAAACGTCACACCCAAGATTTTGGGGTGTAGGACAGTCGGTAGCGTAGTGCCATCGACGTGGATGTTCAATATGGTCGACATTTGGGGCGTCCATGTTGTAAATAAGGTCGCGGAAGATTTAGTCGGTGACAATGCCAGTTTTCGCGAGGCAAAAAAACTGGAGAGATCAGGGAGATAGCCGTTTATTTTATTGCATAGCTCATCGATCTCTGGGCCTGGGCCTGTGGCCATTATTGTGCAGTCATCGGCGTAGGAAACGATTTTGACTCCTTCCGGTGGTGAATGTAGCTTAGATATGTAGAAATTAAACAAAAGTGGGGATAGGACACCACCCTGTTTAATTCTCCCCTTGTTTAATTCTCCTTGGTTTTGATGTTTCGTTTCTGAATTGCACCGATGCCTGCCGACCACCCAGATAATTTGCGGTCCACCTTTTAAGACATGGGGGAAGGGTAGACCCTTCCAGGTCTTGCAGTATTGAGCCATGGTTGACCGTATCAAAGGCTTTTGATAGGTCTAGCGCTACGAGTACTGTTCTATGGTGGGGGTATGGATTCAAACCGCAATTTATCTGGGTGCTAATGACATTTAGCGCGGAGGTAGTGCTATAGAGTTTTCTGAAGCCATGCTGATGAGGGGCTAGCTGCAAATGTGCTTGGAAATAAGGGAGCAAAATGGCTTCAAGCGTCTTTGCCACAGGCGATAGGAGAGATATCGGACGATATGACTCACCTACGTTAGCTGGTTTCCCAGGCTTTAGTAGCGGGACCACCTTGGCCATTTTCCATTTCTCGGGTATGGCAAAGGTGGAGAGGGACAGGTTGAAGACATGCGCTAAATATTTGAAACCCTCTTTCCCTAGGTTTTTAAGCATCGGCATGGCTATGCCGTCTGGGCCCACTGCTTTGGATGGTTTAGCGCGACCAGTGGCGTCCTCAACCTCTCTAGCGGTGATGGTGATTGGTGACGCGCTGAATTTGTGTTTATGTGCGTGTCTATTGGCTCTCCGTCTATTTTTGTCGACCGTAGGATGCATTATATATTGTCGGCAGAAAGCGCTCGCGCATTTTTCCGCATCCGACAGCACCTTATCGCCAAAGGCGATAGAAACTTTGTCTTTGTGCTTAGTCGGATTCGATAAGGACTTTACGGTGGACCAAAGTTTACCTACACCGGTAGAGAGGTTACAACCTCTTAGGTGCTCTTCCCATTTCGCCCGCTTGTGTTCGTCCACAAGCAATCTGATGCGTTGGTTTATATCCCTTATTTGGGGGTCGCCTGGATCAAGCTGTCTTATAAGGTCGCGTTCCCTCGCTAAGCTCGCGGCCTCCGCCGGGAAGTGGGGCCGGATTTCGGGAATTCTCCCGGCGGGAATGAAATGTGCCGAGGCGGATTCAATGACCTTACGGAAGGCACGCTCCCCTTGGCGGGCGTCTGTCGGGATAGGGAGGGCAGCAAAGCTGCTGTCTGTTGAAGATTTATATTCTTCCCACTTTCCTTTTTTGAAGTTTATGAAAGTGCGTTTTTCGGTGACGATGACAGTTTTGTGCCAATGCCAAGTTTCTGGAATGGTGGTAGCCCTAATACTTAACCAATGCGCGGTCGTATGTGTTGAGGATATGCGTAGTACTCATATGCAGTGGTTTAGCCAGTGGTTGCTGACTGATAATCACCATTATCATTTTTATACTTTTCATAGCTGTAGGAATATACAAATTGATATAAGTTACTTATTGAAGTAGCATATTTAGTCAACATACCATACAAAGAAGCTCCATTGCGGATCATCAACATCAATATAGGATGCTGCATCAACGAACCATAATATAAATGTCTGCAAACGACTGAAGAATTTTAAGAATGCCGGCACCTTGTAGTCACAATGATATATCGAAGAAGTGCTCTTGTCCGTCTTCATCAGTAACACTCTGTTCGGTTATTTTTTCACCAAATGGTTGAAACTTATCTGCTTTATCTAGCGTTTCCAAAAACTCATCCATATTAACAAAAACACAGCCATCAGGTAATTTTTCCGCTATCGGTCGCACAACTACAACAGCCTTTATATCTCCGCCTGATAGTTCATCATCTCGACTGTCATATTCAATGCCAATATATGTAAATATGTAGAGGACCAGCAGTGTATAAAATACGCACACATAAACCTTTATATCCGAATATGCTTTCAGATTCACCAAATATTTGATGTGCCATCATGGGATGAAATACAAGGCTGTCATCTTCCAAATCTTGTTTGCGGCGTACTTGAATATGCGAAACATATAACTTTCGTGTTGTTTATGTTAAATATTTTGTATAATGTGGATGACTTACTTAATTTAAATTCCACATCTTGGACTGCATCCAGTACGAGGTCCACATATTCGTGTATATCCGCCATCCCTGTTAAACAGCGCGCCCTCAAGGAATTTGTTCGTTTATCCCTGGAAGAAATGGTTGTGTAGGGCAACCCTTTCAGGTTGCCAGCGCAATATATAGCTTGTCCAAACCCAATTGTCAACCATTTTATAACTAAAATTTTCAATTTGTTAAACAAAAATAGAAACGCGCAACAAAATTTCAATTGGCAAATCTGCTTACTTCGAAAATTTTAAATTCCTTTTCCCCAATTATTGTTCTCTCCAAGAGAAAATAATTGGGGGAATATTTCCATGGGAATAAAAAATATGGAACCTCCTTTCGGTGGAAGCGATTGGAGTGCTGCCGAATTTCTAGCATTTGGCCAACATACAATAAAACATGGTGCTTAACATGAATTGAGAAATGAAATTTATTAATTTTAACAGTCTTGTAAAGTAAAAGTACATTTGTACCCCAGGTACTCATACTACAAACTTGAATTGAAAAAAGTTGTTCTACAACCATTTGGACAATATAAATAATTAATAATATAAAAAAACGTTCTTGAAATAAAGTTTTTGTCAACAGGTTTATGTATACCTGTGAATACAAAAGTAGGAGCAACAAATATACGCAAATGTTATGTTAAAAAACTTTGCGAATTTATCGGAAAACGTTTATAAAATCGGTTAACAAATTTTCGTTATACAATTTTAAAAATTTAAGAAAATAACATAGCTGATGAAATTGTTGCTGCAATTTTTGTATGCACAGATGTATGTACTTTAGGTAGTAATTTGTAAAAAATAGCAAAAAGTGTTGCACTACCATATTTATATTATTCAATTTTTTTTTTAACTTTTTTTTGTGTATTAAAATTGATTTTGTTCATAAAATTTGTTCTGCAAGTTAAGGAAAATTCTCTTCCATCCATTTCCGCGATATAGCACAGTACCAGCAAAAGTAAAAGTACCTAGAAAGAAATCATTTTTTCCATGCAAGTGTGGAAAATGCCCATTATATGTATATAATCTGGGTTTTGAGGACTATAAAAATTAAAGAAAAAGGAATTGGCATGCAGGCAGGTTGAAGCCATGTCATTCTTGGATAATGTACAAGCATTAAAAATAAACTTTTGTAGCACAATCGGTAATGAAAGTGAAAGTACCAGTGTTATTATCCCATCATCAAAGGACTCAACCCCACCACCTCGCAAAAACGATTCTCCACGGCCTAGCGCCGTTTTTTGAATTATGCGTAAAAACTGGTTTTCGTACGCCCTTAGACCACTAATAAGCCTTTAACTTAGTTGGATATATTTCAAGTTTTTTTGAAAAGTGAGAAGAGCGGGTCATTTATTTATATAACCTGCAAGAAATTGAAAATCTATCTATATCCAAAAGTTTTATGAATGGGCTAATGGTAAGAAACCCAGATTTTATACACAATTAAGATTTTAAAGGTATCCGGATACTTTCATAACTCGATTTTTGTTCTAGTGGAGAAAAGGTATAAGAAAATAAATATTTCTGCCCAGGTGGTTTTACTTTTGCCTTTTTGGAAGCACTGCGTTAAAAATTTACATATTATTTAGGTGGTTTTCAATTTCATAGAATACCAGTGCCGACACTTTAGCCTCAATTTCGTTTGCAACGTTCTTCGGAATTCCGGATTCCTTTATTTTGCTGGCCAAAGTTTGAAAATGTAGAAATGTAGAGTCCAATTCTTTTTCTTGAGTACAAAACGCAGAGCAAGTATTTTTAATGCTTTGAGAAGCAAGTTCCAGAAAATCGTTAAACTTTTGCTGAGTTTCCTGTAAAATAAAATTTTTACTTTCTTAATAAAGTTTACACCGTAAAATGCATAAGTACAATGAACTCACTTTTCGTGCCCTTGCGCTAGGCCGTGGAGAATCGTTTTTGTGTGGTGGTGGCGTTGAGTCCTTTGATGATGGGGAAATGATACTGGTGCTTTCACTTTCAGCATCACTTTCATTACCGATTGTGCTACAAAAGTTTATTTTTAATGTATCAAATTAAATTCCACCGCTTTTTGCATTGTTCCTCTACATTTGAAATTGAAATTTACACCACATGAAGAAATAAATCTCAAATATGTATACTAACCTTCACTTTGCATAGCAGAGGAGACCTGCCTCCATGCCAATTCCTTTTTCTTTATGTTTTTATAGTCCTCCAAGCCCAGATTATATATAATGGGCATTTTCCGCACCTCTTCAATTAATTTTTCATCTATATCCATATTTAATTTGTTGAAATTGTAGCAATCTATGTATGTAATTCAAGTTTATGAAGAAACAATTTTTTCATATTTTTTCAGGTAATTGTTCGCTTTAGGGTACAACTGCTAAAACTCGTCCAAAAATATCGGGAGAGTTGTGAAAAGACGCACTTTGGACCCAGGATCACGAATCCGAAAGCGGAAATTAAAAATTATATATCTGTGAAAAGATATTGCCAAAAAACCGAAAAATGGCTCCGTAGCGCTCCGAAACCGGGGGTGGGATCCATAGTATTTTTGCGCAGAACGCCTTTCTGCATTGGCGGCATTCGGCAGCGCTTATAAAAATTACCCTGGGTGGGTCCAACACCGGTTTGGAGACCAAAACTATATCCGCGCAAAACACTTTTACCCACAGTTTTTCTTGTGGGTACCACAAAATCATCAAAATCACAACAACCACATGAAAATTTTCGGGTTTGTGTGCAAATGTCTCCGAAAAGAAATAAAATGTCTGATTTCCGCTTTCGGATTCGTGGTCCATGGATCAAGACGCGTCCTCTGACACCTCTCCCGATATTTTTGGGCGAGTTTTAGTAGTTGTACCCTAAAGTAAACAATTACCATATGTATTTAATTAGCGAACTTTGCTCATATTGCTTTATATAATGGTTTTTGTAATTGACATTAGAGAAAAATTGTAAGTTTACAAACGGCGATGGTTACTAAGACATATTTCTGAATTTCACTTCTTCATCAGCTAGCTTTTCGGGAGCTGAGCGTTGAGCTCGGATCTCCAACATTCATATCAGTGCAAGCCTTTTAGCTGCTAAGCCATATGAATGTCCCGTTGTTCGCTGTACAATTGGTCTCTAAGAGTTGCCTTTTTGTTTATATTCCTTTTGATCACCATGTAGGCACATACACTCTCAATGATCCAGAGCATTGCCGTGAGAATTAAGCGTGAGCCGGAGCTGTAAAACTCACTGAAAGACGGCAAGTGTTGTTAATTTTTAGTTCTGTTCTGCCATGAAAAATCCAAAATGTTTGTTGTGCCTACGGATAAAATTTTGCAATGTCGACATATCAGTAGCGGATCGTGAGCTTGGGTGTGTGTGTGTGGGGGGGGGGGGGGGGGGGAGAAATGGTATCAAAAAGTTTCATAGCGGTTTCAAGCGGTATTCATGTAAAAATTGCCGTGCATCGTGAAATGCCAAAATTAAGTATTGAACATTGAAAACATATTTGTTTTCTTTGGATATTTCATTTTTGTTCTGTAAAGTATTTGAAAAATAAAATAAAATTTCTCGACCTTTTGGAGGGGGGGGGGGGGGGGGGGGAATAGGGGACATTCCCCTCCCCCGTTGATCCGCGCCAGCGACATATTTAATATTTAGACAAGAAAAGGTGGAAACTGTGTTAGACCTTCTTCTGGTTCCAGCCCAATGGAAATGTCCAAAAATTCTATAATGCATTTTAAAACTAGAATTTTAATATTTTAAAAATACCATAAGGACCAAAATATATGTGCAGCAGTTTTGCTGCAGCGCTGCTAGTTTTGTGGAAACATATGCAGCTATATTTACGCTGCAGTTCCACGCAGCGACTTATGTATGTCAAACAACAGCACACTAACAAGGAAATTGTTTTGAATATAATTTTTTGATTTTAAATCAAGGTGACAAGGCGAATTCAGTACCAAGTGATGTTATCCAATCAGTTGATTGCTTAGCCTTGGCTTGAAAAAATGTCAGTTAATCGAAATCAATACAAATTTTTTGACTTGGAATTTTTCTGCACAGCGAATCAGGTGGAATTCGCTTTGCCATCACCTTGTATGGATTCGCCTTGATTTTATATTTGCTTACTTGACATTTTGTTTTGTGCTTGTTCATGATTGTTTACGTTTTTTGTTACCCAACCCTGATTCTATGCAAATTTAGTTTGAACAGGTTTTTGTTGTTGCCGGAAATAGATTCGGTACGTTCAGGTAACAAGCACAATTGAGGTATAGATAAGGCTCCTAATGGTGTGGATATGATTTTTAGGCGCGCTGTTTGAAAGCTTAGTAACATTTGTTCGGATTTTTACAGGCTCATCGAGTGAGGCTCATCGACTTCGCTATTTCCCGAAATATTTTCATATCTAGCTCAAAGTTTAAACATTTAAAAATTCTATAAAGCTACATGGCAGCCACCCGAACGGCACAGGGTATAGGAAAGAATTTAAAATATTACCGAAAATTCGGCCAAAGACGGAAGGTTTCAAACCCGGGTCAAATTTTTGCCAGAACGAAAAGGGCGAACTGGCAACTAATGTTCAGGGGGAGTTCAGATTCTATAGGGTAGTCATCTACGTCTTCTTGAATAGAGGCAGCGTTGAGCACCTAGCGATGTTGATGATATTAAACCCGCTTTTCACAATAATTGCTACTGAAGCATTCCACGGTTGGTACGGGACAAATCCTACAAATTTTTTTTAATTTTTAGGTCTTAACTAAAGAAAAACTATAACTTTTTCAGACAAGGTTTTTAGTGCATTAGGATTGCATGGTACATGTTCAAATAAAAATAGAAAACTGCTCTTGAAATATTTGTATATGTGCGTGAAAAATAACAAAAAGCATCCGTTTTTACGGGACAACAGTAACACAGGTGAAACTTCAGCAAAATTACTAATATTAACAAAAAACAAAAGCAAACATATTTGGTAGTAGTTAATTTAAAAACCTTTATTCGAAAAAAAATAAAAATAAAAAATCTTTAAAAATAAATTGTTTTTACGGGACGGACACATGTGCACTTTTCAAATTTCGATTTCCCCTACACTGTATATCGTAGTCGTGCTCCACCTCCTCCAAAATCCTGGGATCAAGCCCCGGGCCAAGCAACTTCAAAAATACAGAAACAAGTTTTCTCAATTTGACAACTTTTTCTAAGCGGAGTCGCCCCTCGGCATTGATTTCTAATTTATTTCAGCAATACAAAATTTCTCAGTGAAAATTCATCTGTAGGACCAGTCCCACCAATTTTTAGGAGCACGACGTAAATTAGAAGAGAAACTAGGCCTAAATTCTTTTCTGGAAATTTACTCCAGTTTACTTATTTTCACATGCATATTCCAGGTACAGGCTTAGTCCATGTACAGAAATAAAGTGCTAAATTTTTCAGGTAATTAATATGAGGGTATAGTAAAAAGGTTGCTAAGGAATTTTTGAGAACTATTTCATTTTTCAATTCAATTTTCTACACCATTTTTGTTTTTAATTTAAAAAAATACTAATTTTAAATTCTTCCACTTAAGTACACATTTAAAATGTGATAGCATTGAAAATTCATAAGGAGAGCAGTTCAAAAATCGGCGAAAATTAACAATTTTCCATGGAATGCCCCTTACTATTGACTTTGACATTGTACTTCTAAGCGAGATTTTTATTCGCCACGCGTAAGCAAAATACTGTAACGATTTTACTGCAATTCCCCTTATTTGCAATCGTCTGCACACGTTCGTATCGCTAAACTGTTGAATAAATAACTCCAATTTTGAATAATGGAAAAATGGCCTTTATTAAAGTACTTCACAATAACACTTATACTTTGCAACGAATAGCTTGCTTAATAACCAAACTGATTGATATCTCAAATGAAACTCTTCTACTGCCCGACAGATTGCGTGCTTAATCAAAACTGCTTGATAGCTCAAATAAAACTGAATTTCAGCGCCTCTATATTTGCTGCCTTTTATACTCTCTGATTTGAACGCTCGCATCTTCTAGCCGCTTCCATTTCCAGAATCTACTAGTTGGCCATCTGCTCTCAAATTTCTCAGCTGTAACTACAATTACACGATTTTATAGCTTCTCTCATTGCATACTTTCAGGAGTATCTCAGATATATGCATGTGGTTGTGCCTTGCTTCTCAGCTGCGTGTACCTACATATGTGTAGATATAATGATTGATTCGTTTATGTAGATACAAGTGACTGTCTGCTTTATTGTTGTTGTGACTTCATTTACTTAGCATCAGACTAGGGATGTGAGTATCACTTAGTGTCACTCATAATCGTCACACTGCCCTCCACCTAAGTATGATCATCCCGATCAGACAAATCTCTCGATCTAAACGCTGCTAGCATCGCCAAATGTACCACTCTTCTATTTCGCGGTTTCCCAATTGCTTGTATGCGGTAGATGACATCACTGATCGTCTTCACAACTCTGTACGGGCCTTTCCAACTGCACCGATATTTGGATGGAACATCTTTCCGCCAGTGAGGGTTGTATAGCAGTACCAAATCTCCCTCCAAGAAACCTTCCGAATTAAAGTTCTTGTCATGCCAGTGTCTGATATTACTACTCATTACCCTGGGCCGTTCCCTCACACTCTGTTGTTTGGCCAATAACTACTTCGTAGAGCTTGCGCTTGACGGATTGGCTTCGCATAATCAGTATCGTTCCCACGTTTCACAACAGTAGTGCGCTCCGGCTTGAAACTACCTTCGCATTCTTTCTGGGAAATTCGTTGCTTCGATTTTGTACGTCCATTAGGTTTTGTCAATGCCAGTGTTTCTCTCGCAGGTACTTTTGATTTTGCTTTATTTGGCCCATTCGATCTATCAACTTTTGCCCTTGACTTTCGTCGTCTTTGTCGAGTCTTTTCCACTAGTACTCGATTACTACTGAACCCTTTCTGCAAACTGAAGTTAAGTGGTATATCTTGGTTCTTACAACGCATCACCCTCCTCTGCATATCGATCTTGATGTCATGGTCAACCAAGAAGTCCACTCCCAATATGACTCCATCAACGATCTCCGCCACAACGAATTTGTGTAGAACTGTAACCTTTCCGATCAAGACTTCACATACCACTTCTCCCTGGACTTGGTTATACTCGCCAATGACCGTACGCAACCTTGTTCCAGGTAACGGTTTTACTCTCCTGTTAACCAAGTCAGATCGGATTAAGGAATGATATGCGCCCGTATCTACAGTCAGTACACAATCCTTGCTATCCAACTTTCCTTTGACGGCAAGACTGCTCGATTTTCTTCCAATTTGCGACACAGATATCACAGGGCATTCAATAGATGGGGCAAGTTTTCGTTCTTTACATCTGACACGCTCTTGCTCATCTCCTCCAGCTTTGCGTTTACGGCCACCCACATTGTTGGAACTATTAGGACCAAGATCGCAATGACGTGCAATGTGACCGGCTTCCCGCATTTGAAGCATTTGAGAACTCTTCCACTCGGCTTTTGCGATCCTTTCAGCACCTCCAATATTGCGTCTACCCACTCTGGCATTTCTACTTCCACACATCGTGCTTTGAAAACTGGCTTACACAGAAGTGAGGCAGTTTCCTGAGTCAATGCATGTGATACCGTCTCTGCAAATGTTGGCTTTGGGTTTGCGTATGTGGCTCGCTTCGTTTCGACGTCCCGTATGCCATTTATAAAGCTCTGAATTTTTACTCTTTCGGTGTATTCCACGGGTGCGTCGGCATTCGCCAAATCAGCAAGCCTTTCGACATCTGACGCAAACTCCTGCAAAGTCTCATTAGCTTTTTGGTAGCGGTTTTGCAACTCTATTTGATGTATCTGCTTCCTGTGTTCGCTTCCGTATCGCCTCTCTAGAGCGCTCATCAATGTTTCGTAGTTGTTCCGCTCTCCCTCGGGAATAGTCTATAAGATTTCAGCAGCAGATCCTTTCAATGCCACGAATAGTGCAGCAACTTTATCTTCAGCACTCCAGTTGTTCACTGCTGCGGTCTTCTCAAACTGAATCTTAAACACCTGGAAAGGAACAGAGCCGTCAAAAGATGGTGTTTTTACCTTCGGGTTGCTCGCTGGCACAGCTCGGCGGTTAAGTTGTAACTGCTCCATACGACCTTTTAACGCTTCTATTTCGGCATCAATTTTGTCCTCAAGTTATAAATTTTCGCAGCCTGCTCTTCCAGTTTCACAAAGAGCTTCGATGATACCTGTTCCGAAATTTGTGCCAACATTTCAGATATACGTGCCTCTTGCGCTTCCAGTTGAGATGCCAAATATGTCTTCTGTTCTTCCAATTGCGATGTTATACGTGTCTCCTGTGATTCAATCTTCGCTGTTATACGGTTCTCCTGCGATTCTAGTTGAGATGACATTTCTTAAATGCGTGCCTCCTGTGCCTCCATCTTGGATGTTACTGTCGACATTTGTGCAGATATTGCAGCTAATATTGTGTTCAAGTCTGTGTTCGCCATTGGCTGCGGTGTTTCGTTTTTCTCCTCAATCTTGGTTGTTGTCTCGTCGCCATCAAGATGAAAGACATATTCTTCCACATTAATTCCTTCTCCTTCCATTGCCTCTCGTAGTCTTGCCTGAAGTTTGAGTTTATTGCCTGTTGTATTCAATCCACGGTCTCCAACTCCTTCTTCAGTTGCTGGATCTTCAATTCACTGAACTTTGCCATGTCCTTGTTGTCCTCTGGAATTTATTCAACAATTCCTCTTCCGACACCAATTGTAACGATTTTACTGCAATTCCCCTTATTTGCAATCTTCTGCCCACGTTCGTATTGCTAAACTGTTTAATAAATAACTCCAATATTGAATAATGGAAAAATGGCCTTTATTAAAGTACTTCACAATAACACTTATACTTTGCAACGAATAGCTTGCTTAATAACCAAACTGATTGATAGCTCAAACGAAACTCTTCTATTGCCCGACAGATTGCGTGCTTAATCAAAACTGCTTAATAGCTCAAATCAAACTGAATTCCAACGCCTCTATATTTGCTGCCTTTTATACTCTCTGATTTCAACGTTCTAGGCGCTTCCATTTCCAGAATCTACTAATTGGCCATCAGCTCTCAAATTTCTCAGCTGTAACTACAATTGCACGATTTTATAGCTTCTCTCATTGCATACTTTCAGGAGTATCTGAGATAGCGGTACAGAAACAGTTTAAATTATTGGTAAGAAAAATCTTCGACTGAAAAAGGAAATTGTTTACTTTAGGGTACAACTACTAAAACTCGTCCAAAAATATCGGGAGAGGTGTCAAAGGACGCGTCTTGATCCATGGACCACGAATCCGAAAGCGGAAATCAGACATTTTATTTCTTTTCGGAGACATTTGCACACAAACCCGAAAATTTTCATGTGGTTGTTGTGATTTTGATGATTTTGTGGTACCCACAAGAAAAACTGTGGGTAAAAGTGTTTTGCGCGGATATAGTTTTGGTCTCCAAACCGGTGTTGGACCCACCCAGGGTAATTTTTATAAGCGCTGCCGAATGCCGCCAATGCAGAAAGGCGTTCTGCGCAAAAATACTATGGATCCCACCCCCGGTTTCGGAGCGCTACGGAGCCATTTTTCGGTTTTTTGGCAATATCTTTTCACAGACATATAATTTTTAATTTCCGCTTTCGGATTCGCGATCCTGGGTCCAAAGTGCGTCTTTTCACAACTCTCCCGATATTTTTGGACGAGTTTTAGCAGTTGTACCCTAAAGCAAACAATTACCTGAAAAAATATGAAAAAATTGTTTCTTCATAAACTTGAATTACATACATAGATTGCTACAATTTCAACAAATTAAATATGGATATAGACGAAAAATTAATTGAAGAGGTACGGAAAATGCCCATTATATATAATCTGGGCTTGGAGGACTATAAAAACATAAAGAAAAAGGAATTGGCAGGAGGCAGGTCTCCTCTGCTATGCAAAGTGAAGGTTAGTATACATATTTGAGATTTATTTCATCATGAGGTGTAAATTTCAATTTAAAATGTAGAGGAACAATGCAAAAAGCGGTTGAAGGGTTTGCGAAACTCCTGCAAACGAATTAAAAGGTCCCAGCTGCTTGCTTCGGGTAGTGGCGCCCCAAGTCCGAAAAGTAAATGGCGCTATATGGAAGCCATGTCATTCCTGGATAATGTACAAGCATCCCGAAGGTAACTAAAGAAAAAACCTATACAATTTAATTTGATACATTAAAAATAAACTTTTGTAGCACAATCGGTAATGAAAGTGATGCTGAAAGTGAAAGCACCAGTATCATTTCCCCATCATCAAAGGACTCAACGCAACCACCACACAAAAACGATTCTCCACGGCCTAGCGCAAGGGCACGAAAAGTGAGTTCATTGTACTTATGCATTTTACGGTGTAAACTTTATTAAGAAAGTAAAAATTTTATTTTACAGGAAACTCAGCAAAAGTTTAACGATTTTCTGGAACTTGCTTCTCAAAGCATTAAAAATACTTGCTCTGCGTTTTGTACTCAAGAAAAAGAATTGGACTCTACATTTCTACATTTTCAAACTTTGGCCAGCAAAATAAAGGAGTCCGGAATTCCGAAGAACGTTGCAAACGAAATTGAGGCTAAAGTGTCGGCACTGGTATTCTATGAAATTGAAAACCACCTAAATAACTTGTAAATTTTTAACGCAGTGCTTCCAAAAAGGCAAAAGTAAAACCACCTGGGCAGAAATATTTATTTTCTTATACCTTTTCTCCACTAGAACGAAAATCGAGTTATGAAAGTATCCGGACACCTTTAAAATCTTAATTGTGTATAAAATCTGGGTTTCTTACCATTAGCCCATTCATAAGACTTTTGGATATAGATAGATTTTCAATTTCTTGCAGGTTATATAAATAAATGACCCGCTCTTCCCACTTTTCAAAAAAACTTGAAATATATCCAACTAAGTTAAAGGCTTATTAGTGGTCTAAGGGCGTACGAAAACCAGTTTTTACGCATAATTCAAAAAACGGCGCTTGGCCGTGGAGAATCGTTTTTGCGAGGTGGTGGGGTTGAGTCCTTTGATGATGGGGTAATAACACTGGTACTTTCACTTTCATTACCGATTGTGCTACAAAAGTTTATTTTTAATGCTTGTACATTATCCAAGAATGACATGGCTTCAACCTGCCTCCATGCCAATTCCTTTTTCTTTAATTTTTATAGTCCTCAAAGCCCAGATTATATACATACTAGCCTTTACCCGCGGCCCCGTCCGCAAGGAAAATTTTAAATATATGGGCTATTCGCGTTAGCCTGCTTATTATCTGTTTAAAATTTTGTTTTCTGTCTAATGCATTTTATTTTTGTAATTGAGTAAAAAAAAGAACTAAATGAGCTGATAACCTGATAGGATCCCAAATGATCCCGAAATTATCCAGAAAAAGCTACGAAATGACCCCAACGCTATCGCGCACGGATCCCGAAAACCATCCAGAAATGCCCCGAAAGGGTCTCCAAAAGTTCCCCGAATAGTCCCAAAAAACCCGAAATGAGAGCGACACGATGCTAGACGTATGTAGAGAACCACACAGAAATGATCCCTGAAGGTGTTCCAAAATGATCCCGAAAAGGTTCCGAAATGACCCTGACGCGCTCCCGGGCGGATCTCAAAAACCATCCAGAAAATATCCAGGAAGGGTCCCTAAATTATCCCGACTAACTCCAGAAAAAGTTCCGAAATGGCTCCGAGAGGATCCACGATGGATCGCGAAAATCATACGGAAATGATTCCGGAAGGAGTCCAAAATGATCCCGAAATAGTCCGGAATTGACCCAGATGGGATCCCGCACAGTTCCAGAAATGATCCCGGAAGGGTGCCAAAACTATCCCGGAAAAGTAACAAAAAATCCCGAAATAGCTCCTACGGCATCCCGGACGGATCCAGAAATGATCTCGGAAGGGTCCCCAAATGATCCCAAAATGGTCCCGAAATGACCCTGATGGATCCGGCAAACCATCAAGAAATTATGCCGAAAGGGTCCCAAAATGATCCCGAAATAATACAGAAAAAGTCACGAAACGACCCCTAGAGGATCCCCAAATGATCCCGTATTAGCCCCGAAAAGGTCCCGAAATAACCCCGACGGGATCTCGGACAAATCCCAAAAACCATCCAGAAATGATGCCGGAAGGAATCCCAAATGATTCCGTAAAAGTCCCGCATTGATTCCGACGGGATCCCGAACGGATACCGAAAATCATCCAGAAGTGATGCCGGAAAGGTCCTCAAATGATCACCTAATAGTACCGAAATGACCCTTAAGGGGTCATGGACGGATCCCATAAACCATCCAGAAATGATCCCGATATAGGCCCGAAAAAGTCCCGAAATGTCCCTGACGGGATCTCGAACGCACCCCTAAATGACCCTGACGGGATCCCGGACAGATCCCGAAATCAATCCAGAAATGATCTTGGGAGGGACCCCAAATGATCCCGAAAAAGTCCCGCAATGATTCCGAGGGGATCCTGATCGGATACCGAAAACCATCCAGAAGTGATGCCGGAAAGGCCCTCAAATGATCACCTAATACCAAAATGACCCTGACGGCATCCCGGACTGATCCCAAAATCCATCCAGAAATGATCTTGGGAAGGTCTCAAAATTATCCCGAAATAGTCTCGGAAAAGTTCAGAAATTACCCTGACGGGTTCCCGGACGAATCCTGAAAGCCATCTCTAAATGATCCCGAAAAAGTCCCGAAATGACCCTGACTGGACCCCGAAAGGATCCCGAAAACTATCCAGAAATGATGCCGGAAATGTCCTCAAATGGTCACCTAATAGTTCCGAAAAGACCCTGACGGGATCCCGAACGGATCGCGACAACTATCTAGAAATGATGCCGAAAGGGCCCGCAAATGATCCCGTATTAGTCGAGAAAAAGTCCCGAAATGAACCCGACGGGATGCCGGACGAATCCCAAAAACCATCCAGAAATGATGCCGGAAGGGTCCCCAAATGATCCCGAAATAAAACAGAAAAAGTCACGAAACGACCCCTAGAGGATCCCCAAATGATCCCGTATTAGCCCCGAAAAAGTCCCAAAATGACCCTGACGGGATCCTGAGCGGACACCGAAAACCATCCAGAAGTGATGCCGAAAAGGTCCTCAAATGATCACCTAATAGTCCCAAAATGACCCTGACGGCATCCCGGACAGATCCCGAAATCCATCCAGAAATGATCTTGGGAGGGTCCCAAAATTATCCCGAAATAGTCTGGGAAAAGTCCAGAAATTACCCTGACGGATCCCGGACGAATCCTGAAAACCAATCTTAAATGATGCCGAAAAAGTCCCGAAATGACCCTGATGGGACCCGGAAAGGATCCCGAAAACTAACCGGAAATGATGCCGGAAAGGTCCTCAAATGATCTCCCAATAGTTCCGAAAAGACCCTGACGGGATCCCGAACGGATCCCGACAACTATTCAGAAATGATACCGAAAGGGCCCGCAAATGA
Organism: Eurosta solidaginis; assembly: GCF_040869045.1. Taxonomy (NCBI): domain Eukaryota; kingdom Metazoa; phylum Arthropoda; class Insecta; order Diptera; family Tephritidae; genus Eurosta; species Eurosta solidaginis. Next base: position 31,165,382 of record NC_090323.1, read on the forward strand.
TCCCGTATTAGTCGAGAAAAAGTCCCGAAATGACCCCGACGGGATGCCGGACGAATCCCAAAAACCATCCAGAAATGATGCCGGTAGGTATCCCAAATGATCCCGAAATAATCCCGAAATTACCTCGTCGGCATCCCGGACGGATACCAAAAATTATCCAGAAATGATGCCGGAAAGGTCCACAAATGATCCCCTAATAGTCCCGAAATTACCCTGATGGGATACCGGACGGATCCCGAAAACCATCCAGAAATGATGCCGGAAGAGCCCCCAAATGATCCCGAAAAAGTCCCCAAATGACCCCGACGATATCCCGGACGGATCCCGAAAACCATCCAGAAATGATGCCGGAAGAGCCCCCAAATGATCCCGAAAAAGTCCCCAAATGACCCCGACGAGATCCCGCACGGATCCCGAAAACCATCCAGAAATGATGCCGGAAGAGCCCCAAATGATCCCGAAAAAGTCCCCAAATGACCCCGACATACTCCAGAAAAAGTTCCGAAATGGCTCCGAGGGAATCAACGACGGATCGCGAAAACCATACAGAAATGATTCCGGAAGGATCCCAAAATGATCCCGAAATAGTCCGGAAATGACCCAGATGGGATCCCGCACAGATCCAGAAATGATCCCGGAAGGGTCCAAAAACTATCCCGGAAAAGTAACAAAAAATCCCGAAATGGCTCCTACGGCATCCCGGACAGATCCAGAAATGATCTCGGAAGGGTCCCCAAATGATCCCAAAATGGTCCGAAATGACCCTGATGGATCCGGAAAACCATCAAGAAATTATGCTGGAAGGGTCCCCAAATGATCCCGAAATAAAACAGAAAAAGTCACGAAACGACCCCTAGAGGATCCCCAAATGATCCCGTATTAGCCCCGAAAAAGTCCCAAAATGACCCTGACGGGATCCCGAAAGGATTCCGAAAACAATACAGAAATGATGCCGGAAAGGTCCTCAAATGATCCCCTAATAGTCCCGAAATGACCGTGACGGGATCCCGACAACTATCCAGAAATGTTGCCGAAAGGGTCCGCAAATGATCCCGTATTAGTCGAAAAAAAGTCCCGAAAGGACCACGACGGGATCCCGGACGAATCCCAAAAACCATCCAGAAATGATGCCGGTAGGTATCCCAAATGATCTCGAAATAGTCCCGAAATGACCTCGTCGGCATCACGGACGGATCCCGAAAATTATCCAGAAATGATGCCGGATGAGCCCCAAAATGATCCCGAAAAAGTCCCCAAATGACCCCGACGAGATCCCGGACGGATCCCGAAAACCATCCAGAAATGATGCCGGAAGAGCCCCCAAATGATCCCGAAAAAGTCCCCAAATGACCCCGACGATATCCCGGACGGATCCCGAAAATCATCCAGAAATGATGCCGGAAGAGCCCCCAAATGATCCCGAAAAAGTCCCCATATGACCCCGACGAGATCCCGCACGGATCCCGAAAACCATCCAGAAATGATGCCGGAAGGGTCCCCAAATGATCGCGAAATAGTCCCGAAATGATTCCGGAATAGTCCCGAAAATGTTCCAAAATAACCCCGACGGGATCGCGGACGGATCCCGAAAACTATACAGAAATGATCCCGGAAGGGTCCCAAAATGATCCCGAAATAGTCCCGAAATTACCCCGGCGTAATCCCGGACCGATCCCGAAAACCATCCAGAAATGATCCCGGAAGGGTCTCGATATGACCCTTACGGGATTACAAATAAGGTGAAGCTAATTATAAAACCATGTTAATAAGGCAGCAGGCGCATTGGAGCGAATAAAAAGTTACATAGAAACATACAGGTAAAGCTAATAAAAGCGTGCTAATAAAAACAATTGATGGAGGGCGGATGGCGGGAGTAGAGGAGAGGACCACTGATCGTTCCTCCAAGATTGTCTAGATCTCGTTCTGTATGTACCAGATACCAAAAACTATTGATTTAGGAGAAAATTTATATTGAGTTATAACAATTTATAGATTTTACACCAGAGGGGGAGATAAAGGGGGGCGGGCGGAGGGTGTCACTGCTTACTTTGTAAGCCCTCGACTTATTTGATCCCTTGAGTCTGTGATATTGGTGAAGGCCAGTATACGTAAAGTTATAATGTGTAAAAATTATTGAAAAATAACTTCTCGAAGGGGTCGTGGGACCCCCACCCCTCTTTCCATGTTCGAAAAAAATTTCGCTAGTAGACTACTGTCTGTGTCCCAAATTTCATCAAAATCCGTGTAGCCATTCTGGAGTGATTCAGTCGCAAAGACGAAAAAATATAATAATTAAATTATAACTGTTCCTAGGGGGCGGAGACCACGCCCCTTTTGAAAAATATATAGCTAGTAGATCCTTCTAGACTATTGGCTATATGTGTGCAAAATTTCATCCAAATCGGTCCAGCCGTTCTTGCGTGATTGAGTCACAAAGACAAACGTCTGGACAAACATCCAAACATCCAAACATCTAAACATCCAAACATCTTCACATCCAAACTTTGCCATTTATAATATACTAGCCTTTACCCGCGGCCCCGTCCGCAAGGAGAAAATTAAATATATGGGATATTCACGTTAGCCTGCTTATCAAATTATCTGTTTAAAAAGATGTTTCTGTCTAATACATTTTATTTTTGTAATTCAGTAAAAAAAGAACTAAATGAGCTGATAACCTGATAGGATCCCCAAATGATCCCGAAATTATTCAGAAAAATCCACGAAATGACCCCGACGCTATCGCGGACAGATCCCGAAAACCATCTAGAAATGCCACGGAAGGGTCTCCAAAAGTTCCCGGAATATTCCCAAAAACCCCGAAATGACAACGACACGATTCTAAACTTATCGAGAGAACCACAAAGAAATGATGCCTGAAGGGTACGAAAATGATCCCGAAATAGTCCCGAAAAAGTTCCGAAATGACCCTGACGGGCTCCCGGACGGTTCTCAAAAACCATCCAGAAAATATCCAGGAAGGGTCCTTAGGGGATCCACGACGGATCGCGAAAACCATACAGAAATTATTCCGGCAGGGTCCCAAAATGATCCCGTATTAGTCCCGAAAAAGTCCTGAAATGACCCCGACGGGATCCCAGACGGATTCCGAAAACTATCCAGAAATGATGCCGGAAAGATCCTCAAATGATCCCCTAATAGTCCCGAAATGACCCTGACGGGATCTCGAACGGACTCCTAAATGACCCTGACGGGATCCCGGACAGATCTCGAAATCCATCCAGAAATGATCTTGGAAGGGCCCAAAAAATCCCGAAACAATCTCTGAAAAGTCCAGAAATTACCCCGACGGGATCCCGCACGGATCCCAAAAACTATCCAGAAATGATCCCGAAATGACCGAAAACCATCCAGAAATTATACCGGAAGGGACCCCAAATGATCCCGAAACCATACAGAAATGATGCCGGAAAATACCCCAAATGATCCGAAAGGGTCCCCAAATGATCCCGTATAAGTCGAGAAAAAGTCCCGAAATGACCAAGACGGGATCCCGGACGGATCCCGAAAACCATCCAGAAATGATGCCGAAAGCGTCCCCAAATGATCCCGTATTAGTCGAGAAAAAGTCCCGAAATGACCCCGACGGGTTCCCGGACGGATCCCGAAAAGCATCCAGATATGATGCCGAAAGGGTCCCCAAATGATCCCGTATAAGTCGAGAAAAAGTCGCGAAATGACCAAGACGGGATCCCGGACGGATCCCGAAAACCATCTAGCAATGGTGACGGAAGCTACCCTAAATGATCCTGTATTAGTCGAGAAAAAGTCCCGAAATTATCACGACGGGATCCCGGACGGATCCCGAAAACCATCTAGAAATGATGCCGGAAGGTACCCCAAATGATCCCGAAATAGTCCCGAAATGGCCCCGACGTGATCCCGGACGGATCCCGAAAACCATCCAGAAATGATGCCGAAAGCGTCCCCAAATGATCCCGTATTAGTGGAGAAAAAGTCCCGAAATGACCCCGACGGATTCCCGGACGGATCCCGAAAAGCATCCAGATATGATGCCGAAAGGGTCCACAAATGATCCCATATAAGTCGAGAAAAAGTCCCGAAATGACCAAGACGGGATCCCGGACGGATCCCGAAAAGCATCCAGATATGATGCCGAAAGGGTCCCCAAATGATCCCGTATAAGTCGAGAAAAAGTCCCGAAATGACCCCGACGGGTTCCCGGACGGATCCCGAAAAGCATCCAGATATGATGCCGAAAGGGTCCCCAAATGATCCCGTATAAGTCGAGAAAAAGTCCCGAAATGACCATGACGGGATCCCGGACGGATCCCGAAAACCATACAGAAATGATGCCGAAAAGGTTCCCAAATGATCCCGTATAAGTCGAGAAAAAGTCCCGAAATGACCATGACGGGATCCCGGACGGATCCCGAAAACCATACAGAAATGATGCCGAAAAGGTTCCCAAATGATCCCGTATAAGTCGAGAAAAAGTCCCGAAATGACCATGACGGGATCCCGGACGGATCCCGAAAACCATCTAGCAATGATGCCGGAAGCTACCCCAAATGATACCGTATTAGTCGATAAAAAGTCCCGAAATTACGCCGATGGGATCCCGGACGGGTCCAGAAAACCGTCTAGAAATGAAGCCGGAAGGTACCCCAAATGATCCCGAAATAGTCCCGAAATGACCCTGATTGGATCCTGGACGGATTCCGAAAACCATCTAGCAATGATGCCGGAAGGTACCTTAAATGAACCCGTATTAGTCGAGAAAAAGTCCCAAAATTACCCTGAAGGAATCCCGAACGGATCCCGAAAACCATACAGAAATGATGCCGAAAAGGTTCCCAAATGATCCCGTATAAGTCGAGAAAAAGTCCCGAAATGACCATGACGGGATCCCGGACGGATCCCGAAAACCATACAGAAATGATGCCGAAAAGGTCCCCAAATGATCCCGTATTAGAAGCGAAAAAGTCCCGAAATGACCCCGACGGGATCCCGAACGGATCCCGAAAACCATCCAGAAATGATGCCGGAAGAGCCCCCAAATGACCCCGGAAGAGCCCCCAAATGATCCCGAAAAAGTCCCCAAATTACCCCGACGAGATCCCGGACGGATCCCGAAAACCATACAGAAATGATGCCGAAAAGGTCCCCAAATGATCCCGTATAAGTCGAGAAAAAGTCTCGAAATGACCATGACGGGATCCCGAACGGATCCCGAAAACCATACAGAAATGATGCCGAAAAGGTCCCCAAATGATCCCGTATTATTCGAGAAAAAGTCCCGAAATGACCCCGACGGGATCCCGGACGGATCCCGAAAACCATCGAGAAATGATGCCCGAAGGGTCCCCAAATGATCGCGAAATAGTCCCGAAATGATCCCGGAATAGTCCCGAAAATGTCCCAAAATAATCCCGACGGAATCCCGGACGGATCCCGAAAACTATACACAAATGATCCCGGAAGGGTCCCAAAATAATCCCGGAATAGTGCCGAAAAAGTCCAGAAATGACCCCGCCGGGATCGCGGACGGATCCCGAAAACCATCCAGAAATGATCCCGGAAGGATCTCGATATGACCCAAACGGGATTACAAATATGGTGAAGATAATTATAAAACCATGTTAATAAGGCAACAGGCGCGTTGGAGCGAATGAAGAGTTACAAAGAAACATACAGGTAAAGCTAATAAAAGCGAGCTAATAAAAACAATTGAAGGAGGGCGGATGGCGGGAGGAGAGTACCACTAATCGTTTTTCCAAAATTGTTTAGATCTCGATCTGTATGAGCCAGATACCAAAAATTATTGATTTTAGGACAAAATTTACATTGAGTTATAACAATTTATAGATTTTGCACGAGAGGGGAAAGGAGGAGGGGGGGCGGCGGAGTGTTTCACTGCTTACTTTGTAAGCCCTCGACTTATTTGACCCCTTGTGTCTGTGATATTGGTGAAGGCCAGTATACGTAAAGTTATAATGAGTAAAAATTATTAAAAAGTAATTGCTCGAAGGGGTCGTGGAACCCCCACCCCTCTTTCCATGTTCGAAAAAAATTTCGCCAGTAGACTACTGTCTGTGTCCCAAATTTCATCAAAATCCGTGTAGCTATTCTGGCGTGATTCAGTCGCAAAGACGAAAAAATATAATAATTAAATTATAACTGTTCCTAGGGGGCGGAGACCACGCCCATTTTGAAAAATATATAGCTAGTAGATCCTTCTAGACTATTGGCTATATGTGTGCAAAATTTCGTCCAAATCGGTCCAGCCGTTCTTGCGTTATTGAGTCACAAAGACAAACGTCTGGACAAACATCCAAACATCCAAACATCCAAACATCCAAACATCCAAACATCTTAACATCCAAACTTTGCCATTTATAATATATATTAGATATTAGATTAGACTAGCCTTTACCCGCGGCCCCGTCCGCAAGGAGAAAAAAAAATATATGTGCTATTCACGTTAGCCTGCTTATCAAGTTATCTGTTTAAAAATTATTTTTGTCTAATGTATTTTATTTTTGTAATTTAGTAAAAAAAAGAACTAAATAAGAAGATAAGCTGAAAGGTACGCTTTCATGAATAGCACAATACAGTTTTCTCGAATTAAAAAAAAAATACATTTTGTTTTTAAATTAAATTAATTGATATGAGAGGGGTGAAATAATTACTACTCATAGAACAAAGGAGTGAAACTACAATTAGCTAAAACCAAAGAGAATTTTTAGATGAAAATAGTGTTGCTTTTCGGGTATTTAGTTGGTTAAAATATTAAAAAAAGTGTAATTATAGTTATAACAGTTCGTTACACGATTCATTGAAAAAACCTAAAAAATTGAACGAAAAAGCTCTGTTAGATTGAAGATAAAACATACCGAATTTTAATTACGAATAATTAGCAGCAAATGCACGGCCATAAAAGCTCATAATATAAAAAGGCATGTGTGCTGAACTACCGGTTGCGAAGAGACCTAAAATGATCCCGGACCCAAGATGATACCAAAATTTCCGGGCAGATCCCGAAAATCATCCAGAAATTAACCAGGAGGGGTACCAAAATGATTCCGAAATAGTCCCGAAAAATTCCTGAAATTACCGTGACGGGATCCCGAAAACCATACAGAATTGATCCCGGAAAAAGTCCGGAAAAAGTCCCGAAAAAACTCCGACGGAATCCCGGACAGATCCCGAAAATCATACAGAAATTATACCGCAAGGGTCCCAAAATGATCCCGAAATAATCCAGAAAAAAGTCCCGAAATAACTCCGACGGGATCCCGGACAGATCCCGAGAATGACCCATAAATTATCCCGGAGGGGTCCCAAAATAATCCTGACGGGATCCTGCAGGGATTCAGAAAATAATCCAGAAATTATCCCTGAAGTATCTATCCTGAAATGATACCGAAATACTCCCAAAAAAGTCCCGAAATGTTTTTGCCGGAACACGATATAGCCCTGAAAAAGTTTCCAAAGTACGCTGACGGGATTCCGTATGGATCCCGAAAAACATCCCGAAATAATGCCGGAAGGGTCTCCAAATGATCTAGAAATAGTCCCGAAAAGTACCCATTTGACCCTGACGGGATCACGAAAACCATCCATGAATCTAGGGGGATCCCCAAATGATCCCGGAAAAGTCCAGAAATAACTCCGACGGGATTCCGGACGAATCCCGAAAATCATTCACAAATTATCCCGAAATGGTCCAAAATTGATCCCAAAATAGTCCCGAAAAAGTCCCGAAATAACTCCGACGGATCCCGGACAGATCCCGAAAATCATGCAGAAATTATCCCGCAAGGGTCCCGAAATGAAGGTACCCCAAATGATCCCGAAATAGTCCCGAAATGACCCCGACGGGATACTGGACGGATCCCGAAAACCATCCAGAAATGATGCCGAAAGCGTCCCCAAATGATCCCGTATTAGTCGAGAAAAATTCCCGAAATGACCCCGACGGGATCCCGGACGGATCCTCAAAACCATATGCCGGAAGGTACCCCAAAGGATCCCGAAATAGTTCCGAAATTAACCTGATGGGATCCCGAACGGATCCCGTAAACCATCTAGAAATGGTGCCGAAAGGTATCTCAAATGATCCCGAAATAGTACCGAAATGACCCTGACGGGATCACGGACGGATCCCGAAAACCATCTAGAAATGATGCCGGAAGGTACCCCAAATAATCCCGGAATAGTCCCGAAATGGCCCTGATTGGATCCCGGACGGATCCCGAAAACCATCTAGCAATGATGCCGGAAGCTACCCCAAATGATCCCGTATTAGTCGAGAAAAAGTCCAGAAATTACCCCGACGGGATCCCGAACGGATCCCGAAAACCATACAGAAATGATGCCGAAAAGGTCCCCAAATGATCCGGTATTAGTCGAGAAAAAGTCCCGAAATGACCCCGACGGGATGCCGGACGAATCCCAAAAACCATCCAGAAATGATGCTGGAAGGGACCCCAAATGATCCCAAAAAAGTCCCGCAATTATTCCGACGGGATCCTGAACGGATACCGAAAACCATGCAGAAGTGATGCCGGAAAGGTCCTCAAATGATCACCTAATAGTCCCAAAATGATTCTGACGGCATCCCGGACAGATCCCGAAATCCATCCAGAAATGATCTTGGGCTGGTCCCAAAATGATCCCGAAATAGTCTCGAAAAAGTCCAGAAATTACCCTGACGGGATCCCGGACGAATCCTGAAAACCAATCTTAAATGTTGCCGAAAAAGTCCCGAAATGACCCTGATAGGACCCCGAAAGGATCCCGAAAACTATCCAGAAATGATGCCGGAAAGGTCCTCAAAAGATCTCCTAATAGTTCCGAAAAGACCCTGACGGGATCCCGAACGGATCCCGACAACTATCCAGAAATGATACCGAAAGGGCCCGCAAATTATCCCGTATTAGTCGAGAACAAGTCCCAAAATGGCCCCGACGGGATGCCGGACGAATCCCAAAAACCATCCATAAATGATGCCGGAAGGGACCCCAAATGATCCCGAAAAAGTCCCGCAATTATTCCGACGGGATCCTGAACGGACACCGAAAACCATCCAGAAGTGATGCCGGAAAGATCCTCAAATGATCACCTAATAGTCCCAAAATGACCCTGACGGTATCCCGGACCGATTCCGAAATCCATCCAGAAATGATCTTGGGAAGGTCCCAAAATGATCCCGAAATAGTCTCGGAAAAGTCCAGAAATTACCCTGACGGGTTCCCGGACGAATCCTGAAAGCCATCCTTAAATGATCCGAAAAAGTCCCAAAATGACCCTGACGGGATCCCGAAAGGATTCCGAAAACAATCCAGAAATGATGCCGGAAAGGTCGTCAAATGATCTCCTAATAGTCCCGAAATGACCGTGACGGGATCCCGACAACTATCCATTCCGAAAGGGTCCGCAAATGATCCCGTATTAGTCGAGAAAAAGTCCCGAAATGACCACGACGGGATCCCGGGCGAATCCCAAAAACCATACAGAAATGATGCCGGTAGGTATCCCAAATGATCCCGAAATAGTCCCGAAATGACCTCGTCGGCATCCCGGACGGATCCCGAAAATTATCCAGAAATGATGCCGGAAAGGTTCCCAAATGATCCCCTAATAGTCCCGAAATTACCCTGATGGGATCCCGGACGGATCCCGAAAACCATCCAGAAATGATGCCGAAAGTGTTCCCAAATGATCCCGTATTAGTCGCGAAAAAGTCCCGAAAAGACCCCGACGGGATCCTGGACGGATCCCGAAAACCACCCAGAAATGATGCCGAAAGGGATCCCAAATGATCCCGTATTAGTTGCGTAAAAGTCCCGAAATGACTCCAACGGGATCCCGGACGGATCCCGAAAACCATCCAGAAATGATGCCGGAAGAGCCCCAAAATGATCCCGAAAAAGTCCCCAAATGACCCCGACGAGATCCCGGACGGATCCCGAAAACCATCCAGAAATGATGCCGGAAGAGCCCCCAAATGATCCCGAAAAAGTCCCCAAATGACCCCGACGAGATCCCGGACGGATCCCGAAAATCATCCAGAAATGATGCCGGAAGGGTCCCCAAATGATCGCGAAATAGTCCCGAAATGATTCCGGAATAGTTCCGAAAATGTCCCAAAATAACCCCGACGGGATCCCGGACGGATCCCGAAAACTATACAGAAATGATCCCGGAAGGGTCCCAAAATGATCCCGAAATAGTCCCGAAAAAGTCCCGAAATTACCCCGGCGTAATCCCGGACCGATCCCGAAAACCATTCAGAAATGATCCCGGAAGGGTCTCGATATGACCCTTACGGGATTACAAATAAGGTGAAGCTAATTATAAAACCATGTTAATAAGGCAGCAGGCGCATTGGAGCGAATAAAAAGTTACATAGAAACATACAGGTAAAGCTAATAAAAGCGTGCTAATAAAAACAATTGATGGAGGGCGGATGGCGGGAGTAGAGGAGAGGACCACTGATCGTTCCTCCAAGATTGTCTAGATCTCGTTCTGTATGTACCAGATACCAAAAACTATTGATTTAGGAGAAAATTTATATTGAGTTATAACAATTTATAGATTTTACACCAGAGGGGGAGATAAAGGGGGGCGGGCGGAGGGTGTCACTGCTTACTTTGTAAGCCCTCGACTTATTTGACCCCTTGAGTCTGTGATATTGGTGAAGGCCAGTATACGTAAAGTTATAATGTGTAAAAATTATTGAAAAATAATTTCTCGAAGGGGTCGTGGGACCCCCACCCCTCTTTCCATGTTCGAAAAAAATTTCGCTAGTAGACTACTGTCTGTGTCCCAAATTTCATCAAAATCCGTGTAGCCATTCTGGAGTGATTCAGTCGCAAAGACGAAAAAATATAATAATTAAATTATAACTGTTCCTAGGGGGCGGAGACCACGCCCCTTTTGAAAAATATATAGCTAGTAGATCCTTCTAGACTATTGGCTATATGTGTGCAAAATTTCATCCAAATCGGTCCAGCCGTTCTTGCGTGATTGAGTCACAAAGACAAACGTCTGGACAAACATCCAAACATCCAAACATCCAAACATCTAAACATCCAAACATCTTCACATCCAAACTTTGCCATTTATAATATATATTAGATATTAGATATTAGAATTAGATAATGGGCATTTTCACACTTGCATGGAAAAAATTATTTCTTTCTAGGTAGTTTTACTTTTGCTGGTACTGTGCTATATCGCGGAAATGGATAGAAGAGAATTTTCCCAACAAAATCAATTTAAATACACAAAAAAAGTTAAAAAAAAATTGAATAATATAAATATGGTAGTGCAACACTTTTTGCTATTTTTTACAAATTACTACCTAAAGTACATACATCTGTGCATTCAAAAATTGCAGCAACAATTTCATCAGCTATGTTATTTTCTTAAATTTTTAAAATTGTATAACGAAAATTTGTAAACCGATTTCATAAACGTTTTCCGATAAATTCGCAAAGTTTTTTAACACAACATTTGCGTATATTTGTTGCTCCTACTTTTGTATTCACAGGTATACATAAACCTGTTGACAAAAACTTTATTTCAAGAACGTTTTTTTATATTATTAATTATTTATATTGTCCAAATGGTTGTAGAACAACTTTTTTCAATTCAAGTTTGTAGTATGAGTACCTGGGGTACAAATGTACTTTTACTTTACAAGACTGTTAAAATTAATAAATTTCATTTCTCAATTCATGTTAAGCACCATGTTTTATTGTATGTTGGCCAAATGCTAGAAATTCGGCAGCACTCCAATCGCTTCCACCGAAAGGAGGTTCCATATTTTTTATTCCCATAGAAATATTCCCCCAATTATTTTCTCTTGGAGAGAACAATAATTGGGGAAAAGGAATTTAAAATTTTCGAAGTAAGCAGATTTGCCAATTGAAATTTTGTTGCGCGTTTCTATTTTTGTTTAACAAATTGAAAATTTTAGTTATAAAATGGTTGACAATTGGGTTTGGACAAGCTATATATTGCGCTGGCAACCTGAAAGGGTTGCCCTACACAACCATTTCTTCCAGGGATAAACGAACAAATTCCTTGAGGGCGCGCTGTTTAACAGGGATGGCGGATATACACGAATATGTGGACCTCGTACTGGATGCAGTCCAAGATGTGGAATTTAAATTAAGTAAGTCATCCGCATTATACAAAATATTTAACATAAACAACACGAAAGTTATATGTTTCGCATATTCAAGTACGCCGCAAACAAGATTTGGAAGATGACAGCCTTGTATTTCATCCCATGATGGCACATCAAATATTTGGTGAATCTGAAAGCATATTCGGATATAAAGGTTTATGTGTGCGTATTTTATACACTGCTGGTCCTCTACATATTTACATATATTGGCATTGAATATGACAGTCCAGATGATGAACTATCAGGCGGAGATATAAAGGCTGATGTAGTTGTGCGACCGATAGCGGGAAAATTACCTGATGGCTGTGTTTTTGTTAATATGGATGAGTTTTTGGAAACACTAGATAAAGCAGATAAGTTTCAACCATTTGGTGAAAAAATAACCGAACAGAGTGTTACTGATGAAGACGGACAAGAGCACTTCTTCGATATATCATTGTGACTATAAGGTGCCGGCATTCTTAAAATTCTTCAGTCGTTTGCAGACATTTATATTATGGTTCGTTGATGCAGCATCCTATATTGATGTTGATGATCCGCAATGGAGCTTCTTTGTATGGTATGTTGACTAAATATGCTACTTCAATAAGTAACTTATATCAATTTGTATATTCCTACAGCTATGAAAAGTATAAAAATAATAATGGTGATTATCAGTCAGCAACCACTGGCTAAACCACTGCATATGAGTACTACGCATATCCTCAACCCATACGACCGCGCATTAGTTAAGTATTAGGGCTACCACCATTCCAGAAACATGGCATTGGCACAAAACTGTCATCGTCACCGAAAAACGCACTTTCATAAACTTCAAAAAAGGAAAGTGGGAAGAATATAAATCTGCAGCAGACAGCAGCTTTGCTGCCCTCCCTATCCCGACTGATGCCCGCCAAGGGGAGCGTGCCTTCCGTAAGGTCATTGAATCCGCCTCGGCACATTTCATTCCCGCCGGGAGAATTCCCGAAATCCGGCCCCACTTCCCGGCGGAGGCCGCGAGCTTAGCGAGGGAACGCGACCTTATAAGACAGCTTAATCCAGGCGACCCCAAAATAAGGGATATAAACCAACGCATCAGATTGCTTGTGGACGAACACAAGCGGGCGAAATGGGAAGAGCACCTAAGAGGTTGTAACCTCTCTACCGGTGTAGGTAAACTTTGGTCCACCGTAAAGTCCTTATCGAATCCGACTAAGCACAAAGACAAAGTTTCTATCGCCTTTGGCGATAAGGTGCTGTCGGATGCGGAAAAATGCGCGAGCGCTTTCTGCCGACAATATATAATGCATCCTACGGTCGACAAAGATAGACGGAGAGCCAATAGACACGCACATAAACACAAATTCAGCGCGTCACCAATCACCATCACCGCTAGAGAGGTTGAGGACGCCATTGGTCGCGCTAAACCATCCAAAGCAGTGGGCCCAGACGGCATAGCCATGCCGATGCTTAAAAACCTAGGGAAAGAGGGTTTCAAATATTTAGCGCATGTCTTCAACCTGTCCCTCTCCACCTTTGCCATACCCGAGAAATGGAAAATGGCCAAGGTGGTCCCGCTACTAAAGCCTGGGAAACCAGCTAACATAGGAGAGTCATATCGCCCGATATCTCTCCTATCGCCAGTGGCAAAGACGCTTGAAGCCATTTTGCTCCCTTATTTCCAAGCACATTTGCAGCTAGACCCTCATCAGCATGGCTTCAGAGAACTCTATAGCACTACCTCCGCGCTAAATGTCATTAGCACCCAGATAAACTGCGGTTTGAATCAATACCCCCATCATAGAACAGTACTCGTAGCGCTAGACCTATCAAAAGCCTTTGATACGGTCAACCATGGCTCATTACTGCAAGACCTGGAAGGGTCTACCCTTCCCCCATGTCTTAAAAGGTGGACCGCAAATTATCTGGGTGGTCGGCAGGCATCGGTGCAATTCAGAAACGAAACATCAAAACCAAGGAGAATTAAACAAGGGGTGCCACAGGGTGGTGTCCTATCCCCACTTTTGTTTAATTTCTACATATCTAAGCTACCTTCACCACCGGAAGGAGTCACAATCGTTTCCTACGCCGATGACTGCACAATAATGGCCACAGGCCCAGGCCCAGAGATCGATGAGCTATGCAATAAAATAAACGGCTATCTCCCTGATCTCTCCAGTTTTTTCGCCTCGCGAAAACTGGCATTGTCACCGACTAAATCTTCCGCGACCTTATTTACAACATGGACGTCCCAAATGTCGACCATATTGAACATCCACGTCGATGGCACTACGCTACCGACTGCCCTACACCCCAAAATCTTGGGTGTGACGTTTGATCAGGATCTACATTTTGGTGCGCACGCAACCGCAATTGTTCCGAGAATTCAGAGCCGTAATAAAATCCTCAAATCCCTTGCTGGCAGTACCTGGGGAAAAGATAAAGAAACGCTCATAACCACATACAAAGCAATTAGCCAGCCGATTACGTGCTACGCGTCACCCATATGGTCGCCAAGCCTAAAAACTACCCACTGGAAGAAACTACAGGCCTGCCAAAATACTGCTCTCAGAATCGCCACGGGCTGTCTTCTTATGTCCCCAGAACACCATCTGCATAATGAGGCGAGAATACTCCCCATCAGGGAGAGAAATGAGATGCTGACCAAACTGTTTCTGTTGAATACCCAGAAACCTGGGCATCCCAACGGACATCTGATTGACGAACCAGCCCCGCCTAGGGGCCTAAGGAGTCATCTCCGTAAGCATTTTGAGGAAATACGGCACCTGAGAACCCAGCCGTATGAAGCGAAAAAACACAAGCAGGTCCTTGGTGAACTCCATAGACAGGCGTCGGACCTTTATGTCGGGAATTGCCCGGTGAATCCAGTACTTGATGAAAAATATCCAGAACTCGCGGAAGAGGAAAGCATACTCCCCAGGGAAACGCGTGTCACTCTTGCTCAACTTCGTTCTGGATACTGTAACAGGTTAAACTCTTACCTATCCAGAATCAACCCCGACATACAAAATGTATGCCCCGCTTGCAATGTGTCCCCACATGACACCAACCATCTCTTTAATTGTAATGTGGAACCAACGCCTCTAACACCCCTTTCCTTATGGTCCACCCCTGTTGAAACGGCAAGTTTCCTTGGACTCCCGTTAGAGGATATTGATGACAATTTGTGATCGGTCGCGGCTATTAGGTGGGGCGAGCATTGCTACAACAACAACAACAACAACAACAAAACTGTCTATAAACATTACTTACCAATCATTAATGTCATTGATATGGCAGTGGAAGTTCCATCGGGTGATTTTCAGCGTTTACGCAACAATATTGATGCTCGTCTGTGTATGGGACTAAAAAGTTTTGGAAGTGATGTCATCAAAAAAGGATTTAACAAAGAAATGGTTCATGAGGCACGCGAAACGTACAAGGTAAACTAATTTAACTAATAACTATTAAAAACCACCTGTTAAACTGATGCTCATCTCTTTCCAGCTAAATTCACGTCAGTGTCGCCGGGTTTATGAAATACTTCGACTTTATTATACAAACATTTATGATAAGGACGATTATCATGCTTATCGTTTAGATGTAAAGCGTCGGTTAAACGCAATTTATTATAAACATAAAAATGATATTAAGAAAATGGAAAAAGCTAAAGTGGATAAGGAATGGTTGAGAGTGCGTTTACCTACACCAAGTCAACGTATGGAGGAATTGCATGAGGAATATGAAAAAGTAGAGAACGCATACAAACAAATTGTTGAAAAGTTACGTGATTAAGCTTATGAACCTAGCAAAGTTTTTGTATGTGTTACAATAAATGATATAGATTTTAAGTGTCATTTAGCTGGTATTGTTCTACATCTGATTATTATTTTTTATGTAATAAAACCTAAATTATTAATGGTACAATAAGAGTTCCGAATCTTTTACCTCCTCCATCTGCTGCGTAGCTTTATATACAGAGAACATGAAAATATAGATACGAAGAAGTTACGATGGTCAATTTGAATCGGTTACAGGAATGTCATGATACTGCCTGGGCTTAGTTGGTTAATATCCCGCAAAAGACGGAGGATGGTTGATTTTTTTCGCTATAACAACAACGATGCCTATTCTGGGTATATCTTTGACAGGATGTTTTGTGTAGACGTCAGCAAGTGAGTGAAATTGCAGATAATATGACCTTTATCACTCTGAATGGGGACGCCCTAAACACGAGTCAGTGCAGGACTTATAAACTACGTCATCGGGGAACCAATGCTTACTTTTGTATCACCTTCTTGCAATCATTTTGAACACCTCACTTTCTTGGCTTTATGAATTTATGGTCAAAAAAGAAAGATAGTAGTCGTGGTGCATAATTTGTCAAAAGCCTTTGACACGGTTATCCAGAACGAAAAACAGGAACGCACACTCCCTAGGGAAACGCGAGTCACTCTAGCTCAACTTCGATCTGGATACTGTAACAGGTTAAACTCTTACAAAACATATGTCCTGCTTGCAATATGTCCCCACATGACACCAACCATCTCTTTAACTGTATTGTGGAACCACTGCCTCTAATACCCCTCTCATTATGGTCCACCCCTGTTGAAACAGAAAATTTCCTTGAACTCCCGTTAGAGGATGTTGATGACAATTTGATTGGGCGAAGCACTGCTACAAGAACAACAACAACATGCCCAGGTGTCTGGGTATTCAACAGGAACTGATTGGTTAGCATTTCATTTCTCTCCCTTAGGGGGAGCTATTCTCGCCTCATTGTGTAGGTGTTGTTCTGGGGACATAAGAAGACAGCCAGTAGCGGTTCTCAGGGCAGTGCTTTGACAGACCTGTTGTTGTTGTTGTAGTGATAAAGTTGCTCCCCGGAGGCTTTGGGGAGTGTTATCGATGTGATGGTCCTTTGCCGGATACAGATCCGGTACGCTCCGGTAACACAGCTCCATTAAGGAGCTAGCCCGACCATCTCGGGAACGATTTATATGGCCACATTAATCCTTCAGGCCATCCCTACCTCCCCACCCCTAAGGTTTGGCGACCATATCGGGGACGCGCATGCAATCGGCTAGCCAATTGCTTTGCAAGTGATAATGAGCGTTTCTTTATCTTTTCCACAAGTAATGCCAGCAAGAGATTTGAGGAGTTTATTACGGCTCTGATAAGATAATGCTCGGTATTACTTGTAAAGATAGAGAACATCACCATTTCCCCCTTCGTGGTTCATTCGGTGAGCGTAATTGATGCCATAAAGCGGTTAGTTGCAAAGAACAGAAGTATTTAAAGTAAAGACAAAATAATCAACTCAATATTTGGTTTTTGTCGAGGCATGAAAACCTGGATTGTTCGTCGGCAACTTGCCAGGAGCATGAATGAACAAAAAGCAAAATGTCCGGGAATCAAGTTTTAAAGTTAGCTATTTTCAGAAAATCTAGAATTTTTTCATATTCGCTTTACTAAAGCCCAAAAAATGTAGTTGTCTATAGTATAAGCTTTCGGGATTTTAATATAGAACATTCACTGATGAAACCAGTGAAATTGAAAAAACACGCATTTATACTTCTGACAAGAGAACGACGATATAATTTTGAAAAGCTTGTTGCCTATAATTCCCTTTGCTGCACTTTTTTTTAGAAAGTTGTATTTAAAAATTCTTTAAGGCTGTTTCGTAATTCAAAAGCATGAGAGGAAGAACGGTTTACAACTCTCTGTTGGAACGACTCCAAGGATTTATTTCGCCTCTCCATTGTCCAGAAATTTCGCGGTTATGTTCATTTCGATCCACCAATTCTATCATGTTGTAGCATTAAAAAGTTATGTAGAACCAATGTAGCTAAAACAATTGTATATGCATTCTTTGGACAAGCCGATAATGTTGTAAGTAGTATTCGCCAGCGACTTGCCAGAATGCCGAATGTATTCTCAATATGTACTTCTAGCCTTGGACAATACAATATTGTACTTCTCCTTATCATCACTTAAATGTATACCCGGAAAAGGACGCATTAAATTTGTTTTAAGCGGAAATGCGTTATCCCCAACAAAGTAATATGGAAAATTAATAGCTGTTCCTGGCAAATTGGTAGGGTGAGGGATTTCTAATGTTCCATTCAATATTTTGTTTCCAAAGGAACTTCGGGCAAAGACTCCACCATCACTCTTACCTCCCAAAGCACCAATGTCTACATATGTAAAGAGGTAGTTTGCATCACATGCTGCCATAAGAACGATGCTATGAGTCTTTTTATAATTGAAATACAAGGCCCCACTCTTAGATGGGCGTACAATATTGATGTGTTTACCATCAATAGCTCCTAAGCAATTCGGCATTTCTGTCTTAATATAGAAATTTTCGGCAATTATGGCAAGTTCTGCTCGGTTCGGAGGTGATAAGTATACGATATGTAGCTCATCCCAAATGGCATCGCATGTTTCGTATATAACTTTCTTTACAGTTGACACACCTATCTTAAAAGTCCAAGCTAGAAGATTATAATTACAGCCTTGAGCTAAGAACCTAAAAATATATGTTAAAATTATCCACATATACATATATAAAAGTAGTATGTATTGCCTTTTACAAAGACTCAACTAACAAACATACATCAATGTCATAGCCAGGCGCGTTTCTGGACATATTGCTTTTCTGTTCGAGAAGCGACGCAATTTCTCCTTAAGTAGCGTCAATAACAAATTAAAGTTTTCTGTGCTCATCCGCGTTACTTTAAAAAAATGCTCTTTATCTTTTTCCTGCAACTGTTCGAAGCATGTCTTGAAAAATCCCTCTTCTTCTCGCGTCAGGTTCACAGGGCGAACTCACCATCGTCTATTTTTGCACATCATAAATATTTCATTTGCTAAATAAGTGATGTGGGATATCTTAGCAATAGTAGCCACAAAATTGCTGATATTTTGCACAAATTCGCTCATTTTATTCTCCCTTCACTTTTTTTTGGGATTTGGTTTCGTGGAAGTGTCTATATATAAATTTAATTACAATTCCAAGAACGTTGAGCTCCACCAGTTTCCAATGGTAATACCAGAGCCCAGAACCATGTGTAGCAGCTTGCTATTTAGAGTATAATGAATTTGTTGATTGTAGAATGATTCATGTAGCCGACTTTTTAATTTATTTGCAGAATTTCAATCGCAGCTTGCTATTTAGAGTATAATGAATTTGTTGATTGTAGAATGATCGTAGAAATATATCAGATTTATACAGTATACAGAACGAGTTATTTTATTTCCATTAATTCATGTAGCTGACTTTTTAATTTATTTGCAGAATTTCAATCGCAGCTTGCTATTTAGAGTATAATGAATTTGTTGATTGTAGAATGATCGTAGAAATATATCAGATTTATACAGTATACAGAACGAGTTATTTTCATAGTGTACCTATACAAGTGTGTTCACTAAGCGATAAACGTCAAAACTACAAACAGCCTCGCTCACCTGATGCAAATCTCAGGTCTAGGGTTGCATTTTTGGTACGTAAGAGTACCAAGCCGAAAGCAAGCAAGGAGCGTTGTCGCCGGGTGCTACACCGAAGCTTTGCAAAAAGAACTCCGACAGCAAGGCTCAAACGGGCACACCATTATTAAGTGAGCTAATTAAGCAGGCGTCAGCTGCGTTAAATCAGCAAAACCCCCCTGGAGAAAAAAAGATGACCAAGCTAGGCAAGGCGATTGAGGACTTGATGCAGTTCTTCATAGGGCGTAATAATATACACGCGGAAATCAAGCGCTTGGCCTCCGTAATAAAAGTGCTGTACATCGAGTCGGCCCTAGAGGTAAAGAATTTAGAACATAAATTGCGTGCAAGCGAATGCGCCAAGGATAGAAGTCCATCACCCCCAGGAAAGCGACCGAGGAATAATTCGTACTCGACCAAGGAGAACAACGTGGTAAAACCCACTACTACACTAAAAGATGTCTTACCAGGGCACGTGGGTGGTCACAAACGACGGCAAGAAACGCAAGAGAAGACGGAGCGAAAAGAGGAAACTGCAGCCCAAAAGACGGGAGAGTGGCAGTTAGCCAAAAAGAAGAGCAAGAAAAAATCACTTAAGGCTAGGCCGGATGCAATCATCATTTCCAAGGCGGGGGATGCGACGTACGCCGACATATTGCGTAAAGTGAGAAGATGCGACGAATTAAAATCCCTGGGTGATGACGTCAAAACGATTAGAAGAACGGCGAAAGGAGAGCTGTTACTAGAGCTGAAAAAATCGCAAGATGGGAAAACAAGCGCGTACCAAGCAGAAATTGAAGCGGTACTAAAGGACTCGGCTAAAGTTATAACAAAGTCCCAAATGGTCACGCTACAGTGCAGAGATCTCGATGAGATTACTACGCCCGAGGAGATTTGCAACGCCCTCCACCAGCAATGCAACATCAAACTTCCAGATGTGGCTGCCATAAAAAGCATACGCACAGGGTACAGTGGCACGAAGTCGGCACTTATAAGCCTTACAGCGGATGATGCCAAGGTGGTTCTTAATACGCAAAGAATCCGGGTAGGATGGGTTTCCTGCCGAATTAGAGAGCTCAAGCAAGAAAAACGCTGTTATAGGTGCTGGGGCTACGGGCATATAGCTCAGAAATGTAAGGAGACTGTAGATAGGTCCAGCCTATGCAGGAAATGCGGCCAGGAAGGTCATAAGGCTGCAAGTTGCGAAAATGCACCGAAATGCGCGCTATGTGGGGGACAACATTCAGCAGGCAGTTTTAAATGCCCATAACGAGAGGGCAGCAAAATGACTGTCTCATGAGGGTATTGCAGCTCAATTTAAACCATTGCGAGGCAGCCGAAGAGCTATTATCCCAAACAGTCTATGAAGGAGGATATGATATAGTGGTACTCTCTGAACAATACAAAAATCGCCAGGAGCAGGGTTGGCTCTCAGATTCAGCAGGGAAAGCCTCAATTAGGGCACCAGGGAAATTTCTCCCACAGGAAATTATGACGCCAACGGTAGCAGGATTCACGTGGGCAAAAATCAACGGTATATACGTCTTCAGTTGCTATGCCCCTCCGAGCATGACCATCGCCGAGTTCGAAGACATGATATACGGGATCACCATTGAAGCACGAGGTAAACACCCGCTTTTAGTGTGTGGAGACTTCAATGCATGGTCATCTGTGTGGGGAAGTAGACGAACCAACGAAAGAGGGAGAGTTCTCCTCGAAAGCCTTACTTCTTTGAGGCTAGAACTCCTAAATGAACCAGGGATATATACCTTCGATACAGGTACCAGACGATCCATTATAGATCTCACCTTCGCTAGCAGCGAAATAGCAAGACGAGCAAAATGGTCCATAAGCAACGTATACACACACAGCGACCATAAAGCTATTAGCGTAGAGCTGCTCGAAACTCCACGAACGGTAGCAGCAAGACATCGACAAAGTAGGAAATGGAAACAGCACCTTTTCGAACCACAAATATTTGACATTATCTGGAAGGACGCCATAGTACGAGAATCGCATGCGGAAGACCAGTCGGTTCAAATCACTAAGTTGCTATGTATTGCATGTGATGCTGCCATGCCCAGAAGTCGCGGAAAAGCACAGCGCACTCCGGTATATTGGTGGAATGACGAAACTGCGGAAGAGCGTAGAAAATGCCACAAAGCACGAAGAATAGCGCAGAGGGCACGCTCATCACCACGATATGCAGAGCTACACAGCACCTATGTCGCACAAAGAAAGGTACTTAAAAATGCCATAAAAAAGAGCAAGAAGTTATGCTTTAGGGAACTGCTGGATAATGTCGACCTAGATCCTTGGGGATCAGCCTACAGAACTGTGATGGCCAAAGTTAAAGGACCGATATCACAGCAACCTACGTGCCCGATACTGATGAATATTATTGTTGAAACACTTTTCCCGGCGCAAGATCGTTGGACTTATCCAAGCGAGGATCTAGAAAGTACGGAAATTCCGCAAATTACAGAGCAAGAGGTGCTGGACGCTGCAAAAAGAGTTGCTGATAACAAATCCCCAGGACCCGAGGAAGTACCAAACATAGCCCTTAAACCCGCGATTACAACTAGGGCTACATTATTTACTGATCTATTTAATGCCTGTATGCAAGAAGGCGTGTTCCCTCGCCCGTGAAAACGACAAAGACTTGTCCTATTGCTGAAACGTAGTAAACAGCCGGACCAACCATCCTCATATAGGCCACTTTGTATGCTGGATTCCCTAGGGAAGATTTTCGAGCGTATAATTAGTGAGCGCCCACAGCTGACTCTAGAAAGACCAGGTGGCTTATCGAATAGTCAATATGGATTTCGCAAATCAAGATCCACCGTAGATGCAATACAAACAGTCGTCAATATAGCTAGAGAAGCTATCTCTGGAGGCCAAAATAAAAGGAAGTTCTGTGCACTGATTATGTTGGACATCAAGAATGCTTTTAACACTGCGAACTGGATGCAGATAATGGCAGCGCTGCAAAGCTTCGGCACTCCAGCTTACTTACGCAGAATTATAGGTAGCTATCTTAAAGACAGAGTACTTCTTTTTGACACGGATCAAGGAGCAAAAGAGTACAAAATCACAGGAGGCGTCCCACAGGGATCTGTTTTCGGTCCAACGCTTTGGAATGTAATGTATGGCGGGGTGCTAAAGATAGATCTACCAGAAAACACGCAAATTGTGGGATATGCTGATGATATTGCAGTGGTAGTAGTGGCCAAGAAACTGGACCTGCTTCAAGCATTATGTAATGACGCCGTAGCAAGAATAAAGGAATGGCTGACCAATACAGGACTGGAGTTGGCTAGCCAAAAGACGGAAGTGTTATTAGTAAGCTCCAAACGGTCGGCGAACGAGTTAGTCTTAACTGTCGGGGATCATCAAATCACCTCAAAGGATTCCTTAAAATACTTAGGAGTGCACATTGACTCTAAGTTAACTTTCAAAGAGCACTTCAGAGCGGTGGGGGAGAAAATTACCAAAGTTAATGGATCACTTATGCGAATAATGCCTAACATTGGTGGTCCGAGCGAAGCTATACGTCAGCTATTGTCCACAGTAACCAGCTCAATAATACTATACGCAGCACCAGTGTGGTATGGATCTAAACAGACCCATCAAAAATATATATTAGCAGCGTACCGACTTGCTTCTTTAAGAATAGCAAGTGCTTATCGGACGGTGTCCGACGACGCGATCCTGGTTCTAACCCGGAAAATCCCAGTGGACTTACTGGCAAGTGAAATGGCCGATCTGTATAACACTAATATCGAGCGACCATCTGAAGAAGACAAGAAAAGAGCAAGGACACAAACAATAGCTAAGTGGCAAGAACGGTGGGAGGCCTCGAGTAAAGGGCGTTGGACTTTCACACTAGTTTGGAACGTAGCTCAATGGAATGAGCGGAAGCACGGCGAACTGAACTACCATCTCACGCAGATAATGAGTGGACATGGCGGTTTCAAAGAGTATTTATGGAAGCGTAGGATAGAGGAAGATCCTCATTGCCCAATGTGTACCACAGAGTTAGAAAACGCAGAACACGTCATGTTCTACTACCCCCGTTTCCACGAAGAAAGACTCACCTTGCATGGAGTCTTTGGGGAGGAATCTACCACGAGAAATTTAGTTTCACATATGTGCAACAGGAAAGAATGCTGGACTGCAGTGAGCAAAATGGCATTTATAGTAATGACACGCCTGATGGATGCTGAGAGGGAGCGCAGAAATATGCGCATGCGAAGCAGTGTCGATTAAATGGACACTCAGAGCAAATAGCGGGAACCTGGACGCAGGGACAACAGTAGGCTCTTAAAAAATGATAAATATGGAACGCCACCCTGAATTAATGCGAAAGTGGTGCCGGGGTGGGCGACGGTTCCAGAACGGGGCTGTTTTTTAGTCTACGGACACACGGTTGCTGCGACGGCAGCAATTATGGTGCATTAGGCATTTTTCAGCCTCCCCGCAAAAAAAAAAAAAAAGAGTACTTCAAGCTGAGTTGCATTTGATAGTTTAATAAAACTTTGTAGTATTTACAGATAAAATAGTTGCATATATTTCTGCGGAAATAAGAATACTAGAAGATTTGTAGCCTGCAAAAATGTGGAAACAGACGGAAAGCAAAATTTATTTAAATTAGAGTCAAAATATAAAGAGCCACGCGTGTAACATGGGGCGTTTCATTGTTTTTCGCATGGTGTTGTCAAAGCGTAGGCACGCAACCAAAGCATTTATGTAAATTTTTCGATACTTCTCCCGACAGATGAATTAATGAATGCAACACAACAAAAGCGTCTGTGTAAATCCGTCTTAATTTTTGTAGCTATGAAACTCTCCTGCAAATAAAATGGTTCTGTAAGTGCAAACAAATCAAACTCCTATATGACACTGCTTTATTTTCTATGTATTTTTCTTGTATTTTCTTTTATATTTTTTGTCGAGGGAGCCAATAAGGTTTCAGCACTGATGTAAGCGTGTGAAAAATATTTAAAAAAACTAACGAAGTACAAGAAAAATACAACGTAGTTCATTAAAAACAAACAAGCCAGGTTGTATTTCGATAGGTTTTTTTGACATTAGGCCGTTTTTTCTTTATTTTTTCTGACAAATGAAAATTTTCTTTTTAGTTTCAAAATTTTGTGCATAAAAACACAACTAAATTCAAAGTGTAAATTGCGTGTGCAAATGAGTTTTCAATAAGTGTACATTTTTCAGTTTTTCATAGTTAAGGAATTGACCTCCAGATTTATCCCCCAGCGGGTAAGGGGGTCAGAATATACCCGCGGTAGGTATGCCTGTCGTAAGAGGCGACTAAAATACCAGATTCAAGGGGTGTGTAGCGCAACCCTTCAGGTTGCCAGGGCTATATATAGCTTCTCCAAACCCAATTGTCAACATCACCTATCCGCGGCGAATCCTGTTTCACTAACAGACGAGGCCCTGACGACCCCAAGCTCCTCATGGAACTTGGGGGTGGGGAGGGAGGGGATGGCCTGAAGGTTTAATGTGGCCACATAAATCGTTCCACAGATGGTCGGGCTAGCACCTTAATGGTGCTGTGGTACCGGATCTGTATCCGGCAAAGGATCATCACATCGATAACACTCCCCAAAGCCTTCGGGGAGCAACCTTATCGCTACAACAACAACCTCCAGATTCTTGTGTTACAAAAATATAGTGAACTTTGTGTACAGAAATTCAAATTAATAAGTTTTTCACAATAATTTGAAAAACTCTACGTTTTCTCTGCTTTTTACACTTAAAGGAGTAACCCTCCATTATAAATTAAACTTTTAATGCAAATCAATAACTCTGAACTGAACACTTTTCGCCATGATATAAAATTAAAATGCTGTGGAACAGGAGCAACACTTTTGTGACTACGTAAACCCTGTTTCAATCTTTTACGTCTCTGCACTGAACCCTAATTGACCGTTTTCAACCGAAACAACAATGGCAACCCAGGTTTTCCCGTTATGCTCACTTAAGCGAGTGCCTGTCAGAAAGAAGTCAACACACTTGTACCTGTACACTATGGTTATTTTATTTCCATTAATTCATGTAGCTGACTTTTTAATTTATTTGCAGAATTCCAATCAACTTGGCGGGACGCTTGTTTTGACAATGAAATTTTAAAATACATCAGCTGTTCGAAACAGCGCTGCCACTGTAGCTGTGGTTGCCATTGTAACCAAGTAGCCAACGCATGGCTACGATTGTTGTCAAGTTTTGCTTTGCTGTAGCTGTGGTCTGTATCCGCCGTGTTGAATGTGGCCAGCCCTTCTCACTTAGTGTCACTCATAATCGTCACAATACGTTTAAGCACTAGCGGTCGTGGCTTCCAATGTGCCAAATATGAAATAAACACTCAAGAAAAATTTTCTCAGAAGATAAACATTGGAGGGATTTTTTTCAATAGACAAAGACGTTTTTGCTCCATTTATGATATCAATTTTTATAATAAATAAATAAATAAGTGCAAGCCGCGATAACCTGCGGAGAGATTTTGGTCCGAGCTTGTGTTCCAATTTGCGTGGAGATCCTTTTTAATTTTCCTACAAATTTTTCGGAATTTTTATAATAATGCAGAAAATATCAATGTACATATATTAGAAAGGTTTTTCTTTTGTTTTTAGAAAAATTTTAATGTTTTAAGAAGAAATTCGTAGTGCGAAAAATCATTCCCATTTGGGGGAAAAAATTGTTTGAGTGTAGAATTGAATTTTGTGTCACAGATTTACAGAGCTTCGATGGCTTTTTGAGGGGGACTCTCCACCAGTTAGTTGCAATAAAATATCTTCAGGTCATAAATGTGGCGCAGAGATTGAGTTACTTGAATGCAGTTTATAAGGATATTTCCCAGGCGAAGCAGCCTAAACGGAATAGTAAGAAATGTTATCTTTAAACTTCATAGCGTAAGGAAACCCCTTTATCCTACGTTTAAAATTTACTAAACATAAAACGCTTTGCAAATAATTTTCTTTCCCATTTTACAGAAGTAAGATTTATAGCACTTTTTATTAAGTTCAAAATACTTATGACGCAGTTTAGCATAACGAACGTAATCCGAATGTAAACCAGTCTTCTTATATAATTTGAAGTAACATGACTTTTTGTTAAAGAGTTTAGTTCCTTAGTGATCCAGGCTTGCATTGATTAATTGTATTGTAACGAATTTGCTGCAAATCCTCTTATTTGCCCCTTTTGCTAGGTTCGTATCGCTAAACTGTTGAATAAATAACTCCAATATTGAATAATAGAAAAATGGCCTTTATTAAAATACTTCACAATAACACTCAAACTGTGCAACGAATAGCTTAATAACCAAACTGATATCTTAAAGGAAACTGATTTTCAAAATAATAGTGCTATTACTCGCTAGATATCGTCTTACTCGTAACTGCTTGACAATTCAAATCAAACTGAATTACATTTTACTCGCTTGTGCCGCTTTTATAGTTTACGCTGCATACATCTAGGCTCTTCTATTTCCAGAACTTACCAACTATTTCGAGTGTTTATAGTTCTCATATAGTTTCTACTTGTTTACAATTTTCTACTTTTCAGCGTCTCTCAGATGTATGTGAGTTTGTAGTTTACAGTCTCTCGCACACACATAGGCGTATAAGTAAATGCATCTGTGTGTGACATCTCTCGGCTGCCTTATATATGTGTATACATGATTTGATTATTGACGTAAACATCGCTTAGCATCGCCTTAGTGATGGTATAGCTTAGGGATGCTAATATCCGTGACAGTATGAACAAATACGTTTGGACACATATGTACTTTTCTTATAAAGTTTGAATAATACCATTAAAATAACGTTCTAATCGACGTCCGTATTATGTTAAGGCCAAGTGGCCAAGTTATCTTAGAAGCTATGACTCAACCCTGTCAGATTAATTATTTTTTATAATTTATAATTATAATTAATAATTTGGGGTCAATATAGTTTAGAAACACAAGCACTTCTTTTCAATAAGCTCAAGTCCCGTATTTTCTTGAATCCAATTCAAGTAGGAAGTGACACGAGTATGTACAACTGGTGCATTATATTCACATCCTCTGTGTGAAGTAAAAGACATAATACCAATTTGAAGCTTTGAAGATGCCAACACCAATGGGCCACCAGAATCACCCTTACCAACTCCAATACAATTGACAGTGGAAGTACACATTTTTCCGCTATCGATAAAAAAAGAACCATATGCTTTAGCACATACTTTGTTCGAGACAACTTCAAAATTGGCAAACTGTAAAACAGGTGAAGGCGTTGTGGATATATCAGATGTACGACCCCATCCAGAACCCATTACAGTTTTACCAATGTAATTGGGATAGCATAAAGCACATTTTGGTAGGGACACCGGTTTAATGGCATCTGAATATTTTACAGCTGGAATCTTGATCAAAGCTATATCATTTATAATAGTTTCCATATCGAATTCGGGATGAACTTTAATGTCACATTTGTGCACCTCCAGGCGTACAATGGGATCTAAGCGAGTGATGCTGCCTAAGTATACGGTCCCACTGATAGCACTGAAATTGAAAGGATTGACGTTATTGGGTGACTAACTTAAATAATTTTTCTTTTCGAAAATTGTCTCACACCCCAAAACATACGGTACATATAATTCAAAACTTACGTAAAAGTACAATGAGC
Source organism: Eurosta solidaginis (assembly GCF_040869045.1). Taxonomy (NCBI): domain Eukaryota; kingdom Metazoa; phylum Arthropoda; class Insecta; order Diptera; family Tephritidae; genus Eurosta; species Eurosta solidaginis. The sequence goes on from NC_090323.1 coordinate 31,193,717, forward strand.
AGTCGTTAGCACCCATTCATTGCTTATTAGAGATCCACCACAAAAGTTAGAATATTCACCCTCAGATAACACCAAATAAGCTTGATAAGGAAATTCATTAGCAGGAGCCGTTTGACCATTTGCTATACGTGGACTTACAGCTACATTTTGCACAATTGACCCCAAGCGTTCACGTTGTGTATTTCTAAGTCCCCGATTTTCAAGCGCTGCGGCGATGCACAGTAGGAGCGACAAAGCTATCAACAATTTCATGTTGCTGCTGTTAAAGCAAATCTAGACTGACTAAAGCATAATCTATTTTGGTTTATTTATAGTTTAGTGTAATAGCGTACTATGGGATAGTTTGCAATGTTTTGTTATAAATGCATATATTTCAGCAATTCAAAGTATATGCGTATTTGGCTGCGCAACAAGCGAGATTTTTATTTTCTATCGATTACTGATACTTCAAAGAGATTTTAACTTTTCACGTTAACTCCAAAGTTTCAATCGGTGAAGAAAGAACAGAAAAGTGATCTTATATATAAAAGTTTAGTGTCACAGTGTTTGTGGCTGAATTCCTTCGAAACGGCTCGACCAATTCTCATGAATTTTTCTGAACAGCGAACTCTTAATTTTTTTTTTACAGAACATTTTATACCTACAACCTTCTGTGACTGGGACTGGAACTATCACTGGGACTTGGGCTGGGACTGGGACTGAGACTGGGACTGGGACAGGGAATGTGGGATGGAGAAGCATAAAAAAGCTAGAGAGAAGAAAAAGGATGGAAGGAGGGGTTAGGTTAGGTTGAAATCTTATAAAAAAATGTTGAAAGTGTTACTTTTCGTATGACACGTCGATTGGTACTTATTAATTTGTTAGAGCTGGTTTAAAGAAGCAGTCGAGACTTGTTTTTTTTTTCTTTTATGTAATAGCTTTTCACAATTTTCGCCCGCATATTAGTCAGATCTGATATCTGCTTTGCATCATTATTGATCTCATACCGCTTATTCAAGGTACTGATGCATCAAACTGCTTCCGAAAAACTCATTTTCTGTCGTTGCATATCTTGCTCGACAGCTGATTCTTCGTTATCATTATCGGACACTTTGCAATCTTCGTCATCTTCCGTAATTTGATCGTCGTTCCAATTTTCAATGTCGTCAATGCTGACGTCAATACCACCCACCCTTGACAAAAACACAAAAATAGGTTAATAACCTCACTTGCTTTTATTGTTAAACAAACGGTTGGATTTGAAAAAATGTATGAGCTCAGAAAAGTTAACCAATAGATAGTTAACTTTTTAGAGCGGGACGTGGATGCTTAAATTTAGTCAACTTAGCCAAGCGATTAACTTTCTCGCGACCTAACTTTTTCGCGATTCTACTGTATATCTCTATATACATATAAAAATCAAATTCTGTGTGTGTGTTCCTATGGAAACGTATTTCCCACACTTCAATCATCTCCAAATTTTGGCTATGGGTTCCTTTGATCAAGGCGAAGGTTTTTCATATTTCAGAACTAAGAATTTTAAATTAAAATTTTACTTTTTTTCCAGTTTCGGTTTTTTTCTCCGGACTTTTGAAAATACCTTTTTTCCAAGCCAAATTGCAAATACAATTAATAAACAATTTTTCAAAATTACAATTGAACTGATTTATACCACTTTACGAAATTTCGTCCGGTTTCCAGCAAATGGCGTTGCACTAACAAGATTTTGACAACCTTACTTTTTTTCTCAATAACAATAAGAATCTGCTATAAATGTATGGAGTGTGTCTCAAGTATTTCTTATTTGACTTTTATGTATATCTCATTATTCAATAACAAACGACGGAACAGATTCTAACTGATAAAAAATCATTTCCGTCCAAAAAATTTGAAAATAACAAATCAACGACAGAATTTCCAGTTTTTTATTTAAACTTGCAATTAAACGTATAAATGAAAATGGATGTGTGTGTGTCTGACCTATGGGCGTCCAAAGTACTCAAGCGATCTTGACAAATATTTCACAGTAGGTTCACGTGATCACCCGGTGTTTTTCACCCGGTGTAGAAGGTATCCAATATTTGGTAAAGAAATTCCAGAAATAAAAAAATAATGTGGTAGAGGTGGGGGGAGTAGAAAAGAAAGTGGAAATAGAAGAAAGAGTGGAAGTGAAGATGGTAATGGAAGGGAGTAAATAAAAAATGTTCAGTTAGCTATATTTCGTATGTAGATTCCATATATGAGGTCATTTAAGTAGAAGAGGTAGGAAGAGTGGAAGTGGGAGTGAATGTTGGAGTAGAAGTGAAACAAAAATTTAAATTTTCTATATCTAGATAATTATCTGAGGGGGGTATACAATATTTGATATATATAAATCCTATATAAGAAGTAATTCAGGTGGGTGTGGAAGCGGGAGTGCTGGGGGAATGAGAGTGGGTGTTTGAGTATTTGATCTCTGTAACTATTTAAGTACTCCATCAATATTTGGTATATATGCAGATTCCATATAAGATATAATTTAGGTGAGAGAGGTAGAGGGCCTTGAAGTGGGAGTAGGAACAGGAGTGGGGGAAAAATATTGTCAATACGCGATATCTCCGTAATTTTTTGAAATGGTATCCAATATTTGGTATTTAGATTCCATATAAGAGGTAATTTAGGTGGCGGAGTTAAGGGGAATGGGGAAGGGAGTGATAGTGTGAATGGGAATGAGAGTGGCAGTGGAAATTAGAGTGGGATTGGAAGTGAGAATGGGTTTGGGAGTGATATTGAGATTGAGAACTAGAATGATAAGGAAGTGAAGTTAAAGAGAAAAAGGAAAGGACAGGAATAAGAAGGAGAAGTAGAGGAAAAAGTGGAAAAGTTGTAGTCTATTCGATAATATAGAGAGTGATAGAGGTTAGGAGGGTCCACTTTTCAAATATAGGACAGGAAAACGTCTGCCGGGTACGTTAGTAGCTAAACAACTAAAAATGAGATACAACTCTTCTAGAAGGCATGCTAGTGAAACGACTAGACCTAAGGAGAAATGGGCGAACGAGAGTATAAAACCAGCGCAAGCTGAAGAATCAGTAATCAGTTTGATAAGTTAGAAATATGGAGATAGATGGAGCAAGGAAGAAGGACAGGGAGCTAGAAAGAAAAAAGGTATGATAAAGACGGAAAGGAAGAAAGAGACGCAATGAGGGGAGTGAACAAAACGATAAAGAAAAGGAGGAGAGAGTGGGAGGTAGCTTAGGTTAGGTTGAACTGGCCGGTCCATAAGGACCTCACATAGACTGAATGAGTCCGTAGTGTTGCTAGAAATTTATTTTACGACCAAACTGATAAATCCTATCAAAAACCAGGACCTATGTTATAAATTAACTCCGTCTTCTTGGCAAATACTAAAAGCTTTCTTGGACTTATGCCACTTGCTGCTTCTAGATATGACAGCTGTATCGCTTCTAATATCTGGAGTCTTAGCCTGGTAAGCGCAGGGCACGAGCACAAAACATGTTCGACCGATTCCTCCTCTAACCCGCACTTCCTACATCTGCCATCTATCACTGACCAAGCCTAATTTAAAGGCATGTGACGCTAAAAGGCTGTGTTTGGTCGGAATACCCGTCATGCGACACAGTCCTCTCCTTTTAATGATAGGAATAATTTTGTTAGTCTAATGTTGTAAGACCTACACATGATCTTCGAGGCTTTACAGCTTTGCGCTTGGGTACACGCCTTTCGCGTTTTGTTGATCATGTGCAACTCTCGCCTTCTCTTAATCTTGCCCAATATAAGTGGGACGACTACGGAGCAAGCTTCGAGGAAATCGCGGGAAATGTATCGAGGTAAGTATCGATACTTTACTCAGTACTTGGAAAAAAGAATCGAGTACGAAATACTAGAGTATTTTTTTGGAAAAGTGCCGATACTACTCACTCAGTACTCGTATCGCTCTATCACTACCCACACCAGCGACAAGGTGCCTTCTATAGTGAGGGAGTGAAGTTTCGTAAAGAGTAGTAAATTTATTCCTTATAACCAAGGCGCTCACTGCCGATATCTTTTTCTGAAATTTGTATGCATTCTTTGAGTTACATCGAATCGAAAAGCATTTTTTGAATAACAATAACTCAAAAATAGTAAATCGAAAGAATAATATGCTGAACTAGTCACCATAAAAATGCTTCGTCATTTGAATTAAAGCATTTCATAGAACGGAAATTTTTTATTTTTTTTCACTCAACTCATTTAACCTTGAGTAAATTTTTGGTTAGAAGTGCCCAATTATAATGCCAATGCCCTTAATGATGAAAAATACAAAATATTTATACAGCTTTTTAGAATGGCCGTTATTTATACATAGTTGGCTCGTGTGAATAAAATGTAAGCATAAACATTTCCTTCTGGATTCAAGGAATTTGAACAATAAAAACACTTCAGCATTTCAATTAAAGCAATTTATAAAATGGAAATTTTTAATTTTTTTTATCACTCAACCCATTTAACCTTGTGTACATTTTTGGTTAGAAGTGCTTAATTAAAATTTCAATGCCCTTGATGATGAAAAATACAAAATATTTCTACCGCTTTTTAAAATGGCCATTATTTATACATAGTTGGCTCGTGTGAATAAAAAATAAGCAAAACATTTCCTTCTGGACTCCAGGCATGTGAACAATAAAAACACTTCCTCATTTAAATTAAACCAATATATAGAACGGAACATTTTTATTTTTCTATCACTCAACCCATTTTACTTTGTGTACATTTTTGGTTAGAAGTGCTTAATTAAAATTTCAATGCCCTTAATGATGTAAAATACAAAATATTTATACAGCTTTTTAAAATGGCCATTATTTATACATAGTTGGCTCGTGTGAATAAAAAATAAGCAAAACATTTCCTTCTAGATTCCAGGAATTTGAACAATAAAAACACTTCCTAATTTGATTTAAACCAATACACAGAACAGAAAATTTTTATTTTTTTATCGCTCTACCCATTTAACCTTTTGTACATTTTTGGATAGAAGTGCTTAATTAAAATCTCAATGCCTTTAATGATAAAAAATACAAAATATTTATACAGCTTTTTTAAAATGGCCGTTATTTATACATAGTTGGCTCGTGTGAATAAAAAATAAGCAAAAACATTTACTTTTAGATTCCAGGAATGTGAACAATAAAAACACTTCCTCATTTGAATTAAACCAATATATAGAACGGGCGGCCACCGTGGTGTGATGGTAGCGTGCTCCGCCTACCACACCTTATGCCCTGGGTTCACACCCCAGGCAAAACAACATCAAAATTTTAGAAATAAGGTTTTCAATTAGAAGAAAATTTTTCTAAGCGGGGTCGCCCCTCGGCAGTGTTTGGCAAGCGCTCCGGGTGTAGTTCTGCCATAAAAAGCTCTCAGTGAAAACTCGTCTGCCTTGCAGATGCCGTTATGAGTCGGCATAAAACATGTAGGTCCCGTACGGCCAATTTGTAGGGGAAATCTAGAGGAGGACGACGGAAATTGGAAGAGAAGCTCGGCCTTAGATCTCTTCGGAGGTTATCGCGCCTTACATTTATTATTTTAATATATAGAACGGAAAATTTTTATTTTTTTTATCGCTCTACCCATTTAACCTTGTGTACATTTTTGGTTAGAAGTGCTTAATTAAAATTTCAATGTCCTTAATGATGAAAAATACAAACTATTTATACAGCTTTTTAGAATTGCCGTTATTTAGACATAGTTGGCTCGTGTGAATAAAATGTAAGCATAAACATTTCCTTCTGGATTCAAGGAATTTGAACAATAAAAACACTTCAGCATTTCAATTAAAGCAATTTATAAATTTTTAATCTTTTTATCACTCAACCCATTTAACCTTGTGTACATTTTTGGTTAGAAGCATGATACAAAAAATGGAGGTAGTTCCATTTAGTGTGACGTTAGCCACTTGACTTTTGCGGGGACAATGACAATTTCACCAAAAACAAGCTACCAGATTGAAAAATGATACGAATTTTTCTAATTTTGTTGGATTTCATATTAACGAATACGACTAAATTACTTTCATAGTTATTTTAAATAAAAAAAGAAAAAAATGAGCCCCATGCCTTGGAAATATTTTAATACGAAATATCAGCCTAGAAAAAAAGGTTTTTAATAAGTTTTTCCAGCTGCCGAAAATTGTTTTGGTGGAAGAAACATGGATCGAAATATGCAAAGCAAGGGAATATAGCCTTCTTAAGTGTTCGTACGTTTGCTTAGCACATTTTGACAAAACATACACATACAACTATAAACATTCTGTGCCCTGTTAGCATTCACATAGATGTGCAGACTTTGGAGCTACACTATTTCTGAATATGCCTTGAGAAATATCCACTGTAGGGACATGAAAATAGGGCCATGCTAAAACAACAGGATTTTTCGTGTATTTCTTTTCTGTCTAGGGGTCAAGCTGCCATTAAGATATGAGTCATTAACCAATGTATGAGTCATTATCCACTATTTTTCAATGAAATTACATGTTTCACTGTATTCTCAATCGATATATATGCACATAAATCGTGCTAAAGCATATTATTATTGTTTCAGATGACCATTGCGTTTTTATCCTAAAGGAAATTTCCATCTCGAAAAACTACAATTTCGCCTTAAACAGTAACGGTATGGCAACGCTTCTGGCAAAACAACAAACATTATGAAACTTCAAAAATCCCCAAATACGTCATAAAATTTTGAGTGGTACTACCTTCTTTTTTGTATCATGGTTAGAAGTGCCTAATTAAAATTTCAATGCCCTTAATGATGAAAAATACAAAATATTTATACAGCCTTTTAAAATGGCCGTTATTTATATATAGTTGGCTCGTGTGAATAAAAAATAAGCAAAAACATTTCCTTCTGGATTCCAGGAATGTGAACAATAAAAACACTTCCTCATTTAAATTAAACCAATATATAGAACGGAAAATTTTTATTTTTTTATCACTCAACCCATTTACGGAAAGGAAAATTCTTATTTTTTTATCACTCAACCCATTTAACTTTGTGTACATTTTTGGTTAGAAGTGCCTAATTAAAATTTCAATGCCCTTAACGATGAGAAATACAAACTATTTATACAGCTTTTTAAAATGGCCATAATTTATACATAGTTGGCTCGTGTGAATAAAAAATAAGCAAAAACATTTTCTTCTGGATTCCAGGAATGTGAACAATAAAAACACTTCCTCATTTAAACTAAACCAATATATAGAACGGAAAATTTTTATTTTTTTATCACTCAACCCATTTAACCTTGTGTACATTTTTGATTAGAAGTGCCTAATTAAAATTTCAATGCCCTTAATGATGAAAAATACAAAATATTTATACAGCTTTTTTAAAATTTATGGTTGGCTCGTGTGAATAAAAAATAAGCAAGAAAATTCTTATTTTTTTATCACTCAACCCATTTAACTTTGTGTACACTTTTGGTTAGAAGTGCTTAATTAAAATTTCTATGCCCTTAACGATGAAAAATACAAACTATTTATACAGTTTTTTAAAATGGCCATAATTTATACATAGTTGGCTCGTGTGAATAAAAAATAAGCAAAAACATTTCCTTCTGGATTCCACGAATGTGAACAATAAAAACACTTCCTCATTTAAATTAAACCAATATATAGAACGGAAAATTTTTATTTTTTTATCACTCAACCCATTTAACCTTGTGTACATTTCTGGTTAGAAGTGCCTAATTAAAATTTCAATGCCCTTAATGATGAGAAATACAAACTATTTATACAGCTTTTTAAAATGGCCATAATTTATACATAGTTGGCTCGTGTGAATAAAAAATAAGCAAAAACATTTTCTTCTGGATTCCAGGAATGTGAACAATAAAAACACTTCCTCATTTAAACTAAACCAATATATAGAACGGAAAATTTTTATTTTTTTATCACTCAACCCATTTAACCTTGTGTACATTTTTGATTAGAAGTGCTTAATTAAAATTTCAATGCCCTTAATGATGAAAAATACAAAATATTTATACAGCTTTTTTAAAATTTATGGTTGGCTCGTGTGAATAAAAAATAAGCAAGAAAATTCTTATTTTTTTATCACTCAACCCATTTAACTTTGTGTACACTTTTGGTTAGAAGTGCTTAATTAAAATTTCTATGCCCTTAACGATGAGAAATACAAACTATTTATACAGTTTTTTAAAATGGCCATAATTTATACATAGTTGGCTCGTGTGAATAAAAAATAAGTAAAAACATTTCCTTCTGGATTCCAGGAATGTGAACAATAAAAACACTTCCTCATTTAAATTAAACCAATATATAGAACGGAAAATTTTTATTTTTTTATCACTCAACCCATTTAACCTTGTGTACATTTCTGGTTAGAAGTGCCTAATTAAAATTTCAATGCCCTTAATGATGAATAATACAAAATATTTATACAGCTTTTTTAAAATGGCCGTTATTTATATATAGTTGGCTCGTGTGAATAAAAAATAAGCAAAAACATTTCCTTCTGGATTCCAGGAATGTGAACAAAAAAAAAAAACACTTCCTCATTTAAATTAAACCAATATATAGAACGGTAAATTTTTATTTTTTATCAAACAACCCATTTAACCGTGTGTACATTTTTGGTTAGAAGTGTCTAATTAAAATTCCAATGCCCTTAATGATGAGAAATACAAACTATTTGTACAGCTTTTTAGAATGGCCGTTATTTATACATAGTTGGCTCGTGTGAATAAAATGTAAGCATAAACATTTCCTTCTGGATTCAAGGAATTTGAACAATAAAAACACTTCCTCATTTAAATTAAACCAATATATAGAACGGAAAATTCTTATTTTTTATCACTCAACCCATTTAACCTTGTGTACATTTTTGGTTAGAAGTGCCTAATTAAAATTTCAATGCCCTTAATGATGAAAAATAAAAACTATTTATACAGCTTTTTAGAATGGCCGTTATTTATACATAGTTGGCTCGTGCGAATAAAAAATAAGCAAAAACATTTCCTTCTGGATTCCAGGAATGTGAACAATAAAAACACTTCCTCATTTAAATTAAACCAATATATAGAACGGAAAATTCTTATTTTTTATCACTCAACCCATTTAACCTTGTGTACATTTTTGGTTAGAAGTGCCTAATTAAAATTTCAATGCCCTTAATGATGAAAAATAAAAACTATTTATACAGCTTTTTAGAATGGCCGTTATTTATACATAGTTGGCTCGTGCGAATAAAAAATAAGCAAAAACATTTCCTTCTGAATTCCAAGAATGTGAACAATAAAAACAATTCCTCATTTAAACTAGACCAATATATAGAACGGAAAATTTTTATTTTTTTATCACTCAGCCCATTTAACCGTGTGAACATTTTTGGTTAGAAGTGCCTAATTAAAATTTCATTGCCCTTAATGATGAAAAATACAAAATATTTATACAGCTTTTTTAAAATGGCCGTTATTTATATATAGTTGGCTAGTGTGAATAAAAAATAAGCAAAAACATTTCCTTCTGGATTCCAGGAATGTGAACAATAAAAACACTTCCTCATTTAAATTAAACCAATATATAGAACGGAAAATTTTTATTTTTTTATCACTCAACCCATTTACGGAACGGAAAATTCTTATTTTTTTATCACTCAACCCATTTAACTTTGTGTACATTTTTGGTTAGAAGTGCTTAATTAAAATTTCAATGCCCTTAACGATGAGAAATACAAACTATTTATACAGCTTTTTAAAATGGCCGTGATTTATATAAAGTTGGCTCGTGTGAATAAAAAATAAGCAAAAACATTTCCTTCTGGATTCCAGGAATGTGAACAATAAAAACACTTCCTCATTTAAATTAAACCAATATATAGGACGGAAAATTTTTATTTTTTTATCACTCTACCCATTTACGGAACGGAAAATTCTTATTTTTTTATCACCCATTTAACTTTGTGTACATTTTTGGTTAGAAGTGCTTAATTAAAATTTCTATGCCCTTAAGGATGAGAAATACAAACTATTTATACAGCTTTTTAAAATGGCCATAATTTATACATAGTTGGCTCGTGTGAATAAAAAATAAGCAAAAACATTTCCTTCTGGATTCCAGGAATGTGAACAATAAAAACACTTCCTCATTTAAACTAAACCAATATATAGAACGGAAAATTTTTATTTTTTATCAGTCAACCCATTTAACCTGGTGTACATTTTTGGTTAGAAGTGCCTAATTAAAATTTCAATGCCCTTAATGATGAAAAATACAAAATATTTATACAGCCTTTTAAAATGGCCGTTATTTATATATAGTTGGCTCGTGTGAATAAAAAATAAGCAAAAACATTTCCTTCTGGATTCCAGGAATGTGAACAATAAAAACACTTCCTCATTTAAATTAAACCAATATATAGAACGGAAAATTTTTATTTTTTTATCACTCAACCCATTTACGGAACGGAAAATTCTTATTTTTTTATCACTCAACCCATTTAACTTTGTGTACATTTTTGGTTAGAAGTGCCTAATTAAAATTCCAATGCCCTTAATGATGAGAAATACAAACTATTTATACAGCTTTTTAAAATGGCCATAATTTATACATAGTTGGCTCGTGTGAATAAAAAATAAGCAAAAACATTTTCTTCTGGATTCCAGGAATGTGAACAATAAAAACACTTCCTCATTTAAACTAAACCAATATATAGAACGGAAAATTTTTATTTTTTTATCACTCAACCCATTTAACCTTGTGTACATTTTTGGTTAGAAGTGCCTAATTAAAATTTCAATGCCCTTAATGATGAAAAATACAAAATATTTATACAGCTTTTTTAAAATTTATGGTTGGCTTGTGTGAATAAAAAATAAGCAAGAAAATTCTTATTTTTTTATCACTCAACCCATTTAACTTTGTGTACATTTTTGGTTAGAAGTGCTTAATTAAAATTTCTATGCCCTTAACGATGAGAAATACAAACTATTTATACAGTTTTTTAAAATGGCCATAATTTATACATAGTTGGCTCGTGTGAATAAAAAATAAGCAAAAACATTTCCTTCTGGATTCCAGGAATGTGAACAATAAAAACACTTCCTCATTTAAATTAAACCAATATATAGAACGGAAAATTTTTATTTTTTTATCACTCAACCCATTTAACCTTGTGTACATTTCTGGTTAGAAGTGCCTAATTAAAATTTCAATGCCCTTAATGATGAAAAATACAAAATATTTATACAGCTTTTTTAAAATTTATGGTTGGCTCGTGTGAATAAAAAATAAGCAAGAAAATTCTTATTTTTTTATCACTCAACCCATTTAACTTTGTGTACATTTTTGGTTAGAAGTGCTTAATTAAAATTTCTATGCCCTTAACGATGAGAAATACAAACTATTTATACAGTTTTTTAAAATGGCCATAATTTATACATAGTTGGCTCGTGTGAATAAAAAATAAGCAAAAACATTTCCTCCTGGATTCCAGGAATGTGAACAATAAAAACACTTCCTCATTTAAATTAAACCAATATATAGAACGAAACATTTTTATTTGTTTATCACTCAACCCATTTACGGAACGGAAAATTCTTATTTTTTTATCACTCAACCCATTTAATTTTGTGTACATTTTTGGATAGAAGTGCCTAATTAAAATTTCAATGCCCTTAATGATGAAAAATACAAACTATTTATACAGCTTTTTAGAATGGCCGTTATTTATACATAGTTGGCTCGTGTGAATAAAAAATAAGCAAAAACATTTCCTTCTGGATCCCAGGAATGTGAACAATAAAAACAGTTCCTCATTTAAACTAGACGAATATATAGAACGGAAATTTTTTTTTTTTTATCACTCAGCCCATTTAACCGTGTGTACATTTTTGGTTAGAAGTGCTTAATTAAAATTTCAATGCCCTTAATGATGAAAAATACAAACTATTTATACAGCTTTTTAAAATGACCGTGATTTATATATAGTTGGCTCGTGTGAATAAAAAATAAGCAAAAACATTTCCTTCTGGATTCCAGGAATGTGAACAATAAAAACACTTCCTCATTTAAATTAAACCAATATATAGAACGGAAAATTTCTATTTTTTTATCACTCAACCCATTTACGGAACGGAAAATTGTTATTTTTTTATCACTCAACCCATTTAATTTTGTGTACATTTTTGGATAGAAGTGCCTAATTAAAATTTCAATGCCCTTAATGATGAAAAATACAAACTATTTATACAGCTTTTTAGAATGGCCGTTATTTATACATAGTTGGCTCGTGTGAATAAAAAATAAGCAAAAACATTTCCTTCTGGATCCCAGGAATGTGAACAATAAAAACAGTTCCTCATTTAAACTAGACGAATATATAGAACGGAAATTTTTTTTTTTTTATCACTCAGCCCATTTAACCGTGTGTACATTTTTGGTTAGAAGTGCTTAATTAAAATTTCAATGCCCTTAATGATGAAAAATACAAACTATTTATACAGCTTTTTAAAATGACCGTGATTTATATATAGTTGGCTCGTGTGAATAAAAAATAAGCAAAAACATTTCCTTCTGGATTCCAGGAATGTGAACAATAAAAACACTTCCTCATTTAAATTAAACCAATATATAGAACGGAAAATTTCTATTTTTTTATCACTCAACCCATTTACGGAACGGAAAATTCTTATTTTTTTATCACTCAACCCATTTAATTTTGTGTACATTTTTGGATAGAAGTGCCTAATTAAAATTTCAATGCCCTTAATGATGAAAAATACAAACTATTTATACAGCTTTTTAGAATGGCCGTTATTTATACATAGTTGGCTCGTGTGAATAAAAAATAAGCAAAAACATTTCCTTCTGGATCCCAGGAATGTGAACAATAAAAACAGTTCCTCATTTAAACTAGACGAATATATAGAACGGAAATTTTTTTTTTTTTATCACTCAGCCCATTTAACCGTGTGTACATTTTTGGTTAGAAGTGCTTAATTAAAATTTCAATGCCCTTAATGATGAAAAATACAAACTATTTATACAGCTTTTTAAAATGACCGTGATTTATATATAGTTGGCTCGTGTGAATAAAAAATAAGCAAAAACATTTCCTTCTGGATTCCAGGAATGTGAACAATAAAAACACTTCCTCATTTAAATTAAACCAATATATAGAACGGAAATTTTTTTTTTTTTATCACTCAGCCCATTTAACCGTGTGTACATTTTTGGTTAGAAGTGCTTAATTAAAATTTCAATGCCCTTAATGATGAAAAATACAAACTATTTATACAGCTTTTTAAAATGACCGTGATTTATATATAGTTGGCTCGTGCGAATAAAAAATAAGCAAAAAACATTTCCTTCTAGATTCCAGGCATGTGAACAATAAAAACACTTCCTCATTTAAATTAAACCAATATATAGAACGGAAAATTTCTATTTTTTTATCACTCAACCCATTTACGGAACGGAAAATTGTTATTTTTTTATCACTCAACCCATTTAACTTTGTGTACATTTTTGGTTAGAAGTGCTTAATTAAAATTTCAATGCCCTTAACGATGAGAAATACAAACTATTTATACAGCTTTTTAAAATGGCCGTGATTTATATAAAGTTGGCTCGTGTGAATAAAAAATAAGCAAAAACATTTCCTTCTGGATTCCAGGAATGTGAACAATAAAAACACTTCCTCATTTAAATTAAACCAATATATAGGACGGAAAATTTTTATTTTTTTTATCACTCAACCCATTTACGGAACGGAAAATTCTTATTTTTTTATCACCCATTTAACTTTGTGTACATTTTTGGTTAGAAGTGCTTAATTAAAATTTCTATGCCCTTAAGGATGAGAAATACAAACTATTTATACAGCTTTTTAAAATGGCCATAATTTATACATAGTTGGCTCGTGTGAATAAAAAATAAGCAAAAACATTTCCTTCTGGATTCCAGGAATGTGAACAATAAAAACACTTCCTCATTTAAACTAAACCAATATATAGAACGGACAATTTTTATTTTTTTATCAGTCCACCCATTTAACCTTGTGTACATTTTTGGTTAGAAGTGCCTAATTAAAATTTCAATGCCCTTAATGATGAAAAATAAAAAATATTTATACAGCTTTTTTTAAATTTATAGTTGGCTCGTGTGAATAAAAAATAAGCAAGAAAATTCTTATTTTTTTATCACTCAACCCATTTAACTTTGTGTACATTTTTGGTTAGAAGTGCTTAATTAAAATTTCTATGCCCTTAACGATGAGAAATACAAACTATTTATACAGCTTTTTAAAATGGCCATAATTTATACATAGTTGGCTCGTGTGAATAAAAAATAAGCAAAAACATTTCCTTCTGGATTCCAGGAATGTGAACAATAAAAACACTTCCTCATTTAAATTAAACCAATATATAGAACGGAAAATTTTTATTTTTTTATCAATCAATCCATTTAACCTTGTGTACATTTTTGGTTAGAAGTGCCTAATTAAAATTTCAATGCCCTTAATGATGAAAAATAAAAAATATTTATACAGCTTTTTTAAAATTTATAGTTGGCTCGTGTGAATAAAAAATAAGCAAGAAAATTCTTATTTTTTTATCACTCAACCCATTTAACTTTGTGTACATTTTTGGTTAGAAGTGCTTTATTAAAATTTCTATGCCCTTAACGATGAGAAATACAAACTATTTATACAGCTTTTTAAAATGGCCATAATTTATACATAGTTGGTGTAGGGTTCTTATTATTTTTATTTAACTTTGTATTTTAGTTACTTTGAACCTTGTAATTTTTAAATGTATTATCAATATTTTAATTTTCAATATTGATTTTCAATTTTCAAAAATTTTCTTTTTTGTAAAAAATAAAAAAATATTGACGCATACATTTAGGCGTATTAAAAAAGGTTTTGTTATAAAATAAAAACGTAGTTTCAATAACTACATTGGCGATCTCTGCCTATTTTAATAATTGTGTTGTGTGCAAATTTAAAAAAAAAAAAGTTCAAAAATTCGCAACAAAAGTTGTTTACAAAATAGCAAAAACCAACGCGACTTTGGAAGTTAGACGGAGACAAGTGAAAAATAGAAACATAGAAAAATAGAAAAGTGAAAGTAGAAAATTCACAAAAGAAAAACTTGAATCAGTGCAGTATGCTGTTGGAAGAACTCAATAAACAGAAAAGTGTTTTAATGTAAAACCAACCAAAGGCCACATAAAGAGCTTACAACACAGAAACGACTTGATGAAATCCAAATCAAACGTCGAAAATGTGGCTAATTTAAAAAAAAAAATGAAATATTGAACGATGTGACGATTTGTGATAAATTCTAACCTAATTGCAATTTAACAGAAGTAGAAAGTGAAGAAGTAAATAAATATGCAAGTGAATCCAATAACAACAACGATAAATAAAATCTGACATAATCAAATCAATCAGATTGTAATGGAAATCAAGTTGCTGGAACTATTGGTTATTGATCTATAAACAGAATGGCGTCTGCTGGGTTTTCCTGTATTTATCAGTTGGAAATACTTGTTTAGTATTGTGTGAAGCTACATATTATATATAAGTAGTGAGAGAAGTACTTGTTTGACATCTTCAT
Organism: Eurosta solidaginis; assembly: GCF_040869045.1. Lineage (NCBI taxonomy): Eukaryota > Metazoa > Arthropoda > Insecta > Diptera > Tephritidae > Eurosta > Eurosta solidaginis. Next base: position 31,209,321 of record NC_090323.1, read on the forward strand.
CAGCTGACCAAAGGAATTGTGATTAAATGCATATACATAAAAAACTGGTAAAACAAACAGAGATCTCACAGATCACAATATCGGTTCATATATAGACTAAATAGGCAATAGACTAGACAATAATAGACAATCAAACATCAAATCAAATACGAGGTGTGCTACCCAACGCTGTCTATTATCGGTGCTATTTGTGATGCAACTCTACGACGTATTATTTTGAAGTCTCTTGGTGTGTACAAACGCAGCGTGAGGAAATTGGAACAAATAAACAAAAACACTTATCACAGCGTATATAAAAACTGCAATAAAAACAGCAATCATTAAAAATATCAACCAAAAAGAGCTGGAAGCAGCAGCAACAGTATCAACTACAAACTCAACATCATCAAAAGCCATTGCATAAATAAATAAATATTCGCAAGTATTTGAATAATAATATCATCTTTTATGTATGCATATTAAAATATAAAAATATTATTCTTATTATTATTGTAAACTCCTTTTTTTTATAGAATTACTAATTTATTTTACTCTTTAGTTAGTGAACTCTCTTTTTATTTAATTCAAAATGTTTCGTTCAGCACAACATAATACACAAACATCTACACTTACTAATAATTTAAATGACTCTTTGATAGATTTATCAAATGACACTTCCCCACAACAAATTACAAATCCGTCTGCAAATATTACTCAAAATGAAATCGTGTCAGTTTCCGTAAAACTTCCACAATTTTGAACTAATTGCCCGGAAGCATGGTTTATTCATGCAGAAACACAATTTAGTACTAAAAAAATTACACAAGAAAACACTAAATACGAACACATCATTACAGCACTTCCGCAGGAAGTGGTAATAACTATTTTGGATTTTATTCAAAATCCCCCCATTAATAACAAATTTACTGAACTTAAAAGAGTGTTGATAGAAAGACACTCACTTAGCGAAAATTCGAAGCTTGATAAAATTTTAAACGATTCTGAGATGGGTGATCGTAAGCCATCAGAATTTTATCGTTCATTAATTATATTAGCCGGATCAAATTTTAGTGAAAATATTTTAAAGAAAACTTGGATGCGTAAACTTCCTAAAAATTTGAGTATGATTTTGGCTAGTTCGAGTTCTAATAATATTACCGAATTAACAAAATTAGCAGATAATATTTGGGAAGTGATAAACAAAAATGAAGTATTTTCGGTTAATAATTTTTCGGATACAAAAGCACAAAATTCTGTTGTTGAAAACTTGGTTAAAACCACTTCTTTAATGTGTGAAAATTTTCAGAGACTTTCTCTGGAGTTAGCTGAAATTAAAGCAGAAATGTATCGGAATCAATCTAGGTCGCGTTCCAATTCTAGGAACTATTTTAGAAATTCTTTTAGGCGTCGTTCTAGCTCGCGTAATAATCCAAATTGGTCGTGTAGATTTCACTACAAATTTGGAAATTATGCTAGAAGTTGTGAACAACCTTGTTCTTATAACAAAAAACAAAGATTCAGCAAACAAAATTCTTCCGATGTGGCAGCGACGAACAATGGAAATTTAGAATTTTCGACGCGTCGCTTATTTATTTTTGACAGAGAAAACAAACAAAATTTTTTAATTGATAGTGGAGCAAAAATTTCGGTATTACCCGCGTCTAAATTTCCTCATACGAAACGTTCAGACATAATTCTCACTGCAGCTAATGGCTCAACAATTGCCACTTACGGGAAAAGGCTTTTAAACGTAAATTTGGGTTTAAGACGTGAATTTCCCTTTACATTTTTGATTGCGGATATAGCCAAGCCAATAATTGGCGCTGATTTTCTTTGTAAATATGGTCTTCTTATAGACATTAAACATAAACGTTTAGTAGATCCATTAACCAATCTCTCAGTTAATACAGTATCTTACTTTTGTGATATTCCATTACCCAAATTATTTGTGATTGAAAATAAATTTATAAAATTATTAAAAGAGTTTCCGTCACTTATTTCAGAGCCAGATTATACTAAACCTGTTAAACATACAACAGTACATCGACTTGTAACAGAAGGTAGTCTTCCATTTTCTAAGCCCAGGCGCTTAGATCCGGTAAAATACAAAGTCGCGAAAACGGAGTTTGATTTCTTAGTTAAAACAGGCATTTGTCGGCCTTCAAATTCTTCAGTAGCATCACCACTTCACATTGTACCTAAAAAAGAGTTGAATGATTGGCGTCCATGTGGTGATTTTAGAAGATTGAATATTGTAACTGTTCCTGATCGTTATCCCTTACCTAACATTCAAGATTTTAATATGAACCTTCATAATAAAAATATATTTTCAAAATCAGATTTAGTTAGGGCATATCACCAAATTCCTATGGCTGAAGAAGATATTTACAAAACTGCTATTACAACTCCTTTCGGTATGTTTGAATTCATGAGAATGCCTTTCGGTCTTAGAAATTCTGCACAAACCTTTCAAAGATTCATAAACGAGGTAGTAGGTGACTTAGATTTTGTATATGCTTACATCGACGACTTACTTATTGCAAGTAAAGACGAAGAGCCACATTTAAAAGATTTACGTATCCTTTTTCAACGCCTTACAGAGTACGGTTTAAACATTAAACCAAGTAAATGTACTTTTGGTGTAACAAATATAGATTTTTTAGGACATAATATTTCTGGAACAGGTATTCGACCTTCCGATGAAAAGGTATCAGCTATTCGCAATTTCGAACGTCCAAAATCAGTTAAGCAGGCACAGAAATTTATTGGTATGGTAAATTATTATCATAGATACATTCCAAAACTAGCAGAATTTACAAACAAAATTTATGATCTCATTAACAAAGTAAATAAGAAACGTGACAAAACTTTGGTATGGGACGAGAATTCGAATGAAGCTTTTGAATGCATTAAAGATAAATTTGCATCTACGATATTGTTAAATCATTTTAACAAAGATGCTAAATTATCTTTAACAGTAGATGCATCTAACACAGCGATTAGGGGCGTTATACAACAAAATTACAATAATAAAATTGAGCCCATTGCATTCTTTTCTAAAAAACTTTCTCAACCTGAAATTAAGTATAGTGCTTTTGATAGGGAATTATTGGCGATTTATTTAAATATAAAACATTTTAGATATCTTTTGGAAGGAAGAAAATTTACAGTTTATACGGACCATAAACCTTTGACTACTGCTTTAAATTCAAAAACAGAACGAAGTCCTAGACAAACGAGACACTTGAATTTATAGCACAATTTACTGATGACATACAATACATTAAAGGTGAATCCAATGTTGTAGCAGATACGCTATCTAGAGCCTTTGAGGTTAATGCAATATATAATACAGAACTGAATTTTAAAATTTTAGAAACTGAACAACAAAAAGATGATGACTTAAATCAACTTGTATCTGATTCTCAATATCTAAATTTAAAGTTAATTAATATTCCCATTTTAAATTTTAATATTTGGTGTGAAATTTCAGGAGAAACTCCTAGGCCATTTGTACCGAGTAATTTGCGAAAGCACTGAGCGATGCTATCGTCTCTAAGCCGATGCTAAGCAGTGACGTGAATGCACATCAATAATTCAATCATTATGTATCTACATAAACGAAACAATAACTGCGTCTACATATATGTACCATGTACGTATACGAGCAGCGGAGAGTCAATGCACTAACACATACATCTGGGAGACGCTGAAAAGTAGACAATTGTAAACAAGTATAAACTATATGAGAACTATAAACACACGAAATAGTTGGTAAGTTCTGGAAATAGAAGAGCCTAGATGTATGCAGCGTAAACTATAAAAGTGGCGCAAGCGAGTAAGAAGAATTCAGTTTGAGTTGAGCTATCAATAAGTTTGATTAAGCACGCGATCTGGCCCAATAGTAGAGTTTCATTTGAGTTATCAATCAGTTTGTTTATTAAGCCAGCGAGTAGCAAAGTATAAGTGTTATTGTGAAGTACTTTAAAAAAGGCCATTTTTCCATCATTCAATATTGGAGTTATTTATTCAACAGTTTAGTGATTCGAACTTAGCAGAGGATTGCAAATAAGAGGATTTGCAAGCAAATTCGTTACAATTGGTGTCAGAAGAGGAATTGTTGAATAAATTCTAAAGGACAACAAGGACATGGCAAAGTTAAGTGAATTGAAGATCCAGCAACTAAAGAAGGAGTTGGAGAGCCGTGGATTGAATACAAGCGGCGGTAAACTCGAACTTCAGGCACGGCTACGAGAGGCAATGGAAGCAGAAGGAATTGATGTGGACGAGTATGTCTTTTATCCTGATGAGGACAAGACAACAGCAAAAATTGAAGAGAAAAATGAAACACCGCAGACAATGGCGAACACAGACCTAAACATGATGTTGGCTGCAATATCGGCACAAATGTCCGAAATGTCATCACAAATACCTACCAACATGTCGTCACAATTGGCATCCCAACTGGAATCGCAAAAGACAGAAATAACATCTCAACTGTCATCACAGATGGAATCCCAAGAGACACGTATAACATCAAAGATGTCGTCTCAGCTGGAATCGCAGGAGAACCGTATAACAGCGAAGATTGAAGCACAAGAGGCACGGATATCCGAAATGTCGCCGCAAATTTCAGCACAGATATCATCGCAGATCTCTGCTCAACTGGAAGAGCAAGAAGAACGTATTTCCTCGAAGTTGGAGGCGCAAGATACAAAAATTTTAAAGTTTGAAGAAAAAATCGAGGCCGAGGTGGATGCTTTAAGAGGACGTATCGAGCAGTTGCAACTAAATCGCTCAGCAGTTTCAACGAGTAATCCAGAGGTAAAAACACCATCCTTTGACGGTTCTGGTCCTTTCCACTTCTTTAAGCTACAGTTTGAGAAGACCGCAGCAGTGAACAACTGGAATGTGGAAGATAAAGTTGCCGCACTCTTCGTAGCATTGAAAGGACGAGCTGCCGAAATATTACAGACTATTCCAGAGTACGAACGGAACAGTTATGACGCATTGATGGCTGCTGTAGAACGGCGATACGGAAGCGAACACAGGAAACAGATATTTCAAATAGAATTGCAAAACCGCTACCAAAAAGCTAACGAGACTTTGCAGGAGTTTGCTTCGGACATTGAAAGATTGGCTCATCTTGCAAATGCGGATGCACCCGTGGAATACACTGAAAGGGTAAAAATTCAGAGCTTTATAAATGGCATGCGGGACGTCGAAACAAAGCGAACTACGTACGCAAACCCAAAGCCAACATTCGCAGAAACGGTGTCACAAGCTCTGATTCAGGAAACAGCGTCGCTTCTGTGTAAGCCAGTTTTCAAAGCACGCCGTGTGGAAGTAGAAAGGCCAGAGAGGGTAGACGCAATATTGGAGGCACTGAAAGGATCGCAAAAGCGAAGTGAAAAAGTTATCAAATGCTTCAAATGCGGGAAGTCCGGTCACATAGCACGTCATTGCGATCTTGGTCTTAATAGTTCCAACAATGTTGTTGGCCGTAAACGCAAAGCTGGAGGAGATGAGCAAGAGCGAGTAAGAGGTAGAGAGCTAGATCCAGCTATTGAATGCCCTGTGATATCTGTGTCGGAAATTGGTAGAAAATCGAGCAGTCTTACCGTCAGAGGGAATGTGGATGGCAAAGAACGAGTACTGACTGTAGATACGGGTGCATCTCATTCCTTGATCCGATCTGACTTGGTCAAAAGGAGAGTAAAACCGTTACCTGGAGCAAAGTTGCGTACGGTCACTGGCGAGTATAACCAAGTTCAGGGAGAAGTGATATGTGAAGTATTGATTGGGAAGGTCATGGTTCTACACAAATTTGTTGTGGCGGAGATTGTTGATGAAGTTATATTGGGAGTGGATTTCTTGGTTGACCATGACATCAAGATCGATATGCAGAGAAGGGTGATGCGTTATGAGAACCAAGATGTGCCACTTAGCTTTAGTTTGGGAAAAGGGTTCAGCAGTAATCGGCTCCTGGTGGAGAAGACTCGACGAAGGCCACGAAATTCAAAGGTAAATGTTAATGGAACAAATGGGCCAAACAAATCAAAACCGAAGGTACCTGTGAGAGAAACACTGGCATTGAAAAGCCCTAACGGACGTACTAAAACGAAGAAAGAATGCGAGGGTAGTTTCAAGCAGGAGCACACTACTGTTGTGAAATATGGGAACGATACCGATTATGCAAAGCAAATCCGTCCAGCGCAAGCTCTACGAAGTGGTTCATTGACCAAACAACAGAGTGTGAAGGAACGGCCCATGGTAATGAGTAGTAAGATGAAACACTGGCATGACAAGAACTTTAATTCGGAAGGTTTCTTGGCGGGAGATTTGGTACTGTTAAACAACCCTCACCGGCGGAAAGGTGTTCGAGCCAAATTTCGGTGCAGTTGGGAAGGCCCGTACAAAGTTGTGAAGAAGATCAGTGATACCATCTACCGCATTCAAACCACTGGGAAACCACGGATTAGAAGAGTGGTACATGTGGAGATGCTAGCGGCGTTTAGATCTGGAGATTTGTTTGATCGGGACGATCAGACTTAGGTGGAGGGCAGTGTAACGAGTGTTAGCAGCACTGAGCGATGCTATCGTCTCTAAGCCGATGCTAAGCAGTGACGTGAATGCACATCAATAATTCAATCATTATGTATCTACATAAACGAAACAATAACTGCGTCTACACATATGTACCATGTACGTATACGAGCACCGGAGAGTCAATGCACTAACACATACATCTGGGAGACGCTGAAAAGTAGACAATTGTAAACAAGTAGAAACTATATGAGAACTATAAACACACGAAATAGTTGGTAAGTTCTGGAAATAGAAGAGCCTAGATGTATGCAGCGTAAACTATAAAAGTGGCGCAAGCGAGTAAGAAGAATTCAGTTTGAGTTGAGCTATCAATAAGTTTGATTAAGCACGCGATCTGGCCCAATAGTAGAGTTTCATTTGAGTTATCAATCAGTTTGTTTATTAAGCCAGCGAGTAGCAAAGTATAAGTGTTATTGTGAAGTACTTTAATAAAGGCCATTTTTCCATCATTCAATATTGGAGTTATTTATTCAACAGTTTAGAGATTCTAACTTAGCAGAGGATTGCAAATAAGAGGATTTGCAAGCAAATTCGTTACAATATTTTACATGGAATAGCACATCCGGGTACAAGAGCTACACGACGGCTCATAGTTAAAAAATATTATTGTCAAAATTCAAATTCTCAAGAATAGGTTTGAACACATTCATTTAGATATAGTTGGACCATTACCTATTTCAAAAGGACATCGCTATATTTTAACGATTATTGAAAGATTTACCCGTTGGCCTGAGGCATATGCATTAAAAGATATTTCAGCATCTACAATTGCAAATAAGCTTTCTAGAGAATATATTTCTCGGTTTGGAGTTCCGTTAAAGATAACAACTGATCAAGGTAGCCAATTTACATCGAAATTGTTTTCAGAGTTAACTAAATTACTTGGTAGTCACCAAATTACAACATCCGCATATCACCCTCAAGGAAATGGTATGGTTGAAAGGTTTCATAGACAATTAAAGACTACTATAATAGCTAGAGAGGACACAAATAATTGGTATGACGAGTTACCTGTCATATTACTTGGTTTGCGATCTATTTACAAAGAAGATATTTCGGCTACACCAGCGGAAATGGTTTTCGGTCAGAATTTACGTTTGCCAGGGGAACTTGTTGTGCCATCAGCTAAAAATTTCTCATCAACTGAAATTTTAAGTAATTTACGTGAACATTTTCGAAATGTTAGATCAAATTTAAGTCATCATAAAGATGCTGATACTGGAATTTATGTTCCAAAAGATCTTCAAACTTGTAAATTTGCATTTGTTCGAGTCATTAATAAACATTCATTACAACAACCATATGAAGGACCTTACAAAATTGTGGAAAAAGACCAAAAATGTTTTAAACTTGAAATAGATAATAATATTAAAACTATTCCTATTGATAGATTAAAACCTGCAATAATTGAAACAACGGACACAAACAACACGAAGAATTTACATAAAAAGAGAGTTACATTCAATTTGCTTAATGATAAATTTTCTTGAAGGGGGAGTAATGTAGGGTTCTTATTATTTTTATTTAACTTTGTATTTTAGTTACTTTGAACCTTGTAATTTTTAAATGTATTATCAATATTTTAAGTTTCAATATTGATTTTCAATTTTCAAAAATTTTCTTTTTTGTAAAAAATAAAAAAATATTGACGCATACATTTAGGCGTATTAAAAACGGTTTTGTTATAAAATAAAAACGTAGTTTCAATAGCTACAGTTGGCTCGTGTGAATAAAAAATAAGCAAACACTTTTCCTTCTGGATTCCAGGAATGTGAACAATAAAAACACTTCCTCATTTAAACTAAACCAATATATAGAACGGAAAATTTTTATTTTTTTATCACTCAACCCATTTAACCTTGTGTACATTTTTGGTTAGAAGTGCCTAATTAAAATTTCAATGCCCTTAATGATGAAAAATACAAAATATTTATACAGCTTTTTTTAAATTTATAGTTGGCTCGTGTGAATAAAAAATAAGCAAGAAAATTCTTATTTTTTTATCACTCAACCCATTTAACTTTGTGTACATTTTTGGTTAGAAGTGCTTAATTAAAATTTCTATGCCCTTAACGATGAGAAATACAAACTATTTATACAGCTTTTTAAAATGGCCATAATTTATACATAGTTGACTCGTGTGAATAAAAAATAAGCAAAAACATTTCCTTCTGGATTCCAGGAATGTGAACAATAAAACACTTCCTCATTTAAATTAAACCAATATATAGAATGGAAAATTTTTATTTTTTTATCACTCAACCCATTTAACCTTGTGTACATTTTTGGTTAGAAGTGCCTAATTAAAATTTCAATGCCCTTAATGATGAAAAATACAAAATATTTATACAGCTTTTTTAAAATTTATAGTTGGCTCGTGTGAATAAAAAATAAGCAAGAAAATTCTTATTTTTTTATCACTGAACCCATTTAACTTTGTGTACATTTTTGGTTAGAAGTGCTTAATTAAAATTTCTATGCCCTTAACGATGAGAAATACAAACTATTTATACAGCTTTTTAAAATGGCCATAATTTATACATAGTTGGCTCGTGTGAATAAAAAATAAGCAAAAACATTTCCTTCAGGATTCCAGGAATGTGAACAATAAAAACACTTCCTCATTTAAACTAAACCAATATATAGAACGGAAAATTTTTATTTTTTTATCACTCAACCCATTTAACCTTGTGTACATTTTTGGTTAGAAGTGCCTAATTAAAATTTCAATGCCCTTAATGATGAAAAATACAAAATATTTATACAGCTTTTTTAAAATTTATAGTTGGCTCGTGTGAATAAAAAATAAGCAAGAAAATTCTTATTTTTTTATCACTCAACCCATTTAACTTTGTGTACATTTTTGGTTAGAAGTGCTTAATTAAAATTTCTATGCCCTTAACGATGAGAAATACAAACTATTTATACATCTTTTTAAAATGGCCATAATTTATACATAGTTGGCTCGTGTGAATAAAAAATAAGCAAAAACATTCCTTCTGGATTCCAGGAATGTGAACAATAAAAACACTTCCTCATTTAAATTAAACCAATATATAGAACGGAAAATTTTTATTTTTTTATCACTCAACCCATTTAACCTTGTGTACATTTTTGGTTAGAAGTGCCTAATTAAAATTTCAATGCCCTTAATGATGAGAAATACAAACTATTTATACAGCTTTTTAAAATGGCCGTGATTTATATAAAGTTGACTCGTGTGAATAAAAAATAAGCAAAAACATTTCCTTCTGGGTTCCAGGAATGTGTAAAATAAAACACTTCCTCATTTAAGTTAAACCAATATATAGAACGGAAAATTTTTAGTTTTTTATCACTCAACCCATTTAACCTTGTGTACATTTTTGGTTAGAAGTGCCTAATTAAAATTTCAATGCCCTTAATGGTGAAAAATACAAAATATTTATACAGCTTTTTAAAATGGCCGTTATTTAGATATAGTTGGCTCGTGTGAATAAAAAATAAGCAAGATAATTCTTATTTTTTTATCACTCAACCCATTTAACTTTGTGTACATTTTTGGTTAGAAGTGCTTAATTAAAATTTCTATGCCCTTAACGATGAGAAATACAAAATATTTATACAGCTTTTTTAAAATGGCCGTTATTTATATATAGTTGGCTCGTGTGAATAAAAAATAAGCAAAAACATTTCCTTCTGGCTTCCAGGAATGTGAACAATAAAAACACTTCCTCATTTAAATTAGACCAATATATAGAACGGAAATTTTTTATTTTTTTTATCACTCAACCCATTTACGGAACGGAATATTCTTATTTTTTTATCACTCAACCCATTTAACTTTGTGTACATTTTTGGTTAGAAGTGCTTAATTAAAATTTCAATGCCCTTAACGATGAGAAATACAAACTATTTATACAGCTTTTTAAAATGGCCGTGATTTATATAAAGTTGACTCGTGTGAATAAAAAATAAGCAAAAACATTTCCTTCTGGGTTCCAGGAATGTGTAAAATAAAAACACTTCCTCATTTAAATTAAACCAATATATAGGACGGAAAATTTTTAGTTTTTTATCGCTCAACCCATTTAACCTTGTGTACATTTTTGGTTAGAAGTGCCTAATTAAAATTTCAATGCCCTTAATGGTGAAAAATACAAAATATTTATACAGCTTTTTAAAATGGCCGTTATTTAGATATAGTTGGCTCGTGTGAATAAAAAATAAGCAAAAACATTTCTTTCTGGATTCAAGGAATGTGAACAATAAAAACACTTCCTCATTTAAACTAAACTAATATATAGAACGGAAAATTTTTATTTTTTATCACTCAACCCATTTAACCTTGTGTACATTTTTGGTTAGAAGTGCCTAATTAAAATTTCAATGCCCTTAATGATGAAAAATACAAAATATTTATACAGCTTTTTTAAAATGGCCGTTATTTATATATAGTTGGCTCGTGTGAATAAAAAATAAGCAAAAACATTTCCTTCTGGATTCCAGGAATTTGAACAATAAAAACACTTCCTCATTTAAATTAAACCAATATATAGAATGGAAAATTTTTATTTTTTTATCGCTCAACCCATTTAACCCTGTGTACATTTTTGGTTAGAAGTGCCTAATTAAAATTTCAATGCCCTTAATGATGAAAAATACAAAATATTTATACAGCTTTTTAAAATGGCCGTTATTTATATATAGTTGACTCGTGTGAATAACAAATAAGCAAAAACATTTCCTTTTAGATTCCAGGAATGTGAACAGTAAAAACACTTCCTCATTTGAATTAAACCAATATATAGCACGGAATTTTTTTATCTTTTTATCGCTCAACCCATTTAACCTTGTGTACATTTTTGGTTAGAAGTGCCTAATTAAAATTTCAATGCCCTTAATGATGAAAAATACCAAATAGTTATACAGCTTTTTAAAATGGCCGTTATTTATATATAGTTGGCTCGTGTGAATAAAAAATAAGCAAAAACATTTCCTTCTGGATTCCAGGAATGTGAACAATAAAAACACTTCCTCATTTAAACTAAACCAATATATAGAACGGAAAATTTTTATTTTTTTTATCACTCAACCCATTTAACGTTGTGTACATTTTTGGTTAGAAGTGCCTAATTAAAATTTCAATGCCCTTAATGATGAAAAATACAAAATATTTATACAGCTTTTTTAAAATGGCCGTTATTTATATATAGTTGGCTCGTGTGAATAAAAAATAAGCAAAAACATTTCCTTCTGGATTCCAAAAATGTGAACAATAAAAACACTTCCTCATTTAAATTAAACCAATATATAGAACGGAAAATTTTTATTTTTTATCACTCAACCCATTTACGGAAAGGAAAATTCTTATTTTTTTATCACTCAACCCATTTAACTTTGTGTACATTTTTGGTTAAAAGTGCTTAATTAAAATTTCAATGCCCTTAACGATGAGAAATACAAACTATTTATACAGCTTTTTAAAATGGCCGTGATTTATATAAAGTTGACTCGTGTGAATAAAAAATAAGCAAAAACATTTCCTTCTGGATTCCAAAAATGTGAACAATAAAAACACTTCCTCATTTAAATTAAACCAATGTATAGAACGGAAAATTTTTATTTTTTTAGCACTCAACCCATTTACGGAAAGGAAAATTCTTATTTTTTTATCACTCAACCCATTTAACTTTGTGTACATTTTTGGTTAGAAGTGCTTAATTAAAATTTCTATGCCCTTAACGATGAGAAATACAAACTATTTATACAGCTTTTTAAAATGGTCATAATTTATACATAGTTGGCTCGTGTGAATAAAAAATAAGCAAACACATTTCCTTCTAGATTCCAGGAATTTGAACAATAAAAACACTTCCGCATTGCCCTTGATGATGAAAAATACAAACTATTATATAGCTTTTTAAAATGGCCGTTATTTATATATAGTTGGCTCGTGTGAATAAAAAATAAGCAAAAACATTTCCTTATGGATTCCAGGAATGTGAACAATAAAAACACTTCCTCATTTAAATTAAACTAATATATAGAACGGAAAATTTTTATTTTTTTATCACTCAACCCATTTATAGAATGGAAATTTTTAAGTTTTTAGCGATCAACCCTTTTAACCTTGAGTAAATTTTTGGTTAGAAGTGCGTAATTAAAATTTCAATGCCCTTAATGATGAAACATACAAAATATGCTGAGCAGAGCTCACAGAGTATATTAACTTTGTTCACATAACGGTAATCCGTAACGGCATAAACTAATCGAGATAGATATAGACTTCTATATATCAAAATGATCTGGGAGAAAAAAGAAATTTATTTAGCCATGTCCTTCCGTCCGTCTGTCCATAAACACGATAACTTGAGTAATTTTTGAGGTATCTTGATGAAATTTGGTATGTAGGTTCCTGGGCACTCAGACATCTCAGATCGCTGTTTAAAATGAACGAAATCGGACTATAAGCACACCCACTTTTTCGATATCGATTTCGAAAAAACCCAAAAAGTTGGTAGGTGCGTTGACCTTATGACGTGGAATAAAAAATGTGTGCTAAATAAAAATTAGCAAAATCGGATGACGAACACTCCCACTCTTAAAAAAAATTTTTTTTTAAATCAAATATAACAAAAAATTGAATATCTTTACAGTATATAAGTAAATTATTAAAGTTGAATGTTGAACTCCAGTATTGACATGGTGCAACAAAATACAAAAATAAAAGAAAATTTCAAAATGGTCGTGGCTCCGCCCTTTTTCATTTAATTTGTCTAGAACACTTTTAATGCCATAAGTCGAACAAAAATTAACCAATCCTTGTGAAATTTTGTAGGGGCATAGATTCTATGACAATAACTGTTCTCTGTGAAAATGGGCGAAATCGGTTGAAGCCACGCCCAGTTTTTATACACAGTCCACCGTCTGTCCTTCCGCTCGGCTCTTAACACGATAACTTGAGCACAAATCGATATATCTTTACTAAACTTAGTTCACTTACTTATCTGAACTCACTTTATCTTGGTACAAAAAATGGTCGAAATCCGACTATGACCACGCCCACTTTTTCGATATCGAAAATTACGAAAAATGAAAAAAAATGCCATAATTCTATACCAAATATGACAAAAGGGATGAAACATTGTAATTGGATTGGTTTATTGACGCAAAATATAACTTTAGAAAAAACTTTGTAAAATGGGTGTGACAGCTACCATATTAAGTAGAATAAAATGAAAAAGTTCTGCAGGGCGAATTCAAAAGCGCTTGGAATCTTGGCAGGAATACTGTTCGTTGTATTACATATATAAATAAATTAGCGGTACCCGACAGATGATGTTCTGGGTCACCCTGGTCCACATTTTGGTCGATATCTCGAAAACGCCTTCATATATACAACTAAGGACCACTCCATTTTAAAACCCCATTAATACCTCTAATTTGATACCCGTATCGTACAAACACATTATAGAGTCACCCCTGGCCACCTTCATGGCGATATATCGAAAAGGTGTCAACCTATAGAACTAAGGCACACTCCCTTTTAAATAATCATTAACACCTTTCATTTGAAACCCATATCGTACAAACACATTCTAGAGTCACCCCTGGTCCACCTTTATGGCGATATCTCGAAAAGGCGTCGACCTATAGAACTAAGACCCACTACCTTTTAAAATACTCATTAACGCCTTTCATTTGATTCCCATATCGTACAAGCACATGCTAGAGTCACCCCTGGTCCACCTTTATGGCGATATCCCGAAATGGCGTTCACCTATAGAACTAAGACCCACTACCTTTTAAAATACTCATTAACACCTTTCGTTTGATACCCATATCGTACAAACAAATTCTAGAGTCACCCCTGGTCCACCTTTATGACGATATCTCGAAAAGGCGTCGACTTATAAAACTAAGACCCACTACCTTTTAAAATACTCATTAACGCCTTTCATTTGATTCCCATATCGTACAAGCACATGCTAGAGTCACCCCTGGTCCACCTTTATGGCGATATCCCGAAATGGCGTCCACCTATAGAACTATGGGCCACTCCCTTTTAAAATACTCACCCATGTCATACAAACACATTCCTAGGTTCATTTTCCTACATGTTGTTTTTCCCTTATTTTGTCTCCAACGCTATCAGCTGAGTATGTAATGTTCGGTTACACCCGAACTTAGCCTTCCTTACTTGTCTAAAATTGCCATTATTTATACATGCTTGGCTCGTGTGAATAAAAAATAAGCAAAAACATTTACTTTTAGATTCCAGGAATGTGAACAATAAAAACACTTCCTCATTTGAATTAAACCAATATATAGTACGGAAAGTTTTTATTTTTTTTTTTCATTCAACCCATTTAACCTTGAGTAATTTTTCGTTTAGAAGTGCCTAATTAATATTTCAATGCCGTTAATTACGAAAAATACAACATATTTATACAGTTTTTAAACTGGGCGCTATTTATACATAGTAGGGTCGTGTGATTAAAAATAAGTAAACACATTTCCTTATAGATTCCAGGAATTTGAACCAGGGATGGGCGTTATCAACAAATTTGAATAACGATTGACGAAAAAATAAAAAATAAAAAATTATTCATTATTTTAAATTTTTTGATTGATGAATAAAAAGTTATTTTTTTTTTGGATTCTTTTATATAAGAGCTATTAGGCCGGTGGTTTTTAAGCGAAAAACTAAGTTTTCCTTTATCCTCCTACGCGTTTCGGTACATTTTGTACCTTCCTCAGGGAGATCTGTTTTTATTAATAACATAAAACAATTATTCGCAAAAGAAACATTTTACACAACATTGAGAATTTCACTTACATTACATTCAATTAAATTAAAAAAATTTTTTCAAAACTATAAACACACATATATTCGCGCTGCATCCTTTACGTTGCTCATCTCATCACACTGTGTGCTTTTTGATTGCTGTGAAGTAAGCACAGTTGATATTGTCTACGTCCTCTTTGAAGTTTACACAGTCTTTTATTCGTTGTTGTATTCGCAAGCCCTCTAGTGTTAGCCTTGTTTTTGTTCTTCTTTCTATGTCCAATATACGCGCATTCGAAAAATCAGCTGAGTGATTGTGTATTGATAGGTGTTGCGAAAGTGCCGTAGAGGTCTTTTTGTTTCTTGCGTCTGCTTTGTGTTCGCTTATTCGTATTCCTAATGCTCTTTTTGTTGTCCCTATATAAATTTTGTTGCAGTCTTCGCCAGCTTTTCCCTTGCATTTGATTTCGTATATCACATTATGTTGTTGCTCCTTTTCGATTGTGTCTTTTGTTCGTGTAAAAATTTTATTCAGAGTGCAGTGTGGTCTGTGCGCAAATCTTACGTTGTTGTTGTTTATGATATTTCTCAAACTTTTGTTGTCCGTTAAGCCTGGTATGTATGTAATTCCTGTGTATATTATGTTATCCCGTACATTATTGTTTTGTGTATTAATATTTGAATGTTCAGTATTGTTAATTGTTGTAGTTATTAGCTTCTCAGTGACTGCATTAGGGTACCCGTTTTTGTATAGAATAATTTTTATTTTCAACTTGTTTTCATTCCTGAACTCCTGATCACTTAAATTCATAATTTTTCTTATTAGGCTTATTGCCGTGTTCTTCTTTTGGGTCCATGGATGGTTCGAGTGGTAGTTTATCATCCTCGATGACGCTATGGACTTAGAATACCAATTCGTTCTCAATTTTTCGTTTACTCTAGTGATCTCAATATCTAGGAATGCAAGTTTGTTGTCTTTTTCTTTTTCTGTGGTGAATTGGATTTTCGTGTGTTGTGAGTTTAGGGTTTTGAGTATGATTTCCACGTCCTTTTTCTTAACTATGGCTAATATATCATCTACATACTTATCTATGTATTTAATATATATGTCGTTAGATTCAAGTTCAGAGATACTGTCGTCAATAATTTTATCTAGCACTATGTCTGCTATTATGGGAGATAGGGGGTTTCCCATTGGCATTCCATAGATTTGTTGATAAATAGTGCCATCGTATCTGAAATAATTGTTGTCCCTTAGACAAAATTCAATAATTTTCTGGAACTGGGCTTTGGTTAGAGAGGTGTGCTCTTTTAGAGTTGGCCAATGTTGCATTATGTTGTGAATTGCTAGATGAATGGGGATGTTTGTGAAGAGTGATATCACGTCAAAAGATATAAGCAATTCATCATCGGCGATTTTTGTTTTCTTCAGTTTCTCTTTTACTTGGAAAGAATTTTTTACATTATATTTTTCGGAGGTTGCCTTCTTCAAAATTTGGCCTACATATTTTGCGAGATTGTAGCAAGGTACATTGACGGACGAAGAGATCGGACGGAGAGGCATGTTGTTTTTATGGACTTTTGGAAGTCCATATAATCTAGGCGCAGTAGCTGCATTGCATGTTAGCTGTATTTTTTGTTTCAAGTTAATGTTTTGTTGTTTATAGATTTCGTTAACTATTGCGTTGTTTTTCCTTTGTAACTTTTGTGTTGGGTCCTCTCGTATGGTTTTGTAAGTGTTCTTATCATTTAGCAGGGCTTCCATTTTAAGTTTGTAGTCCATTTTGTACATAATAACGGTTTTGTTGCTAACGGTTTTGTGGACTACAAACTTAAAATGGAAGCCCTGCTAAATGATAAGAACACTTACAAAACCATACGAGAGGACCCAACACAAAAGTTACAAAGGAAAAACAACGCAATAGTTAACGAAATCTATAAACAACAAAACATTAACTTGAAACAAAAAATACAGCTAACATGCAATGCAGCTACTGCGCCTAGATTATATGGACTTCCAAAAGTCCATAAAAACAACATGCCTCTCCGTCCGATCTCTTCGTCCGTCAATGTACCTTGCTACAATCTCGCAAAATATGTAGGCCAAATTTTGAAGAAGGCAACCTCCGAAAAATATAATGTAAAAAATTCTTTCCAAGTAAAAGAGAAACTGAAGAAAACAAAAATCGCCGATGATGAATTGCTTATATCTTTTGACGTGATATCACTCTTCACAAACATCCCCATTCATCTAGCAATTCACAACATAATGCAACATTGGCCAACTCTAAAAGAGCACACCTCTCTAACCAAAGCCCAGTTCCAGAAAATTATTGAATTTTGTCTAAGGGACAACAATTATTTCAGATACGATGGCACTATTTATCAACAAATCTATGGAATGCCAATGGGAAACCCCCTATCTCCCATAATAGCAGACATAGTGCTAGATAAAATTATTGACGACAGTATCTCTGAACTTGAATCTAACGACATATATATTAAATACATAGATAAGTATGTAGATGATATATTAGCCATAGTTAAGAAAAAGGACGTGGAAATCATACTCAAAACCCTAAACTCACAACACACGAAAATCCAATTCACCACAGAAAAAGAAAAAGACAACAAACTTGCATTCCTAGATATTGAGATCACTAGAGTAAACGAAAAATTGAGAACGAATTGGTATTCTAAGTCCATAGCGTCATCGAGGATGATAAACTACCACTCGAACCATCCATGGACCCAAAAGAAGAACACGGCAATAAGCCTAATAAGAAAAATTATGAATTTAAGTGATCAGGAGTTCAGGAATGAAAACAAGTTGAAAATAAAAAATATTCTATACAAAAACGGGTACCCTAATGCAGTCACTGAGAAGCTAATAACTACAACAATTAACAATACTGAACATTCAAATATTAATACACAAAACAATAATGTACGGGATAACATAATATACACAGGAATTACATACATACCAGGCTTAACGGACAACAAAAGTTTGAGAAATATCATAAACAACAACAACGTAAGATTTGCGCACAGACCACACTGCACTCTGAATAAAATTTTTACACGAACAAAAGACACAATCGAAAAGGAGCAACAACATAATGTGATATACGAAATCAAATGCAAGGGAAAAGCTGGCGAAGACTGCAACAAAATTTATATAGGGACAACAAAAAGAGCATTAGGAATACGAATAAGCGAACACAAAGCAGACGCAAGAAACAAAAAGACCTCTACGGCACTTTCGCAACACCTATCAATACACAATCACTCAGCTGATTTTTCGAATGCGCGTATATTGGACATAGAAAGAAGAACAAAAACAAGGCTAACACTAGAGGGCTTGCGAGTACAACAACGAATAAAAGACTGTGTAAACTTCAAAGAGGACGTAGACAATATCAACTGTGCTTACTTCACAGCAATCAAAAAGCACACAGTGTGATGAGATGAGCAACGTAAAGGATGCAGCGCGAATATATGTGTGTTTATAGTTTTGAAAAAATTTTTTTAATTTAATTGAATGTAATGTAAGTGAAATTCTCAATGTTGTGTAAAATGTTTCTTTTGCGAATAATTGTTTTATGTTATTAATAAAAACAGATCTCCCTGAGGAAGGTACAAAATGTACCGAAACGCGTAGGAGGATAAAGGAAAACTTAGTTTTTCGCTTAAAAACCACCGGCCTAATAGCTCTTATATAAAAGAATCCAAACATAATAAACATTGGCCCATCAAACAACTGAATAAAAAAAAAAAAGTTATTTTGTTATTCAAGTATTTTTGAATAATGAATAACATTTTATCGTTATTCAAAATATCCTGAGTGATGATAATCGGTCATTCTTATTTTTGTAAATTTTGAGTAAAGAGTTGAGTTTTTATTCCTTATTTAAAAAATATGGAATAACAATAAATTTCAATTTTTATTCAGTTATGCAAAAATAAAAAAATAATTCCCGTGGGTTTTGGGGGTAATTTCGGGGACACCCTCTGGATCCTACTGGGGTCTTTCGGGGTTGGTGACTCCCTCGGGGTTCTCCCGGAATGACCCCCAAATAACCCTGAGAGAGTCCCCAAAAAGATCCCGGAACAACCCAAAATGACGCCTGCAGGACCTTGATGGAGTCCCCAAAACCATTCAGGAATGACCCTCAAATGACACCGAGGGAGTCCCCAAAACCATTAAGGAATGACCCCGATGGAGTCCCAAAACCATCCATGACAAAATAACTTTTTATTCATCAATAAAAATATTTAAAATGATGAAAGTTTTTTATTTTTTATTTTGATTTGTTTTATTTCAAAATGACTCAACCCTGATTTGAACAATAAAAACACTTCCTAATTTGAATTAAAGCATTTCATAGAACGGAAAGCTTTTATTATTTTTTTCATTCAATCCGTTTACCCTTGAGTAAATTTTTGGTTAGAAGTGCCGAACATTACATACCCAGCTGTACACTTGAAATGCTGTTGTTGGTAGTTTTGTGTGCTTAATAGTGTTACAAGGCTGCTCAATAATACATATACATATTGTTCTATTCTGAACTAATTTTCATTTAAAAGAAGCAAAAAGGATGCAGCTTAAAGCTTATTGCCTGCATCTACGCACTTTTACAAAATCTTTTATATAAAAGAAGGCAATTTAACCGATTTAATCCATTTTTACTAAAAATATTTCCTGTTAAAAGGCATACATGGGCAATAAATTCTTCGTCGCGTTATGGCTAAAGAAACATGAGAAATGCATTGTATGAAGGGGGCAGTACCACGCCAATTTTTCAAGATTTAAATTTTTTCCCATTTCTTTTTATAATGGCACAAAATACTTTTGGTAAAAAACTATTTTTCGGTAAGATTTAACTTATAATTTTTGG
Source organism: Eurosta solidaginis (assembly GCF_040869045.1). Lineage (NCBI taxonomy): Eukaryota > Metazoa > Arthropoda > Insecta > Diptera > Tephritidae > Eurosta > Eurosta solidaginis. The sequence continues at coordinate 31,229,580 of NC_090323.1, forward strand.
CTACCACCCTTTTTAAAATCATTTATATAAAAGTGGGTGTGGTCCTTAACCGATTTCGTTAATTTTTCTTCAAAGCATTCCTTTTTGTAAAGGCAATCTCTCTGCCGAATTTTGTTACGATAGGTTTAACGATTTTTGATATATGATTAATAATATTTGTAAAATTGATTTTAACACAAGTGGGCGGTGCCACGCCCATTTAAAAAAATTTTAAATTTTTTTATCAAGAGTTTCAATATCAGTGCACACGTCAAATTTCAACACTCTGTGTTTTATTTACTAAATAATCAGGTTTTTTGTGTTTTCGAAAATGTTATATATCTATATATAAAAAGTAGGCTTGGTTATAATCCGATTTCGCTCATTTTCAATACCAATCTATTCTGGGTCCAAATAAGCAGATATCTCGATATTTACTAAAGTTATCGTGTTAACGGACAGACGGACGGACGGACGGACATGGCTCAATCAAATTTTTTCGATACTGATGATTTTGATATATGAAAGTCTATATCTATCTCGATTCCTTTAACCCTGTAAAACTAACCATTATCCAATCAAAGTTATAATACCCTGTGTACAAGTACAGCTGGGTATAAGAACAGCAATCAACGACACGTACGTACAAGGCAATGAAGAATATTCCATGGCTTGAATATGAGAGATTATTTCACATACATATATGTAGCCGGCAGCTAAGACCAGAAGTTGCTACTCACACATACACACGCATATGGCTAGAAGAAAGGCATAAACTACAGATATACATGTATATAGCTAAATAACTGAGAATGAGATACAACTGTTCTAGAAGGCGTGCTCGTGAAGCGTCCTACGGAGAAACGGGCGAGCGAGGTAACCGAGACTATAAAAGCAGCGCAAGCTGAAGAATCAGTAATAAGTTCGCTATTACTTGTGAAGTATAGCGGCCAAGTGAAGTATAATTGTACTACTCCTAAAGCAGTCTAAATAAAGACCATTTTGCAATACTGAATATTGGAGTTATTTATTCGACAGGTCAGTGACTCGAACGTTAGCAGAAGGTGTATAATAATCAGGAACTCCCCAAAATTCGTTACAATTGATGTCAGAAGAGGAATTGCTGAATAAATTCCAGAGGACAACAAGGACATGGCCATATTAAGTGATTTGAAGATCCAGCAACTGAAAAAGGAGTTTGAAGCCCGTGGATTGAATATTACTGGCAATAATTCTGAGCTACATACACGACTAAAGGAAGCTATGGAATTGGAAGGAAGCGACGTTTATGAACACACTTTTCATCCAGATGTGGAAGACTCAGCGACTAAAATGGGGGAGAAGATAGAGACCCCGTATCCATTGGCAAGTATTGACACTAACGCCATACTAGCAGTACTGAAGCAAATGTCATTACAAATATCAACCGATATGTCAGCACAGCTTCGAATATTTCGACACAGATTACATTCAAGATGGAAACACAACTCGAAGAACAGAATATATATATGGCCGAGCAGTTTAGAGGCCAAGAGGATCGCATATTCTGACTGCTGTCAGAACAGGAAGCAAGGGTATCATCAAAACTGGAAGCGCGGTATGACAAATCGCTCAATTTCAGGCAGATGTCGATGATTTAAAAGGGAGGGGGGGTCAGGAGTTGCAGCTAAATCGCCCAGCAGTTTCAGCGAGTAATCCAAAGGTAAAAAACACCATCCTTCGACGGTTCTGTTCCTTTCCAGATCTTTAAGCTACAGTTTGAGAAGACCGCAGCAGCGAACAACTGGAATGCTGAAGATAAATCCTACTGACGATTCCCAAAGGATAGCGAAATGATTATGAAGCCTTGATGGAAGCTGTACAACGACGTTACGGAAGCGAACGCAGGAAGTAGATATACCAAATAGAATTGCAATCCCGCTACCAAAAATCTAATGAGACTTTGCAGGATTTTGCGTCAGAAGTCGAAGGGCTTGCACATTTGGCGAATGCCGACGCACCCGTGGAATACACCGAAAGTGTAAAAATTCAAAGCTTTATCCATGGAATACGGGATGTTGAAACGAAACGAGTGACATACGCAAACCCAAAACCTACATTCGTGGAAACGGCATCACATGCATTGACTCAGGAAACTGCCTCACTATTGAGTAAATCAGCATACAAAGCTCATCGTGTGGAAGTAGCAAGGCCAGATTGGGTAGAAACAATTTTGGAAGCACTGAAGGGATAACAACAGAAAAATGCCGAAGTTATGAAATGTTTCAAGTGCGACAACCCAGGTCACATTGCACGTCATTGCAGCACCGGTTCTAATAGTTCCAACAGAGCTGAAGGAGATGAGTAAATCTCCAAGTCCAATACCCCATAATCTCTATCTCACAAATTGGAAGATGGTCGAGCAATTTTACTGTCGGAGGACTTGTGGATGGAAAGGAACGTTTACTGACTGTAGATACGGGTGCATCTCATTCCATCATTCGATCGGCTATAGGAAGAATATCAGAGTAAAGCAAAACAACTGCCCCTGAAGTACGCAAACATATTTGACCAAGAAGATGGCTCCCGTGTCCACCATCTTCAGCTAGCTACTTATCTATAAGTTATTGACATTTTGGCTATTTGGATGCTAACTGAAGCTTCGCGTCTCACACAATTAATTTTACAGCTTATTTATTGGCAATTTTAGTTTTATATGCACAAATGCGCCAAGCACCCAATTTTTTATTTCTTGTTTTTTTTTAATTTAAATTTTTTAAGATAACAGCGCCGCAGGCTCGGTTTATTATAAACCCTACTTTCTTATGATATAAAATTTTTCTATGAACAAAAAAGCCGCAAGCGAAAATTTCCAAATTTTCATTTCTTATATATTCCTAATTTTTAGTTTTATGAAATCTAATTTTTTTATGAACAAAAACTGCGCAGACGAACTTGCATTTCCTATGATGGGTTTTTTCCTGGTTCGGTCCGTAATTTATCTGAGTGTTTATGGCGTTTAGCTCGGTGGTAGTGCTATGCATTTTGCGGAAGCCATGCTGATGGGCCGCTAAGCGAATACTCGCAGTGAAGTGGAAGAACAGGACGGTTTCGCCTTTGCTTCTGGCGAGAGGAGTGCTATCGGTTGATACGACTCACCTTCGTTAGATGGTTTTCCAGGCTTTACTAGTGGAACTAGCCTTGCTATTTTCCAATAAAGGTCTGCAACGAAATGCTGGAAAGGTGCGTTAGATAGCTTACTCCGTTATCGCTAAGGCGTTTCAGTACTTCCATGGCTATACCGTCTTGGTTTATTTATTCAGAGGACTTGGCCTTTTTAACGAGTTCGTTAACCTCTGTGGGGGTGATGGTAATAGTTGGCACATCGTGTTTGTGTTTATGTGCCCAACTGTTGGCACGACGTCTAACCTTGTCGACTAAAAGATGCACTACAAATTGCCGACAAAAAGCGCCCGCTTGCCGCATCACCGATTTTGTTCTTTTTTTAGGTTCCCTATGAAAAGGTTAACAAGTTTCCCAAGTTTTGTGATGATAACCTAAACCATTTTTGATTAGTGAGCAATAATATTGCTAAATTGATTTGTTTAAGCTACGTTTATGTGTCCGCCTAGGGATTTTTGTGTTCTTCTTGTTTCGAACTTACCTATTGAGTATTAAATGGTAAAGCTAAAGTCGCTATTTCAAATCCCAAAACATTTCGGTATTAAGAATTAAATTTTTTTCAGGTATGGCAAAGGATTTACCACATTCCCATTTTGTAAATGTATATATGTGCTCATCGCTGATCTATCTCGATAAGTTACTGCCATCAGAAGCTACCATTATGGAGACAAAATGTTTATACTCTGAAAGCTTTTCTCAACTGAGTATAAAAATAATCAAAATAGGATATTCAGAACCCTGCAGCCTTGCAGAACTGCCGCTAGGGATGAAAATTCTGATATCCGACATAGCAGGGGTGATCCCCGTCTATATACCTTATATGCCCATTTTGCATTGGCCTGTTTTTGGAAGTGGCTACACGTTCCAAACTAAAGACCTTGAGAAATGTCACGCCCTTGCGTTTACAACAAGGGCATCCAGTCACACACTACGAACTTTAGGATACACTTTTTGGTATTGTGCCACACAGTGCAGACTTTAGGGTATACTTTTTCTCAATAAACCCAACATTATAAACTAAATTCCTTGAGAAAACTCCCCCGAAAGACTTTATAATTGGCATGGTAAAAGTCCATGAGAAAAGGCTTGTCCTACTGGGTATCTTGCCAATGCTCAAACGACTGGGAAATGTTTTTGCTTTGTGAAACTTGTGAAAGTATACGTGTTTCTTTCCAAACTTTTTGTATGTTTAAAAAATGTATAAAAGTTCAAACTGGTGACGTGGTCTTACTTTATATTTCTTTCTATATTACTAAAAAAAACAAGTGAGGAAGCGACTGTCTTCAGCTGTTCCATAACTTCAATGAATGGAGCTGAACAATAACATGTTGAATTTAAAAAAAAATCATAAACTCTGAACAATCAGTTTTATGGGATATATACTATATATACGCCCGATCTTAACGATTTTTCAGATAAAAATGTATGCCTTATTGTAAGCATTCTGGGTAGTTTCAAGCTTTTAGCTGTTAAAATGAGGAAGATATTACTTTACACCCTTCATCTGACCAATCGGTTGTATTGTATATATAGTGACGAATTTTAGCAACACTAAGGGATGCTATCATCTCTAAGCCGATGCTAAGCAGTGACTTGTATGCACATAACCAAATTAATCATTATGTCTACACATATGTACGTAGACGCAGCGGAGAAGCAACGCACAACCACATGCATATATATGAGATGCTCCTGAAAGTATGCAATAATTGTGCAAGTATTACTCACAAATACACGCGCATGGGCTATGAGAGAAGCTATAAAAATTGTGCATCTGTGGAGGGCTGAGAAATTAATAGCTGATAGCTAACTAGTAATTTCTGGAAATAGAAGCGCCTAGAAATATGCCGGCGATGAAACTGGACAGTATAAAAGCGACCACAGTAGAGGCACGTCAATCAGTTTGATTTAAGACGCTATCTGGCGAGCAATAGTAGTGTTATTTATTGTGAAGTACTTTAATAAAGGCAATTTTGCATTATTGAATACTGGAGTTATTTATTCAACAGTTTAGTGATTCGGACGTTAGTAGAAGGTTGCAAATAAGAGGAATTGCAGTAAATTCGTTACAATATAATATATATATGATCGATGTTAATGAGTTTTTCAGGCAAAAACATATGCTGTATTTGTGAGCATCTGGGAAAATTTGAAGCTTTTAGCGGTTAAAATGAAGAAGAAATTTTGTTGAACCTCCCGTCTGAACAATCGGTTGTATGAGGTATATATTATATATACGACCGATCTAACATATTACAAAAAAAAAATCAATGTATGCCTTATATGTAAACATCCTGTGAAGCTTCAGTCTTCTAGCAATTAAAAAGAGAAGTTAATTGCAAAAACCCCTATTATTTGAAAAATCGGTTGTATGGGGGATATATGTTATAGTGGTGCGATCTGTCAGTTCCGACAAATGATTAATTGGTCACCCAAATATACCAGCTCGCCAAATTTTATCGAGATATCTCAAAAATTTGGCGGCCACCGTGGTGTGATGGTAGCGTGCTCCGCCTACCAGACCGTATGCCCTGGGTTCACACCCCGGGCAAAGCAACATCAAAATTTTAGAAATAAGGTTTTTCAATTAGAACACAATTTTTCTAAGCAGGGTCGCCCCTCGGCAGTGTTTGGCAAGCGCTCCGGGTGTATTTCTGCCATGAAAAGCTCTCAGTGAAAACTTATCTGCCCTGCAGATGCCGGGCGGAGTCGGCATAAAACATGTAGGTCCCGTCCGGCCGATTTGTAGGGAAAATCAAGAGGAGCACGACGCAAATTGGAAGAGAAGCTCGGCCTTAGATCTCTTCGGAGGTTATCGCGCCTTACATTTATTTATATTTTATTTTTATCTCAAAAATTTAAGGACTAGTTTGCGTTCAAACAGACAGACAGACGGACGAACAGATGGGCATGGCTAAATTAACTCAGCTCGTAATCTTGATCATTTCGGTATATATATTAATGGGCTTATCGCGTGATAAACTGTATATACCAATTCATTTTCATGAGTGGTATAAAAACGTGAAAAAAAGTGGAGACGATGTAGATTCAAATATAAGATTAATAATATCTTAATGCCTTAACTCAAGAAACTTGCAATGTAGACATAACTTCTACAATTATTAACAGCCACTTGAACTCGGGAAAATATTAATTTAAGAACAGCTGAAAATAAGACAATGGTACCTTGTACAAATTTGCCTCTAAGAAAAAAAACTTATAAAATTGAAATTTTTTCGATACTGCGTCAAAATTTTAAGATCTGATCGTAAAATATCTCTTCATTTTTTTTTTTTGTAAATATTTATGTCAGGTTTGAATATAGCGGACAATTATTTTGATAGCATATAACTATGTACATGTACATATATGCACACACAAAAATTAAGTGCAGTGTTAGCACTTTTCGGAGAAATATCAAAACCTATTTGTATTCGTTTTGTTGTATTGAGTGAGGGTGGGATGTAAGCAGCAAGTCGCAGTGGTGTGGTGATAGCGTTATCCGCCTTTCGCTCCGAATATCCTGAGTTCAACTCCCGGCCGAGTCAACTTAAACACTTTTTCTTTATTATTCTAGCTTTCACGAAATTGTTAGTCCATAAAAGAGAAGAGATGGACCCACCAATAAGTATACCGAAATGATCAGGATGACGATCTAAGATGATTTGATATATCTTGATGAAATTTGGTGAGAGGGTATGTATTTGTTTCCGATCAGACATTTGTCGGAACTGAGCGAATCGGACCACTATAGCATATATCCTCCATGTAACCGATTTTTCAGAAAAGAAATTTAACTTGCCATTTTGGGGTATAAAAAAAAGCGCAAAATAGTAAGATCCGATTCTCAAACCCACTCAATATGGTCACAATATTTCATTAGAATCGACCGTTTCGAAGGAGTTCAACCACAAACGCTGTGTCACGAGAATTTCATATATAAGATAATCTAAATTCTGTTTAAAAGATTGTTTTTTCAATAGCTTTTGACAAAATTTTCTATATCTACAATCTTCTGTGACTGGGAGTGGAACCATAACTGGGACTTGGGCTGGGACTGGGATTAGTACTCGGATTAAGATAGTGAATAAGGGATGGAGAAGCATAAAAAGAGCTAGAGAGATGAAAAAGGATGGAAGTAGAGGTTAGGTTAGGTCGAAATCCTATAAAAAAAATGTTAAAAGTGTCACTTTTCGTATGACACGTCGATAGGTGCTTATTAATTTGTAAAAGCTGGTTTAAAGAAACAGTCGAGACTTGTTTTTTTTTTTTTTCTTTTGTGTATTAGCTTTTCACAATTTTCGCCCGCATATTAATAAGATCTGATATCTGATTTGCATCATTATTAATCGTTCCAATTTTCAATGTCGTCAATGCTGACGTCAACACTAGCCACCCTTGACAATAACACAAAAATGGGTTAATACCGCAATTGCTTTTATCGTCAAACAAACGGTTGGATTTGAAAAAATTTATGAGCTCAGAAAATTTAACCAATAGACTTTTTAATTAACTTTTTAGAGCGGGACGTGGATGCTTAAATTTAGTCAACTTAGCAAAGCGATTAACTTTCTCGCGAGTTAACTTTTTCGCGACACTACTGTATACCTCTTTATATAAAAATCAAATTTTGTGTGTGTGTTCCTTATGGAAACGTATTTCCCACACTTCAGTCATCACCAAATTTTGGCTATGAGTTCATTTGATCAAGACGAAGGTTTTTCATATTTAAGAACTAAGAATTTTAAATAAATTTTTTTTTTCAATTTCAGTTTTTTTCAACTTCGATTTTTTTTCCTCGGACTTTTGAAAATATCTTTTTTTCCAAACCAAATTGCAAACAATTTTTCAAAATTACAAAAGAACTGATTTATACCACTTTACGAAATTGCGTCCGGTTTCCAACAAATGGCGTTGCACTGACAAGATTTTGTCATGCTTGATTTTTTGTTCTCAATAAGAAGAATAATCTGCTATAAATGTATAGAGTGTGTTTCAAATATTTCTTATTTGACTTTTATTTACTTAACACCATTCAATAACAAACGATCGAACAGATTCTAACTGATAAAAAATGATTTCCGTCCAGAAAATTGTAAAATAAGAAATCAACGACAGTTTTTTATTTAAATTTGCAATTAATCTTATAAATAACAAGTAAATGTGTCTAAGTTCGGGTGTAACCGAACATTATATAATCAGCGTGAGCTTCAATTGTACATTTCATTTCAGATAAATTATTTTCTACATAACACGTGGCACCGCCCGTTTAAAGAAGGAATGTCTCCCCATTTCCTCTTACAATAAAACTTGATAAGTGAAAAATCATTGATTCAAAACTAATTTTCGTTAAGTTATAGCTTACTTTATTCGTCCACGACCCTTTTAAAAATCTTTTATATAAAAGTGGGCGTGGTGCTTAACCGATTTCGTTAATTTGTCTTCAAAGCATTCCTTATAGTAAAGGCAACCTCTCTGCCGAAATTTTGTTACGATAGGTTTAAAAATTTTTGATTTATGATTAATAATATTTGTAAAATTTATTTTATCACAAGTGGGCGGTGCCACGCCCATTTTAAAAAATTTTTTCAAATTTTTATCAAGAGTCTCAATATCAGTCCACACGTCAAATTTCAACATTCTATGCGTATTATTTACTAAATAATCAGGTTTTTTGTTTTCTCCAAAATGTTATATATATAAAAAGTGGGCGTGGTTATCATCCGATTTCGCTCAGTTTCAATACCAATCTATTCTGGGTCCAGATAAGCTCGTGTACCAAATTAGGTGAAGATATTTCAATATTTACTCAAGTTATCGTGTTAACGGGCAGACGGACGGCCGGACATCAAATTTTTTTTCGAGACTGATGATTTTAATATATGGAAGTCTATATCTATCTCGATTCCTTTATACCTGTACAACCAACCGTTACCCAATCAAAGTTAATATACTCTGTGTGCAAAGCACTCTGAATATAAACACTTTGAGGTCAATATTTTTTAGAAGCCTAAGCCCCGTATTTTCTCGAATCCAATCCAAGTAGGAAGTGACACGAGTATGTACAGCTAGTGAATCACTTTTACATCCTCTGTGTGAATGAAAAGACATAATACCAATTTGAAGCTTTGAAGATGCCAAGACCAATGGGCCACCAGAATCATCATCACAAGCTCCAATACGATTGAAAGTGGAAGTACATATTTTTCCGGTATCGATTCTAGACGAACCATATTTTTTAACACAGTGTTCGAGATCACTTTCAAATTGGCAAACTGTAAAACAGGTGAAAACGATGTCGATGTATCAGAGGTACGACCCCATCCAGAAGCCACTACAGTTTTATCAACGTAAGTGGGATAGCTTAAAATACATTTTGGTAGGGACACCGGTTTAATAGCAGCAGAATATGTTACAGCTGGAATTTTTATCAGAGCTACATCATTTATAGTAGTTTCCATATCGGGATGAACTTTAATGTCACATTTGTCCATCTCCAGGCGTACAATGGGATCTAAGTGAGTGATGCTGCCTAAGTATACGATCCCACTAATAGAACTGAAATTGAAAGGATTGACTAGACCTGATTGCGTATCGACAGTACGTTATTGGGTAATTAACTTATTAATTTTTCTTTTCGCCAATTTTCTCACACCTCAAAACATACAGTAGATACATATAATTCAAAACTTACATTAAAGTACAATGAGCAGCCGTCAGCACCCATTCATTGCTTATTAGATATCCACCACAAAAGCCCCAATTTTCACCATCAGATAACAACAAACCAGCTTGATAAGGAAATTCATTAGCATGAGCCGTTTGACCATTTGCTATACGTGGACTTACAGCTACCTTTTGCACCATAGACCCCAAGCGTTCACGTTGTGTATTTCTAGGTCCCCGATTTTCAAGCCCCGAGCGACGAAGCTATCAACAATTTCATGTTGCAACTGCTCAAGCAAATTCAGACTGACTAAAGCCTAAGCTATTTTGGTTTATTTGTAGTATAGTTCAATAGCGTACTATGGAATAGTTTGCAATATATTGTTATAAATGCATATATTTCGGCAATTCATAGTATATGAGTATTTGGCTACACAACAACCGTCTAGACCTTAGGAGAAATGGGCGAACGCCGCAATCGAGATATAAAAGCAGCGGAAGCTGAGGAATCAGTAAGCAGTTTGATTTAAACACGCTTTTAGTGAAGTATAATTGTGAACTACTCCCAAAGAAGTCTAAATAAAGACCATATTGCAATACTGAATATTGGAGTTATTTATTCGACAGTTTAGCGATTCGAACGTTAGCAGAAGGTGTATAATTATCAGGAATTTCCCAAAATTCGTTACAGTAGTTTCGAGTAGAAGGCAATTTTCATGTTGACCAGTCTTATTCGTTCGGAGAAATTCGTAAAGCTCCATAAAAGCAGCGTTTTTTTTTTTTTTGTTTTCAATTATCGATTGTACCTAAATTTAAATTTTTTCTTGTCACACTTATGCAACTACAATCACAAAAATTGTATAGGCTGTCTTGTTTTGATTTCAAATTCAAACACATTGCGAGCATTTTCTACATATATGATTTTTTCTATGAACAAAAGAGCCGCAAACGAAAATTTGAAATTTTCATTTCTTATTTCTTTTTAAACGGTTTTATTTAGCTGGACTCTGTGTAGCGAAGATAATTTTGTAATTGAAATTCAAGTAACTTCCCGATAAGCTACAAGCTTGAAACTTGGAGTATAGTTCAGAACCCGATAACAATGAAGTAATAAGAAGAATAAAACTCCGAGAGGTGGCACATGGATCAAAATATTCAAAAAAAAAAACGTGTTTGTGCTCTGATTAGGCTCATACTTGGAACACGTATTACATACATGAATAGAAAGCGACATATGAAAAAATCGTCGCCAGGTGGCGCAATGATCGAGATAGCAAGAAAACACGTATTTGTGGTCCGATTTGGCTTATATGTATTTGGAACACATATGTATTACATACGGGAATAGAAATGGCTTTGTGAAAAAACTCCCGCTAGGTGCTATTCCAAAAAATCGTGTTTGTGGTCCGATTTGGAACAAATATTACATGCAGTCCGGTAGAGGTGACATCAAAATACTTTGGAGTTCGAGAAGGGACAAGAATACGTGGCGCTGAGTCGAGTAAAGTCTTTGGAAGGATTATGTATTGAGGACTTAGATTGTAACAAATTGCCAGGAAAGAATCCTTGTAATAATGAGTATAGGCAATTATATAAAGACTAAAAGCTTGAAAATGAAATAATTTTAAAAAATGTTTGAGTTAAACGGTTTTATTGAAAACAATACTTACATTAAGTAATAAAAATACTAAATGCTAGAAAATAATTAGTTAGGTCCTAGATACTAGTCATCACACTCCTCATCAATCTAGGACGTTGATCAGACAAATAAAAGCATTGGCGCGTGAAATTTCTAAAATTGTGACGCGTAGCATAACCTGATTAAGGTTCAGTTGATCTCACTTATGACTATCAATAGAAATTAGACTCGTCCAACGCTTTCATTTAATTGTCTGATCAACGCACGGTGGGATGGTAATTGATCACTTCCGCTGGTTGATTTAGTCGATTTTTCAAAATATTCCAATTTTTTTTCCTAGATGATCAATAAATAGTATACATACCCCAAAACCCACCTGCAACGTCAACGGAGCTAACCGCGCACATCTAAAGTTGTACATATATAAAGTGTGTGTAGTTCGATGTATTTTTGGATTAAAAACAATATACCCTTCTAACCTAAATACTTGTTCACTTGTTTAGTCTCAATTAAATCTACTTACATTTTCTTTTAGGACAGGTAAATGTATTTTTAATTCACATGTTACATTTTTATACCGCATGTTTTAACTGAGTTATTCTACTTGTAATACTCCTACTTTTCAATATAAATTTTTTTTAAAACCTTGCAAACAAAAAGATATACCTTTTTTCACCGCATACCATGTCAGTAATTTTTTGGCAATACGTCAGCTTGTGTTTGTTTCAAAGTTTAATAACAAAACCGGCTCGCATACCCTTTTTTCTACTAAGATCTCGATATCTACAATAAGATGAGGTGACAACCCACCTAAAATGTTTTTATTGGAAAGCGTGAAATACCCTTCCTTTGATACCCTCATTGCATATCTCATGTAATTTTGTTTAACTTAAAAAAGGTGGCAACCTTGTAGAAACAACCTCAGTGGCAGCACCCAGGTGAAAATTCTTAAAATGTGATACTGTATAGATGAACCAGATTTGATTCAAATCGGTTAAGCCGTTTCCGAGATGGTAGTGGATATACAAAGAACTACATATAAAAAACAGACGGTGAGGTAGCAACCCTAAGTGGCAACCCTTATTAAAACTTTCTATAGAAATGTGGATTAAAATACCTTTCGTTTGATTACCATATTGACATATCTCATGGAATGCGAAAAAATTACCCCATGTCCATCCGAAACTGCCTGCCCGATCCATAGTAATTCTACACGGAACACCTCGAATTTACTTTCAAATATTTCCTTTCAAAACAATGAAGTGAAACCACCACTTTTTGAACAGAAATGACAGCTGTTTTAATTTTGGCCAGCTAGATTGATTAAATACCCCACTGTGTAACGCCCATGATTGATGAGGAGTGTGATGACTAGTACCTAGGACGTACCTAATTATTTTCTAGCATCTAGCATGAACAAAAACTGCGCCGCCGAACTTGCATTTCCTATGATGGTTTTTTCTGGTTAAATCCGTAATTTATATGAGTGTTTATTGCGTTTAGCTCGGTGGTAGTGCTATGAATTTTGCGGAAGCCATGCTGATGGGTCACTAAGCGAATATTCCCAGTGAAATGGGGGAACAGGACGATTTCGCCTTTGCTAATGGCGAGAGCAGTGCTATCGGTTGATATGACTCACCTTCGTTATATGGTTTTCCAGGCTTTACTAGTGGAACTAACCTTGCTATTTCCCATTGTTCGGGAATAATAAAGGTCTTCAACGAAATGTTGGAAACGTGCGTTAGATAGCTTACTCCGTTATCGCTAAGGCATTTCAGGACTGCCATGGCTATACCGTCTTGGCTTATTTATTGAGAGGACTTGGCCTTTTTAACGAGTTGTGCAACCTCTGTGGGGGTTATGGTAATTTCGCTTGATCGAATAATAATTTGTTCGACGTTCAGCATCTAAGCCAGCAGGAAAAGCGTGGACTGAAATATGGGTCTCAAAGTATCTAATATCATGTGCCAATACTACGACGTTAGACTCACAAAGTTTCTCATATCTCTAGGGAGACAAGACTTAAGGATCACGATTGGCATACTAAGCATGTAAGTTAGGCCTCAGTAAAAGCAGATGTAGGAAGGGCGAAATGCAGGAAGAAGCAATTGAGCACGTTCTGTGTGTAAGTTAGGCGTCTGTAAAAGCAGATGTAGGAAGGGCGAAATGCAGGATGAAGCAATTGAGCACGTTCTGTGTGTCATGCGCCAGAACTCAAAGCAGCAATTAAGATGGGTTGTAGAAACTTTGAGTATTTGCCAAAGGGACGGAGTTATTCCTTAGTATAAGTCCTATTGCCTACATGGGGGTTTTCCGTTTGGTCTTCAAACAAATTCTGGTAACACTATGGATACTTTCAAACTATGAGTAGTCTTTGTTGACCGGCCAATTCAACCTAACCCGACCAGCACCTAAGTCAGAAATTAAGTTGTTGTTGCTGCTTTAATCGCTGGGTAGTTGTTTATGTGTCCGCCTAGGAATGTTTTTGTTCTTCTTGTTTCGAACTCACCTATTCAGTCTTAAAAGGTAAAGCCAAAATTGTTATGTCAAATCCCAAAACATTTAGGTATTAAGAATATAATTTTTTCAGGTATGGCGAAGGCTTTACCACATTCTAATTTGTAAATGCATATGTGTGCTCATCACTGATCTTTCTCGATAAGTTACTGCCATCAGAAGCTACCATTATGGAGACAACATTTTATACTCCGAAAGATTTTCTCAACTGAGTATAAAAATATTCTAAATAGGATATTCAGAACCCTCTAGCCTTGCAGGTCTGCCGCTAGGAATGAGAATTCTGATATCCGACATAGCAGGGCTTGAACCCCACCTATACACATTATATGCCCTTTCTACATTGGCTTGTTATTGGAGGTTCCAAACGAAAAACCTTGAGAAATATCACGCCATTGCCATTACAACAAGGTCATCCAGCCACACACTACGAACTTTAGGGTACACTTTTCCGCATTGTGCCACACAGTGCAGACTTTAGGGTATACTTTTTCTCAATATCCCCAACATTCTAAACTAAATGCCTTGCAAAAGACTTGATAAGTGGCATGGGAAAATGCTTGTCCTACTGGGTATCTTGCCAGTGCTCAAACGACTGGGAAATGTTTTTGCTTTGTGAAAGATGTGAAAGTATACGTGTTTCTTGCGAAACTTTTTGTATGTTTTAAAAATGTATAACAAGTTCAAACTGGTGACGTGGTCTTACTTTATATTTCTTTCTATATTAATAAAAAAAAAAAAAAGTAAGGAAAGGACTGTCTTCGGCTGTACCATAACTTTAATGAATGGAGCTGAACAATAATGTGTTGAGTTTTAAAAAATGCATAATATCTGAACAATCAGTTGTATGGGATATATGTATACTTATATACGACCGACCTTATCGATATTTTCAGACAACAATGTATGCCTTATTTTAAACATCCTGAGAAATTTCACGCTTCTAGCCTTTAAAGTGAGGAGGAAATTACGTTAAACCCTTCATCTGAACAGTCGGTTTAACTATATATATAATATATATATGATCGATATTAATGATTGCTACTCTTTGATTTCCTCGTTGCATCTTCTAGGCGCTTCTGTTCTAGAATCTACTAGTTGGTTATCTGTTATAATTATAACTACAGATATACGTGTATAGCTCTCATATGCGCGTGTGTTTGTAAGCGACACTTCCACAATTATAATTGCATATCTTTTTCTTCCTCATAGTCAGTGTGGGACTTTAACCGCACTAAACCTCCTACCGTCTGAGTACCATTTACCCCCCGGTACTACCGTCAAGTATTCCGTCGGGAGGTAGGTTGAGCAATAAGCTCTACGTCTGTCGGGGTCACGTTGCTGTACTTATATAGTCCCGCGGTATAGTTAACGCTGGGACTGGCACGCCCTGCTTACTACCTGAATGTGCTTGACACATACCACTTCTACGAAGATTTCCAAGCGTACCTTAAACACTGTGCATATAGTGCTAATGGCATGCTTGTGCGTTCGACTACTTGTATTGTAGGGTTTTTATACTCAGTTGAGCAGAGCTCACAGAGTATATTAACTTTGATTGGATAACGGTTGGTTGTACAGGTATAAAGGAATCGAGATAGATATAGACTTCCATATATCAAAATCATCAGTATCGAAAAAAAAATTCGATTGAGCCATGTCCGTCCGTCCGTCCGTCTGTCCGTTAACACGATAACTTGAGTAAATTTTGAGGTATCTTGATGAAATTTGGTATGTAGGTTCCTGGGCACTCATCTCAGATCGCTATTTAAAATGAACGATATCGGACAATAACCACGCCCACTTTTTCGATATCGAAAATTTCGAAAAATCGAAAAAGTGCGATAATTCCTTACCAAATACGGATAAAGCGATGAAACTTGGTAGGTGAGTTGAACTTATGACGCAGAATAGAAAACTAGTAAAATTTTGGACAATTGGCGTGGCACTTTTAAAAGAAGGTAATTTAGAAGTTTTGCAAGCTGTAATTTGGCAGTCGTTGAAGATATCATGATGAAATTTGGCAGGAACGTTACACTTATTACTATATGCCTGTTTAATAAAAATTAGCAAAATCGGAGAACGACCTCGCCCACTTTTTAAAATGTTTTTTTTTTTAAATTCAAATTTTAAAAGAAAAGTTAATATCTTTACAGTATATAAGTAAATTATGTCAACATTCAACTCAAGTAATGATATGGTGCAACAAAATACAAAAATAAAAGAAAATTTCAAAATAGGCGTGGCTCCGCCCTTTTTCATTTAATTTGTCTAGGATACTTTTAATGCCATAAGTCGAACAAAAATTTACCAATCCTTGTGAAATTTGGTAGAGGCTTAGATTATTGGACGATAACTGTTTTCTGTGAAAAAGAGTGAAATCGGTTGAAGCCCCGCCTAGTTTTTATACACAGTCGACCGTCTGTCCTTCCGCTCGACCTTTAACACGATAACTTGAGCAAAAATCGATATATCTTTACTAAACTCAGTTGACGTACTTATCTGAACTCACTTTGTATTGGTGTAAAAAATGGCCGAAATCCGACTATGACCACGCCCACTTTTTCGATATCGAAAATTACGAAAAATGAAAAAAATGCCATAATTATATACCAAATTCGAAAAATGGGATGAAACATGGTAATTGAATTAGTTTAATGACGCAAAATTGAACTTTAGAAAAAACTTTGTAAAATGGAATCTTGGCAGGAATACTGTTCCTGGTATTACATATATAAATAAATTAGCGGTACCCGACAGATGATGTTCTGGATCACCCTGGTCCACATTTTGGTCGATATCTCGAAAACGCCTTCACATATACAACTAAGGGCCACTCCCTTTTAAAACCCTCATTAATACCTTTAATTTGATACCCATATCGTACAAACACATTCTAGAGTCACCCCTGGTCCACGTTTATGGCGATATCTCGAAAAGGCGTCCACATATAGAACTAAGGCCCACTCCTTTTTAAAATACTCATGAACACCTTTCATTTGATACCCATATCGTACAAACAAATTCTAGAGTCACCCCTGGTCCACCTTCGTGTCGATATCTCGAAAAGGCGTCCACCTATAGAACTAAGGCCCACGCCTTTTTAAAATACTCATTAACACCTTTCATTTGATAACCATATCGTACAAAAAAATTCTAGAGTCACCCCTGGCCCACCTTTATGGCGATATCTCGAAAAGGCATCCACCTATAGAACTAAGGCCCACTCCCTTTTAAAATACTCATTAACACCTTTCATTTGATACCCATATAGTATAAACAAATTCTAGAGTCACCCCTGGTCCACCTTTATGTCGATATCTCGAAAAGGCGTCCACCTATACAACTAAGGCCCACGCCCTTTTAAAATACTCATTAACACCTTTCATTTGATACCCATATCGTACAAACAAATTCTAGAGTCACCCCTGGTCCACCTTTATGGCGATATCTCGAAAAGGCGTCAACCTATAGAACTAAGGCCCACACCCTTTTAAAGTACTCATTAACACCTTTCATTTGATACCCATATCGTACACAAAAATTCTAGAGTCACCCCTGGCCCACCTTTATGGCGATATCTCGAAAGGGCATCCACCTATAGAACTAAGGCCCACTCCCTTTTAAAACACTTATTAACACCTTTCATTTGATACCCATATTGTACAAACGCATTCTAGAGTCAACCCTGGTCCACTTTTATAACGATATTCCGAAAAGGCGTCCACCTATAGAACTAAGGCCCACGTCCTTTTAAAATATTCATTAACACCTTTCATTTGATACTCATATCGTACAAACAAATTCTAGAGTCACCCCTGAACCATCTTTATGGCGATATCTCGAAACGGCGTCCATCTATAGAACTTAGACCCACGCCCTTTTAAAATACTCATTAATACCTTTCATTTGATACCCATATCGTACAAAATAAATTCTAGAGTCACCCCTGGTCCACTTTTATAACGATATTCCGAAAAGGCGTCCACCTATAGAACTAAGGCCCACGCCCTTTTAAAATATTCATTAACACCTTTCATTTGATACTCATATCGTACAAACAAATTCTAGAGTCACCCCTGGTCCACCTTTATGGCGATATCTCGAAACGGTGTCCATCTATAGAACTTAGGCCCACGCCCTTTTAAAATACTCATTAATACCTTTCATTTGATACCCATATCGTACAAAATAAATTCTAGAGTCACCCTTGGTCCACCTTTATGGCGACATCTCGAAACGGCGTCCACCTATATAACTTAGGCCCACTCCCTTTTAAAATTATCATTAACACATTTCATTTGATACCCATATCGTACAAACGCATTCTAGAATCAACTTTTATAACGATATTCCGAAAAGGCGTCCACCTATAGAACTAAGGCCCACTCCCTTTTAAAATACTCATTAATACCTTTCGTTTGACACCCATATTGTACAAACGCATTCTAGAGTCACCTCTGGTCCACTTTTATAACGATATTCCGAAAAGGCGTCCACCTATAGAACTAAAACCCACTCCCTTTTAAAACACTTATTACACACACCCATATCGTACACAAAAATTCTAGAGTCACCCCTGGCCCACCTTTATGGCGATATCTCGAAAGGGCATCCACCTATAGAACTAAGGCCCACTCCCTTTTAAAACACTTATTAACACCTTTCATTTGATACCCATATTGTACAAACGCATTCTAGAGTCAACCCTGGTCCACTTTTATAACGATATTCCGAAAAGGCGTCCACCTATAGAACTAAGGCCCACGTCCTTTTAAAATATTCATTAACACCTTTCATTTGATACTCATATCGTACAAACAAATTCTAGAGTCACCCCTGAACCATCTTTATGGCGATATCTCGAAACGGCGTCCATCTATAGAACTTAGACCCACGCCCTTTTAAAATACTCATTAATACCTTTCATTTGATACCCATATCGTACAAAATAAATTCTAGAGTCACCCCTGGTCCACTTTTATAACGATATTCCGAAAAGGCGTCCACCTATAGAACTAAAGCCCACGCCCTTTTAAAATATTCATTAACACCTTTCATTTGATACTCATATCGTACAAACAAATTCTAGAGTCACCCCTGGTCTACCTTTATGGCGATATCTCGAAACGGCGTCCACCTATAGAACTTAGGCCCACTCCCTTTTAAAATTATCATTAACACATTTCATTTGATACCCATATCGTACAAACGCATTCTAGAATCAACTTTTATAACGATATTCCGAAAAGGCGTCCACCTATAGAACTAAGGCCCACTCCCTTTTAAAATACTCATTAATACCTTTCGTTTGACACCCATATTGTACAAACGAATTCTAGAGTCACCCCTCATCCCCTTTATGACGATATCACGAAACGGCGACCACCTATGGAAATAAGGATCACTCCCTTTTAAAATATTCATTAACACCTTTCATTTGATACCCATATTATACAAACGCATTCTAGAGTCACCCCTGGTCCACTTTTATAACGATATTCCGAAAAGGCGTCCACCTATAGAACTAAGACCCACTCCCTTTTAAAACACTTATTAACACCTTTCGTTTGATACCCATATTGTACAAACGCATTCTAGAGTCAACCCTGGTCCACTTTTATAACGATATTCCGAAAAGGCGTCCACCTATAGAACTAAGGCCCACGCCCTTTTAAAATATTCATTAACACCTTTCATTTGATACCCGTATAGTACAAACATATTCTAGAGTCACCCCTGGTCCACCTTTATGGCGATATCTCGAAAAGGCGTCCACATATAGAACTAAGGCCCACGCCCTCTTAAAATACTCATTAACACCTTTCATTTGATACTCATATCGTACAAACAAATTCTAGAGTCACCCCTGAACCATCTTTATGGCGATATCTCGAAACGGCGTCCATCTATAGAACTTAGGCCCACGCCCTTTTAAAATACTCATTAATACCTTTCATTTGATACCCATATCGTACAAAATAAATTCTAGAGACACCCCTGGTCCACCTTTATGGCGACATCTCGAAAAGGCGTCCACCTATAGAACTTAGGCCCACTCCCTTTTAAAATTATCATTAACACATTTCATTGGATACCCATATCGTACAAACGCATTCTAGAATCAACTTTTATAACGATATTCCGAAAAGGCGTCCACCTATAGAACTAAGGCCCACTCCCTTTTAAAATAATCTTTAATACCTTTCTTTTGACACCAATATTGTACAAACGCATTCTAGAGTCACCCCTGGTCCCCTTTATGGCGATACCACGAAACGGCGTCCACCTATGGAAATAAGGATCACTCCCTTTTAAAATACTCATTAACACCTTTCATTTGATACCCATATGGTACAAACAAATTCTAGATTCAACCCTGTTCCACCTTTATGGCGATATCCCTAAATGGCGTCCACCTATAGAACTATGACCCACTCCCTCTTAAAATACTCTTTAATACCTTTCATTTGATACACATGTCATACAAACACATTCCAGGGTTACCCTCGGTTCATTTTCCTACATGGTTATTTTCCCTTATGTTGCCACCATAGCTCTCAACTGAGTATGTAATGTTCGGTTACAACCGAACTTAACCTTCCTTACTTGTTTTTTCTTTTTTTGTTTTTTTTTTGTTTTTTTTTTTTGTGTTATTTATTTCAATAGGTTTTTTCTGTTTTCATTTAATTTTGAAAGGTTTTTTGTTTTTTTTTCCCCCACAATACGTTACGAGGCTTTTCTCGTATTTCCAACGGTTGGAGAGGCCTTGTCTCCAATCCGTGTATAAACCCTGATTACATGTGAGACGTTTACACTCATACTCGTTGTATCTACAGTTGGAGAGGCCTTGTCTCCAATCCGCAGGTTTGTCGTTGCTTGTATGTTGACTGCTTTTGGTCGCACGGTTGAAGAGGCCGTGTCTCCAATCCGTGCTTTATTCCTTCACCTGGGCCAGTATTCGGACGGTTGAAGAGGCCTTGTCTCCAATCCGTCGCCTGGTTTACTATTACGTTACCTACATATATTACGGTCTTTTCTTATTTTATCATTCTCACGCCGCTAATTGTACGGAGGCCTTGCATCCAATACATGCTAAGCTCGACCCCTCCACCTTTGCAGTTTGTTCTCCACCCACACAACTCGACTGTTCAATGTTCGCTGCTGCGCCGTAGCCTTTCAAGACTTCGTAGACACTTCATTATTTCCGCTATTACATCGCATGCCGCGGACCATTTTACTTTGCTTTGTAGCATGCATCCAACAATTGTTTCAGGAGTGTAATCCTCTCCAAATATTCTGCACAGTTTGCATCTCGAGCTTTAGAACCTAGGACACTCGAAAAATACATGGTAAACATCTTCCACTATATCGCCACCACAGTGATCGCATATGTTGTTAGGCTCGTGATTGAATCGGTGCAAGTATTCCTTAAAGCATCCGTGACCACTCAGAAACTGTTGTGACGGACTTTTCCTTTGACTTTGCCGGGGTTAGCCTCAGTCCGTCCAGGGTTCCTGAAAGTAGAAATTCCTACCGGTCCTTCTAAAAGAATAACCCTGTTAATTTCTTATAAAACGTATAAAGTATTTATTTAATAAAAATTCTATGTCTACTCCTAGCTGATTCCCTTACTTTGTACAAATGAAAAAATGATTAAAATACTCATTAACACCTTTCATTTGATACTCATATCGTACAAACAAATTCTAGAGTCACCCCTGAACCATCTTTATGGCGATATCTCGAAACGGCGTCCATCTATAGAACTTAGGCCCACGCCCTTTTAAAATACTCATTAATCTCTATGAGCCCCACTCTATAGCCCATGCATTAAAGTCTCCCGCGATGACAAAACGCTCCCGCAACGTCGCATCCATGGCTGTTTTCCCGACGATTTCTTCGAACGCGTTCAGCGGCGTACTAGGTGGTATATAAATGCCATCCATCTTACCGCATACGAATCCTCGTTCCTTAAGTATTAATTCCGCATATAAGGGATTATGTCTGCAGGACGAAATAGCAGCCTTGCCCAATTCGTCTTGTATCCAATTCGCAGTCTTCGCTCTGTAGGGCTCACTAAGGAGTGCTAAGTCAATCTTCAACTCCAAAACTGTTTGTGCCAGAAGGTCCTGGGCTGCTTCACAATGGTTAAGATTAAGTTGCAATAATCTCATAAAGGTATTTGTTTCTGGACCGCTTCTTTATATACTGGGCACTTATAGCCACCAGTGTGATGGTCTGTGCCGCTGAGCCGCCCTCTTCTAGCGCACAATAAGCACTTAAGCGCGTTGGTGCATGATTTCGCTTCCAAACTAAATCAGTGGGTAAAGAAATAGTCGCAGTCTGCGTACCGCCATATGCTTTGCGCAAGGATCGCACACTAGACGGCATAGCATTGAAGCCTGCAAGCTGTGTGTTCAGCGCCGTCGTTACTTCGTCTATATCGCGTATTTCGCACAGAGACTCCTCCTTGAGGGACTTGACATCGGCTTTCCCTGAGAGAGCTTGTCCTACAGCTGCTTCAAGTTTTGCAGTGTCATTGTCCGACTGCCTACTGAGTTGGAAGAGGAGTTCTCCCTTAGCAGTCTTGCGGATCTTACGAGCCATAGTGTTCATTTCATTCAATGACTCTTCATTTTTAACAGCTTTAAGGATATCCGCGTATGAGCAATCGCCTGAGCTTTTGATCAGGATTGCGTCGGAGCGGGCGGGTCTCTGCTTCGGGCATATCTCAGATAAGATATCTGCATGTGTTTGTGCGATGCTTCTCCGCTGCTTTTACGTACATATGTGCAGACCTAATAATTGAATTATTGATGTGCAAGCAAGTCATTGCTTAGCATCGGCTTAAAGATGACAGTATCACTTAGTGTTGCTAATATTCGTAACACTGCCCTCCACCTAAGTCTGATCGTCCCACTCAGACAAATCTCTCGATCTAACCGCTGCCAGCCTTTCCAAATTAACCACCCTTCTATTTCGTGGTTTCCCAATGGTTCGTATGCGGTAGATAGTATCACTGATCTTCTTCACAACCTTGTATGGGCCTTTCCAACTGCACCGAAATTTGGATGGAACATCTTTCCGCCGGTGAGGGTTGTATAACAGTACCAAATCTCCCTCCAAGAAACCTTCCGAATTTTTGTTCTCGGCCTATCTGTGTTTCATCGTACTACTCATTACCCTGGGCCGTTCCCTCACACTCTGTTCTTTGGCCAATGAAGAACTACTTCGCAGAGCTTGATCTTGACGAATTGACTTGATTCACTTAATGTGAAAATGTGCAGTCACTTTTTTTGAAAAATTTTATTTTAATGCAGTTTTGAAACTGATTTCAAAATACAACGATGACAAAAAAAAATTTAATTTTAAATTTTTACGTGCTGTGGGCAATGATGTGTAAATGTGCTAAGTCATCAGTTGTTCAAAAAAAAATGTTCTAAGTCAACCAGTCAGTAATATCAATCTGAATTACTAGTAATTTCTTTGTGCGCGCATTTTGTTTACTTATTTAATTCATTCAGTCTAAAAGTACATGCTTTGTTGTTGTTGTTGTATTAACGATAAAGACACTCCCCGAAAGCTTTGGGCCCATGTTGATGGTCCTTTGCCGGATATAGATCCGGTACGTTCCGGTAACAAAGCACTATTAAGGTACTAGCCCGACCATCTCGGGAACGATTTATATGACCACATTAAACCTTCCAGGCCATAACGCTCTCCCCACCCCTAGCTCCATGAGGAACTTGAGGTCGCCAGAGCCTCAGCAGTCAATGAAACATGATTCGCCACGGGTAGGCGAGGTTGACAGTTGGGTTGGAGAAGCTATATATTGCGCTGGCAACCCCTTGAGAGGGTTGCGAACGTAACCCCTTGAAATTGGATTCACCCAATTGAGACATGCATTTGGTGTTTGATAAATGCTGTGCGCTGACTTTTATCTACTTCAATTTTTACATGTCGACAACTACATGCTTTCTTACAGAATAGTTAAAAATAGAAAACAATTCAAGCTTAAACTTATGTAAGCTGTTACTAAAATTAATAACTCTACTGAATCTATTTGCTATGTAGATGTATAGTCCTAGTTATGGGTTCACTCAGCATAATTCGTTTTATGAGTTATTTCGATAAATAACACAGGCCGACAAAATGAAACCATTATTCAGACCCAGAAACCAGACTGCGCTGAATCCAAATCTGGCCTTGCTCTATCAGTTCTGGTTTTTGAGATATCCTAACCTAAAAGTGCAAAACACACCGTTTTTGCCCATATTTGAGGTTATGTAGCCTTGCAGATGTTTTCTTTCGGCAAAATTAAAGGATGGCGGCTTTAAGTACAAGTATTCTTCTTTCAAATGGCGTTGAGTTTCAAATATCATTTTCTTTCGCTGATATATCGCATTTTGAAATTTTCATGTTTTCTGAAAATCGATTGAGATAACAACTAATTTTCTTGAATTGAGTCTTATTTTTCTTAAAATTTTGTCTCACACCATAAGTTTGCTAACTCACCACACCCCTACACTATCTAACCCTCGGGTACAAAGTCACACACAGCCCTAACCCCTAGAAACCACCCCTATCATACCGCAAGCAGGCTAACCCTCTTAGCCCTGGGGACAGCGTTTGCTCGCATATTTTTCCTAAAATAAGTTTTATTTATCTAGATATCTCACACCACAAGTGGGCTAACCAACTTAACTGTTAACCCATCAACTTCCGTATCCCCTAACCCCTAGAAACCACTCCTACCACACCACAAAATTTCAGAATACGATATCTTAGCGAAAAAAAAAATGATATTTGAGCAAACTCAACGCAATTTGAAAGAATAAGACTTGTATTCAAAGATGCCATCCTTTAATTTTGGTGAAAGAAAACAACTGCAAGGCTACATAACCTCAAATATGGGCAAAACCGGTTCCTGGGCCGCCTGGTCAGTGAAGCATACGTGAAGCAATATTTTAAAAAAATTTTGAACTCCCTCAATTTCATAGGAGTTAGATTCATAGCGAGGATTCCATATTATTGATAATATTCAAGACCACTTCTGACCAAGGATATATAAAGTGCCTTCAGAGAGTTTGGAGTCAAAAATTACACCCAAGTGTTTACTCTCTGGACAACGATTAAGAGATTTAGCATTTAGTTCGTAGATAAAGTATGTGGCAGTTTTTTTTTTTTTTTTTTTTGATTAAGGCACAACACAGCATTTGTTTGAATTTAAAAATAAACAAGTAAGGAAGGTTAAGTTCGGGTGTAACCGAACATTACATACTCAGTTGAGAGGTATGGTGACAACATAAGGGAAAATAACCATGTAGAAAAATGAACCGAGGGTAATCCTGGAATGTGTTTGTATGACATGTGGATCAAATGAAAG
Organism: Eurosta solidaginis; assembly: GCF_040869045.1. Classification (NCBI taxonomy): domain Eukaryota; kingdom Metazoa; phylum Arthropoda; class Insecta; order Diptera; family Tephritidae; genus Eurosta; species Eurosta solidaginis. The sequence continues at coordinate 31,254,932 of NC_090323.1, forward strand.
GTATTAAAGAGTATTTTATGAGGGAGTGGGCCATAGTTCTATAGGTGGACGCCATTTAGGGATATCGCCATAAATGTGGATCAAGGTTGACTCTAGAATTTGTTTGTACGATACGGGTATCAAATGAAAGGTGTTAATGAACATTTTAAAAGGAAGTGGGCCTTAGTTCTATAGGTGGACGCCTTTTCGAGATATCTCCATAAAGGTGGACCAGGGGGGTGACTCTAGAATGCGTTTGTACGATATGGGTATCAAATGAAAGGGGTTAATGAACATTTTAAAAGGAAGTGGGCCTTATTTCTATAGGTGGACGCCTTTTCGAGATATCGCCATAAAGGTGGACCATGGGTGAATATAGAATGTGTTTGTACGATATGGGTATCAAATTAAAGGTATTAATGAGGGTTTTAAAAGGGAGTGGTGGTAGTTGTATAGGTGGTCGCCTTTTCGAGATATCGGCATAAAGGTGGGCCAGGGTGACTCTAGAATTTGTTTGTACGATATGGGTATCAAATAAAAGGTGTTAATGAGTATTTTAAAAGGGCGTGGGGCTTAGTTCTATAGGTGGACGCCTTTTCGATATATCGCATAAAGGTGGGCCAGGTGTGACTCTAGAATGTGTTTGTACGATATGGGTATCAAATTAAAGTTATTAATGAGGCTTTTAAAAGCGAGTGGAAGTAGTTGTATATGTGAAGGCGTTTTCCAGATATCGACCAAAATGTGGACCAGGGTGACCTAGAACATCATCTGTTGGATACCGCTAATTTATTTATATATATAATACCATGCACAGTATTCCTGCCAAGATTTCAAGAGTTTTTTATTTCGCCCTGCAGAACTTTTTCATTTCATTCTATTTGATATGGTAGATGTCACACCCATTTTACAAATTTTTTTTCTAACTTTAGAAAAAAAATTTGTAAAATGGGTATTTTGCGTCAATAAACCAATCCAAATTCCATGTTTCATCCCTTTTTTGTATTTGGTATAGAATTATGGCATTTTTTCGTTTTTGGTAATTTTCGATATCGAAAAAGTGGGCGTAGTCATAGTCGGATTTCGGCCATTTTTTATACCAATACAAAGTGAGTTCAGATAAGTACGTGAACTGAGTTTAGTAAAGATATATCGATTTTTGCTCAAGTTATCGTGTTAACGGCCGATCGGTAGGACAGACGGTCGACTGTGTATAAAAACTGGGCGTGGCTTCAACCGATTTCCCCTTTTTCACAGAAATAAGTTACTGTCCCAGAATCTAAGCCCCTACCAAATTTCACAAGGATTGGTAAACTTTTGTTCGACTTATGGCATTAAAAGTATCCTAGACAAATCAAATGAAAACGGGTGGAGCCACGCCCATTTTGAAATTTTCGTTTATTTTTGCATATTGTTGCACCATATCATTACTGGGGTTGAATGTTGATATAATTTACTTATATACTGTAAAGATATTACATTTTTTGTTAAAATTTGACTTAAAACATTTTTTTTTTAAAGTGGGCGTGGACGTTCTCCGATTTTGCAAATTTTTACTAAGCATACATATAGTAATAGGAGTAACGTTCCTGCCAAATTTCATCATATCTTCAACGACTGCCAAATTACAGCTTGCAAAATTTTTAAATTACCTTCATTTAAAAGTGGACGGTGCCACGCCCATTGTCCAAAATTTTACTAATTTTCTATTCAGCGTCATCAATTCAACTCACCTACCAAGTCTCATCGCTTTATCCGTGTTTGGTAATGAATTATCGCACTTTTTCGGTTTTTCGATATTGAAAAAGTGGGCGTGGTTATTTGTTCATTGTTCATTTTAAATAGCGATCTGAGATGAGTGCTCAGGAACTTACGTACCAAATTTCATGAAGATACCTCAAAATTTACTCAAGTTATCGTGTTAAAGGACAGACGGACGGACGGACGGACATGGCTCAATCAAATTTTTTTTCGATCCTGATGATTTTGGTATATGGAAGTCTATATCTATCTCGATTCCTTTATACCTGTACAACCAACCGTTATCCAATCAAAGTTAATATACTCTGTGAGCTCTGCTCAACTGAGTATAATTATTGTCTGAGCACCATCCGCCAAAAGAGTCCAGATCATTACAGTTAGAAATAGTTTAACAAAAAAATAGTAATTTTCTTGAAATATATAGTTTTAGTGTTATATTTCAATCATTAAAGGGGAGGAATGATGGGAAAACATATTGAGTAAAAAGTGCTAAGTCAGGAGAAAAAATTTGTTTTGAGTGGATATTGTGCTAAGTCATAAAATAGCTGCTGGCTTTGCATACATGCTTTTTATTTATTTTTTCAAAGCTTGTGCACTCAAACGCATTAAAATTAAGGCATCCTCATTCACAGTTTTGAAAAAAGAAGGGTATTTCAAAAATTATTCAGTTTTTTTCGTCTCCTGTAAAATTCGTAAAAGTCGACTTAGCACATTTTCACATTAAGCTAACGATATGCCTTATATTTACACATCATGTGAAGCTTCAGACTTCTAGCAGTTGAAAAGATAAATAAATGACAAACACCCCTATTATTGGAAAAATCGGTGGTATGGGGGATATAGCATATATGGTCCGATCTGGTCAGTTCCGACAAATGATAAATTGGTCACCCAAATATACCAGCTCACCAAATTTCATTGAGATATCTCAAAAATTGGGGGACTGGTTTCCGTTCAAACAGACAGACAAACGGGCGGACGGACGGACATGACTAAATGAACTCAGCTCGTCATCCTGATCATTTCGGTATATTTATTGATGGGTCTATCGCGTCTTTTTTAAGGACTTACAATCTTGAGATTCGAGAAAACCTAAATATACCAATTCATTATCATGAATGGTATAAAAACGTGAAAAAAGTGGAGACAGTGTAGATTCAAATATAAGATTTATAATATCTTAACTCATGAAACTTTCAACGTAGACATAATTCAACAATTAATAACAGTCACTTGAACTCGGGAAAATATTTATTTAAGCACAGCTAAAAATTAGACAACGGTACCCGGTAAAAATTTGCCATATACATTAGGTTAGGTTAGGTTGAACTGGCCGGTCCATGAGGACTTCACATAGACTGATTGAGCCCGTAGTGTTACCAGAAGTTTGTTTTAACGACAAAACTGAAAACCCCTATCAAAAACCAGGACCTATGTTATAAAATAACTCCGTCCTCTTGGCAAATACTAGAAGCTTCCTAGGACTTAAGCCACTTGCTGCTTCTAGATCTGACAGCTGTATCACTCCTAATAGCTGGAGTCTTAGCCTGGCAAGTGCAGGGCACGAGCACAGAACGTGCTCGATCGTTTCCTCCTCCAATCCGCACTTCCTACATCTGATATCACTGACCAAGCCTAGCTTAAAGGCATGTGACGCCAGAAGGCAGTGTCCAGTCAGAATACCCGTCATGAGTATACAGTCTTCTCTTTTTAATGATAGAATCAACTTTGTTAGTCTAAGGTTGTAAGAGCTACACATAATCTTCGACACTTTACAGCCCCGTGCTTGAACCCACGTCTTTCCCGCTTGGTCGATCATGTGCACCTCTCAACTTCGCTTAATCTCGCCCAATCTAATTGGGACGTCTACGGAGTAAGCTTCAAGGGATGCACCCTTTTTAGCTAGTTCGTCCGCTTTTTCATTCCCATCTATTCCCATATGCGCCGGGACCAAATATAGATATAAGATTTTCCCTGTCCCGATTCTCTACAGGGACTGCTTATACTCTAACACGCATTTAGATGCTGTGCTATGGTAGTCTGTTCGTCTTGTGGTTGATGACTACTATATACTACTATGGTCATATGGTCGGCGCTCAAGCTGCCCCGAAGCACCGAGCCTGGTTGCGGTCGTTAATGCTTTGTTCTTTGCTACCAGGTCTACAGGTGGAATGTGCAGAATGGCATACAGTGCAGCCATCGGGGTTGTTTTCAGGGCTCCCGTCATGCTAAGCATCGATAGTCTGCATACCCCCTCTCATTTTTTGAGGTATGTTGTTTTTTGTGTGGCTTTCCACCAAACAAGAACTCCATAGTTTAGAATAGAGCTTACAATCGCTGTAAAAACCCAATGAGAAAGAGAGGGCGATAGGCTCCACGTACACCCCAGCATTCCTTTACATGCATAGAGTGCCGTTGAGGCCTTCTTGACCCTCTGCTCCACGTTCAGCTTCTATGACAGCTTACTGTCTAGGATGATTCCTAGATATTTTGTACAAGGTTTCTCCTGTAAAGTCACCCCTCCTAACTAAGGCCTGATCCAATTTGGGACCTTGTACCTCTTTGTAAATAAGACCATATCCGTCTTCTCCGCATTGACTTTCAACCCGACATTAGATGCCCAGGTATGAATATCCCGAAGGTCTCGATCTATCAAAGAACTAATCGTTGGAAGGCACTTTCCACTTATGACAATTGCAACGTCATCTGCGTAAGCCGTAAGTTTTACGGGTCCCTCATCGAATTGCCTGGGCAGTTGGTTGATGACCAGCGCCCACAGCAGAGGTGATAGCACCCCTCCCTGCGGCGTGCCAATGCCCACTGATTTCGTGGCCTCGTACAATCCCCATTGTGATGTAATCTTTCTGTAATTTAACATGCAGCCGAACCATCTGATTAAGGCAGGATGTATTTTAATGTAATTAAGACCATCCATAATCGCCCATTTTGCAACATTATTGAAAGCCCCGGCAATGTCCAAGAAGACTCCTAGAGCATACTCCTTATATTCCAGGGATTTCTCTATGCTTATTACCACCCTATGCAATGCGGTGTCTACCGACTTGCCTTTGGTGTACACATGCTATGTTGTGGAGAGCAGCTTTCATTCCACGTTGGACTTAATGTACACATCTATCAGCCTCTCAAAGGTTTTGAGCAGAAATGATGTTAAGCTAATGGGTCTATAGTCTTTGGGATACACGTGACCGATCTTCCCCGCCTTTGGTAGAAAAGCTACACGAGCAGTTCTCCAAGAGTGCGGTACATGATTCATTCTTATGCACCCATCGAATATTATTTTAAGCCATTCCACAACCGTCCTAATTGAGACTTGTAGCATGGCCGGGAATGTACCAGCTGGGCCCGGCGATTTAAACTTAGAAAACTTCTTCACTGCCCACTCGATCTTGGTATAGGTCAGCAAGCCTGGCACTACTAGCTCCGTGATCGAAATGTGAGTGATGTCTGCTGGCTCTTCTAAACCGCCTCCCGATGGGAAATGTGTATCGAGAAGCACCTCAAGGTATTCCTCACTATTACGTGACCATTCCCCGTTCTCCTTCTTTATTAATCCCTGGACTATGTTTCCCTTTGCTAGGACTTTTTTCAACCGTGCTGTTCCGCTGGAGCACTCTATGTCCGTACAGAAACTTTTCCATGAGTTTCTCTTCGCCCTGGTAATTTCACGCTTGTAGATCCTCAGTAGATCGCTGTACTCGCCCCGACACACTTCGCTATCCGCGGTCTTTGCGAGCTTAAACATTTCTTTCACCTGTCGTCTTAGAGGACTCAGCTCATTGCTCCACAATGGCGGCTTTGCTTTTCCTCTGAATCTTCTTATAGGGCAAGCTTTGTTATACGCAGTCATAAGCGTCCTTGTTAGAAATTCATTCGACTCCTCCAGTTCCTCTACATTAGCAACCTCTTTGGGTTGTCCCAGTTTTGTTTCTACATGTTTCTGGCATTTAGTCCAGTTCGTTGACCTAGGGTTTCTAAAGGTTCCTCCCTTCTCTACCCTCTTTAGGGGGATGCTGAAGCTGATATACGCATGGTCTGAGAAGGATGGTCTATCAAGAACCATCCAATCATACCTTGATATATCAAGCTCGGAGCTCAGTGTAATATCCAGAACATTGCTGGATGTTGGACCAATATATGTAGGGACCTTTCCCCTATTGGCTACCTGCAAATTGGTTTGCAGGATGTAACAAAATAGAGATTCGCCTCTCTCGTTCGTATCTGCTCCTCCCCACGCATTGTGGCGCGCATTTGCATCTGCGCCTATGGCCAACCGCCTTTTGCGCCCTTCCTTCCGTACTAGCCTTTTGCACTCCATCGGTGGAACCTCCGCAGCATGGGCCATGTAGCAGGACGCCAGGATAAATGCCTGCTGATTCTTTTGCTCAACGGCCACCGCTACGAGATCCTCAGTGGTGTAATTAGGCAGCATATATGAATGCAGCTGTTTCCTTACCATTACTACAGCTCGCACCCGTCCTTCCGTTTGCGCGTAGTAAACGCCAAACCCGCGCATGCTAAGTCCAGAAACCTTTCCTCCCGATGAGAGCCACGACTCCTGGATCAGCGCCACGTCAAACGGACCCTCCTCAAGGGTTAGGAGGAGTTCGCTCGACGCCACTTTACTGTTTTGGAGGTTTATCTGTAGGACTCGCAGCACCTTTGGGCTGTTTTTCCCCCTCCGGCTCTTCGTCTTGACGTCGTCGTCCTCCCGTTGCCCTTTCGGTTTAGAGTATTCGAGGCCCCTTTCAGCCTCTCGTGACTGTTGTGCCGGGTGTTCCTCTGTGCGAGTCACAGCACCATTTAGCGGTTGGTCCTCTTCTAGCACGTTCGTGGTGACGTCGGGGACCTCCACCTATCTTTTTTCCCTTAGGATTTTGAGGTCATTTTCGACTTCGCCCACCTCTAGCGTGTTAGGGTTTTTATCCATGCATGGTATCCATACCTTAACTTTTGGTACCGTGGGGATTTGCGCTTTATCCACCATCTCAAACCGCGCGTTCGTGCCTTGCCTTTGGAGGTTTGGAACCACTTCCTCCAGACACCGCAAGCTCGCGATGTTGCGCACGCTATCATCGTCACACCATTACACCATCCCCCCGAATCAAAGGTTGGAAGGGGCATACTTGGTTGTTCCCACATCATCTTAAGCAATACGCTAATAAGCACCCTGTCCACAGATATCCACCTTTCAGTAGCAATTTGTCCGAAAGGACGGCTACGATTGACCAGCGCCACAGTCAGTAACTGCTTTGCCACATCACTCATCTTCTCGGGCAAAGCCGGAGTCTTAGTGTTATCTCCCTTTGGCACCTCCGAGAAAGCCGGAGTCTTAGCGTTAACTCCCTTTAGCACCTCCGAGAAAGCCGGAGTCTTAGCGTTATCTCCCTTTGGCTTATCTCCAACTTCCGTAGTTGGAACTTCTCCCTCTGACTCGCAGCTTTCGAGGTAGTTGCCACCTCGCTATTGGGGCCCATCTGTCTGACAGCTTTGGGCCCATTTGTCTTGTCTATGCGACTGCCCTGTCTCGCGGCTCTAGGACTAGGTCCTTTCCGCCTCTTGCAAGCAGGCTTGTCACCTTCCGCCAAACGTTGCCTCTTCATTCTGCCATTCGACGCTTCTTCCTCCTCGTACCGGTTGCAGAACCGAGGGTTTCTCGCAGCAAACCTTTTGAGCTGCCTTCGACCGCTTCATGGGCCCTTTCCAAGCGCTCGATCTCCACTTCTGTTGGGTCGACCACTGCTCCCAAGCGTTGCACAATTTTTAGTGCTGCACGATACTGCGAGAGAGCTCTTTTACTTCCTATGTTCCGTACCCTTCTCCACTCTTCGACTCCGTTTTCATTTGTGTGCTTCTCCAACACGGAGTTCATTGAATCAGCACTACTCTCGCTCCCCGGGTCAAATTGTATGGGGAAAAATTGGGGGGGGGGGGGGGGGGGGACTTCAGGTGCACATCCAGTTTCTGAATATATGGGTCATACTGAGTAATATTGTCCATGGGACCATAGGTCTGAAATTAATTTCGAGCATCCCCACTTTTGTTAGAAAATTTTATATCACAATCCGAATCCGAATTTGACATTTATTTTCATGTATTTTATTTGTGAGAGATGCTATTCGGATTGGGATATAAAATTTTCTAACAAAATTAGGGAGGCTCGAAATTCATTGCAGACCTATGGTCCCATGGACAATATTACTCAGTATGACCCATAGATTCAGGAACTGGATGTGCCTTTCCAACAATAAATTTGGTCCACCCTAATACACATATGTACATGTATATGCACACACAAAAATTTAGTGCACTGTTAACACTTTCGGAGAATTATCAAAACTTATTTGTATTCATTGTACTGAGTAAGGATAGATGTGAGCAGCACGTCGCGGTGGTATGGTGGTAGCGTTATCCGCCTTTCTCACCGAATGTCCTGAGTTCAAGTCCCGGCCGATTCAACTTAAACGTTTTTATACTCAGTTGAGCAGAGCTCACAGAGTATATTAACTTTGATTGGATAACGGTTGGTTGTACAGGTATAAAGGAATCGAGATAGATATAGACTTCCATATATCAAAATCATCAGTATCGAAAAAAAAATCGATTGAGCCATGTCCGTCCGTCCGTCCGTCCGTCCGTCTGCCCGTTAACACGATAACTTCAGTAAATTTTGAGGTATCTTGATGAAATTTGGTATGTAGGTTTCTGGGCACTCATCTCAGATCGCTGTTTAAAATGAACGATATCGGACAATAACCACGCCCACTTTTTCGATATCGAAAATTTCGAAAAATCTAAAAAGTGCGATAATTCCTTACCAAATACGGATAAAGCGATAAAACTTGGTAGGTGAGTTGAACTTATGACGTAGAATAGAAAACTAGTAAAATTTTGGACAATGGGCGTGACACCACCCACTTTTAAAAGAAGGTAATTTAGAAGTTTTGCAAGCTGTAATTTGGCACTCGTTGAAGATATCGTGATGAAATTTGGCGGGAACGTTACACTTATTACTATATGCCTGTTTAATAAAAATTAGCAAAATCGGAGAACGACCACGCCCACTTTTTAAATTTTTTTTTTTTTTTAATTCAAATTTTAAAAGAAAAGTTAATATCTTTACAGTATATAAGTAAATTATGTCAACATTCAACTCCAGTAATGATATGGTGCAACAAAATACAAAAATAAAAGAAAATTTCAAAATGGGCGTGGCTCCGCCCTTTTTCATTTAATTTGTCTAGGATACTTTTAATGCCATAAGTCGAACAAAAATTTACCAATCCTTGTGAAATTTGGTAGAGGCTTAGATTCTTGGACGATAACTGTTTTCTGTGAAAAAGGCGAAATTGGTTGAAGCCACGCCCAGTTTTTATACACAGTCGACCGTCTGTCCTTCCGCTCGGCCGTTAACACGATACCTTGAGCAAAAATCGATATATCTTTACTAAACTCAGTTGACGTATTTATCTGGTATTGGTGTAAAAAATGGCCGAAATCCGACTATGACCACGCCCACTTTTTCGATAACGAAAATTACGAAAAATGAAAAAAATGCCATAATTATATACCAAATACGAAAAAAGGGATGAAACGTGGTAATTGTATTGGTCTATTGACGCAAAATATAACTTTAGAAAAAAACTTGGTAAAATGGGTGTGACACCTACCATATTAAGTAGAAGAAAATGAAAAAGTTCTGCAGGGCAAAATCAAAAGCCCTTGGAAGCTTGGAAGGTATACTGTTCGTGGTATTACATATATAAATAAATTAGCGGTACCCGACAGATGATGTTCTGGATCACCCTGGTCCACATTTTGGTCGATATCTCGAAAACGCCTTCACATATACAACTAAGGGCCACTCCCTTTTAAAACCCTCATTAATACCTTTAATTTTATACCCATATCGTACAAGCACATTCTAGAGTCACCCCTGGTCCACGTTTATGGCGATATCTCGAAAAGGCGTCCACATATAAAACTAAGGCCCACTCCTTTTTAAAATACTCATTAACACCTTTCATTTGATACCCATATCGTACAAACAAATTCTAGAGTCGCCCCTGGTCCACCTTTATGGCGATATTTCGAAAAGGCGTCCACCTTAAGAACTAAGGCCCACGCCCTTTTAAAATACTCATTAACACCTTTCATTTGATACCCATAACGTACAAACAAATTCTAGAGTCACCCCTGCTCCACGTTTATGGCGATATCTCGAAAAGGCATCCACCTATAGAACTAAGGCCCACGCCCTTTTAAAATACTCATTAACACCTTTCATTTGATACCCATATCGTACAATCAAATTCTAGAGTCACCCCTGGTCCACCTTTATGGCGATATCTCGAAAAGGCATGCACCTATAGAACTAAGGCCCACGCCCTTTTAAAATACTCATTAACACCTTTCATTTGATACCCATATTATACAAACGCATTCTAGAGTCACGTGGAGTGGTCCACTTTTATAACGATATTCCGAAAAGGCGTCCACCTATAGAACTAAGGCCCACTCCCTTTTAAAACACTTATTAACATCTTTCGTTTGATACCCATATTGTACAAACGCATTGTAGAGTCAACCCTGGTCCACTTTTATAACGATATTCCGAAAAGGCGTCCACCTATAGAACTAAGGCCCACTCCCTTTCAAAATACTCATTAACACCTTTCATTTGATACCCATATAGTACAAACAAATTCTAGAGTCACCCCTGGTCCCCGTTTATGGCGATATTTCGAAAAGGCGTCCACCTATAGAACTAAGGACCACGCCCTTTTAAAATACTCATTAACACCTTTCATTTGATACCCATATCGTACAAACAAATTCTAGAGTCACCCCTGGCCCACCTTTAAGGCGATATCTCGAAAAGGCCTCCACCTATAGAACTAAGGCCTACGCCCTTTTAAAATACACATTAACACCTTTCATTTGATACCCATATTGTACAAACGCATTCTAGAGTCACCCCTGGTCCACTTTTATAACGATATTCCGAAAAGGCGTCCACCTATAGAACTAAGGCCCACTGCGTTTTAAAACAATTATTAACACCTTTCGTTTGATACCCATATAGTACAAACGCATTCTAAAGTCAACCCTGGTCCACTTTTATAACGATATTCCGAAAAGGCGTCCACATATAGAACTAAGGCCCACTCCTTTTTAAAATACTCATTAACACCTTTCATTTGATACCCATATCGTACAAACAAATTCTAGAGTCACCCCTGGTCCACGTTTATGGCGATATCTCGAAAAGGCGTCCACATATAGAACTAAGGCCCACTCCTTTTTAAAATACTCATTAACACCTTTCATTTGATACCCATATCGTACAAGCAAATTCTAGAGTCACCCCTGGTCCACCTTTATGGCGATATTTCGAAAAGGCGTCCACCTATAGAACTAAGGCGCACGCCCTTTTAAAATACTCATTAACACCTTTTATTTGATACCCATATCGTACAAACAAATTATAGAGTCACCCCTGGTCCACCTTTATGGCGATATCTCGAAAAGGCCTCCACCTATAGAACTAAGGCCTACGCCCTTTTAAAATACACATTAACACGTTTCATTTGATACCCATATTGTACAAACGCATTCTAAAGTCAGCCCTGATCCACTTTTATAACGATATTCCGAAAACGCGTCCACCTATAGAACTAAGGCCCACTCCCTTTCAAAACTCGCATTAACACCTTTCATTTGATACCCATATAGTACAAACAATTTCTAGAGTCACCCCTGGTCCACGTTTATGGCGATATCTCGAAAAGGCGTCCACATATAGAACTAAGGCCCACGCCCTCTTAAAATACTCATTAACACCTTTCATTTGATACTCATATCGTACAAACAAATTCTAGAGTCACCCCTGATCCATCTTTATGGCGATATCTCGAAACGGCGTCCATCTATAGAACTTAGGCCCACGCCCTTTTAAAATACTCATTAACACCTTTCATTTGATCCCATATCGTACAAAATAAATTCTAGAGTCACCCCTGGTCCACCTTTATGGCGATATCTCGAAACGGTGTCCATCTATAGAACTTAGGCCCACGCCCTTTTAAAATACTCATTAATACCTTTCATTTGATACCCATATCGTACAAAATAAATTCTAGAGTCACCCCTGGTCCACCTTTATGGCGATATCTCGAAAAGGCGTCCACCTATAGAACTTAGGCCCACTCCCTTTTAAAAGTTTCATTAACACATTTCATTTGATACCCATATCGTACAAACAAATTCTAGAGTCAGGCCTGGTCCACCTTTATGGCGATATCCCTAAATGGCGTCCACCTATAGAACTATGGTCCACTTCCTCTTAAAATACTCTTCAATACCTTCCATTTGATACACATGTCATACAAACACATTCCAGGGTTACCCTAGGTTCTTTTTACAACATGGTGATTTTCCCTTACTTTGTCTCCACAGCTCTAAACTGAGTATGTAGTGTTCGGTTACACCCGAACTTAGCCTTCCTTACTTGTTTCTTTATTATTCAAGCTTTCATGAAATGGTATATTTAGTTTGTCACGAATCTCAACATTTTAAGTCCATAAAGGAGAAGAAATGGACCCACCAATAAGTATACCGAAATGGCTGCAAGAAGGCGAAATGGCCATCTCAGGACGGAAAGGATTATCATACAACCATAGAAGAGAAACGAGTTCAAGTGCATGCAGCAATAAACACCAACAATAGCGGGGATATCTCGATCGATTTTCCGATCTATCGAGGGATTGCGGGTCATTTCCTACATCATGAGATTCTCGAAAAGAACTCATCCGAAAACAAAAACATCTATTAAGGCGGAGTCTCACCAGATTTCGGCCGACGAAATCAAGCCTACGACTAGCCGGCATATAACGGTATACCAAACAAATCACTATGCCAATAAAGTAAGCTCTCTGAGAGCTAGGAAACCCATTGCAGCCAAAAGCGAAATCCTTTCTCTTGACCCTTTTATCGACGAACATAATGTCCTACGAGTGGCGGGTCGTCTCAACGCATCCAGGTATTTCCCTTCAATGAGCGTCACCCGATAATCCTCCCTTACGCCTGCAGACTCACCCGTCTCCTAGTCCAGTTTGTCCACACCATTTCCCTGCATGGCGGAAACCAAGTAATGCTGCGGCTCTTACGCACGCAGTATTGGATACCGCGGCTCAAAAACATGATCCGATCCACCATTCATAATTGCAAGGTCTGCACGCTATACCGCAAACGTTCCCTGATGCAACTCATGGGAATTCTCCCTGCGGAACACACTACCTTTTCTCGGGCATTAGCAATACCGGGGTGGATTTTTCCGGACCGTTTGACATCAAGTCCTACAGCGGACGAGGATGCCGCATGTCCAAGGGTTACGTCTGCCTATTTGTCTACTTTGCGACTAAGGCGATCCATTTAGAGTCGGTTAGCGACCTCAGTACCGCCGCGTTTCTAGCAGCGTTTAGTCGGTTTGTCGCTAGACGAGGATGCCCGAAAAATGTCTACTTCGACAACGGGACGAGGGCTCTCCGCTCAGAGTTCAAGACATTCCTCGCTGATGCGCGTAACCAAACCGTATCCAAATATGCCCACCAAACCCTCACATGGCATTTTATCCCCGCAGCTGCTCCTCATATGGGCGGGCTGTGGGAAGCGGGAGTCAAGAGTTTCAAAACTCATTTCAAAAATATCGCATCGGGTCATAGATTTTCTCTCGAGGAGTTTAGTGCCCTCCTGTGAAGGATTGAATCCTGTCTCAACTCTCCACCCCTAAGCCCGTCTTCAAATGACCTGTCCAACTTGGAGCCAATTACCCCCGAACACTTCCTAGTCGGGGGCCAATTTCAATTATTTATTATGAAAATGGTAAAAAAATACAAGCTATCTAATATAAATAAGCGATCAGTATAAATTGTGTTTGTTATTGTGTGGCTTACGACCAATATAACTAAGCCACTAGCCACCCGACGTAGTGAATTCTCTGGCTTTTTGCCTGAGTTATAAAAAACTGATAAATAAAGTGAATTCCGTGATAGATCTGTTAAGGCTATCAACCAAGTGAAATTATTTTGACTATTAACCGCGGCCACCGTGGTGTGATGGTAGCGTGCTCCGCCTATCACACCGTATGCCCTGGGTTCAACTCCCGGGCAAAGCAACATCAAAATTTTAGAAATAAGATTTTTCAATTAGAAGAAAATTTTTCTAAGCGGGGTCGCCCCTCGGCAGTGTCTGGCAAGCGCTCCGATTGTATTTCTGCCATGAAAAGCTCTCAGTGAAAACTCATCTGCCTTCCAGATGCCGTTCGGAGTCGGCATAAAACATGTAGGTCCCGTCCGGCCAATTTGTAGGGAAAAATCAAGAGGAGCACGACGCAAATTGGAAGAGAAGCTCGGCCTTAGATCTCTTCGGAGGTTATCGCGCCTTACATTTATTATTTTTTATTAATCGCGAGATTTTGTCAACATATATATGTGACGACGAGGGGTATACACAGTGCAGTGATGAGCGTGTGATCAAAAAAACCAAAACAAAATTCACTGACTGTCTGCCTTGAGCTGTGTCGGGTTACCCTTACCACTGGTGGGGGGAATTACCCGATAGTCAAAAAGCGTGTTGTGCTTAGTGTAATATCAAATGAAATTAAAAGTACCGCTTATGTGTAGCGTTCATAAGTAATTGTTCTTTATTTTAAAATTGTCTTCCCTTTTATACAAATTTGTCTAGTCTACACATACATAATTAAACTAACACGAATAAATTGCATTCTTAACATTTACATACTGAGTCAGCATATTAGCTCGATCTATTTTTACCAATTGTAGTAAACCCGAAATTTGTCAATTTCACTTGCTTTGCCTTTTTACCTATCACAGAGTGCACTTTCCGTACGTAAAATCACGTAAATTAAAAAAATATGTGCACTACCAATCATCTTTTAACCACGTACCTTAACGTTGTGTTTAAACGCTGATTTGAACTTGTTGAGTGATAATGGACCGTATGTGATGTTGATGAGTGGACTGTTTGATGTTGTGATGATGATGTGATGATGTTGTGATCTTAAAGGTGTACTGCGATGTTCAAAATGTATGATGTGGTGTTGATTGTAATGGACTACATGTGATGTTGATAAGTGGGCTGTTTGATGTTGTGATGATGATATGATAATGGACACATACAGTCAGTGTGAGATAGCTAGTTACTCGTTTTCTTCTCGCTGGCTGCTGGTTGAATTTAATGTTTTGTAATTGAATATGCTTTGATAAATAATGTCTGGAGCTTTACTAATCCAACGCTGATTATTTTTGATGAAATAATTAAATAGGTATCTATTGTCTCTGAAATTGTAATTTCCTCCGCTCGAAGGATCAAATATTGCGGGGGCAGTGTGGACACGGGAAAGTCGGGCGTGCGCATCGGAAATAAAAGAAATAAAAAAGGGAATTAATAACTAATAGATAACAATATTTTATTCACTCGATAAGAAGAAGCACAACTAATCACTGTCTTTCATAAAAGGGGTTAATTAATTCAGAATTCAAAGTGCAGAATTCGAATGTTTAAATACAATTCAAAATTACTAACTAAACGTATTAAAAATTATAATGCTAATTAGGAAAAATTGGTTGATTTTAGATTACCTGTGGGATGGTTGCCGGCTCTTCATCGTGCGTAAAAGAAGTGATAAAGCGTAAATTAAAAAAGTCCACGCCACCTGCCGATAGCTAACTTTTGTCGAGTTTTTCCTTTTGGAAGTTCGTGCTCGGCAGGCGGTAAAGAATAAAAGAAACTAGTGCGCGCGTTAGGGTGGTCCGTCATATTTAGGCTGGTGGCCTGAACAATAAGGATGACGATCTAAGTTGATTTGAGATATCTTGATGAAATTTGGTGAGCGGGTATGTATTTGTTTCTGATCAGACTTTTGTCGGAACCGAGCGGATCGGACCACTATAGCATATATATAACCGATTTTTCAGAATATAAACTTAACTTACCATTTTGGGGCATGAAAATGAAAAATAGATAAGATCCGATTCTCAAACCCACTCAATATGGTCACTAAACTTAATTAAGAATCGAACGTTTCGAAGGAGTTCAACCACAAACACTGTGTCACGAGAATTGCATATATAAGATAATCTAAATTCTGTTAAAAAATTGTTTTTTCAAAAGTTCTTGGGGACGAAATTTACACTGTTTTAGTTTTTATGTAGAACGTGCGGTTTTGAAACCAAAATTATTTTGTGTGTATATATATCTGTAGCATCCCGGCATAACCAAAAAAAATCACTTAGAGCTGTTTTAGAGAAAACCAGCCTTCAAATTTTTAAAGTGTTTTTCAAAAGTTGCAAACTTTCATAAGTTTTTTTTTATACTCAGTTGAGCAGAGCTCACAGATTTTTTATTAACTTTGATTGGATAACGGTTGGTTGTACACAGTTGCACTGTGTCACAGTGCAACTCTGTCTGTTCCTTTGGGTCATATATAGCTAGTACTGGTGCGGCCGACAGTTTGTTTTTTAGCTCTTCGAAAGCCTGCAGAGATTCTTTTGACCACTCGAACTTAATACCTTCCCTTGTCAACTTTTGCAAAGGGCCAGAGATCCTTGCAAAGTTTTGAATAAAATTCCTAAAGTAAGAGAAGAGTCCCAAGCACGTCTTAAGCTCCTTCTGATTCCTGGGCAGTCTATATTTTCGAATTGCTTCTACATGTGCGTCACTGGGTCGTACGCCATCTGAACTAACGGCATAACCTAGATAATCGAGTTTATTAAACCCAAATAAACATTTATCGAACCTTAATTCTAAACCCCTCTCTCTCATCCTCCTAAGTACTCTGCCCATAAGCTCGATATGAGCTTCAAAATCTTCAGTGGTTACGATTATATCATCCATATACACCATAATTAATCCCTCATCGACTAAATCTTTGAAAATGTTGTGAATATATCGCTGGAATACTGCGGGTGCGTTCTTCAGGCCAAATGGCATAGGAACGTATTCGAATTGACCATACGGTGTTACGAAAGACGTATATTTAATGGAGTCGGCTGAGATTTTCACATGAAAGAAACCGTTTCGCAGGTCAAAAGTTGAAACAAAATTTTTTCCCCCCAAGGAACCGAGACAATCTTCGATTAACGGAAGCGGAAAATTGTCACGAGCCGTCAATTTGTTAAGCGGGCGATAGTCAACGCACTTGCGTATCTCGCCACTCTTTTTCCTCACTAACACGATCGCAGAGGCATAAGGTGATTCGCTTGGCCTGATTATGTTTTTTCTTAATAGTTCATATGTTATTTTTCGCAGTTCGGCTTTTTCATAATGGGACAGCCTTCTTGGCGCTGAATGGAATGGTTTGTCGTCGACCAGTCTAATTTTCATTTCATAGTCATATGGACGAACATCAATACCTGTAGGGTTCACATAGTTATCGACTAATGTTTTTTCTAATTGTGCTATATTCTTTTTTCCAAGGGCGCTGTTTATCTTTACCTCGGACACAGATGCGCTCAGCTCATTGAAACTACCTTCAGATGGAAATATATCGAGTTGGCACAATCCGTCAGTAGTAGACCCTTGAGACATCATACCCGTGTGTGATTGGTTTATCTCACCGTCCAACTTATCATTGGATCCATTGTTGTGTGACTCTGAACAACTCTCTGCAACCTTAAGACTACATGCACCATTTGGATCAAGCGCACAAAAATAAGATTTTCCATCTAGTAAATGATTATATAATTGATTTGGGTGATCTATGCCGCCATACTTAAGTGAACATAAATGAATATTAAATTTTTTGAGAAAATCTTTACCTAAGATAAGAGGAATTTCCGTGGTGTCATCGGGCACCACATTTAAGACAATTGTGTTAATTTTATTTTTAAACTTTATTTCAGCTTTGATTTTTCCAAAAGTTAACAATTTAAAACTTCCTAAACCTCTATAAATTGATTGTACGGGGGTTCCGTCAACGTCTATTGGTACTGCGGACTTCCGAAAGAAGCTAGTTGGACTACCGGTATCGAAAAGAGACGAAAAATCTATAAATTTTTTGCGCTTAATCTTTGTGGTGAGATAGGCGACACTTACCATGTTCATAGATCCTAAGATGTGACAGCAGGTTTCCTCATCCATATCTTCGGCCCCACTGGCGGTGACTGCGGCTACTGTTTTCTTCAGTGTTAGTACTTTTCTCGGAACGGTGCAGCTTCGGTGATCGTGACCCATCTTCCAGCAGCGGAAACAACTGCCATCCGGCCTCTTCTCATAGGGGCATTTACTTTGGAAGTGCCCCATACGGGTGCAATTAAAGCATCTTGTTTCAGGAACTGCGGCTTCGCCTTTAGTTGTTATGGGCTTGGACAACTTAGGCTTGTTGGCGGCTTCTCGATTAGATGAACGAGACGAGAGGCGACGTTCATACAAATCGAATGAATCTTTAAACTCTTTCATTGTTCTAGCATTCAGTAGTATATAAACTTCTAGTGTATTGTCCTGAAGCCCATCGACTATAAAGTTGATTAACTCAAATTCATCAATATAATCACACCGCGTCGCGATATTTTCCATTTCTAATATATACCGACGCACACTGCTCTTGCTGTCCCACTTGTGATTCGCTAATGCCTTATAGACTTCGGCACGAGTCACCACACGCCCGAGCGCTCTCACCAGCAGCGCCTTTAGATCAGCGTAGTTCAAAATATCTCTGCTTAACAAAAGTTTTGCATCCCCACAAATCGAGTTGCACAAACAAGTGAACTTGAAAAGCTCGTCAGCTCCCACCATTTGCATTATCCTTTCAAAGTTACGTAAAAAGTCATGGACATTGTATGTCTTATTCTCCCAATCGAATTTCGTAATTGTATGTTCAATATCTCGGAAGGTTAAGCGCTTCGACAAATTCGACCTAATGTTGCCAACGGCATTATCAGTATTTGTGTCTTGGTATTGGCGTCTTAGATCAGCAACGGATTTTTCGAGTTCAAGAAGCTCTTTCTCTTTCAAAATTGCAATTTTTCGGTCAACCTCGTTTTCTTCTCTTACCCCTGAGATGATTGCGTTGAGCAGTTTTGTGTCGGATTCAATGTACCTGTTGACCGAACCGGTGGGCGCGGTGTTATTGGCGTCAATTGTGGCGGCGACGTGGGCAGCAGTACCAGCAACGGTGGTCTCAGTGTTAGTGACGGCGGCAATGTTTGTTATGACTAGAGTATCAACAGCGGCAGTTTCGGCAGCGGTGGTGGCATCGGCAATGGCCGCAGTTTCAGCAGTGGCATCAGTATCGGCGGACGTAATGGCATCGGCAGTAACGGGGCCATCAGTGACATCAGTCACGGCAGCATCAGCAGTGGCCGGAGCACCAGAACAAAAGCGTCGTCGGCAGTATTTCGATCATTTACATCAGGTGAATCAGAATTCATATAAAAACTCAGGGAAGCGCTCACTTGGATACTAGTGGAAAGGACCTGGCCAGCTCCAACCACATTTTGCAGCAATCTCCGCAGTTGCGTTGCCGTAGCTGTGTGTGGAAACTCCACCCCAGCATCATTTAGAACATTGATCAACCCCTCACGAATATTCATTATATATGTATGTATTTTTATTACGTTTGTAGCATGCAAATTCTACCCACACCTGAGCTTTAATTTCCAATGTTTTTATTAAATAAAATATCAGGAGCTATTCTGTTTTTGCGCTGGCTTGCTAAAACTTCTCTTTTTTAAATGAATCTTTCTTTTCTACCGAAAAAAGGCATTGCCACATTATCACATTTTTACAAGTGAGTCTACTTAATCACTAAGAAGACCTTACATAATTTTGCCTACAGAGGGCAGCGTCAGTATTTACAGAGTAGAAGCGAACACCTGATTGGTTGTTAGCCACATCCGATACTTTTAATGCAGGTTGCCGTACTTTTACACGAAATGATAGCAACCGACACTTCGAAAAAAATGTATTTAGCCATGTCCGTACGTCCGCTCGTAAACACGATAACTTGAGTAAATTTTGAGGTATCTGATGAAATTTGGTATGTAGGTTCCTAGGCACTCATCTCAGATCGCTATTTAAAATGAATGAAAACGGACTATAACCACGCCACTTTTTCGATATCGAAAATTTCGAAAAACACAAAAAGTGCGAAATTCATTACCAAAGATGGATAAAGCAATGAAACTTGGTAGGTGGGTTGACCTTATGACGTAGAATGGAAAATTAGTAAAATTTTGGACAATGGGCGTGGCACCGCGCACTTTTGAAAGAAGGCAAATTGAAAGTTTTGCAAGCCGTAATTTGGGCAGTCGTTGAAGATATCATGATGAAATTTGGCCAGAGCGTTACTCCTATTCCTGTATGTGTGCTAAATAAAAATTAGCAAAATCGGATTACAAACACGACCACTTTTCAAAATAAAATTTTTTAAGTCAAATTATAACAAAAAATGTATTATCTTTACAGTATATAAGTAAATTATATTAATATTCAACTCCAGTAATGATATGGTGCAACAAAATACAAATATAAAAGAAAATTCCAAAATGGGCGTGGCGCCGCCCTTTTTCATTTACTTTGTCTAGAATACTTTTAATGCCATAAGTAGAACAAAAATAAACTAATCCTTGTGAAATTTGGTAGGGCATATATTATATGACGATAACTGTTTTCTGTGAAAATGGGCGAAATCGGTTGAAGCCACGCCCAGTTTTTATACGCAGTCGACCGTCTGTCCTTCCGCTCGGCCGTTAACACAATAACTTGAGCAAAAAACGATATATCTTTACAAAACTCAGTTCACGTACTTATCTGAACTCACTTTGTATTGGTATAAAAAATGGCCGAAATCCGACTATGACCACGTCCACTTTTTCGATATCGAAAATTACGAAACATGAAAAAAAATGCCATAGTTCTATACCAAATATGAAAAAAGGGATAAAACATTGTAATTGGATTGGTTTATTGACGGAAAATATAACTTTAGAAAAAAACTTTGTAAAATGGGTGTGACACCTTCCATATTAAGTAGAATAAAATGAAAAAGTTCTGCAGGGCGAAATCAAAAGCCCTTGAAATCTTGGCATGAATACTGTTCGTGGTACTACATATTGTAACGAATTTGCTGCAAATCCTCTTATTTGCAATCCTCTGCTAAGTTCGAATCACTAAACTGTTGAATAAATAACTCCAATTTGTAATAATGCAAAATGGCCTTTATTAAAGTACTTCAGAATACACTCAAACTGTGCAACGAATAGCTTGCTTAATAACCACGCTGATTGATAGCTCAATGAAACTCTACTATTCAAAATAATACTGCTATTGCTCGCTAGATATCGTCTTAATCGCAACTGCTTGACAACTCAAATCAAACTGAACTCTTTTTCACTCGCTTGTGCCGCTTTTATAGTTTACGCTGCATACATCTAGGCTCTTCTATTTCCAGAACTTACCAACTATTTCGAGTGTTTATAGTTCTTATATAGTTTCTACTTGTTTACAATTTTCTACTTTTCAGCGTCTCTCAGATGTATGTGAGTTTGTAGTTTACAGTCTCCCGCACACACATAAGCGTATAAGTAAATTCATCTGTGTGTGACATCTCATCTCTCGCTGCCTTGTATGTAAATGGTGCTCGTCGGAATGTGTACATATGTGTAGACGCAATTATTGATTCGTTTATGTAGCTACAGAATGATTGAATTATTGATGTGAACTCACGTCACTGCTTAGCATCGGCCTGGAGATGGCAGCAGTCCTTAGTTTTGCTAATATTCGTAACACTGCCCTCCACCTAAGTCTGATCGTCCCGATCAGACAAATCTCCCAATCTAAACGCCGCTAGCATCTCCAAATGTACCACCCTTCTAATCCGTGGTTTCCCAGTGGTTTGTATGCGGTAGATGGTATCACTGATATTCTTCACAACTTTGTACGGGCCTTCCCAACTGCACCGAAATTTGGCTGGAACACCTTTCCGCCGGTGAGGGTTGTTTAACAGTACCAAATCTCCCGCCAAAAAATCTTCCGAATTAAAGTTCTTGTCATGCCAGTGTTTCATCTTACTACTCATTACCCTGGGCCGTTCCTTCACACTCTGTTGTTTGGTCAATGAACCACTTCGTAGAGCTTGCGCTGGACGGATCTGCTTTGCATAATCGGTATCGTTCCCACATTTCACAAGAGTAGTGCGCTCCGGCTTGAAACTACCCTCGCATTCTTTCTCGGAAATTCGTTGCTTCGTTTTCCTGCGTCTTTTAGGTTTTGTCAATGCCAGTGTTTCTCTCGCAGGTACTTTTGATTTTGATTTATTTGGCCCATTCGATCTATCAACCTTTGCCTTTGACTTTCGTGGTCTTTGTCGAGTCTTTTCCACCAGTACCCGATTACTGCTGAACCCTTTTTCCAAACTAAAGTTAAGTGGTATGTCCTGGTTCTTATAGCGCATAATTTTTCTCCGCATATCGATCCTGACGTCATGGTCAACCAAGAAGTCCACTCCCAATATGACTTCATCAACGATCTCCGCCACAACGAATTTGTGTAGAACCATGACTTTCCCAATTAATACCTCACATACCACTTCGCCTTGGACTTGATTATATTCGCCTGTGACCGTACGCAACCTTGCTCCAGGTAATGACTTTACTCTCCTGTAGACCAAATCAGATCGAATCAAGGAATGAGATGCCCCCGTATCTACAGTCAGTACACGCTCCTTACCATCCACATTCCCTCTGACGGTAAGACTGCTTGATTTCCTTCCAATTTGCGACACAGATATCACAGGACATTCAACAGCCGGGGCAAGTTTTCGTTCTTTACATTCGACACGCTCTTGCTCATTTCCGCCAGCTTTGCGTTTACGGCCACCCACATTGTTGGAACTATTAGGACCAAAATCGCAATGACGTGCAATGTGACCTGGGTTGCCGCACTTGAAACATTTAATAACTCCGGCATTCTTCTGTTGTGATCCCTTCAGTGCTTCCAAAATTGTGTCTACCCATTCTGGCCTTTCTACTTCTACACGATGAGCCTTATATGCTGGTTTACTTAATAGGGAGGCAGTTTCCTGAGTCAATGCATGTGATACCGTTTCAGCAAATGTCAGTTTTGGGTTCGCGTATGTAGCTCGCTTCGTTTCCACGTCTCGTATGCCATTTATAAAGCTCTGAATTTTTACCCTTTCAGTGTATTCCACGGGTGCGTCTGCATTTGCAAGATGAGCCAATCTTTCAATATCTGAAGCAAACTCCTGCAATGTCTCATTTGCTTTTTGGTAGCGGTTTTGCAACTCAATTTGGAATATCTGTTTCCTATGCTCGCTTCCGTAACGTCTCTCTAAAGCGCTCATCAATGTTTCGTAGTGGTTCCGCTCATACTCTGGGATGGTCTGTAAGATTTCCGCGGCAGGCCCTTTCAGTGCCACGAACAGAGCTGCAACTTTATCTTCAGCAATCCATTGGTTCACTGCTGCGGTCTTCTCAAACTGTAGCTTAAAGACCTGAAAAGGAACAGAACCGTCAAAGGATGGTGTTTTTACCTTTGGATTACTCGCTGAAACTGCTGGACGATTTAGTTGTAACTGCTCGATACGTCCTCTCAAAGCATCCACCTCGGCCTCGATTTTATCCTGTCGACCACTGAAGCCTTCATGAAACTGGCTTAGTTTTTCTTCCATATGCGCTTCCAGTTTAGATGATATACGGACTTCCTGCTCTTCTAGTTGTGTGGAGATCTGAGATAATATCTGTGCTGAAATTTGTGAAATACGCGTTTCTTGTGCTTCAATTTTCGATGTTATTTCTGACGACATTTCTGCAATACGTGTCTTCTGTTCTTCCATCTTGGATGTTATACGGTTCTCCTGGGATTCCAGTTGGGATGACATATACGTTTTCTGTTCTTCCAGTTGTGATGCCATATATGTCTTCTGCTCTTCCAGTTGTGATGACATTTGTGACGACATTGATGCTACTATCGATGTTTGTGCAGATATTGCAGCCAATATCATGTTCAAGTCTGTGCTGGTAACCGTCTGCAATGTTTCGTTTTTCTCTTCAATTTTTGTTGTCTCCTCGCCATCAAGATGAAAGACATACTCTTCCACATCAATTCCTTCTGCTTCCATTGCCTCTCTTAGCCGTGCCTGAAGTTCGTGTTTAACGCCGCTTGTATTCAATGCACGGCTCTCCAACTCCTTCTTTAGTTGCTGGATCTTTAATTCACTGAACTTTGCCATGTCCTTGTTGTCCTCTGCAATTTATTCAACAATTCCTCTTCTGACACCAATTGTAACGAATTTGCTGCAAATCCTCTTATTTGCAATCCTCTGCTAAGTTCGAATCACTAAACTGTTGAATAAATAACTCCAATTTGTAATAATGCAAAATGGCCTTTATTAAAGTACTTCACAATACACTCAAACTGTGCAACGAATAGCTTGCTTAATAACCACGCTGATTGATAGCTCAATGAAACTCTACTATTCAAAATAATACTGCTATTGCTCGCTAGATATCGTCTTAATCGCAACTGCTTGAAAACTCAAATCAAACTGAACTCTTTTTCACTCGCTTGTGCCGCTTTTATAGTTTACGCTGCATACATCTAGGCTCTTCTATTTCCAGAACTTACCAACTATTTCAAGTGTTTATAGTTGTTATATAGTTTCTACTTGTTTACAATTTTCTACTTTTCAGCGTCTCTCAGATGTATGTGAGTTTGTAGTTTACAGTCTCCCGCACACACATAAGCGTATAAGTAAATTCATCTGTGTGTGACATCTCATCTCTCGCTGCCTTGTATGTAAATGTTGCTCGTCGGAATGTGTACATATGTGTAGACGCAATTATTGATTCGTCTATGTAGATACATAATGATTGAATTATTGATGTGAACTCACGTCACTGCTTAGCATCGGCCTGGAGATGGCAGCACTCCTTAGTTTTGCTAATATTCGTAACAATATATAAATAAATAAGCGGTACCCGACAGATGATGTCGGGTCACCCTGGTCCACATTTTGGTCGATATATCGAAAACGCCTTCACATACACAACTAACCTTTAAACCCTCTTTAATACGTTTAGTCTGATACCCATATCGTACAAACACATTCTAGAGTCACCCCTGGTCCACCCTTATGGCGATATCCCGAAATGGCGTCCACCTGTAGAACTATGGCCCACTCCCTTTTAAAATACTTTTTAATACCTTCCATTTCATACCCATGTCGTACAAACACATTCCAGGGTTACCCTGGGTTCATTTTCCTACGTGGTGATTTTCCCTTATTTTGTCTCCAAAGCTCTCAGCTGAGTATGTAATGTTCGGTTACACCCGAACTTAGCCTCCCTTACTTGTTTTTTTTTGCGACCATTTGTCATTTAAATTTTTTCAGCAACAGCAGAAACATCACTAGAGTTCGAGCTTTGGAAAAAAAACCCGATTTGTTCGGTAGCCACTACCGACTACTTAAGTCAACCGGAAAAATCGGTAGTCTCAACAGAAAAAAAGTTTATGTTGGCATTGATTGTCCATTCATTGGTCTATTCGTCAGCCTATTTGTCCAAGGTGTCATCATCACACATTTTTTTTTTCAATAACTGTCATTTAAAGAAATGTATTGTAATGAAATTCAACACACTACTTTTTTTGACCGTGACTAATAAAAGAAAATATAATTCTGTGATAATTCAAAATTTTACGAGACATTTCCGACATTTATAAGGCTACACTGCTAAAATTTTATATGATCAACTTCATAAGGTTGACTTAAAAACTATATTTGTCTATCCTGAAAAAGTCGGGTTGACGCGTACTAAGGTCACTCGAAAATCTTTGCATCTTCTTCAAAAACCGTTGAAGATGTTGTGATATTATTTATAACGGTCTTTACTTTTCAAAAGACAATTGCCCTAGACAAGGAGGGAGGCTCACCGACTTCGCTATTTCCCGAAATATTTTCATATCCAACTCAAAGTTTAAACATTTAAAAATCCAAAAAAGTTGCATGGCATTCACACGAACGAAAAATACGGCACAGCGTATAGGAAAAAATGTAAAATATTACCCAAAATTCGGCAAAAGATGGAAGGTTTCAAACCCAGGTCAAAACGCCAGAACGAAAATGACGATCTGGCAACTAATGTTTAGGGAGTGCTCAGATTCTATAGGGAAGTAATCTACGTCTTCTTAAATAGAGGCAGCGTTGAGCACCTAGCGATGTTGATAATACTAAATTCGCTCTTCATAATAATGGCTACTGGAGCATTCCACGGTTGGTACGGGACAAATCGTACACATTTTTTCATTTTTAGGTCTTAACCAAAGAAAAATTATAAATTTTTCAGACAAAGTTCTTAGTGCATTAGAATTGCCTGGTAAATGTGCAAATAAAAATAGAAAACTTTTCTTGAAATATTTGTATATATAAGTCAGGTGAAAACTTCAGCGAATTTATTAATATTAACAAAAAACTAAAGCAAACATATTTGGTAGTAGTTGTGTCAAGGTTTGTTAAAATAACAAACAAAATTTAAAAACGTTTATTCGAAAAAAAAATTATAAATGTTTAAAAATAAATTGTTTTTACGGAACATGTGCACTTTTCAAATTTCGATTTCCTCTACACTATATATCGAAGTGTGCTCCACCTCCCCCAAAATCCTGGGCTCAAGCCCCGGGCTAAGCAACTTCAAAAATACAGAAACAAGTTTTCTTAATTAGAAAACTTTTTCTAAGCGGAGTCGTCCCTCGGCAGTGATTTAGAATGTATTTCAGTTATAAAAAATTTCTCAGTGAAACTTCATCTGTAGGTCCCGTCCCACTTATTTGCAAAACTAAAAGGAGCACGACGTAAATTAGAAGAGAAACTATTCTTAAATTCTCTTCTGGAAATTTACTGCAGTTTATTTATTTTCACATACATATTCCAGGTACAGGCTTAGTCCATGTACAGAAATAAAGTGTTAATTTTTTCAACGAATTAATATGAAAAAAGGTTGCTAAGGAGTTTTTGAAAATTATTGATTTTTCAATTCAATTTGCTATACCATTTTTGTTTTTAATTTAAAAAAATACTAATTTTAAGTTCTTCCATTTAAGTACACATTTAAAATATATTAGCAGTGAAAATTAATAAGGGGAGCAGTTCGAAAATCGGCGAAAATTAACGATTTTCCATGGAATGCCCCTTACCATTGACTTTGTCATTGTACATCTCATTTTACAGAAATAAGCTTTATATCACTTTTTAATAATTCAAAATACTTATGACGCAGTTTAGCATAACGAACGTAATCCGAATGTAAACCAGTCTTCTTAAACGATTTGAAGTAACATGACTTTTTGTTATGCAAAGACTTTAGTTCTTTAGTGATCCAGGCTTGCATTGATTCACGGTATGAACAAATACGTTGGGACACATACTTTTCATTTAAAGTATGAATGATGCCATTAAAATGTAAGCCGTTCTAAGCGACGTCCGCATTATGTTAAGGCCAAGTGGCCAAGTTATTTTAGAAGCTATCGCAAGAAGCCAGTTATATGTGCAAGGGTGACATGATGACTCAACCCTGTGAGATTAGTTATTTTTTATAATTTATACTTATAATTAATAATTTTGATATGAATATTTTTTAGAAACACAAGCACTTTTGTTTATTGAGCCTAAGCCCCGTATTTTCTTGAATCCAATCCAAGTAGGAAGTGACTCGAGTATGTGCAGCTAATTCATCCCTTTCACATCCTCTGTGTGAAGTAAAAGACATAATACCAATTTGAAGCTTTGAAGATGCCAACACTAATGGGCCACCAGAATCACCATCACAAATTCCAATACGATTGACAGTGGAAGTACAAATTTTTCCGGTATCGATACTAGATGAACCATATACTTGAGCACATGCTTCGTTCGAGATAACTTTAAAATTTGCAAGTTGTAAAACAGGTGAAAGCGCTGGGTGTATATCAGAGATACGACCCCATCCAGAAGCCACTACAGTTTTAGCAACGTAAGTGCGACAGCATAAAGCACATTTTGGTAGGGACACCGGCCGAATGGCAGCTGAATATGTTACAGCTGGTATCTTGATCAAAGCTATATCATTTATAATAGTTTCCATATCGAATTCGGGATGAACTTTAATGTCACATTTGTCCACCGCCAGGCGAATAATGGGATCTAAGCGAGTGATGCTGCCTAAGTATACGGTCGCACTAATAGCACTGAAATTGAAAGGATTAACTAGATCTGATTGCGTATGTAATGTGTGTAATATGTGTACGTAATTTTTCTTTTCGCCAATTGTTTCACACCTTAAAACATACAGCACATATAATTCAAAACTTACGTTAAAGTACAATGAGCAGCCGTCAGCACCCATTCATTGCTTATTAGAGATCCACCACAAAAGCGAAAAACTTCACCATCAGATAACACCAAACCAGCTTGATAAGGAAATTCATTAGCAGCAGCCGTTTGACCATTTGCTATACGTGGACTTACAGCTACCTTTTGCACAACTGACCCAAAGCGTTCACGTTGTGTATTTCTAAGTCCCCGATTTTGAAGCGCTGCGGCGATGCACAGTAGGAGCGACAAAGCTATCAACAATTTCATGTTGCTGCTGTTCAAGCAAATTCAGACTGACTAAAGTATAATCTATATTGGTTTATTTATACATAGCTCAATAGCGTACTATGGGATAGTTTGCAATATTTTGTCATAAATGCATATATATCGGCAATTCACAGTATATGGGTATTTGGCTGCGCAACAAGCGAGATTTTTATTTTCTATCGATTACGGATACTTTGGATAGTTTTTAACTTTTCACCTTAACTAAAAAGTTTTAATCGGTCAAGAAAGAATAGAACAGTTATCTTGCGAATATTAGCATCATTCTGCTGTAAGTAAATAAGCACAACAACAAAAACAGCAAGCAGCCTCACTAATGTACAAGACAACGAGAATATTCCATAGCTTGAAGCTGAGAGATTATTTCACATACATATGTACTAGGTTTGGGGATCTATTGAACTAAAGCACGAAAGAACTAGATCTATTAATTGAACTAGTTCGCTAGTTCGTTCAGTAAAGTGAACTAAACTTTTATGTGGCAACTTTGCAAATTAAAATTTTAAAAGGTATGGCAACTCACTTCTTTGCTAAAATTAAAACAGCTGATCGAATTTTGCGATGTTTACCGCCATATCGTCCTTTTGTGAAGTTTTACAATTTATTTTAGAAGTTTAGTCTTTTAAATGTAACACTAAGTGTTTCCATTTTGCTTTAATAAATTTAACTAGAACAAGTAAGGAAGGTTAAGTTCGGGTGTAACCGAACATTACGTACTCAGTTGAGAGCTATGGTGACACCATAAGGGAAAATAACCATGTAGGAAAATGAACCGAGGAAAACCCTGGAATGTGTTTGTATGACATGTGTATCAATTGAAGGTAGGTAGGTTGAACTGGCCGGTCCATGAGGACCTCACATAGACTGATTGAGTCCGTAGTGTTACCAGAAATTTGTTTTAACGACCAAACTGAAAAACCCTATCAAAAACCAGGACCTATGTTATAAAATAACTCCGTCCTATTGGCAAATACCAGAAGCTTCCTTGGACTTAAGCCACTTGTTGCTTCCAGATCAGACAGCTGTATCACTCCTAATAGCTGGAGTCTTAGCCTGGCAAGTGCAGGGCACGAGCACAGAACGTGCTCGATCGTTTCCTCCTCCAACCCGCACTTCCTACATCTGCTCACTGACCAAGCCTAGTTTAAAGGCATGTGACGCCAGAAGGCAGTGTCCAGTCAGAATACCCGTCATGAGTCTCCAGTCCTCTCTTTTTAATGATAGAAGCAACTGTGTTAGTCTAAGGTTGCAAGACCTACACATAATCTTCGACACTTTACAGCCCCGCGCTTGAACCCACGCCTTCCCCGCTTGGTCGATCATGTGCACCTCTCGCCTTCTCTTAATCTCGCCCAATCTAATTGGGACATCTACGGAGCAAGCTTCAAGGGATGCGCCCTTTTTAGCTAGTTCGTCCGCTTTTTCATTCCCATCTATCGCCATATGCCCTGGGACCCAATATAGATGTATTCTTCTCCCTGTCCCGATTCTCTCCAGAGACTGCTTACACTCTAACACGCATTTAGATGCTGTGCTATGCGAGATTATTGCCTTAATTGCTGCTTGACTGTCAATATAAAAGTTAACACGGTTGCAGCTTAAGCTATTCTCTTCCAGGGTTTCTACCGCTTTGGTTACGGCTAATATTTCCGCTTGGAAAACGCTACAGTAATGCGGCAGCTGTAGGATCTGCTTATTTCCAGCTCAGCACAGTATACCGCAGACCATACTCCTTCCACTACTTTGGAACCATCGGTGTACACATGTATCGCCTCGTCCGCCATTTCCGCACCCTTGCGCCAATCGTCCACCTCTATTGTGGCCTTAAGATCTCCCTCGAAGCGCAGATAGGGAATCATGTAGTCTGTTCGTCTTGTGATTGATGACGCTATACTACTATGGCCATATGGTCGGCGCTCAAGCTGCCCCGAAGCACCGAGCCTGGTTGCGGTCGTTAACTCTTTGTTCTTTGCTACCAGGTCTACAGGTGGGATGTACAAAATAGCATACAGTGCAGCCATCGGGGTTGTTTTCAGGGCTCCCGTTATGCTAAGCATCGATAGTCTGCATACCCCCTCTCATTTTTTGAGGTATGTTGTTTTTTGTGTGGCTTTCCACCAAACAAGAACTCCATATTATAGAATAGGGCTTACAATCGCTGTAAAACCCCAACTAGAAAGCGAGGGCGATAGGCCCCACGTACACCCCATGCCGCATAGAGTGCCGTTGAGGCCTTCTTGACCCTCTCCTCCACGTTGAGCTTCCATGACAGCTTACTGTCTAGGATGATTCCCAAATATTTTGTGCAAGGTTTTTCTTGTAAGGACACCCTTCCTAACTTAGGCCTGGTCCAATTTGGGACCTTGTACTTCTTTGTAAACAAGACCATATCCGTCTTCTCCGCATTGACTTTCAACCCGACATTAGATGCCCAGGTATGAATATCGCGAAGCGCCCGATCCATCAAAGAACTAATCGTTGGAAGGCACTTTCCACTTATGACAATTGTTTTACGGGTCCCTCATCGAATTGCCTGAGCAGTTGGTTGTTGACCAACGTCCACAGCAGAGGTGATAGCACCCCTCCCTTCGGCGTGCACCTGTCCACTGATTTTGTGGCCTCGTACAATCCCCATTTTGATGTAATCTTTCTGCAATTTAACATGCAGCCGATCCATCTGATTAAGGCAGGATGTACTTTAATGTAATTAAGACCATCCATAATCGCCCATTTTGCAACATTATTGAAAGCGCCGGCAATGTCCAAGAAGACTCCTAGAGCATACTCCTTATATTCCAGGGATTTCTCTATGCTTATTACCACCCTATGCAATGCGGTGTCTACCGACTTGCCTTTGGTGTACACATGCTGTGTTGTGGAGAGCAGCTTTTCATCCACGTTGGACTTTATGTACACATCTGTCAGCCTCTCAAAGGTTTTGAGCAGAAATGATGTTAAGCTAATGGGTCTATAGTCTTTGGAATACATGTGACCGATCTTCCCCGCCTTTGGTAGAAAAGCTATACGAGCAGTTCTCCAAGAGTGCGGTACATGATTCAGTCGTATGCACCCATCGAATATTATTTGAAGCCATTCCACGACCGCCCTACTTGAGACTTGTAGCATGGCCGGGAATATACCATCTGGGCCCGGCGATTTAAACTTAGAAAACGTCTTCACTGCCCACTCGATCTTGGTATCGGTCACAAGCCCGGCACTACTAGCTCCGCGATCGAAGTGTGATTGATGTCTGCTGGCTCCTCTAAACCGTCTCCCGATAGGAAATGTGTATCGAGAAGCACCTCAAGGGATTCCTCACTATTACCTGACCATTCCCCGTTCTCTTTCTTTATTAGTCCTTGGACTATGTTTCCCTTTGCTAGGACTTTTTTCAACCGTGCTGTTAAGCTGGAGCACTCTATGTCCGTACAGAAACTTTTCCATGAGTTTCTCTTCGCCCTGGTAATTTCGCGCTTGTAGATCCTCAGTAGATCTCTGTACTCGTCCCGACACGCTTCGATTTCCGCGGTCTTTGCGAGCTTAAACATTTCTTTTACCTGTCTTCTTAGAAGACTAAGCTCATTGCTCCACCATGGCGGCTTTGCTTTTCCTCTGAATCTTCTTAGAGGGCAAGCTTTGTTATACGCAGTCAACTTGTTAGGAATTCATTCGACTCCTCCAGTTCCTCTACATTAGCAATCTCTTTGGGTTGTCCCAGTTTTGTTTCTACATGTTTCTGGAATTTAGTCCAGTTCGTTGACCTAGGGTTTCTAAAGGTTCCTACCTTCTCTACCCTCTTTAGGGGGATGTTGAAGCTGATATACGCATGGTCGGAGAAGGATGGTCTATCAAGAACCATCCAATCATACCTTGATATATCACGCTCGGAGCTCAATGTAATATCCAGAACATTGCTGGATGTTGGACCAATGTATGTAGGGACATTTCCCCTGTTGGCTATCTGCAAATTGGTTTGCAGGATGTAACAAAACAGAGATTCGCCTCTCTCGTTCGTATCTGCTCTTCCCCACGCATTGTAGTGCGCATTTGCATCTGCGCCTATGACCAACCGCCCTTTGCGCCCTTCCTCCTGTACTAGCCTTTTGCACTCCATCGGTGGGACCTCCGCAGCTTGGGCCATGTAGCAGGACGCCAGGATAAATGCCTGCTTATTCTTTTGCTCAACGGCCACCGCTACGAGACCCTCAGTGGTGTAATTAGGCAGCATATATGAATGCAGCTGTTTCCTTACCATTACTACAGCTCGCACCCGTCCTTCCGTTTGCGCGTAGTAAACGCCAAAACCCGCGCGCGTTAAGTCCAGAAACCTTTCCTCCCGATGAGAGCCACGGCTCCTGGATCAGCGCCACGTCAAACGAACCCTCCTCAAGGGTTAGGAGGAGTTCGCTCGACGCCACTTTACTGTGTTGGAGGTTTATCTGTAGGACTCGCAGCACCATTGGGCTGTTTGTCCCCCTCCAGCACCTTCGTCTTGACGTCGTCGTCCTCCCCTTGAACTTTTGGTTTAGAGTATTCGAGGCCCCCTTCAGCCTCTCGTGACTGTTGTGCAGGGTGTTCCTCTGTGCGAGTCACAGCACCATTTAGCGGTTGGTCCTCTTCTAGCACGTTCGTGGTGACGTCGGGGAACTCCACCTATCTTTTTTCCCTTAGGCTTTTGAGGTCCTTTTCGACTTCGCCCACCTCTAGCGTGTTAGGGTTTTTATCCTCGGGACTTCTTTTCCTGAGTAGCATGTAAATTTTGCCAGTGCCAAAGGACATTTTACCAAGCTGCGTGTACAAAATATCCTCCGCCTGCTTGTTTATTTGGAAGATGTAGAACTGACCATCCTCGGTAGGCCGAGATATAGTAAGTACCTTCCAATCCTGTGTCGGTATGTTCGGATTCTGATTCTTCAGAAGTCGCAGTGTATCCTCCGACTTCATCACGCATGGTATCCATACCTTAATTTTTGGTACCGTGGGGATTTGCGCTTTATCCACCACCTCAAAACGCGCGTTCGTGCCTTGCCTTTGGAGGTTTGGAACCACTTCCTCCAGCCACCGCAAGCTCGCGATGTTGTCGTACGCTATCATCTTCACACCATTATACCATCCCCCCGAATCCAAGGTTGGAAGGGGCTTACTTGGTTGTTCCCGCATCATCTTAAGCATTAAGCTAATAAGCTCCCTTTCCACAGATCTCCACCTTTCTGTAGTCATTTGTCCGAAAGGACTGCTACGATCAACCAGCGCCACAGTCAGTGACTGCTTTGCCACATCATTCATCTTCTCGGGAAAAGCAGGAGTCTTAGTGTTATCTCCCTTTGGCACCTCCGAGAAAGCCGGAGTCTTAGCGTTAACTCCCTTTAGCGCCTCCGAGAAAGCCGTAGTCCTAGCGTTATCTCCCTTTGGCTTATTTCCTACTTCCTTAATTGGAACTTTCCTCTGACTCGCAGCTTTCGAGGAAGTTGCTACATCGCTATTGGAGCCCATCTGTCTTACAGCTTTGGGCCTACTTGTCTTGTCTATGCGATTGCCATGCCTCGCGGCTCTAGGATCCTTTCTGCCTCTTGAAATCAGACTTGTCGCCTTCCGCCGAACGTTGCCTCTTCATTCTGCCATTCGAGGCTTCTTCCTCCTCGTACCGGTTGCAGAACCGAGGGTTTCTCGCAGCAAACCTTTTGAACTGCCTTCGACCTACTTCTACCGCTTCATGGGCCCATTCCAAGCGCTCGATCTCCACTTCTGTTGGGTCGACCAATGCTCCCAAGCGTTGTACAATTCTTAGTGTTGCACGGTACTGCGAGAGGTCTCTTTTACTTCCTCTGCTCCGTACCCTTCTCCACTCTTCTACTCCATTTTCATTTGTGGGCTTCTCCAACACGGAGTTCATTGAATCAGCACTACTCTCGCTTCCCGAGTCCGACGCATCGCTTAATTCGTATTTGTCGTCCTTGGATTGCGACTCAGTGCTCCTCTTTACATCGCCTTTATTACAGTCAGGTAATGAGTCGTTCATCTTGGTCGTACGACCACCTGCCCGACAAGGCGGGCTCAGCGGTCCAGTATTATATACGGGCAAAGAACCGTACGCCACAGCAGCGCCCCTTACTGTGGTAAGGCCATTAATACTTCCCGAGGTGGCCCGGTATCGGGAATGCTCCGTTCGAATACAGCCGAATTTATCCCCTGGCTGCAAATCGTCCAATAGGCACGGTCCGCATAACACCCTGGATTAGGGGGTTGGCAGTTCTTGGTCACCGACATCCCGCCGCCCTCGTATGAGGCGAAACGGCGTAGATGTCAGTTCTAAACAGCTCCGCCTCATAGTCGGGCGCTATGGAGTTCGGCTAAGCCCTCACACCAACGACAAGGTGCCTACCCTAGTGAGGGTTTATCAAATGAAAGTCATTAAAGAGTATTTTATGAGGGAGTGGGCCATAGTTCTATAGGTGGACGCCATTTAGAGATATAGCCATAAAGGTGGATCAGGGTTGACTCTAGAATGCGTTTGTACGATATGGGTATCAAACGAAAGGTGTTAATGAGTATTATAAAAGGGAGTAATCCTTAGTTCCATAGGTGGACGCCGTTTCGAGATATCGCCATAAAGGTGGACCAGGGGTGACCCTAGAATTTGTTTGTACAATATGGGTATCAAAAGAAAGGTGTTAATGAGTATTTTAAAAGGGATTAATCCTTAGTTCCATAGGTGGACGCCGTTTTGAGATATCGCCACAAAGGTGGACCAGGGGTGACCCTGAATTTGTCTGTACAATATGGGCATCATACGAATGGTGTTAATGAGTATTTTAAAAGGGAGTGGGCCTTAGTTCTATAGGTGGACGCCGTTTCAAAATATCGCCATAAAGATGGACCAGGGGTGACTCTAGAATGAGTTTGTACGATATGGGTATCAAATTAAAGGTATTAATGAGGGTTTTAAAACGGAGTGGTGGTTGTTGTATAGGTGGTCCCCTTTTCGAGATATCGCCATAAAGGTGGACCAGGGGTGACTCTAGAATGCGTTTGTACGATATGGGTATCAAATGAAAGGTGTTAATGAGTATTTTAAAAGCGAGTAATCCTTAGTACCATAGGTGGACGCCGTTTCGAGATAACGGCTTAAAGGTGGACCAGGGGTGACCCTAGAATTTGTTTGTACAATATGGGTATCAAAAGAAAGGTGTTAATGAGTATTTTAAAAGGGAGTAATCCTTAGTTCCATAGGTGGACGCCGTTTCGAGACATCGCTATAAAGGTGGACCAGGGGTGACCCTAGAATTTGTTTGTACAATATGAGCATCAAACGAAAGGTGTTAATGAGTATTTTAAAAGGGAGTGGGCCTTAGTTCTATAGGTGGACGCCGTCTCAAAATATCGCCATAAAGGTGGACCAGGGGTGACTCTAGAATGTGTTTGTATGATATTGGTATCAAATTAAAGGTATTAATTAGGGGTTTAAAAGGGAGTGGTGGTTGTTGTATAGGTGGTCGCATTTTCGAAATATCGCCATAAAGGTGGACCAGGGGTGACACTAGAATTTGTTTGTACAATATGGGTATCAAAAGAAAGGTGTTAATGAGTATTTTAATAGGGAGTAATCCTTAGTTCCATAGGTGGACGCCGTTTCGAGATATCGCCATAAAGGTGGAGCAGGGGTGACCCTAGAATTTGTTTGTACAATATGGGTATCAAAAGAAAGGTGTTAATGAGTATTTTAAAAGGGAGTAATCCTTAGTTCCATAGGTGGACGCCGTGTCGAGATACCGCCATAAAGGTGGACCAGGGGTGACTCTGGAGCTCGTTTGTGCAATATGGGTATCAAACGAAAGGTGTTAATGAGTATTTTAAAAGGGAGGGGGCCTTTTCGAGGTATCGCAATAAAGGTGGACCAGGGGTGACTCTAGACCTTGTTTGTACGATATGGGTATCAAATGAAAGGTGTTAATGGGTATTTTTAAAAGAGAGTGGGCCTTCGTTCTATAGGTGTTCGCCTTTTCGAGATATCGCCATATAGGTGGACCAGGGGTGACTTTAGAATATGTTTGTACGATATGGGTATCAAATGAAAGGTGTTAATGAGTATTTTAAAAGGGCGTGGGGCTTAGTTCTATAGGTAGACGCCTTTTCGAGATATCGCCATAAAGGTGGACCAGGGGTGACTCTGGAATGTATTTGTACGATATGGGTATCAAATTAAAGGTATTAATGAGAGTTTTAAAAGGGAGTGGTGGTAGTTGTATATGTGAAGGCGTTTTCCAGATATCGACCAAAATGTGGACCAGGGTGACCCAGACCATAATCTGTTGGATACCGCTAATTTATTTATATATGTAATACCTGTCAAGATTTTAAGTTTTTTTTATTTCGCCCTGCAGAACTTTTTCATTTTCTTTTACTTAATATGGTAGGTGTCACAACCATTTTATAAAGTTTTTTCTAAAGTTATATTTCGTGTCAATAAACCAATCCAATTACCTCACCATGTTTCATCCCTTTTTCGTATTTGGTATAGAATTATGGCATTTTTTTCATTTTTCGTAATTTTCGATATCGAAAAAGTGGGCGTGGTCATTGTCGGATTTCGTTCATTTTTCATACCAAGATAAAGTGAGTTCAGATAAGTACGTGGACCAAGTTCAGTAAAGATATGTCGATTTTTGCTCAAGTTATCGTGTTAACGGCCATGCGGAAGGACAGACGAACGACTGTGTATAAAAACTGGGTGTGGCATCAACCGATTTCGCCCGTTTTCACAGAAAACAGTTAACATCATAAAATCTATGCCCCTACCAAATTTCAAAAGGATTGGTTAATTTTAGTTCGACTTATGGCGTTAAAAGTATCCTAGACAAATTAAATGAAAAAGGGCGGAGCCACGCCCATTTTGAAATTTTCTTTTATTTTTGTATTTTGTTGCACCATATCATTACTGGAGTTGAATTTTGACATAATTTACTTATATGCTGTAAATATATTAAATTTTTTGTTAAAATTTTACTTAAAAAAAATTTTTTTTTTAAAAGTGGGCGTGGTCCTTCTCTGATTTTGCTAATTTTTATTAGGCGTACATATAGTAATAGGAGTAACGTCCCTGCCAAATTTCATCATGATATCTTCAACGACTGACAAATTAAAGCTTGCAAAATTTTAAATTACCTTCTTTTAAAAGTGGGCGGTGCCACGCCCATTGTCCAAAATTTTACTAATTTTCTATTCTGCGTCATAAATTCAACTCATTTACCAAGTTTCGTCGCTTTATCTGTATTTGGTAATGAATTATCGCACTTTTTCGGTTTTTCGAAATTTTCGATATCAAAAAGTGGGCGTGGTTATAGTCCGATATTGTTCATTTTAAATTTACTCAAGTTATCGTGTTAACGGACGGACGGACGGACGGACATGGCTCAATCAAATTTTTTGTCGATCCTGATTATTTTGATATATGGAAGTCTATATCTATCTCGATTCCTTTATACCTGTACAACCAACCGTTATCCAATCAAAGTTAATATACTCTGTGAGCTCTGCTCAACAGAGTATAATTATTGTCTGCGCACCATCCGCCAAAAGAGTCCAGATCAGAACAGTTAGATATAGTTTGACAAAAAAATAGTAATTTTCTTGAAACATATAGTTTTAGTGTTATATTTCAATCATTAAAGGGGGGGAGTGATGGGAAAACATATTGAGTAAAAAGTGCTAAGTCAGGAGAAAAAATTTGTTTTGAGTGCGGAAATTGTGCTAAGTCATAAAATAGCTGCTGGCTTTGCATACATGATTTTTATTTATTTTTTCAAAGCTTCTACACTCAAGCGCATTGCAATTAAGGCATCCTCATTCACAGTTTTGAAAAAAGAAGGGTATTTCAAAAATTATTCAGTTTTTTCGTCTCCTGTAAAATTCGTAAAAGTCGACTTAGCACATTTTCACATTAAGCTAACGATATGCCTTATATTTACACATCATGTGAAGCTTCAGTCTTCTAGCAGTTGAAAAGATAAATAAATGACAAACACCCCTATTATTGGAAAAATCGGTGGTATGGGGGATATAGCATATATGGTCCGATCTGGTCAGTTCCGACAAATGATAAATTGGTCACCCAAATATACCAGCTCACCAAATTTCATCGAGATATCTCAAAAATTGGGGGACTGGTTTCCGTTCAAACAGACAGACAAACGGGCGGACGGACAGACATGACTAAATGAACTCAGCTCGTCATCCTGATCATTTCGGTATATTTATTGATGGGTCTATCGCGTCTTTTTTAAGGACTTACAATCTTGAGATTCGAGACAACCTAAATATACCAATTCATTATCATGAATGGTATAAAAACGTGAAAAAAGTGGAGACAGTGTAGATTCAAATATAAGATTTATAATATCTTAACTCATGAAACTTTCAACGTAGACATAATTCAACAATTAATAACAGTCACTTGAACTCGGGAAAATATTTATTTAACCGTCTAACCAGTAAGACTGCCTCAGGGCATGCATAACAAATATCAAGACTTCCGCGTGAAAAAAATATTTTTTCTTAAGAAAATGAACTTAACTCTCTCCCCCATATTTCTAGTGAAATTTCTTTCTCAAATTAAAATAAAATCGGGTGGACGGTTTGTCTTCTATACTCAGTTTTGTGCGAACAGGTGGAGAAAACGATCGTTTTTTTGGATAAAGAAATTTATTATTTTCAATATCAAAACTTTTTATTTTTGAGAAGTGCGCGGAGCTTGATAATTTTTTTCCGTTAAGCTGTGCTCATTAACTTGCTGATTTAATATCTAAAGTTTTAAAATAAGTGGAATTTTCTGCCCGGCAGTGCAAAAACTAAAGGGTGCCTTAGGGCACTGTTGTCGTTCAGCGCGAACTTTTCTACACATTGATTTTATTAAAAAGTTCTCTATATAGTCGGTTTTACTTTTATTTCATAACTTGTTTTCATAAAGTGAATACAAATATACTCTTTTTAAACCGCTGTACGATGTCGCGTGTAAAATTTTGGAAGTTATCGGACGAAGAAATCCATGAAATCATGGAATGGGTAGTGACAAGTGATGAAGAAGATTCATACAGTGGAATAGACTCTGGTTCTCTGAACCACGAGCCAGAGGAAATAAGTCCAGAGGACGAACACTTGATATCCAATGCCTTCGAGGTATGGATACGAGTGCAAATTTTTTCAACGAGGTAGCCAATTACTCACTTACAACATCTACAGTCAGAGATACTGCTACTACCGATGAAGGTGACATTCCATCAACAGATGCGATTACAGCAACCTACACGGCATTGACGTCAATTCCAATTCAAGGAAAGAGAGCTCGTTCGCCGTTACCAAGACCCGAGGGCACCGGTCCAGCCGTAGTGCCAACCAATGGTGGTTTTGTTGGAAGTAAGTATATCTCCCCCATCTTTGCTCATGGCGATCTTGCTTTATATTTATTTTATCAGACATTAAATCAATTTCCAAAGATTCCGCTGAGTTTAGCAAG
This sequence comes from Eurosta solidaginis, assembly GCF_040869045.1. Taxonomy (NCBI): domain Eukaryota; kingdom Metazoa; phylum Arthropoda; class Insecta; order Diptera; family Tephritidae; genus Eurosta; species Eurosta solidaginis. The sequence continues at coordinate 31,294,870 of NC_090323.1, forward strand.
TTGATGTGGCGCAATACAGCTCTTAAACTTCATGTAAATGAGGTCGCATTCCGTGGATGCACACGTTTACCTGACAACATAAAAGAGCTTTCAACTCCCTGCCAATTATTTCTCTATTTTTTTCTAAAGAAATAATTGATATGATCATTCAGGAGACTAACCGGTGTCCTCTTAGTGGGGACATTAACTCAAAATTCAATGTGAATGCCGATGAAATATGTCAATACATCGGAATTCATTTATATATGTCAATATATCGATACCCGAATTTAGTAAGCTATTGGGGAAAGAACCCTTTCGAACCCATTCGCAAAACAATGCCATTGAAATGATTTGAAGCTATAAAAAGATTCTTATCATTCCGAGATGAGGAAGAAAGGGTAAAAAAAGGGCAACCAAGTTATGACCCGTTATTTCGGATACGTAATTTCTCTCAACGAACGCTTCGACTCAATCCCAAAACATGGTCGACTTTGGTAAGCTGCTGCAATTTGTCAACTCGCAGAAATTATCAGGTTTTATTTCTTTTCTTGATTAATGTCGATGAGCAAATGTGCTCAACGAAAATGAAACACCATCTAAGACAATATATTCCAAACAAGCCCCACAAGTGGGGTGTCAAATTGTTCGTAGTATGCCATTCGTATGGTTACGCATATAGGTTTGAAGTCTACAATAGCGCAGGAGACAATATTATTCTACAAAATTGTCCCGATCTAGGCAGCTCAGCAAATGTTGTAGTTCGGTTATCCCAAACTGTGAATTACTTCATGTACCATATAATTTACTTCGACAATTTCTATACGTCGTTACCTCTGTTGGTTTCTTTGCGAGCTCGTGGCATATTTGGTCTTGGCACAATTCGAGTGAATCGCATCTCAAATTGCAAATTGCCACCGGACAGTGGTATAGCAAAGGAAGAGCGTGGGTTTTCAACAGAGTACGTGGGCTCTACATATGGAATCGATATTAGTACTGTTCTGTGGAAGGACAATAAAGCGGTCAGGCTGGCTTTGACTTATGTATGAGTTGAGCCATTCGATCGAAGCAATCCGAATGAGCAAACGATATGACAGGAAGAAGAAGCAAAACATTGATGTCGATTGCCCACAATTATTAGGGAATACAACAGCCATGTGGGAGGCGTCGACTTAATGGATGGTTTGATGGGACGATATCATGTGAGAGCCAAGACACGTGAAGTAATGGCTTGCCATTTTTATCATTTTATTGATATGGCTGCAACGAACGCTTACCTTCTTTATAAGCGAATAAATATAGAGAAGATAAATGACTCCAGTATATTTCTGACGAAGGAGAAAAGATTTTACAGCTGCCTGAATTCAGAGAACAAATCGCTGCTGCTCTTGTGAGCTACAATCAAAAGCGTTCGGCGGGTCGTCCATCTTCAACAAGCCAACCAACTACTTTACCTGATTCTCTGAGTGTAGGCAGAAAAGCTGCATATCCTGTTTGTGATGTTCGCTTCAACGGTAATACACATCTTCCGAAATGGCTTGAGAAAAAAGGTGGTAAAAAATGGTGTAAACTTTGTAAAAACTCCCAAATTCAATGTGTCTGCGAAGTACGTAATTTACATTTATGCTGCTCCGTCACGAAAAATTGTTTCGGGGAATATCATACAAAGAAATAATCTATTTGTGTTATTATTCATTGTTTATTAAAACTTATTTCAATAAAAACATTGTTCCTTACTAAAAATTGTAAGTGTTAATTTGTTTGCTCTAACCGACAAGAGTGCCTGGAGGCACTGTTTCTTATTTCTCACCTGGCAGACAAACGAAACAACATATTGACTTTTTGTTGACGGAATTAAGTTTGTTATGTCCTAATTAAGCTAGAAAAAAATTCCCAACCGTTTCCGATCATTATTTAAAGTTTGCTGGTTTGAGGGTTAAGCACAGCTAAAAATTAGACAACGGTACCTGGTAAAAATTTGCCTTTAACAAAAAATATAACATATAAAATTGAAATTTTTTTAATTCTGCGTCAAATTTTTAAAATCTAATATTTAAGTTACTGTTAAATGTTTCTTTGCAAATATTTATGTCAGATTTTAATATAGCGGACAATCATTTTGATAACATATACATTAGGTTAGGTTAGGTTGAACTGGCCAGTCCATGAGGACCTCACATAGACTGATTGAGTCCGTAGTGTTACCAGAAGTTTGTTTTAACGACCAAACTGAAAAACCCTATCAAAAACCAGGACCTATGTTATAAAATAACTCCGTCCTCTTGGCAAATACTAGAAGCTTCCTAGGACTTAAGCCACTCGCTGCTTCTAGATCTGACAGCTGTATCACTCCTAATAGCTGGAGTCTTAGCCTGGCAAGTGCAGGGCACGAGCACAGAACGTGCTCGATCGTTTCCTCCTCCAATCCGCACTTCCTACATCTGCTATCAATGACCAAGCCTAGCTTAAAGGCATGTGACGCTAGAAGGCAGTGTCCAGTCAGAATACCCGTCATGAGTATACAGTCTTCTCTTTTTAATGATAGAAGCAACTTTGTTAGTCTAAGGTTGTAAGATCTACACATAATCTTCAACACTTTACAGCCCCGCGCTTGAACCCACGCCTTTCCCACTTGGTCGATCATGTGCACCTCTCACCTTCGCTTAATCTCGCCCAATCTAATTGGGACGTCTACGGAGCAAGCTTCAAGGGATGCGCCCTTTTTAGCTAGTTCGCCCGCTTTTTCATTCCCATCTATTCCCATATGCCCCGAGACCAAATATAGATATATGCTTTTCCCTGTCCCGATTCTCTACAGGGACTGCTTACACTCTAACACGCATTTAGATGCTGTGCTATGCGAGATTATTGCCTTAATTGCTGCTTGACTCTCAATATAAAAGTTAACACAATTGCAGTTTCGGCTATTTTCTTCCAGGGTTTCTACTGTTTTCGTTACGGCTTCTATTTCCGCTTGGAAAATGCTACAGTAATCCGGCAGCCTGGATGATCTGCTTATTTCCGGATCAGCGCAGTATACCGCAGACCCTACTCCTTCCACTACTTTGGAACCATCGGTGTACACATGTATCGCCTCGTCCACCATTTGTGCACCCTTGCGCCAACCGCCCACCTCTATTCTGGCCTTAAGATCTCCCTCGAAGCGCAGATAGGGAATCAGGTAGTCTGTTCGTCTTGTGGTTGATGACTACTATATACTACTATGGTCATATGGTCGGCGCTCAAGCTGCCCCGAAGCACCGAGCCTGGTTGCGGTCGTTAATGCTTTGTTCTTTGCTACCAGGTCTACAGGTGGAATGTGCAGAATGGCATACAGTGCAGCCATCGGGGTTGTTTTCAGGGCTCCCGTAATGCTAAGCATCGATAGTCTGCATACCCCCTCTAATTTTTTGAGGTATGTTGTTTTTTGTGTGGCTTTCCACCAAACAAAAACTCCGTAGTTTAGAATAGGGCTTACAATCGTTGTAAAAACCCATTGAGAAAGAGAGGGCGATAGGCCCCACGTACACCCCAGCATTCTCTTACATGCATAGAGTGCCGTTGAGGCCTTCTTGACCCTCTGCTCCACGTTCAGCTTCCATGACAGCTTACTGTCTAGGATGATTCCTAGATATTTTGTACAAGGTTTCTCCTGTAAAGTCACCCCTCCTAACTAAGGCCTGATCCAATTTGGACCTTGTACCTATTTGTAAACAAGACCATATCCGTCTTCTCCGCATTGACTTTCAACCCGACATTAGATGCCCAGGTATGAATATCCCGAAGCGCTCGATCTATCAAAGAACTAATCGTTGGAAGGCACTTTCCGCTTATGACATTGCAACGTCATCTGCGTAAGCCGTAAATTTTACGGGTCTCTCATCGAATTGCCCGAGCAGTTGGTTGATGACCAGCGCCCACAGCAGAGGTGATAGCACCCCTCCCTGTGGCGTGCCAATGCCCACTGATTTCGTGGCCTCGTACAATCCCCATTGTGATGTAATCTTTCTGTAATTTAACATGCAGCCGATCCATCTGATTAAGGCAGGATGTACTTTAATGTAATTACACATTAACATTATTGAAAGCCCCGGTAATATCCAAGAAGACTCCTGGAACATACTCCTTATATTCCAGGGATTTCTCTATGCTTATTACCACCCTATGCAATGCGGTGTCTACCGACTTGTCTTTGGTGTACGCATGCTGTGTTGTGGAGAGCAGCTTTCATTCCACGTTGGACTTAATGTACACATCTATCAGCCTCTCAAAGGTTTTGAGCAGAAATGATGTTAAGCTAATGGGTCTATAGTCTTTGGGATACACGTGACCGATCTTCCCCGCCTTTGGTAGAAAAGCTACACGAGCAGTTCTCCAAGAGTGCGGTACATGATTCATTCTTATGCACCCATCGAATATTATTTTAAGCCATTCCACGACCGTCCTACTTGAGACTTGTAACATGGCCGGGAATGTACCACTTAAACTCATTGCTCCACAATGGCGGCTTTGCTTTTCCTCTGAATCTTCTTAGTGGGCAAGCTTTGTTATACGCAGTCATAAGCGTCCATGTTAGGAATTCATTCGACTCCTCCAGTTCCTGTACATTAGCAACCTCTTTGGGTTGTCCCAGTTTTGTTTCTACATGTTTCTGGAATTTAGTCCAGTTCGTTGACCTTGGGTTTCTAAAGGTTCCTCCCTTCTCTACCCTCTTTAGGGGGATGCTGAAGCTGATATACGCATGGTCTGAGAAGGATGGTCTATTAAGAACCATCCAATCATACCTTGATATATCACGCTCGGAGCTCAGTGTAATATCCAGAACATTGCTGGATGTTGCACCAATGTATGTAGGGACATTTCCCCTATTGGCTACCTGCAAATTGGTTTGCAGGATGTAACAAAATAGAGATTCGCCTCTCTCGTTCGTATCTGCTCCTCCCCACGCATTGTGGCGCGCATTTGCATCTGCGCCTATGGCCAACCGCCCTTTGCGCCCTTCCTTCCGTACTAGCCTTTTGCACTCCATCGGTGGAACATCCGCAGCATGGGCCATGTTGCAGGAAGCCAGGATAAATGCGTGCTTATTCTTTTGCTCAACGGCCACCGCTACGAGATCCTCAGTGGTGTAATTAGGCAGCATATATGAATCCAGCTGTTTCCTTACCATTACTACAGCTCGCACCCGTCCTTCCGTTTGCGCGTAGTAAACGCCAAACCCGCGCATGCTAAGTCCAGAAACCTTTCCTCCCGATGAGAGCCACGGCTCCTGGATCAGCGCCACGTCAAACGAACCCTCCTCAAGGGTTAGGAGGAGTTCGCTCGACGCCACTTTACTGTGTTGGAGGTTTATCTGTAGGACTCGCAGTACAAGCAAAAACATTTCCTTCTAGATTCCAGGAATTTAAACCACAAAAACATTTCCTTATTTGAATTAAAGCAGTTCATAGAACGGAAAGTTCTTATTTTTTTTTTCATTCAACCCATTTATCTTTGAGTTAATTTTTGGTTAGAAGTGCCTAATTTATATTCCAATGCTCTTAATTATGAAAAATACAAAATATTTATACCGCTTTTTAAAATGGCCTCTATTTATACAGAGTTGGGTGGTGTTAATAAAAAACAATTAAGGAACTCTAAGTTCGGGTGAAACCGAACATTACATACTCAGCTGTACACTTGAAATTGTGTTGTTGTTTGACTTGTGTGCTTAATAGTGTTACAAAGCTGCGCAATAATACATATACATATGGTTCTATTCTGAACTAATTTTTTTCGTGTTATGGCTCCCGAAACATAGAAAATTGCTTAGTCATAAAGGGGGCGGTGCCACGCCCATTTTTTTAAATTTGAAGTTTTCCCTATTTATTGATATATATCCACTTGGAAAATGAAATACCATTGATATAAAGCTCTTTTTTTCAAAGATAAAGCTTATTTTATTCGTCCACGGCCCTTTTAAAAATCATTTATATAAAAGTGGACGTGGTCCTTAACCGATTTCGTTAATTTTTCTTCAAAGCATTCCTTATAGTAGAGGAAGTTGCCTGCCAAATTTTGTTACGATAGGCTTAACGACGTCCACCGTGGTGTGATGGTAGCCACCGTGGTGTGATGGTAACGTCCTCCGCCTACCACACCGCATGCCCTGGGTTCACACCCCGGGCAAAGCAACATCAAAGTTTTAGAAATAATGGTTTTCAATTAGAAGAAAATTTTTCTAAGCTGGGTCGCCCCTCGGAAGTGTTTGGCAAGCGCTCCGGGTGTATTTCTTCCATGAAAAGCTCTCGGTGAAAACTCATCTGCCTTGCAGATGCCGTTCGGAGTCGGCATAAAACATGTAGGTTCCGTCCGGCTAGTTTGTAAGGAAAATCAAGAGGAGCACGACGGAAATTGGAAGAGAAGCTCGGCCTTAGATATCTTCGGAGGTTATAGCGCCATTTTTGATATATGATTAATAATATTTGTAAAATTGATTTTTATCACAAGTGGGCGGCGCCACGTCCATTTAAAAAAATTTTAAAATTTTTATCAAGAGTCTCAGTATCAGTCCACACGTCAAATTTCAACATTCTAGTTGTATTATTTACTAAATAATCAGGTTTTTTGTGTTTTCCAAAATGTTATAATATAAAAAGTGGGAGTGGTTATCATACGATTTCGCTCATTTTCAATACCAATCTATTATGGGTCCAGATAAGCTCGTGTACCAAATTTGGTGAAGATATCTCAATATTTACTAAAATTATCGTGTTAACGGACAGACGGACGGATATGGCTCAATCACATGTTTTTCGATACCGATGATTTTGATATATGGAAGTCTATATCTATCTCGATTCCTTTATACCTGTACAACCAACCATTATCCAATCAAAGCTATAATATCCTGTGTACAAGCACAGCTGGGTATAAAAACAGCAATCAACCACACGTATGTACAAGGCAATGAAGAATATTCTATGGCTTGAAACTGAGAGATTATTTCACATACGTATATGTAGCCGGCAGCTAAGACCAGAAGTTGTTACTCACACATACACACGCATATGGCTAGAAGAAAGGCATAAACTACAGATATACATGTATATAGCTAAATAACTGAGAATGAGATACAACTGTTCTAGACGGCGTGCTCGTGAAGCGTCCTACGGATAAACGGGCGAGCGAGGTAACCGAGACTATAAAAGCAGCGCAAGCTGAAGAATCAGTAATCAGTTCGCTATTACTTGTGAAGTATAGCGGCCAAGTGAAGTATAATTGTACTATTCCTAAAGCAGTCTAAATAAAGACCATTTTGCAATACTGAATATTGGAGTTATTTATTCGACAGGTCAGTGACTCGAACGTTACCAGAAGGTGTATAATAATCAGGAACTCCCCAAAATTCGTTACAACTGATGCCAGAAAAGGAACAACAAGATCGCACAAGAAGATCGCATATTCTGACAACTGTCATAACAGGATGCAGGGGTATCATCAAAACTGGAAGTTCAGGATGAAAAATCGCTCAATTTCAGGCAGAAGTGGATGATTTAAATGGACGAGTGCAGGAGTTGCAGCTAATCGCCCAGCAGTTTCTGCGGGTAATCCAAAGGTAAAAACACCATCCTTCGATGGTCTTGTTCATTTTCAGATCTTTAAGCTACAGTTTGAGAAGACCGCAGCAGCGAACAACTGGAATGCTGAATATAAAGTTGCTGCTCTATTCGTAGCATTGAAGGGGCCAGCGGACGAAATTCTATTGACGATCCCCGAAGGAGAGCGAAATAACTATGAAGCCTTGATGGCGGCTGTATAACGACGATACGAAAGCGAACGCAAGAAGTAGATATACCAAATAGAATTGCAATCCTGCTACCAAAAAGCTAATGAGACTTTGCAGGAGTTTGCGTCAGAAGTCGAAAGGCTTGCCCATTTGGCGAATGCCGACGCACCCGTGGAATAAACCGAAGGGGTAATAATTCAGAGATTCATCCATGGAATACGGTATGTTGAAACGAAGCGAGCGACATACACAAACCCAAAACCCACATTCGCAGAATCGGTATCACATGCATTGACCCAGTAAACTGCCTCACTATTGAGTAAATCAGCATACAAAGCTCATCGGGTGGAAGTTGAAAGGCCAAATTGGGTAGACACAATTTGGAAGCTCTGAAAGAATCACAACAGAAAAATGCCGGAGTTATGAAATGTTTCAAGTGCGGCAACCCAGGTCACATTGCACGTCATTGCAGTTTTGGTCCGAATATTTCCAACAATGTGTGTGGCCGTAAGCGCAGAGATGAAGGAGATGAGCAAGTCTCCAAGTCCACTCAATCGTTAAACTAAAGCGAGTCAGCCGCAAGGGGCGACAGCTGGCTCCCGAAATGGAATCCCCATAATCTCTATCTCACAAATTGGAACAAGGTCAAGTAATCTTACTATCGGAGGACATGTGGATGGAAAGGAACGTTTACTGACTGTAGATACGCATCTTATTCCATCATTCGATCGGCTATAGGAAGACTATCACAGTAAGGCAAAACAACTGCTCTTAAAGTACGCAGACATATTTGACCAAGATGGCTCCCGTGTCCACCATCTTCAGCTAGCTGCTTATCTATTAGTTATTGACATTTTGGGTATTTTAATGCTAACTGAGCTTCGAGTTTTAGCTAAGGGCAAAGTGTGAAAGAAGTCAGCTGTTTCGCTAGTTTTCGTGTATTTTCAATGGATTTTTCAGATTTTTGCTACGAAATATTCACAATATAGATTAAACCTGTGGCGAGTGCGGGAGGGGGTCCCTCCTCTTTCCAAGAATGCCACGCACCAGCAGCTTCGGTTGATATGACTCACCTTCATTACATGGTTTTCCAGGCTTTACTAGTGGAACTATCCTTGCCATTTTCCATTGTTCGAAAATGATAAAGATCTTCAACAAAATGTTGGAAGCGTGCGTTAGATAGCTTACTCCATTATCGCTAAGGCGTTTCAGCACTGCCATTGCTATACCGTCTTGGCTTATTTATTCAGAGGACTTGGCCTTTTTAATAACTTCATCAACCTCTGTGGGGCTGATGGTAATAGTTGGCACATTGCGTTTATGTCTATGTGCCCATCTGTTGGCACGACGTCTAACCTTGTAGACTAAAAATGCATTACAAATTGCCGGCAAAAAGAACCCGCTTGCCGCATTAACGATTTTGTTCTTTTTTTAGATTCCCTATGAAAAGGTTAACAAGTTTACCGAGTTTTGGGATGATAACTTAAACCATTTTTGATTAATGAGCAATAATATTGCAAAATTGATTTGTTTAAGCTGCATTATTTACTGCATAATCAAAGTGTTTATGTGTCCGCCTAGGGATGTTTGTGTTCTTCTTGTTTCGAACTTACCTATTCAGTATTAAATGGTAAAGCTAAAGTTGTTTTTTAAAATCCCAAAACATTTCGGTATTAAGAATTAAAAATGCTCAGGTATGCATATGTGTGCTCATCAGTGATCTATCTCGATAAGTTAAGTCAGAAGCTACCATTATGGAGACAAAATTCTTATACTCTGGAAGCTTTTCTCCACTGAGTATAAAAATAATCAAAATAGGATATTCAGAACCCTGTAGCCTTGCAGGTCTGGATGAGAATTCTATACACATTATATGTCCTTTCTACATTGGCCTGTTATTGGAGGTGGCGGCCAGCCACGCGTTCCAAACTAAAGACCTTGAGAAATACCACGTCCTTGGGGTTACAACAAGGTTTTGGATGTTGCGTATTTGCTATGACGTAGTAAATGCATAGCCGTATAATTTTTTTGAGTTTTGTGTAAAAATACTACACCAGTTTGCAAATACAATGATGCTAGATCATTTGCACAAAATCCTGAACTCCCCTTAAGTGTTTCTTTCGAAACTTTTTGTAGGTTTAAAAAATTTATAAAAAGTTCAAACATTATATCTCGTTCTATATTAATAAAAAAAAAAAAACAAGTAAGGACGGGACTGTCTTCGGTTGTGCCATAACTTTAATGAATGGAGCTGAACAGTAATGTGTTGAATTTAAAAAAATTCACAAAATCTGAACAATCAGTTGTATGGGATATATGTATACTATTTATATGACCGATCTTATCGATTTTTTCAGACAAAAATGTATGCCTTATTGTAGATATCCTGGGAAATTTCAAGCTTCTAGCTGTTAAAAAGAGGAAGGCATTACTTTAAACCCTTCATCTGAACAATAAGTGTTATTGTACACTGAAAGAAAAGACTGGTAAAATCAACCGAAATACGGGTCAATTCAACCGAAATTTCTGTTAATTTTTATCCATCATAACAAGATGTTGAATCAACTGCGGCCAAATCTTTGATTCGTAATTGATCGTTTTAGTATTCAAATGAACAAAAAAAGTTGTTGCGACTTGGTATGAAAGTACCTATATTGCCATATACATAAATAAATAAATAAATGTAAGGTGCGATAACCTCCGGAGAGATCTAAGGCCGAGCTTCTCTCCAATTTGCGTCGTGCTCCTCTTGATTTTCCCTACAAATTGGCCGGACGGGACCTACATGTTTATGCCCACTCCGAACGGTATCTGCAAGGCAGATGAGTTTTCACTGAGAGCTTTTCATGGCAGAAGTACACTCGGAGCGCTTCCCAAACTCTGCCGAGGGGCGACCCCGCTTAGAAAAATGTTCTTCTAATTGAAAACCCTCTTTCTAAAATTTTGATGTTGCTTTGCCCGGGGTGCGACCCATGGCATGTGTGGCAGGCGGAGAACGCTACCATCACACCGCGGTGGCACTTACTAACCGAACGTCAATTGGGCTACATCAAATATGCTGGCACACATTAAACATTATACACTTTATTATTTTGTTTTATTAAACGCACTTTCACCAAATTTTATATTTTATAATTTACTTAATTTATAGTTCTGAACATCGCTTTGCAAAAAGAAATGAAAATAGTAGTTACAAAACTGATTCTCAATTCTTTCAGTTGCTGCTCAGCTCATTCTCAATTTCTTCTCTCCCATGTAGTTGCCACACTTGATTGTTTCGAACAAAACTTGTAGTATAAATGTTTGACGTAACATTTTAAAAATAGAACTTGTAAGTTATAGGAAAGTAAAGAATCAAATCGCTAGGAGGTAATTCACCACTGGAGTAACTTTACATGTAATTCGGAAAGTTTAATTTTCGTAACACTTTAAGTTGAAACGATTCCAAAACAACTCAAACATTTATGTTGTCGGAAACATCAACATTAAAAAAGGATGTTTTTTATTATCTTATTAAATTCGTTCGCGTGAGCGAAAATTCGAAAAACTTTAACAAAATGTTACTAACTTTGGAAAACTCCTGTTCGTTCAAACAAAACTTTTGCAACGAGAGGGCGCAATTTTGCATTTCGCTTGGACGAGAAGTTGCAAAATTGCGCCATAGATAGGTGTCCCGGTATCTCATAATTTTTGCACAGTAAATTCAATAAAGGGTTTTTTCGTTTTGTATTGATAACTGAAAAACTAGTTTTTTTTTGTTTTCCCATTTTGTGTGTTTTTTCGATTTGATGGTTTTCTTATTTTGGTGTTTTTTTTAACAAGTGGCACCATCGTCATAAGTACAAAGTAGAGGGCCCAGTGAGCGTAGAATTCTCTTTGAAATTTGCTCATGTATTGACAGTTGATCGCGATTGAAATGACCTATATGATCAGTTGTGTTAACAGAAAAATCTGTTAAATTGACCAGGAATCTGTAAATTTTACAGAACTATGTTAACTTAAGAGCGACAATTTCTCTTCTGTTGAAATGACTAAACTAATTTGTTCGTTTGACAAAGAACACGGTCGAATTAACCATAATTCGATCAATTTCACCGAGTCTTCGTTAAGGTCGTAATCCTGATCTTTTCGGTATACTTATTGATGGGTCTATCGCGTCTTTTTTAAGGACTTAAAATTTTGAGATTCGTGAGAATTAATTTTCATGAGTTGTATAAAAACGTGAAAAAAGTGGAGACAGTGTAGATTCAAATATAAGATTTATAATATCTTAACTCATGAAACTTTCAATGTAGACATAATTTCAACAATTAATATCCCTTGAACGCGGGAAAATATTTATTTAAGCACAGCTAAAAATTAGACAATGGTACCTGGTAAAAATTTGCCTTTAACAAAAAAAAAATACTTATAAAATTAAATTTTTTTCAATTCTGCGTCAAATTTTTAAGACCTGATCGTAAAATATCTTTTAAATTTTTTTTGGAAATATTTATGTCAGGTTTGAATATAGCAGACAATTATTTTCATAACATATACATACATATGTACACAGGGCCATAGAGAGAAAATCCGGGCCCGGGACTAAACAATTTACGGGCCCCCTATAAAAAAATCCACTAATACATTTGATTCACTTGAATTAGTGACGTCTCATTCATGAATCATTATTGATGGATTACATCAAAAAAAATGTTTACCACATCAACTAAATGATTTTTGGACTAAGAGCTGAAAATAAAATTAACACAGAATATTTACTATTTATACTATTTTATTGTAACGTAGCAACAAAATTCTCTTTTAACAGCCCATATTGTTCCAAATATTCTTTTCTAGTTATTTGGTAACATTTTAATACATTTCTGATAAATTTAATGATGATTATATATTTTAATTATTCAATATAGAAATTTCGGATATCAAAGAGTGGCTTTACTTGCTTTTTTCGCTGCAAAATTTTTATAATAATATCAAAATTTAACTGTCTGCCAAAACAGATTCAACAGAAAGCGTGGAAAGTCCTGAAACTCGCTCTTGAGATGAACACGATCTATGAAAGTTTATGATTCTTGAAAGGACGCAGAAGTAACGTTCTGCACTAGCTACAGTGACAGGTATAGGGCAAAAGATACGTAAAGCAACACAAATGTTGGGGAAAGTTGTATACAGATTTTGAACATATGTAGATGGCATTTAGCAATTCCAATAGTGACAGTTCTTTATCAAAATTTGCTTCGTAAATGTGTTTTAAGTGAATTATTTCGCATTCTAAGCTTTAAGAAATGTCCGACTTGTATTTTTCGACATATTTTGCTGCACTCGCCCGAACGATGTCCATGTCTTCAAATTGCCACAAAAAGGAAAACGTCTCGTTTAAATTTCTCATAGCTGCAAATCGTTCAGTAATGCCAGTGATTACCGAATCGACGATCACCAAGAATGTATTGTTTTTAAAAGATCTGGATCTGCGTAATCATATCATTTTCATTATCTTCAAAACGTCTTTTGGGTTTTTTCTTTCGAATGTCCGGAAACTTTGGCGAGATGTTCAATTGAATAGCAACTGTTTTGCATTCGTTCAAATTGTTTGCCATTGGTTCCTGATCAACTTCAAATCAGCTAGTAAGGAAAAAAGATGTCGGACCTCAACATCTATGGTGGCGTCTCAAGCTTGGAGGACCACGTTTCTTTCATTAATGGTAGTCAATATTTTAAACCAAATTGAGGACAGCAAGATACCTTCTAACTTGTTGATGTACTTGAGAATGCCAGTAACATCGCCGTATGATTGCACAGTCAAATTTGGCCTTTGCCTGAAAGACTATGAAGAGAGCTCGGCACATTTTTTTTGAGGATGTTCCATCGTTGTGGAGTGCTGCTGAAAGTAGTTAAACATTATTGTACAATTCCGAAGAAAGTAATTGCAGCCATACAACATTTTGCAGCATCAAGACCTAATAAATTCAGACTGTGGGTTGCACAAGGCGAGTAATCAGCATTCGAGTTTTTGTCGATAATGTGACGTAGTGCTCCGTTGTAAGCTCCTTTCATGTTGGGCCATTATCGTACCCTTGTGCACGACAATCTTTTAATGGGATTTCATGTTTACTTAGAGTATGGCATATTAGATCAGCGATTTTCTGACCAGTTTTCTGGTTACAATTCACGAAAGCCAAAAACCGTTCTTGAATTGTAAAATTTGTTGCTTTCGAATTGAAATGGAGTTAGCGAAAAATGAACGTAGTCAACGTGACTAGCATCAGGCATAGCATCAACGATAATAGCAAAATACTTGGCTTTCTTGCCTTGATCTAATATAGCCTCCCTCACGTGCTTTGCACAAATTTCTATAAACTCGCTCTGAATGTCTGTGGAAAGATAGTGAACTTGTAAACGTTTGTGCTGCTGTTGTGAAATCCTAACTTTCTCCAAATGATCTCTAAGTATCGGATCATAGTGGGTTATGAAATCTTAGATTCCCACAAAATGTCCATCGTTCACCGTTGGGATATAAAATTTTCTAACAAAATTAGGGAGGCTCGAAATTCATTTCAGACCTATGGTCCCATGGACAATATTACTCAGTGTTTAAGCGTTTTTGTTTTCAAAAATGAAATAAGTTTAATTTAATAATGTAAGTGTTCAATTAATATTGTTTAATTGTATTTATGTTTGTTGCTAATGAATTGTTTTTTAAAATAAAATCATTATACTCCCTCAGGGAGACGTGAAAGCATCGAAACGCTTAGGAGGGATAGGTGGCGCATGGATCGAAATATTAAAAAAAAATCGTATTTGTGGTCCGATTTGGCTCATATTTTGAACACGTGTTGCATACGGGAATAGAAATCGCTTTGTGAAAAATTTTCCTCTAGGTGGCGCAAGGATCGAGATATTCAAAAAATCGTGCTTTTGCTCTAATTAGGCTCATATTTGGAACACGTATTACATACAAGAATAGAAAGCGACATATGAAAAATATAATCGCCAGATGGATCGAAATAGTAAAAAAACACGTAGTTGTGGTCCGATTAGGCTCATATGTATTTGGAACACATACGTATTACATACGGGAATAGAAATCGCTATGTGAAAAAACCACCGCTAGGCGGCGCAAGGATCGTGATATTCAAAACATCGTGTTTGTGGTCCGATTTGGCTCATATTTGGAACAAATATTACATACAGTCCGCTAGAAGTGACATCAAAATACTTTGGGGTTGGAGGAGGGACAAGAATACGTGGCGCTGAGTCGAGTAAAGTCTTTGGAAGGATTATGTATTGAGGACTTAGATTGTAGCAAATTGTCAGGAAGGAATCCTTGAAATAATGAGTATAGGCAATTATATAAAGACTAAAAGCTTGCGTTGATCAGACAATTAAATAAAAGCATTGGGCGCATGAAATTTCTGGAAATATGAGGCGTAGCATAACCTGATTAAGGCTCAGTTGGTCTCACCTATGAATATCAATAGAAATTAGGCGCGTCCAACGCTTTCATTTAATTATCTGATCAACGCACGATGGGGTGGTATTTAATCAATTTAGCTGGTCGATTTAGTAGATTTTTCAAAATATTCCAATTTTTTTTAAATATTCTCCCTGTCGTTCCTAGATGACCAATAAATAGTATACATACCCCAAAACCCACCTGCAACGTCAACGGAGCTAACCGCACACATCTAAGATTGTATATAAATTGTGTGTAGTTCGATGTATTTTTGGATTAAAAAGCAATATACCATTTTAACCTAAATAGTTGTTCACTTGTTTAGCCTTAATCAAATCTAGTTACATTTTCTTTTAGGACAGGTAAATGTGTTTTTAATTCATTTGTTTGATTTTTTATACCGCATGTTTTAACTGAGTTATTCTACTTGTAATACTCCTACTTTTCAATATACAATTTTTTTAAAGCAGGGATCGCCACAAGCTTCTTATGGAAGCGTGACCACACCTACTTTGAAATAATAAAAGTACACTGTAAAAACTTCGAAAATTCATAAAATGATATTATTTTAGAAAAAAAATTATACATTTTGTAATCCTGATAGAAGGTAAATTCATTAAATTTTTTGTAAATTAAATTTTTTATATTTTTAAAATTTTTTTTATATTTTTATATTTTTAGGTTTTTTATTTTTTTGTCTTGTTTTGTTTTTTAGAAACAAAATTATATAAATAATAATAATTTTGTAATTCTGATAAAAGAAAAATTCATTCAGTTATTTTATATAATCTTTTATATTTTTATACTCAGTTGAGCAGAGCTCACAGAGTATATTAAGTTTGATTGGATAACGGTTGGTTGTATATATATGAAGGAATCGAGATAGATATAGACTTCCATATATCAAAATAATCAGGATCGAAAAAAAATTTGATTGAGCCATGTCCGTCCGTCCGTCCGTTAACACGATAACTTGAGCAAATTTTGAGGTATCTTGATGAAATTTGGTAGGTAGGTTCCTGAGAACTCATCCCAGATCGCTATTTAAAATGAACGATATCGGACTATAACCACGCCCCCTTTTTCGATATCAAAAATTTCGAAAAACCGAAAAAGTGCGATAATTCATTACAAAAGACCGATACAGCGACGAAACTTGGTAGATGAGTTGAACCTATGACGCAGAATAGAAAATTAGTAAAATTTTGGAAAATGGGCGTGGCACCGCCCACTTTTAAAAGAAGGTAATTTAAAAGTTTTGCAAGCTGTAATTTGGCAGTCGTTGAAGATATCATTATGAAATTTGGCAGGAACGTTACTCCTATTACTATATGTACGCTTAATAAAAATTAGCAAAATCGGAGAAGGACCACGCCCACTTTTAAAAAAAAAATTTTTTTAAAGTAAAA
Organism: Eurosta solidaginis; assembly: GCF_040869045.1. Classification (NCBI taxonomy): domain Eukaryota; kingdom Metazoa; phylum Arthropoda; class Insecta; order Diptera; family Tephritidae; genus Eurosta; species Eurosta solidaginis. The sequence goes on from NC_090323.1 coordinate 31,311,479, forward strand.
TTTTAACAAAAAATTTAATATCTTTACAGTATATAAGTAAATTATGTCAACATTCAACTCCAGTAATGATATGGTGTAACCAAATACAAAAATAAAAGAAAATTTCAAAATGGGCGTGGCTCCGCCCTTTTTCATTTAATTTGTCTAGGATACTTTTAACGCCATAAGTCGAACAAAAATTAACCAATCCTTTTGAAATTTGGTAGGGGCATAGATTTTATGACGTTAACTGTTTTCTGTGAAAATGGGCGAAATCGGTTGATGCCACGCCAAGTTTTTATACACAGTCGTCCGTCTGTCCTTCCGCATGGCCGTTAACACGATAACTTGAGCAAAAATCGACATATCTTTAATGAACTTAGTTCACGTGCTTACTTGAACTCACTTTATCTTGGTATAAAAAATGGCCGAAATCCGGCCATAACCACGCCCACTTTATCGATATCGAAAATTACGAAAAATTAAAAAAATGCCATAATTCTATACCAAATACGAAAAAAGGGATGAAACATGGTAACTGGATTGGTTTATTGACGCAAAATATAACTTTGGAAAAAACTTTGTAAAATGGGTGTGACACCTACCATATTAAGTAGAAGAAAATGAAAAAGTTCTACAAGGCGAAATCAACAGCCCTTGGAATCTTGGCAGGAATACTGTTAGTGTTATTGAATATATAAATAAATTAGCAGTACCCGACAGATGATTTTCTGGATCACCTGATCCACATTTGGTCGATATCGCGAGAACGCCTTCACATATACATCTAAGGGCCACTCGCTTTTAAAACCCTCATCAATACCTTTAATTTGATATCCATATCGTACAAACACATTCTAGAGTCAATCCTGGTCCACCCTAATGGCGATATCTCGAAAAGGCGTGCACCTATAGACCTAATGCCCACTCCCTCTTAAAATGCTCAGTAACACCTTTCGTTTGATACCCATATCGTAAAAACATTCTAGAGTCACCCCTGGCCCACCCTAATGGCGATATCTCGAAAAGGCGTCCACCTATAGACCTAATGTCCACTCCCTCTTAAAATGCTCAGTAACACCTTTCCTTTGATACCCATATCGTACAAACATTCTAGAGTCACCCCTGGCCCACCCTAATGGCGATATCTTGAAAAGGCGTCCACCTATAGACCTAATGCCCACTCCCTCTTAAAATGCTCAGTAACACCTTTCGTTTGATACCAATATCGTACAAACATTCTAGAGTCACCCCTGGCCCACCCTAATGGCGATATCTCGAAAAGGCGTCCACCTATAGACCTAATGCCCACTCCCTCTTAAAATGCTCAGTAACACCTTTCGTTTGATACCCATATCGTACAAACATTCTAGAGTCACCCTTGGTCAACCTTTATGGCGATATCTCGAAAAGGCGTCCACCTATAGAACTGAAGATTACTCCCTTTTAAAATACTCATTACCACCTTTCATTTGATACCCATATCGTACAAACACATTCTAGAGTCACCCTGGCCCACCCTAATGGCGATATCTCGAAAAGGCGCCCACCTATAGACCTAATGCCCACTTTCTCTTAAAATGCTCAGTAACACCTTTCGTTTGATACCCATATCGTACAAACATTCTAGAGTCACCCCTGGCCCACCCTAATGGCGATATCTCGAAAAGGCGTCCACCTATAGACCTAGTGCCCACTCCCTCTTAAAATGCTCAGTAACACCTTTTGTTTGATGCCCATATCGTAAAAACATTCTAGAGTCACCCTTGGTCCACCTTTATGGCGATATCTCGAAAAGGCGTCCACCTATAGAACTAAGGATTGCTCCCCTTTTAAAATACTCATTACCACCTTTCATTTGATACCCATATCGTACAAACACATTCCAGAGTCACCCCTGGCCCACCCTAATGGCGATATTTCGAAAAGGCGTCCACCTATGGACCTAATGCCCACTCCCTCTTAAAATGCTCAGTAACACCTTTCGTTTGATACCCATATCGTACAAACACATTCTAGAGTCACCCCTGGCCCACCCTAATGGCGACATTTCGAAAAGGCGTCCACCTATAGACCTAATGCCCACTCCCTCTTAAAACGCTCAGTAACACCTTTCATTTGATTCCCATATCGTACAACTAGAGACACCCCTGGTCCACCTTTATGGCGATATCTCGAAACGGCGTCCACCTAGGGAACTAAGGATCACTCCTTTTCAAAATACTCATTAACAGCTTTCATTTGATACCCATATCGTACAAACATATTCTAGAGTCACCCCTGGTCCACCTTTATGGGGATTTCTCGAAAAGGCGTTCACCTATAGAACTAAAGCCCATTCCCTTTTAAAATACTCATTATCACCTTTTATTTGATACCCATATCGTACAAACACATTCTAGAGTCAGCCCTGGTCCACCTTTATGGCGATATCCCTAAATGGCGTCCATCCATAGAACTATGGCCTACTCTCTCTTAAAATACTCTTTAATACCTTCCATTTGATACACATGTCATACAACCACATTCCAGGGTTACCCTAGGTTCATTTTCCTACATGGTGATTTTCCTTATTTTGTCTCCATAGCTCTCAACTGAGTATGTAATGTTCGGTTACACCCGAACTTAGCCTTCCTTACTTGTTTTAATTAATAGTATTTCGGAAAGAAGGGTTAAAGTGGAGATATTAACCTACTGTAAATTGTCCGCAATTAATTTTTCTATATCTATTTTGATGTTGCGGTTGATAATTTCAGAAGCGCTTTTAAATGCTGATTTGAAGCTCTATTTCTGTTATTTGTTTTTATTTGCTTAAGGAATGAAAAGGAGCTTTCACAAATGTACGTACTACCAAATATTGAATAAAATTTTAAAACTTCTTGACGCAGTAAGGGATATTTCTCCTTGCTTACAACTTTCAAAAAATCAATGCCTTTTAAATCTAGTAACTGTAGTTCAGAGTCGCATTGTAAGTCGCATAGCTCCATTTGGAGTTCTGGGCTCTGCTCAATTGCATCGCATGTCATTGGTATAAAAAAAATTGGTAACATTTAAAGTAATTTTCAATGTGATATTCGCTTTAGTCGCATCAACCTGTCAAAACTGATAAATATGCACGCAAGCCGAAATAAAGACATGAATTAATAATACCCACACACCTATTTACATACGTCCTATTCGATTTGCTTGAAATGTGGTATATAAATTTGCCTATATTAGTATTGACGATCCTTTTTTCAGGGAAGTAGACCAGAGACGGACTGGTATTGGGATTAGGACTAGGACTGGGAATGAGACGCGGAGTGGTACTGGGACTGGAACTCGTAATGGCACTGGAACAAAATACATACCACCCTCTGGGACTTGCAATAAGGGATGAAGAGGAATGAGAAGAACTTGAGAGCAGAGAACAGAGAAAAGGAGAAGGAGACTGTCATCGGGTTCTGAACTATATTCCAAGCTTCAAGCTTGTAGCTTATCGGTAAGTTACTTAAATTTCTATTACAAAATTCTGTTCGCTACACAGAGTCAAGCTAAATAAAACCGTAAAAAAACCCCGGCTATTATTTATTATATCCTATTAGATAAATGAGTGATAATCTTAAATTATTTTCTCCGGTTAATAATGGTGAAACAAAGCATACATGTATTTCAAACTTATCAGTAATATGTATATTCCATATTAAATATTTCAGTTCAATTGAGACGAAATAAAGTTTTTTGTCAGTGCACGTCTATTCATCATTTTGCTTTCTAAAAAAATAGCTACAACCATTCTGCGAGCAGAAATGGCGCTGGCACAAACCCAGTCGGACTTGGTAGCTTTCAAAATTAAGGCATTGCATTGTTTTCTTGAATGCACTTAAAAATACTTCTACATGCGTTCAATTCAAATTAATTTAATTATTAATTAAATCAAACAAAGCTTCATTGTTTTCGTACAGGTGAAACAAAAATATACCCAAAAATATTACTTCAAAAGTAATTTTACACGAAATTATAGCAGTTGAGTTCCTAATGGGTACAGCAGAATACATTGGGTTGTAGGCGAGATGATAGAATGCGTGCGCGCGGGGATGTGTGGTGCGCTTGCCTGAGCGTTTTACAAAAACAATTGCGTGAAAGCGCTTATGGAATGACGACCCCTGTTTTATAGCCTTATACGTTTATGTTGTGTTAATTTTATGAGCTTAAAGGCCGTAGGTAAAATAAAACACACTGTTTAAAATTGCATTGGGTTTTAATTAAAATAAGAAATTAATTAAAACACTAATGCAATTTTAAACAGTGTGTTTTATTTTACCTAGGGTTTTTTTTTTTAATGAAATTTTGTAAGTAAACAGCGCCGCAGGCTCGGTTTTGTATAAATCTCATTTTCTAATGATAAAATTTACTATGTACAAAAAAACCGCAGGCGAAAATTCCAAATTTTCATTTCCTATTTCTTATTTATTCCTAATTTTTAGTTTTGTGAAATCTATTTTTTATTATGAACAAAAACTGCGCAGACAAACTTGCATTTCCTATAATGGGATTTTCCTGGTTCAGTCCGTAATTTATCTGATTGCTTATGGCGTTTAGCTCGGTGGTAGTGCTATGAATTTAGCGGAAGCCATGCTGATGGGCCGTTTAGCGAATATTCACAATGAAATGGGGGAACAGGACGGTTCCGCCTTTGCTACTGGCGATAGCAGTGCTATCGGTTGATATGACTTACCTTCGTTAGATGGGTTTCCAGGCTTTACTAGTTGAACCATCCTTGCTATTTTCCATTGTTCGGGAATGATAAAGATCTTCAACGAAATGTTGGAAAGGTGCGTTAGATAGCTTACTCCGTTATCGCTAAGGCGTTTCAGTACTGCCATGGGTATACCGTCTTGGCTTATTTATTCAGAGGACTTGTCCTTTTCAATGACTTCTTCAACCACTGTGGGGGTGATGGTAATAGTTGGCACATCGTGTTTCTGTCTATGTGCCCATCTGTTGGCAGGATGTCTAGCCTTGTCGACAAAAAAACGCATTACAAATTGCCGACAAAAAGCGCTCGCTTGCCGCATTACGGATTTTGTTCTTTTTTTTAAATCGTTAGTTCATTAGATGAAAAGGTTAACAAGTTTCCCGTGCTTTGGGATGATAACTTAAATCATTTTTCATTAATGAGCAATAATATTGCAAAATTTATTTTTTGAAGCTGCATTATTTACTGTAATAATCAATTCTGGTTTCGAACTTAGATGTTCAGTCTTAAATGGTAAAGCTAGAGACGTTATTTCAAATCCCAAAATATTTCGGTATTAAGAATTCAAATTTTGTCAGGTACGGCGAAGATTTTACCACATTTTCATTTTGTAAATGTATATGTGTGCTCATCACAGATCTATCTCGATAATTTACTGCCATCAGAAGCTACCATTATGGAGACATCTCTGAAAGATTTTCTCAACTGAGTATAAAAATAATCAAAATAGGATATTCAGAACCCTGTAGCCTTGCAGGACTGCCGCTAGGGATGAAAATTCTGATATCCGACATAGCAGGGGCGATCCCCATCTATATACATTATATGCTCTTTCTACATTGGCCTGTTATTGGAGGTGGCATCCAGCAACACGTTCCAAACTATAGATCTTGAGAAATACAACGCCCTTGCTCTTACAACAAGGTCATCCAGCCACACACTACGAACTTTAGGGTACGCTTTCTCGTATTGTGCCAAACAGTGCAGACTTTAGGGTATACTTTTTCTTAATATCCCCAACGTCATAAACTAAATGCCTTGAGAAAACTCCCCCGAAATACTTGATAATTGGCATGGTAGAAGACCGGGAGAAAATGCTTGTCTTACTGGGTATCTTGCCAGTGCTCAAACGACTGGGAAATGTTTTTGCTTTGTGAAACATGTGAAAGTATACGTGTTTCTTGCGAAACTTTTTGTATGTTTTAAAAATGTATAACAAGTTCAAACTGGTGACGTGGTCTTACTTTATATTTCTTTCTATATTAATAAAAAAAAACATGTAAGGAAGGGACTGTCTTCGGCTGTGCCATACCTTTAATGAATGGAGCTGAACAATAATGTGTTGAATTTAAACAAATGCATAAAATCTGAACAATCAGTTTTATGGGGTACATACTATATATACGACAGATCTCAATGATTTTTTGAGACAACAATGTATGCCTTATTGTAAACATCCTGGGAAATTTCAAGCTTCTAGCTGTTAAAATGAGGAAGAAATTACGTTAAACCCTTCATCTGAGCAATCGGTTTTATTGTATACAAAATATAAATATTGTAACGAATTTACTGCAATTCCCCTTATTAGCAACCTTCTGCTAACGTTCGAATCACTAAACTGTTGAATAAATAACTCCACTTTTCAATAATGCAAAATGGCCTTTATTAAAGTACTTCAACAATAACACTACTATTGCTCGCCAGATAGCATCTTAAATCAAACTGATTGTCGCGCCTCTACTGTTGCTGCCTTTTATACTGTCTGGTTTCCTTGGTGCATAGTTCTAAGCTTTTCTATTCTAGAATTTACTAGTTAGTTATTTGCTATAAAATTACTACGTTTATAACTTCTCATATGCGCGTGTATTTGTGAGTGATACTTGCACAAACCATTGCCTACTTTTGGGAGCATCTCAGATATATGCATGTGTTTGTGCGTTTTCTCTCCGCTGCTTGTGTGGACATATGGGTAGACACAGTGATTCATTTGTTGATGTGCATAAAAGTCACTGCTTAGTATCGCTTAGAGACGACAGTACCATTTAGTGTTGCTAATATTCGTAACATATGTATGATCGGTATTAATGATTTTTTCAGGCAAAAACAATGCTCTTTTTGTGAGCACCTGGGAAATTTTTCATTTTATCGGTTAAAATGAAGAAGAAATTTTGATAATCCTCCTGTGTGAACAATCGGTTGTATGAGATATATATTATATATGACCGATCTAACACATTAAAAAAACCTTGTATATCTTATATGTAAACATCCTGTGAAAGTACAGTCTTCCAGCAGTTAAAAAGAGAAATAAATGAAAAAACCCCCTATTATTTGAAAAATCGGTCATATGGGTGATATATGTGATGTATATTGGAACGATTTTCCGTCATCCCTTGTCAAATTTGGTTTTGAGACAAACCGGTTTCGGCGTTGTGCCATCATCAGTGTCGATTTTCGTTATATGTTATAGTGGTCCGATCTGGTCAGTTCCGCCAAATAATTAATTGGACACCCAAATATACAAGCTCCCGGAATTTCATCGATATATCTTAAAACTTGAGGGAATAGTTTACGTTCAAGCAGACAGACAAGCGGACGAACAGATAGGCATGGCTAAATTAGCTCGCAATCCTGATCATTTCGGTATACTTATTGATGGATCTATCGTGTCTTTTTTACGGACTTACAATTTTGAAATTCGTGACAAGCTAAATATACCAATTCATTTTCATGAATGGTATAAAAACGTGAAAAAAGTGGAGACAGTGTAGATTCAAATATAAGATTTATAATATCTTAACTTATGAAACTTTCAATGTAGACATAATTTCAACAATTAATACCAGTCATTTGAACGCGGGACAATATTTATTTAAGCACAGCTTAAGCATTTAATTTGCCTTTAACAAAAAATAAAACTTCAATTCTGTGTAAAATTTTTAAGATCTAATCTTTAATTTACTATTAAAGTTTATTTTGTAAATATTTATATCAGGTTTGAACAGTGGCGTAGTGAGGGTTTCTTACGCCCGGGGAAACATATTTCTCTGCTTCAATACAAATGCATCCGAAATTGCCTATAATGCATAAAGATGCATAAAAATCCTCAAATCGCTGCAACGGAGAAAGTTGCAGGGCTGCCAAATTTCCCATCTAGAACTGCCACGGAATATCTTCCTAAGACGTCTGAGCACCGTGGCATCCCAAAAGACAATTGATTGATGTAGTTGCGCCTCCAAGGTAGATAAGAAGACATCTGCATAAGCCCTATGACGAGATCTGATGTAGTATGATCCAGAGCAACACGAACGCAGAGTCTGTGATTTCCTTCAAACTCAGGCTCCTGCCTTTGCAGACATCGCCGAAGAAGAATGCACACTTCCGAAGGATATGCTCGTTTCTCTGCCCTAACTTCGATCTCTATGTATGGCCCCAGCTTGGTGTATAGCACAAATCATGTATTCGTCTGTAACGTGGACCAAACTCTGTAATAGCATCTTTTTTTTGCTAAAATCATATTTATACTGCTCGATTCCTTGGATGTCCGTTGGAGAAATTTATTTTAGGTTTCTTGAGTGTTCTAGCCCATTAACCCAGGCGAGGGATTTGTGCACCAAAAATAATAACCATACATGGACGGACGGGAAAAAGACTACGCAGCCTAGTTCTGTCGATGATAAACAGGAAAATGTATATGTGCGCTGCTCTCTGCATGTCATCAAAACAAAATCGGGATGTCCCACTTAACGCCAAAGTGGGAGAAAAAGGTGTCGGAAAAATTCAACTTCCACAAATTAATATTCCCCAGTTGGACTAGGTGAATCGCCCAGCTACGAAGACCTGCAACATCTCTAATGATGAAAGTAAGCTGAATGCTGGTATGAGCAAATTATGACCATGCATGGTTAAATCGTAAAAAAAAAACTATAAAACCGAACTAAAAAAATTCATACCAAATTTTCGATCTATTTTATTTTTATTTTTTATCGGGCATTTGTAAACTCAAATATACTAAAATTTGTGTTTGTATCCTTTGGTTTGCCATTTCCACAAAGTTTTTGAGAGAGATTTAAAATTTTTTTTTTAAATCAAAAAATCATTACGGCCGCCGAGAAGAGAGAATGGTTTTACTTTCCTATATTTTTATCATGGGTTGAAAATATTATCTATAAGTAGACTCAAATACATATTTAATAATAATATGATTATAATACATTAGTAATAACATACATAAAGCCGGAGTCATTGGTGCCGTATGTCGTATCGCTGTATCCGTATCCCTAACGTAATCAGCTGTTTATCGTTACGACGGTAAACCAAAACCCAATTGGTTGCCTACGATACGGTTACGACCTTAGCGGCACCAATAATCGATTGCATTGATTCTCATAAGGTTGGTCGAATCAGCTGTTATAAGGTTACCGATACGGTTACAGATAAAGCACCAATGTCTCCAGCTTTAGTAATACTGAGATAGTCAAGTTTGGAAAAACATCTTCACTATACGAGATTATAAAAGTAAGTAATTCTAACGGAGTTCTAGGTTCAATTTCTTTTCTACTGCGAAGTAATATTTTGCAGACACATATTTCGATAAAAAGTTCTGTTCCATAGAAATCTATATTATAAAATTCACACAAGTCCTTACAATTTCGTCGTTGTTATCTCTGTTTCCAACTTCTAAGATATCCAAATATAAAATTAAGTTAGTTTAGTCGTGTGAGTCGTGTACGTATTTTTTGTTGGAGAAGATCGATAACACTTTTCATGACGCGAGAAATTTCACATTCTGCGGAAAGGCCAATATCACTAGCCGATTTTGCGGAGCCTCCTTTCGCGTTTTACTAACTTACATATGTATGTGGGTTATATTTAGGTAAAATTTTGTTGATACCCGAAACTCGGTTTTAGAGATATCGGCAAAAATATGAAACCGGGTAACCGTCAAATATTTCATACACGTTTGTTAATTTTTTCTCTACACCACAGTAGTATACCAACAATTGCCTCATCTTGGAGCATTCACGCAAGGAAAGTTATTGATGTTTGTACATGGGGCAAATAAACGAAATTTTCGCCAAAAATTGACAATCGTCAAAAAGTGTAGAAATATTTTTTTTTTTTTTAATTTTTGTACCAAATTTGTGTTTCTTTTCATTTAATTTTAAATAAAACCTGGTTTAAAAAAAATTTAAAAATTTTGTCTACACTTTTTGACGATTGCCAATTTTTGGCGAAAATTTCGTTTATTTGCCCCATGTACAAACATCAATAACTTTCCTTGCGTGAATGTTCCAAGATGAGGAAATTGTTGGTATACTACTGTGGTGTAGAGAAAAATTAACAAACGGGTATGAAGTGATAAAAGTAAAATTGTAGCTGTGCCCACAAAAAACATGCTCCTGAAAAAAATTTACGCAACCAAGTGCTTCCACTTTTCTGCCTCTACCTTCAAAACTGAAAGGGGCACATCGAATTTGAAGCCCCAGGTATTTTTATTCCCTGATAGGCTATTATCGTGCATAATCCAAATTTCAATACTCAGTTGCCTCAAAAAGATATAAGCAAAAAACTGTTAATATTGAAAATGACAAAAAAAAGTATCGCTATTTTGATTGATGATAGTTTTGAGTATTGGAGGGGCACATTAATTTTGCTCATACTTTTATAATCTCCGTCTCAAAAACAACATTCACTTTAAATTCCATAGCGTTTCAGCGATGCCTCAAAATTTTATCGAAAAAATTCAAAAAAAAAAAAAAAAAATCAAGGGTATCGCTTGAAAAAGTGTAAAAATCGACGTTTTTTACTTTTCGAAGTTCTGCAAAAACTTACTATCAACTTTCTTGATTTTTAAAATCATCAGATCGGATAGTCAAAAGGTCAAACTTAATGTCCATGTGCTTTTTTCTGGGCTTAAGTTTTTTGCCCGTGTGTAAAACATGAATGTGTAATGCATGAATTTTCTAGTATAGAAAATTTTTTCCAGAAATCAGTTAAAATAAAAATACAAACTGTCCAGGAAGTTCTGCTTTGCGGACCATTTGGCGCCCCCTGTGAGTAGCGCCCGAGGAAAAATGTCTCCCCCCTCACTTCGCCACTGGGTTTGAATATAGCAAGCAATTATTTTCATAACATATACGTATGTACATGTACATATATGCACACACAAAAATTTAGTGCAGTGGTAACTCTTTTCGGAGAATTATCAATGTGAGCAGCAAGTGGCAGTGGTGTGGTGGTAGCGTTGTCCGCCATTCGCACCGAATGTCCTTAGTTCAAGTCCTGGCAGAGTCAACGTAAACATTTTTTTCTTTATTCATGAAATGGTATATTCAGTTGGTCACGTATCTCAAAATTGTAAGTCCATAAAGGAGAAGAGATGGACCCACCAATAAGTATACCGAAATTATCAGGCTGACGATCTAAGTTGATTTGAGATACCTTGATGACATTTGGTGAGCGGGTATGTATTTGTTTCGGATCAGACATTTGTCGAAATCGAGCGGATCGGAACTTTATAGCATATATCCTCCATATAACCGATTCTTCAGAAAAGAAGTTTTTTGTAATATCTTCCTGAATTTATCAGACAGAAGCTCAAAATTCGCTTTTATATATGGGCCATATTATTTTGTGAAAAAAACATAGAGACCGGCCGTCTATATAATATATATCCAATACAACTGATTCTTCAAATGAGAAGCTTTTCGTAAATTCTGCCCCACTTAAACTGCTACAAGCTGCAAATTTAATCAAATACTTATGTATTAGTCATATATTGTACAGATAAGTTATTCATGGTCATAATTATCGTATGTAAACAACAAAAGAACGTAGATGCGCTTTTTATACTCCGCGTGCCTTGCATACAGAGTATATTAACTTTGATTGGATAACGGTTGGTTGTACAGGTATAAAGGAATCGAGATAGATATAGACTTCCATATGTCAAAATCATCAGTATCGAAAAAAAAATTTGATGGAGCCATGTCCGTCCGTCCGTCCGTCCGTCTGTCCGTTAACACGAATAAATTTTGAGGTATCTTGATGAAATTTGGAACGTAGATTCCTGCTGGGCACTCATCTCAGATCGCTATTTAAAATGAACGATATCGGACTATATTTATTTATTTATTAATTTATTATTTAAAGTCGGCGACAAATTATGGTCGACTGCATAATATAAAAGATATATAAATATACAACTCAAAAGATAAAATTTAAGATATATCGAGATTTCAACAATGTTATATTACAAACAAAGAAATATTAATGAACATTACTATTTAATTTCAGAATATAATAATAATAAGAAATATGAGCAGAAATAAGATCTTATGCCGAAATCTTATACTGGCGGATTGCATCAGATTCCGCTCAGCATGATTTCGGAATGCAGTGGATTCGAATCTCCCTGTTGGAATGCAACAAGATTCCAATCAGCATGTCATGGGAATCCGGCAGTGCTAAGAGTAGTGTAATGAGGATACGCCATCACAAGGCATAAAAAGTAACATGACCTGTGTTGTTGGAATGCACCAGATTCCAATCAGCTCGATGCTGACCCATAAGATTATACTGCCGGAATGCATACCGGTCAGTGACTCATGAAAAAGCATGTTTTTTACGTTGTTGGAATGCACCAGATTCCAATCAACACAGTACTGTCTTGTTCCTTCTTAATGATACATGTTGATAAATGTTCCTCCATCGTTAAGCGAGATAGTTCCTGTTTTTTTATGGAAGGAATAAAATGCCGGCAAATTAAATTAGCTTGTATCTCTTAAATTAGATAGGCAAGTATTGCATTACGTATAGTGGCAAAAGTACATTGAAGACTGATGCAGCTATACAAGTCATTGTAGTGCGCGCACGAATTAAGAAGAGGATTATTTTTAGCATAGTTTCGTCGACAAAGGGGTAAATAGAAAGGAACGTAGTGTCTGGATACTCTAGGGGGAACCGCAAAAAACAAGCGGCTGAGGAGGTCCGCAGAATCAATTTCTCCAATAATGAGTTTATGGATGAACAATTCCCCCAGTAATATTCTTCGATTTTCCAGAGTGGGTAAGTTAATAAGAAGAAGTCTACTTCTGTATGGAGGAAGGTGGAGACTTGAGTCCCAATTAAGGCCGCGCAATGCAAATATCAAAAATTGCTTTTGAACTGACTCATGACGCTTTATATGCTTTTGAGAAACAGGGGACCAAACGCATGAGAAATACTCGAGTATTGGACGAACCAGCGATGTGTAAAGAACCTCCGTGAGGTACGGATCATCGAACTCTTTAGCCCATCTTTTAACAAATCCAAGTAAACCCAACGCTTTGTTGGCTATAGATGAAATATGCATGTTAAAATTCAATTTCGGATCAAAAAGGACACCTAAATCATTTGCAATAGATATACGCTCCAAAAGCGTACCATCTATTACATAAGGTTTCAATGCTGGCTTCACTCGGTGAAATGTCATATGCTTACATTTAGAGCAATTTAAAGCTAGTAAATTTGTTGTACACCAACATTGGAACGAGTCCAAATCGGCCTGAAGAAGATCCAAGGGACTCAAATCAGTAGGACAGTAAGTGTAGCAAAGTTTTACATCATCCGCATACATTATAGTATGGGAATATAATATTGTCTGTGGCAAGTCATTAATGAAAAGGGCAAAGAGCAAAGGGCCTAGATGACTTCCCTGGGGTACGCCGGAGGAAACTCCGAACGATTCCGACAGATTCCACTTGAACAGGACTTTTTGGGTCCGGTTAGAAAGATAGCTTTTCAGCCACATAAATAAGTGAAACGGAAAGCCCAGTAAATCAAGCTTATGAATAAGTAACTCATGGTTGACGGTATCAAATGCTTTGCTGAAGTCCGTGTAGATGACATCCGTTTGTTTGTTCGCTAAAAATCCTTCCATAACTATAGAGGTGAATACAAGCAAATTTGTAGTGGTTGACCTTTGACGATTGAAACCGTGTTGGCATGGAGATAAAAGACTAGAACACTGATATTGGAGTTGACTGGTAACAATCTGTTCAAAGACTTTAGGAATGACTGAAAGTTTAGCAATACCCCTGTAGTTTTCAACTTTTGACCTACTACCTTTTTTATGCAGGGGTATAATAAAAGACTGTTTCCAAAGTGCCGGGAATGACGCAGATCCCAGAGATAGCTCAAATAATTTTAAAACAGGCTCATACATGTTTTCGGCGCAGTACCCAAGCACGCAATTAGGAACACCGTCCGGTCCCGGAGAAAAGGTGGGCTTCAAAGATTGAAGACTCTGAAGAACAATATTACCATCAATAGCAGGATTCCTAATGGAATTCGAGCTATCTAAGCGATAGGGATATTGACCGGAATGAAAACCACTGGATGAATACGTGGACTTAAAGAACTCAGAAAATAGTTCAGCAACGTCGTTATCAGTGCAAGCTTTTTTACATCCAAAGGTTAATGAGAAAGGATACCCAGAAGTTTTCCGCTTTGAATTTACGAAACTGTAGAAAGAGTTATTAGATATTTAGAGAGGTCTGCAGATGCTCCAGATTTCTTGAATCTCTTATAAAGCCTAGATTTAATGTTATTAAGTCTGATAAGTTGCCTTGATAACCAAGGCTGCTTATTCGAACATAGGGTATAGCGAGTAGGAATGCAGGTATCAAAGAAGCCATCAAGCGTACTGTAAAATAGAGAGATTGCCGAATCGACATCAGTGCAAGCACAGAGATCCGACCAATCATGGGAAGCCAACAGATCATTGAGCATAATGAAATTCGCTTTGTAAAAGCATCTAGATCGGGCACGAGACTGTACTTGAATCCTACGGGGTAGGCTGATATCAAGTGAAATCTCTAGCGTAGGGTGAAGAGGGTCTTCTGGAAGGGATAAAGGTGGGATTTGCGTAAGGGCAGTACCCACCGAGTCATCCACAAATACTAAATCCAGCATTTTATTTCCACTATTTGGAACATTGTTAATCTGTAAAAGAGATGAGTCTAACAAGCAATTGAGAAACTCATGTTGAGCAGTGGGAGTTAAAAAGTTTGAATCACTTATATTAACCCAACTAACTGTTGGCAAGTTAAAGTCACCAACAACAACAAGTCGATCGTTATCTCCCAACTGCGAATGCAAATCGCAGATGGCCGAGCTATGACTAGCATAAACATCCATATCCGAACGAAGTGGTATATACGAACAACAAACAATTACGCTATAGCTACCGAATGAAAGCCTAGCTGCTATGAATTCGATATGAGAGATATTGTCCAGCGAAATCAACTCAGTTGATAGGTTAGATTCAACAGCAATAAGGACACCTCCCGCTCTAGAGATGTGATCACGCCGATAAACAGCATATTTATTTGAAAAAACCTCAGAATTGTAATTCTCAAAAGATGAAAGAATTAAGGAAGAATGGAACAAGATCGTAAACCACGAACATTTTGGTAATTAATGAGAAGACGGGGCAGACCAGCAATTGCCTTTTTGTTGTTATTACTGTGTTCGTCATACCGTTTTTTGGCTGTAATAAAACAGGCTCAGCCCTCGCCTTTCTTGTGAACAAGTGAACCACAGTATGCTTAGGCCAAAAGATGAATCAAGTACCTTATCGATATATTCATCTGAAAGGGATATTTTAAATGAGGAGATGTCTCTCTCATATTTAAAGTTAAATTTATACACATTGATGTTACTAGTGGGTGCAACACCAAGTTTAGAGCAAACGTAATGAGCAATATCATTTTCGGTAAGCGAGGCGTGTAATCGGGACACAAATACAGCCCTACGAGGTGGCACGGCAGTCACCTGCAAAGGAGTAGCGCACCATAGAGTTGGGAAGTTGCGGTCGTTATAGGACAGTTGACAGAAAACACATTGCTTGACTTAGCGTTGGTTATCGAGCCCGTCAAAGAAGTACTATTTTTTTCAGGTACACTTGTATCGCTAGCAACAACCCCAGTATCGGTAACTGTTATTGTTGGAGCTAAAGATACCGGTGGAGGTGTAGGATGATTTGGGGAGTCCAGCGAAATGAACATTGGTGACGTAGAACAAACAGCCTCAAAGGTACCACTATTAGTTCATGCATCGTTTAATTTGCCAGAGATCGTCTCACTGGAAGTCTCGACACAGCCTTGTAGAGATTCTTGTGGTGGTTCCTGAGCTGCATTGTTCATAACGTCTTTGGTACGCCTGTTCGTATCAGTCAACGCGGTTGAAGGAACATTCGTAGGAGGACAGCTTTACCCCCGACTCGAAGGCAGGTTGGAATCATTGTTGGGCATACATTTCTTACGTTTTGGGGATTCAGATATGACTTTCAATTTTTTAAAGTGAGCCTCCATTGTTTTGAATCTTTCGTTAAGGTCACGAAACCCAATAAAAATGTTGTTGAACTCCTTCTGAGTTTGCATCATGAAATCTCGCATGTCATTTTCTTCAGAACGACAATCATGATATGTCCAGTTCAGTCCAATTTTGCTGGATATTAGGTCAACCACCCGGCACAGATAACATGAACCATATTACCACAGAGCCAACAATAAACATAAGTATCACCACGGGAAATTTTCTTTTGATTGGTGCACTTCTTGACACAGTAATCCAACATAATTGCAAAGTTAAACAAACCCAAAAGAAAAATAGGCAAAAGAAACTATAAGTATAGGATAAATTGAACAGCTGTTAAAAATATTGGCGAGAGTTATTTTGGTGCACTGGATGCAAATCGCAAGACAGCGTATAGCTAGCAGCGAACACAACAGAAAGCAAAAAGGGCACACAATGACTTGCTAATAGCAGCTACCAACAAAAAGGTTTGCAGTTATCACACATTTTTGTGAAAATCTATGATCTATGAACACACAGACTGAATGTTTAAATTGCACAAAAAGCCACCATGTATATTGCACTATGTAAAGATGTAATACGAAATTAAACATATAAACTGTTGTCTATTATATTAATGAATATTTATAAAAGATAAAACTTGTTTACAAAGTAAAAAGAATAACAATTCGAAGAGCGATCAAAAACACTGCTATAAAAGCTGCTAACTCCATCCACCAAAATTTCACAGTAGTCCGAAAAAGCTCTCTTGCATGAGAAGTTAAATTGTATTGAATTTTATGGAGTTAGCAGCTTTACATAATTTTATTGGAGCTAGTGATTTTGGACAATAAACACATAATTTTCTTTTACCACCATACGCAGAGACTGTCTCTCACTCCACCATTATCGAAAAGTCGGTTTAGGTTAAATGCGGAACTTTTACCGCATTTATGCTCAAGCTATGGTGTTAATGGACTGAACTTTGTTGATCTTAAACATGCAGATGCCGGTACATGGTAAAGTATCGGGGAAAAGTATCGAGGTAAAGTATAGATACTTTACTCAGCACTCTACTACTCACTCGGTACTAGTATCGTTCTATCACTACTCACAACAACGACAAGGTGCCTGCTATAGTGAGGGAGTGAAGTTTCGTAAAGAGTAGTAAATTTATTCCATTTTTCCAATAACCATAACTCAAAAATGGTAAATCGAACAAATAACATGGTGAACTAGTCACCACCAGTTGCTACCAATTCCATGTTTTCACAAATTTTTATTGATCGTTTGAATCAAAATCACATTCGATTCGTGTCGCTAGGGTACATAAAACCTGCTACATCGATCATATGGAACGATACTGCTCCAGCTTTTCAAAGTTTCTTCTTCATAACAAAATTTAAAAAACAGCAAATATTACAAACATCTTTTGATATTTTCCCCAATATCAAGCGGTTTATTTACTTTTGAAAGAAATTAATTAATTATTTGTGAGCTGCTAGGCTAGGCTCAGCTATGTATGTACTTCAACCAAAAACAAATTGCTTAGCTACGGTATGGTTATCACCAAGGCGTTGTGCTATGGCGTCAATAACAGAATACATTGATTTCCATAAGGTTTATTGCAACAGCTGTTTTATACGGAGTTTGCCAGAGCAATAAAGTAATTATTCCGAAATTTTCTGTTCATCTCATGGTCTATTCATTAACGAGGAAAGTTTAAAGCTAAGAATAAAGTTTGATCTCACAATTCAAGGCATTGTCACACTTTCAATGCAAACAATAAAAAACATTTTTTTGAATCGCAATTATATACATTTATTTGCAGTTAACACAAAAATAAATAACGCCATTTCGACTTCTGATGGGAATATCACCATATCTCACCTTAGAGAATTTACGTATAGATCTAAAAATTCTTTAGTACGGGAATTTATGGCCTTAAAACGACTAGAACGACCCTGATTATTTGTGAACACCGCACAAAGTCGTGCATCCACAACGCCCGGTGCCCCAAAATCTCCAGCAACAGAAATCATTGGTTGTATCAACACTCCTTCTCCATTCGAACGTTGAGCCTGATCATCAGTTAAACAAAAGGTTTTAGATTGGAGTGTATTCGAAGTCCTCCCATATGGTTCAGTTGTCCAACCCCATCCAAAAACTTGCATTCGATCGTCCTTTTGGAATTCGCAACCGTATTTTATTGGTCTTACTGTTGGTGTGTAGATAAACGGTGCAGTCATTATAAACACAGCAATATCCTCATCTCTTGGTGTGAGATTTTGAAAGTGTACATGATCCACACATTTTCTTTCTAAATGTTCGATATTACATAAATGCGTTAAACCAGGCACCACAAGTAAGAACTCCTTATTTATATTTGGCCCTCCGCATTGTGAAGCTGTAACCACTATACGTTCATGGACTACTGAGCCAACGCAATGATATACATCTTCATAATAGATTCCTACCAAATAAGGACTAAGACTTGCATCCGAATCACCGCCATCCATTATACGATATTCTGAATTCGTGTTAGTTAAAACGTGGCTAACTATGACAAAGAAAAGAGCGAAATAATTGCAAAACTTCATATTAGTTGAAGACTATTTTCACCGCTGTTTAAGTATAAACTACACCAAGATCAATTTTGTGGGCGCTATTTATACATAGTTGGGTTGTGTGAATAAAAAATAAGCAAACACGTTTGCTTCTAGATTCCAGGAATTTGAACAATAAACACACTTCCGCATTTGAATTAAAGCAATGTATAGAATAGAAAGTTTTTATTTTTTTTTAACTCAGCCCGTTTAACCTTGAGTAAATTTTTGATTAGAAGTGTCTAATTAAAATTTCAATGCCTTTATGATGAAAAATACAAAATATTTATACAGCTTTTTAAAGCAAAAACATTTACTTCTAGATTCTAGGAATTTGAACAATAAAAACACTTCCGCATTTGAACTAAAGCAATATTTAGGTTAGGTTAGAGTGGCCACCGGTGCAAGCACTAGTGCACTTAGGCCCAAAAAGTCCCATTGTGAGATCACGTGGATCTCTCCCCTACTCAAACCAACAGCTCGATACAGCAAACGTCGGGAGTTTCTTAGGTTCCAACTTAGCCAGATCACAAAGATCGTGAAAGAAGGGAGATCCCAGAGATTTCTTCCTCTTGTGCCAAAGCATCGCACAGAAAATGTTTGACTGTATCTATCTCCTCTTCGTCTTTGCAGCTCCTGCAGTAATCGTTATAGGGAGCACCCAGCCGTTGTGCGTACCTCCCGATTGCAGTCGGAGCGCAATAGTCCGACGAAGGCGAATCCAGTTACTTAAGGATAGCTGCATGGCCATCCACATTGTCTCTCCATCCGGATAACTCTCGAAGCCGCAGAGCAGAAAAGGCCGCACATTGCTAGGCCATTAAATCTATTGGCAACACATTAAGAATAGTGTCCAGCGCCTCCGCAGGGGTGGTGCGCAGGGCCCCCCCCCCCCCCCACGCAGATTAGAGCACTTCTTTGTACCTTCTGGAATACCCGTCGGTTTGATTTAGTATCCAAGCTCGTCCATCAGACCACTGTCCCGTATAAGGGAATTGGTCTAACCACAGCGGTGTAGAGCCACAGGGTAATATCCGGTGATAATCCCCATCTTCGCGGAACAGCTCCCCTACAGCTGTACAGTGCCAGCGTTGCTTTTTTCACAGGCTCCTGAGCGTTTTCCCTCCAGGATAGCTTCCTATCCAAAATTACTCCTAGGTATTTGGCAGAGTCCCTCAGCATCAGGGTCATACCCGCTAGCACCGGCAACTGCAGCGCAGGTAATTTATATTTTCTTGTGAACAGCACCAGTTGAGTTTTGGCTGATTTGACCGATAGACCTTTACTTCTGGTCCAGTTCTCCACCAGTCTCAGCTGCGTTTGCATTATATCGCATAGTGTGTGCGGAAACTTCCCGCTGACTAACAGCGCAAGGTCATCTGCTTATGCGATCACCTTGCTGCATCCGTCCTTCTCAAGAGGAACCAAGAGCTCATTTAGTGTGGCAACCCATAGAAGTGGAGAAAGTACCGCCCCCCCCCCCCCTGAACAAGTTTGATTAGCCCCGAATCGGCGCCCAAGCTCATTAGTGCATCAGTTATCGCAGAGGGCGTAAATTTATTGAAAGCTCCCTCAATTTCGAGGAAAGCTATGAGTGTGAATTCCTTGAACGCCAAGGATTTCTAGATCTGGGAGACAACTGCATGCAAGGCCGTCTCCGTGGACTTCCCTTTCATATACGCATGCTAAGATATCGATAACCTTCCCTCCAAGGACTCCCTAATGCGGAGTCTATTAACCTCTCGAGTGTCTTCAGCTGAAAGGATGTCAGACATATCGGTCTGAAGTCTTTAGGGGTCGCGTGGCCAGTCCTACCCGCTTTTGGTATAAGGGTGACCCTTGAATCGTTCCAACCCCGTGGAATATAGTTAAGAGCACAAACTCCTTTGAAGATGTGATACAACCACAAAGAACTCAGCTCGATTGTTTGCTGGAATTGTACCGGGTCCAATACATCCGGCCCTGGTGCCCGGAATAGCTTAACGACATTAAAACCCATTTAATTTTGCCCATAATAATGAACTTCCCCTCTTACTGCTCATCAGTGTGAGTCTCCCTCCAGTTCATTACATCATCACTAGCGCCCGGAAAGTGCGTAATCAGGAGCAGGCAAAGGGTACTCTCTGCCGAATCCGTCCATGTCCCATCAGATCCTTGCAGGCATCCCGGCACACATTTTGGAGCACCAGAGATCACCTTTCTGAGCCTAGATCCCTCAGACATCGTCTCCATTTCGCTACAAAACTTCCGCCAGGAGGTCCTCTTCGACGACCTTATCAGTTTCCCCTAGGATCATCTTATATGCATCCCATTTTTCAGCCTCCCTGGAGGCTTTAGCAAGATTGAATGCTTTCCGACATGCCTTGCGTAGATTATCTATGTCCCTGTTCCACCATGGTGCTTTGGTCTTACCCCTAGATTTCTTCCTAGGACAGGCCTTATCAAGAGCCTCCCCGCATGCCTTCGTGAACGAGTGAACCATATTATCCAGCTCCGCAGAATTCTTGGGTATACGAACAATAAATCCTGAGAGCCTCTTTTGAAGCTCCTCACTGTAGATAAGCCAGTTGGCGTTTTTAAAATTCCTATGCCATACCGTTTTGAGCGCCACCCCGCCGAGGTGGAAGCGGAAAAATCTATGATCCGAAAGAGACTAGTCATCAAGCACCGTCCAAATTTTTATCATAGATTCCCCTATGCCCGAGATTAGGGTGAGGTCCAAAACCCCTTGTCTGCTCTTAGTGACAAACGTGGGCACCGAACCCCTATTACAAATCTTAAAGTTATGATAAATAACAAAATCAAAGAGTGACTCACCCCTCACGTTCGTGTCTCCACTGCCCCAAGCCTCGTGGTGCGCATTGGCATCTCCTGCTAGTAGTAGTGGCCCCTTTGCACCCCAAGCTATCTTACAGTCTAGCTCCGTCGGAGCTGAGACCTCATGAGGAAAGTAAAAGGACGTCAGTGTAATATCCGTACCACCGACCGTCAACGTCATAGTTGTAGTATCCTCGTCGCTACTCTGGGGCAGAAAAGGAAAATTTAGTTCAGATCTTACCAAGATGCAAGCTGTCGATTTCCCATGTGTGGCACCACTCACTAACGTTAATCCTGCGGCTTTCAGCCCTCAAATCTTATGCCCTACTACCCAAGGCTCTTGGAAAAGGGCTAAATTAGCTGCTCCACTGGAAAACTGGAGCAGCAGCGCAGCAGAAGCTGCTTTACAATGGTGAAGGTTGATTTGTAGGGCCCGCACTAGGCTGAACAACGACCACCTCCACCACTGTCCAGTCGCCTTCTTCATCAGACATTGGCTCCTCTCCAGTGTAACCACTAAGCCTGTCCAGCGTTAGCAAAAAGATCGAAGACGCGTCCCCGTCCAACGTGTCATCCACAAGGCTAACCGTGTTTGGTTCTGCGTTCTCCTCCTCCTCACTCTCCGCTTTCTCTCGCTCTATTTCCAGCGCCTGATCATAGGCCGCCTTCAGGTCGTTCGAGTAAACCTTAATCCTCACGGTGTCGAAACCGAATTTAATAGCGCCAGCCGCGCGCTCGAAGAAAGGCAGTGACTCCTTGTTGAGCAACAGTATCGCCTGACACGTCGCTCTGGTGATATCCTCCAGCTTCAGGATTCTCCAACTAGAGCAAAGAAGCTCTGGGTTGAAGGTTTTTATGACCTCAAGGACTCCCTCTGGATCATCCAGAATGGATGGGATCCAGACTCTAGCTCTCGGCCTATATGGGATGTCCATGGAATCGACAGCCCTGAGCATCGGACCAGGGTAGAACTCACCCAACCTAGCCACCGCCTTTTTGTACAAGTCGGCTCACCTCTGGTCATCCCACTTGCCCCTGATACCAACCCACCTCTTTGCAAGCAGGTGGAGGTCCAGGGTTCTCTCTTACCAAGCCGACTGAAAAACTGGCCATTTCGGTCCTTATACAGTCCCATTTATCCCTGATCATCTGCTCCTTTTCAGAATAAGATTCAAAGACCCTCACAAGGATGCTACTTTTAGTAACCTCTGCGAAGGAGGGGCCTTTGTTTATAAACCTTTTAGCAGCATTCTGCACAACCTCCATCGAACGGTTACGGTTTCCGGAGGCCTGTTCCTTCACTGGAGCAGACCTCTTAAAATCAGGGACGATGGTTTTCGCCCTCTCAATTTCAGCCCCTAACTCCTCAGCGTCCCCAGGCAAGGCCATGGAGAGCAAGTTAGGGACGTTCGCCAACCTTTTCAGGATGCGTATAGCCACCTGCCTATGCCTACTGCGCATCTGCGAGGGAGGTGGCCTATCCTTCCTTTGGGTGACCGCCGTCGGCGTAGCCGGAGGCAAGCGGGCGGGCTGCTCCCCCATGCTAGCAGCTCCCCCGGTAGCAAACTGCCTACCGAGCGGGTTACTAGCAGAGGCAGCAGGTCCAGTCGCCGCCCCAAATCTCCCCTAGAGGAAGTTTCGGGCGTTTAACGAAGCTCCGGCGCCCCCTGAAGCCTTTGCGCACCACCCGCAATAGCCGCGCCGCGGCTTGTAGAGCGGCCTTGCATCGCACAAGCTCCCAGATTGATGGGTGTTACCCCTTCCGGCTTTTTACGAGTTCCGGCCACGTTACAATTATTTTTATTTTTAAAAAGATCCATTATTTGAACCCACGATTTGTGGAAAACGGGGTCGTCAACCTCAGGCAGAGATCCGCTGCACTGGGGTAAGGCCAAGATTACAACTGGGTGTGGCCTAGTTCCCAGGGGGCTCCGTTAGCGACTGGGCTATTTGAGGGGGCCCCAGCCAGGCTGACCATCGGAACGGCAACGCATAACACCACCGGTCCGGCACCCACCTTGAGACCACGTTCAAGAGCCACTTCCATATGCCAGAGGTTCAAAGGAGCTAAGGCACTAATGGCACTGATTCCTGAACTTAGCTAGCACACCCACAGCGGGGTTTCTGTAGTGACTATTACCAGCCCGCACCCTCGAGGAGGGTTCAGCCCAAGGGTTTTCGCCAGCAAAAGGAATGTATAGAACGGAAAGATTTTTTTTCACTCAACCCATTTAACCTTGAGTAAATTTTTGGTTAGAAGTGCCTAATTAAAATTTCAATGCCCTTAATGATGAAAAATACAAAATATTTATACAGCCTTTTAAAATGGCCGTTATTTATACATAGTTGGCTCGTGTGAATCTATCTATCTATATATATAAAATTCAAATTATGTATGTATGTATGTATGTAGGTATAGATCGAGTTGCGTCCTAAACAGATCTCACAACCAAATTTGCACAACCTGCTAGAAACCTTCCAGATATGGTCATAGGCTAAAAGTAATTTCGATATATAAACCGGGGGTGGCACCTGGTATCCAAATGGAATTTTTGATGATGCGTAACTCTGAAGGTATTCATGCTAGAAGATTGAATTTCAGTAAGGAGTTATATGAGGTCAATCCCTAACACCAACAAGAAAATGTGGGGTGATGGAGAAGGGAACGTGGCACCTCCCATATAAATGGAATATATCATACTGCATTTTTCTGAATGTAGTAATGGTGGGATAGTGAAAATTGGTAAGGAGCTAAATGACGTTAAGTCCTAACACCTCCAGTAAAATGTGGAATTGGGGAAAATGGGATTTTTCAGAACTATGGTTGCCGTACAAACTTAGGTTATTATAACAGCTAAAGTTTGACTTCAGAGTTGTTTGGCTGTTATTCCTTTTGGATGTTTAGTAATCTTTCGCCGTTAAAATTCTATGTTAATTTCAGCCTATTCTCATATTCTATCTATATATATATAAAGTTAAAATTATGAATGTTTGTATGTAGGTATAAATCGCGTTGCGCCCTAAACGGATCGGCCAATCACAACTAAGTTTGAATCACCCACTAGAAACCTTCCAAAGATGTTCATCGGCTGAACATAACTTCAATATAAACAAGTAAGGACGGGACTGTTTTCGTCTGTGCCGAAGACTTCATACCTTTCATGAATGGGGCTGAACAATAATCGTATCCTGTTCGTAATCTCCAAATAATCGGATGTATAAGATAAGAAATACATATATAGTGAACAGATGTACGTACCACGTTTTTTGTAGTCTGCATATAAAAACTATGACTACGAATCACGTATTTCAACAATATATGACGTAAACGTAACTATTTGATTAAATTTGATGAATTTTGAAGCTTCTAGCCGTAAAGAAGGGGCAAAAATGACAGTTTATATGGGGTATATAATATATATTGCACCGATCTCTATGATTTTTTCAGACAACAATATATGCTATATACGTAAAAATTTCGCTTCCCAAGGCAGTCGGTTCTATGCACCGGAGCGACTCGGGATTTTTCCCGACCAAGGACTGTCATTTCAGTGTAACCCCATTTAATTTGTTGTGTCCCTCCCATAAATTGTCATCCTCCTAGCAGCTCCTTGCAGCGGGACTGCTCTATATTCTCTTGCTCCGGGAAGGTATCGAACCCAATCCGGGTACGTCTCCTGACCCCGGTCCTGAGAAATGGTTTTGCTCCATCTGCCGGAAAAGAATATTTTTAGGACGGTCATACTCTGTTCAGTCTGTCTCGTGTAAGGGATGGTTGCATCGGACAGGTTGCTCTGGGCTTGATTCTAAAATCCGACGTCCACGTAACTTTTATAAATCTTTTGTGGCTCCTTGCTGGTCATGCCCAAGGGCGTCCCGTAGTCTATGCCTTAGCGCCTCCCCACTACCTTCCAGCAACTCCGCTGCTCAGCAAGCCACAAAAAGCACCCGCTGCTGCTCGCACCCCACGGCGCCAACAACTCAAACGGCTGCTGCCACACATAACTACTATCTCCGTAGTAGAGTCGGTAGCAATGCTGAGCATCAGCCCCAGCCCCCGTCTTCTCCCCCCCCCCCTCCGTTTTTTCGGCATCAATCTTGTAGGTCAGGGAAACAGGCTCTTAGTCCCTACCCCCGTTTGCACCGTTTGCCAGCACAGAATATATATGTTTGCGAAATCCGCCCAATGCAGCTCCTGCTTTGGGCGATGCCACTCTCCTAGATGTTCTGGTCTCCGCGACGGCAACCCCCCGACGGGTTTCATTGCACCATGTTGCCAGGTCACTAACCCAATTACACCGGGTACCCCAATGCTTACCCAAGGACGTCCAGTCCCACCGCCACAACAGCAGTTGCGTCCTAGCCTCTCACAACCCAGGCGTAGTCACCCATCTCTTACTAATAGAGTGACGACATCTCTCCCGTTGCACTTCAGAATTCTCCAGTTAAACTGTAATGGATTAACTAGGAAGCTCACGGATATAGTCGATTTCATGAAGCGGCACAACATCCGCATCGCTGCGATTCAAGAGACTAAACTCACAGCAAGGTCTGCTCTGCAGACCTGTTCTGGGTATAATGTCCACAGAAAAGATCGTGAGAGCGGAAATGGAGGCGGCATCCCGTTTATCTTACACCATTCTGTGCAATATCATTTATTTGATCCCGACATCGGCCGCAGGGACAGTGTCTTAGAACGTCAATGCTTATCTGTCCGGTCAGGCGATGCAAACCTAGAAATGATCAACATCTACATCCCTCCTGCCACCTGAATCCGCCTCGGCTCGTTTCATTCCCGCCGGCAGAATTCCCGAAATTCGGCCTCACTTTCCGGCGGAGGCCGCAAATTTAGCGAGAGAGCGTGACCTTATAAGACAGCTCGATCCCGGCGACCCCCAAATAAGGGATATAAATCAACGCATCAGATTGCTTGTTGATGAACACAAGCGGGCGAAATGGGAGGAGCACATAAGCGTTTGTAACCTCTCTGCCGGTGTAAGTAAACTTTGGTCCACCGTAAAGTCCCTATCGAATTCGTCTAAGCACAATGACAAAATTTCCATTGCCTTTGGCGATAAAGTGCTGTCGGATGCGAAAAAATACGCGAGCGCTTTCTGCCGACAATATATAATGCATTCTACGGTCGACAAAGATAGACGGAGGGCCAACAAACACGCATATAAACATAAATTCAGCGCGTCTCCAATTACCATCACCGCCAAAGGGGTTGAGGATGCCATCGGTCATGCTAAACCATCCAAAGCAGTGGGCCCAGACGGCATAGCCACGCCGATGCTTAAAAGCCTAGGGTGGGGTTTCAAATATTTATCGCATGTCTTCAACCTGTCTCTTTCCACCTTTGTCATACCCGAAAAATAGAAAATGGCCAAGGTGGTCCCGCTACTAAAGCCTGGGAAACCAGCTAACATAGGGGAGTCGAATGGTCCGATATCTCTCCTATCGCCAGTAGCAAAGACGCTTGAAGCCATTTTGCTCCCCTATTTCCAAGCAAATTTGCAGCTAGCCTGTCATCAGCGTGGCTTCAGAAAACTCCATAGCACTACCACCGCGCTAAATGCCATTAGCACCCAGATAAATTGCGGTTTAAATCAAAACCCCCACCATAGAACAGTACTCGTAGCGCTAGACCTATCAAAAGCTTTTGATACGGTCAACCATGGCTCGTTACTGCAAGACCTGGAAGGGTCTACCCTTCCCCCATGTCTTAAAAGGTGGACCGCAAATTATTTGGGTGGTCGGCAGGCATCGGTGCAATTTAGAAACGAAACATCAAAAACAAGAAGAATTAAACAAGGGGTGCCACAGGGTGGTGTCCTGTCCCCACTTTTGTTTAATTTCTACATATCTTAGCTACCTTCACCACCGGAAGGAGTCACAATCGTTTCCTACGCTGATGACTGCACAATAATGGCCACAGGCCCAGGCCCACAGATCGATGAGCTATGCAATAGAATAAACGGCTACCTCCCTGATCTCTCCAGTTTTTACGCCTCGCGAAACCTGGCATTATCACCGACTAAATCTTCCGCGACCTTATTTACAACATGGACGTCCCAAATGTCGACCATTTTGAACATCCACGTCGATGGCACTACGCTACCGACTGTCCCAAAATCTTGGGTGTGACGTTTGATCAGGATCTACATTTTGGTGAGCACGCAGCCGCGATTGTTCCGAGAATTCAGAGGCGTAACAAAATCCTCAAATCCCTCGCTGGCAGTACTTGGGGAAAAGATAAAGAAACGCTCATGACTACATACAAAGCAATTAGCCAGCCGATTACGTGCTACGCGTCACCCATATGGTCGCCAAGCCTAAAAATTACCCACTGGAAGAAGCTACAGGCCTGCCAAAATATTGCTCTCAGAATCGCCACGGGATGTCTTCTTATGTCCCCAGAACACCATCTGCATAATGAGGCGAGAATACTCCCCATCAGGGGGAAAAATGAGATGCTGACCGAACAGTTCCTGTTGAATACCCAGAAACTTGAGCATCCCAACAGACATATGATTGATCCGTTTTTGACACGTTTCGACATCCGTTTAAATAATCCGCAAGCGGAAATTAAAAATTGTATTTCTGTTGAAAGATACTTACAACAAGTAAGGAAGGTTAAGTTCGGGTGTACCCGAACATTACATACTCAGTTGAGAGCTATGGTGAAAACATAAGGGAAAATAACCATGTAGGAAAATGAACCGAGGGAAACCCTGGAATGTGTTTGTATGACATGTGTATCAAATGAAAGACATTAAAGAGTATTTTATGAGGGAGTGGGCCATAGTTCTATAGGTGGATGCCAGTTAGGGATATCGCCATAAAGGTGGATCAGGGTTGACTCTAGAATTTGTTTGTACGATATGGGTATCAAATTAAAGGTATTAATGAGAGCTTTAAAAGGGAGTGGTGGTAGTTATATATGTGGATTGGTAAATTTTTGTTCGACTTATGGCATTAAAAGTATCCTAGACAAATTAAATGAAAAAGGGCGGAGCCACGCCCATTTTGAAATTTTCTTTTACTTTTTTATTTTGTTGCACCATATCATTACTGGAGTTAAATGTTGACATAATTTACTTATATACTGTAAAGATATTAAATTTTTTGTTAAAATTTTACTTTAAAAAAATTTTTTTTTTAAAAGTGGGCGTGGTCCTTCTCCGATTTTTCTAATTTTTATTAAGCGTACATACAATAATAGGAGTAACGTTCCTGCCAAATTTCATCATGATATCTTCAACGACTGCCAAATTACAGCTTGCAAAAGTTTTAAATTACCTTCTTTTAAAAGTGGGCGGTGCCACGCCCATTGTCCAACATTTTACTAGTTTTCTATTCTGTGTCATAAGGTCAACCCATCTACCAAGTTTCATCGTTTTAGCTTTCTTAGGTAATGAATTATCGCACTTATTCCGTTTTTCGAAATTTTCGATATCGAAATAGTGGGCGTGGTTATGGTCCGATTTCGTTCATTTTAAATATCGATCTGAGATGAGTGCTCAGGAACCTACATACCAAATTTCATCAATTTACCTCAAAATTAACTCAGTTATCGTGTTAAGGGACGGACGGACGGACGGACGGACATGGCTGAATCAAATTTTTTTTCGATCCTGATTATTTTGATATAGAAGTCTATATCTATCTCGATTCCTTTATACCTGTACAACCAACCGTTATCCAATCAAACTTAATATACTCAGTGAGCTCTGCTCAACTGAGTATAAAACCCCATAAAATGGCCCGAGAGGGTCCTAAATATGAGGCCCGATCCATAGTTTTTTTGCACAGATCACCTTTTTGCGTTGGGGGCCTTCTGCCGCGATTTGTAAAAATAACCCTGGGTGGGTTCAATATCTTTCTGCATTGGTATGTACAAAAAATCTGGCAAAATACAACAACCACATGAAAATTTGCACCGAAATGATATGACAGGAATGACATTTTTAATTTTTGCTTTCGGATTATAAAAACGGGAGTCGAAAGGTGTCTTTTGATAACAATTTTGAAAATTTTTGTTAAAAATTAAGTGGTGAACCGTCTTGTAAAACGTTACCTTTTTTCCAAAGAACTGCTAAATTGCATGAGACAACTGCTAGTAATGAGTTGTCAGATTTTGATGTCTTTGAAAACTACACCAACCCAAAGTTGTAAACGATAACGCCACAAAAAGTTGTAAGGCTAGATAACTTCATTTTTTTTAAAACGTTCAGTTGTAATCTGTCATACCAAATTGCAAAATTTCAACTGAAACAGAGTTGAGTTGTAAACGGTATCCGAACCTTCTATATTGAATTATTAAAATTTATAATCATCAATAAATTTATCAGAAATGTATTAAAATGTTACCAAATAACTAGAAAAGATTATTTGAAACAATATGTGGCTGTTAAAAGAGAATTTTATTTCTACGTTACAATAAAATAGTATAAATAGTAAATATTCTGTGTTAATTTTATTTTCAGGTCTTAGTCCAGAAGTCATTTAGTTGATGTGGCAAACATTTTTTTTGATGTAATCCATCAATAATGATTCATGAATGAGACGTCATTAATTCAAATTAATCAAATGTATTAGTGGATGTGGCCGCCGTGGTGTGATGGTAGCGTGCTCCGCCTACGACACCGTATACCCTGGGTTCACACCCCGGGCAAAGCAACATCAAAATTTTAGAAATAAGATTTTTCAATTAGAAGAAAATTTTTCTAAGCGGGGTCGCCCCTCGGCAGTGTTTGGCAAGCGCTCCGGGTGTATTTCTGCCATGAAAGGCTCTCAGTGAAAACTCATCTGCCTTGCAGATGCCGTTCGGAGTCGGCATAAAACATGTAGGTCCCGTCCGGCCAATTTGTAGGGAAAATCAAGAGGAGCACGAAGCAAATTGGAAGAGAAGCTCGGCCTTAGATCTCTTCGGAGGTTATCGCGCCTTATATTTATTTATTTATTTTTTATTAGTGGATTTTTATAGGGGGCCCGTAAATTGTTTAGTCCCGGGCCCGGATTTTCTCTCTACGGCCCTGGAAGGTAGGTAGGTTGAACTGGCCGGCCCATGAGGACCTCACATAGACTGATTGAGTCCGTAGTGTTACCAGAAGTTTGTTTTAACGACCAAACTGAAAAACCCTATCAAAAACCAGGACCTTTGTTATAAAATAACTCCGTCCTCTTGGCAAATACTAGAAGATTCCTAGGATTTAAGCCACTTGCTGCTTCTAGATCTGACAGCTGTATCACTCCTAATAGCTGAAGTCTTAGCCTGGCATGTGCAGGGCACGAGCACAGAACGTGCTCGATCGTTTCCTCCTCCAACCCGCACTTCCTACATCTGCTATCACTGACCAAGCCTAGTTTAAAGGCATGTGACGCCAGAAGGCAGTGTCCAGTCAGAATACCCGTCATGAGTCTACAGTCCTCTCTTTTTAATGATATGAGCAACTGTGTTAGTCTAAGGTTGTTAGACCTACACATAATCTTCGACACTTTACAGCCCCGCACTTGAACCCACGCCTTTCCCGCTTGGTCGATCATGTGCACCTCTCGCCTTCGCTTAATCTCGCCCAATCTAATTGGGACATCTACGGAGCAAGCTTCAAGGGATGCGCCCTTTTTAGCTAGTTCGTCCGCTACGGCTAATATTTCCGCTTGGAAAACGCTTAAGTAATCCGGCAGCCTGTATGATCTGCTTATTTCCGGATCAGCGCAGTATACCGCAGACCCTACTCCTTCCACTACTTTGGAACCATCGGTGTACACATGTATCGCCTCGTCCGCCATTTGCGCACCCTTGCGCCAACCTTCCACCTCTATTGTGGCCTTAAGATCTCCCTCGAAGCGCAGATAGGGAATCATGTAGTCTGTTCGTCTTGTGATTGATGACGCTATACTACTATGGCCATATGGTCGGCGCTCAAGCTGCCCCGAAGCACCGAACCTGGTTGCGGGCGTTAGCGCTTTGTTCTTTGCTACCAGATCTACAGAGGGGATGTGCAAAATGGCATACAGTGCAGCCATCGGGGTTGTTTTCAGGGCTCCCGTAATGCTAAGCATCGATAGTCTGCATACCCCCTCTAATTTTTTGAGGTATGTTGTTTTTTGTGTGGCTTTCCCCAAACAAGAACTCAATAGTATAGAATAGGGCTTACAATCGCTGTAAAAACCCAATGAGAAAGAGAGGGCGATAGGCCCCACGTACACCCCAGCATTCTTTTACATGCATAGAGTGCCGTTGAGGCCTTCTTGACCCTGTTCTCCACGTTCAGCTTCCATGACAGCTTATTGTCTAGGATGATTCCTAAATATTTTGTGCAGGGGTTTTCCTGTAAGGTCACCCCTCCTAACTTAGGCCTGGTCCAATTTGGGACCATGTACCTCTTTGTAAACAAGACCATATCCGTCTTTGACTTTCAACCCGACATTAGATGCCCAGGTATGAATATCGCGAAGCGCCCGATCTATCAAAGAACTAATCGTTGGAAAGCACTTTCCACTTATGACAATTGCAACGTCATCTGCGTAAGCCGTAAGTTTTACGGGTCCCTCATCGAATTGCCTGAGCAGTTGGTTGATGACCAGCGTTCACAGCAGAGGTGATAACACCCCTCCCTGCGGCGTGCCCCTGATTCGTGGCCTCGCACAATCCCCATTGTGATGTAATCTTTCTGCAATTTAACATGCAGCCGATCCATCTGATTAAGGCAGGATGTACTTTAATGTAATTAAGACCATCCATAATCGCCCATTTTGCAACATTATTTAAAACCCCGGCAATGTCCAAGAAGACTCCTAGAGCATACCCCTTATATTCCAGGGATTTCTCTATGCTTATTACCACCCTATGCAATGCGGTGTCTACCGACTTGCCTTTGGTGTACGCATGCTGTGTTGTGGAGAGCAGGTTTTCATCCACGTTGGACTTTATGTACACATCTATCATCCTCTCAAAGGTTTTGAGCAGAAATGATGTTAAGCTAATGGGTCTATAGTCTTTGGAATACATGTGATCGATCTTCCCCGCCTTTGGTAGAAAAGCTACACGAGCAGTTCTCCAAGAGTGCGGTACATGATTCAGTTGTATGCACCCATCGAATATTATTTTAAGCCATTCCACGACCGCCCTACTTGAGACTTGTAGCATGGCCAGGAATATACCATCTGGGCCCGGCGATTTAAACTTAGAAAACGTCTTCACTGCCCACACGATCTTGGTATCGGTCACCAAGCCCGGCACTACTAGCTCCGTGATCGAAGTGTGAGTGATATCTGCTGGCTCCTCTAAACCGTCTCCCGATGGGAAATGTGTATCGAGAAGCACCTCAAGGGATTCCTCACTATTACGTGACCATTCCCCGTTCTCTTTTCTTATTAGTCCCTGGACTATGTTTCCCTTTGCTAGGACTTTTTTCAACCGTGCTGTTTCGCTGGAGCACTCTATGTCCGTACAGAAACTTTTCCATGAGTTTCTCTTCGCCCTGGTAATTTCGCGCTTGTAGATCCTCAGTAGATCCCTGTACTCGTCCCGACACGCTTCGCTTTCCGCGGTCTTTGCGAGCTTAAACATTTCTTTTACCTGTCTTCTTAGAAGACTCAGCTCATTGCTCCACCATGGCGGCTTTGCTTTTCCTCTGAATCTTCTTAGAGGGCAAGCTTTGTTATACGCAGTCATAAGCGTCCTTGTTAGGAATTCATTCGACTCCTCCAGTTCCTCTACATTAGCAACCTCTTTGGGTTGTCCCAGTTTTGTTTCTACATGTTTCTGGAATTTAGTCCAGTTCGTTGACCTAGGGTTTCTAAAGGTTCCTCCCTTCTCTACTCTCTTTAGGGGGATGTTGAAGCTGATATACGCATGGTCGGAGAAGGATGGTCTATCAAGAACCATCCAATCATACCTTGATATATCACGCTCGGAGCTCAATGTAATATCCAGAACATTGCTGGATGTTGGACCAATGTATGTAGGGACATTTCCCCTGTTGGCTATCTGCAAATTGGTTTGCAGGATGTAACAAAACAGAGATTCGCCTCTCTCGTTCGTATCTGCTCTTCCCCACGCATTGTGGTGCGCATTTGCATCTGCGCCTATGACCAACCGCCCTTTGCGCCCTTCCTCCTGTACTAGCCTTTTGCACTCCATTGGTGGGACCTCCGCAGCATGGGCCATGTAGCAGGACGCCAGGATAAATGCCTGCTTATTCTTTTGCTCAACGGCCACCGCTACGAGATCCTCAGTGGTGTAATTAGGAGCATATATGAATGCAGCTGTTTCCTTACCATTACTACAGCTCGCACCCGTCCTTCCGTTTGCGCGTAGTAAACGCCAAACCCGCGCGCGCTAAGTCCAGAAACCTTTCCTCCCGATGAGAGCCACGGCTCCTGGATCAGCGCCACGTCAAACGAACCCTCCTCAAGGGTTAGGAGGAGTTCGCTCGACGCCACTTTACTGTGTTGGAGGTTTATCTGTAGGACTCGCAGCACCATTGGGCTGTTTGTCCCCCTCCAGCACCTTCGTCTTGACGTCGTCGTCCTCCCCTTTCCCGTTTGGTTTAGAGTACTCGATGTCCCCTTCAGCCTCTCGTGACTGTTGTGCAGGGTGCTCCTCTGTGCGAGTCACAGCACCATTTAGCGGTTGGTCCTCTTCTAGCACGTTCGTGGTGACGTCGGGGACCTCCACCTGTCTTTTCTTCCCTTAGGCTTTTCAGGTCCTTTTCGACTTCGCCCACCTCTAGCGTGTTAGGGTTTTTATCCTCGGGACTTATTTTCGTGAGTCGCATGTAAATTTTGCCAGTGCCAAAGGACATTTTACCAAGCTGCGTGTACAAAATATCCTCCGCCTGCTTGTTTATTTGGAAGATGCAGAACTGACCATCCTCGGTAGGCCGATATACAGTAAGTACCTTCCAATCCTGTGTCGGTATGTTCGGATTCTGATTCTGCAGAAGTCGCAGTGTATCCTCCGACTTCATCACGCATGCTATCCATACCTGGCACCTCCGAGAAATTAAATTAAATTAAATTATCTCACTTTGGCTTATATCCTACTTCCTTAATTGGAACTTCCCTCTGACTCGCAGCTTTCGAGGTAGTTGCTACCTCGCTATTGGAGCCCATCTGTCTTACAGCTTTCGGCCTACTTGTCTTGTCTATGCGACTGCCCTGCCTCGCGGCTCTAGGACTGGGTCCTTTCTGCCTCTTGAAAGCAGGCTTGTCGCCTTCTGCCGAACGTTGCCTCTTTATTCTGCCATTCGAAGCTTCTTCCTCCTTGTACCGGTTGCAGAACCGAGGGTTTCTCGCAGCAAACCTTTTGAACTGCCTTCCACCTATTTCTACCGCTTCATGGGCCCATTACAAACGCTCGATCTCCACTTCTGTTGGGTCGACCACTGCTCCCAAGCGTTGTACAATTCTTAGTGCTGCACGGTACTGCGAGAGAGCTCTTTTACTTCCTCTGCTCCGTACCCTTCTTCACTCTTCTACTCCGTTTTCATTTGTGTGCTTCTCCAACACGGAGTTCATTGAATCAGCACTACTCTCGCTCCCCGAGTCCGACGCATCGCTTAATTCGTATTTGTCGTCCTTGGATTGCGACTCAGTCCTCCTCTTTACATCGTCCTTATTACAGTCAGGTAATGAGTCGTTCATCTTGGTCGTACGACCATCTGCCCGACAAGGCGGGCTCAGCGGTCCAGTATTATATACGGGGAAAGAACCGTACGCCACAGCAGCGCCCCTTACTGTGGTAAGGCCATTAATACTTCCCGAGGTGGCCCGGTATCGGGAAGGCTCCGTTCGAATACAGCCGAATTCATCCCCTGGCTGCAAATCGTCCAATTGGCACGGTCCGCATAACACCCTGGATTAGGGGGTGGCAGTTCTTGGTCACCGACATCCCGCCGCCCTCGTATGAGGCGAAACGGCGTAGATGTCAGTCCTAAACAGCTCCGCCTCATAGTCGGACGCTATGGAGTTCGGCTAAGCCCTCACACCAACGACAAGGTGCCTACCCTAGTGAGGGACGGCCCTGGAAAACAAATATAAAAATTTTCCGTTCCATAAATTGCTTTAACTCAAACGAGGAAGTGTTTTTATTGTTCGAATTCTTGGAATCTAGAAGAAGACGTTTTTGCTTATTATACTCAGCGTGCTTTGCACACAGAGTATATTAACTTTGATTGGATAACGGTTGGTTGTACAGGTATATAGGAATCAAATAGATATAGACTTCCATATATCAAAATCAACATCGAAAAAAAATTTGATTGAGCCATGTCCGTCCGTCTGTCCGTTAACACGATAACTTGAGTAAATATTGAGATGTCTTCACCAAATTGATACACGAACTTATCTGGACCCAGAATAGATTGCTGTTGAAAATGAGCGAAATCGGATGATAACCACTCCCACTTTTTATATATATAATATTTTGGAAAACACAAAAAACCTTATTATTTAGTAATCAATACACCTAGAATGTTGAAATTTGACGTGTGGGCTGATATTGAGACTCTTGATAAAAATTTGAAAAAAAATTTTAAAATGGTCGTGGCACCGCCCACTTCTGATAACATTAATTTTACAAATATTAATCATAAATCCAAAATCGTTAAACCTATCGTAACAAATTTCACCAGAGAGGTTACATTTACTATAAGGAATGCTTTGAAGAAAAATTAACGAAATCGGTTGAGGACCACGCCCACTTTTATATAAAAGATTTTTAAATAGGTCGTGGACCAATAAAATAAGCTATATCTTTGCGAAAAAGAGCTTTATATCAATGGTATTTCATTTCCCAAGTGGATTTATAATAATAAATAGGAAAAACTTCAAATTTTAAAAAATGGGCGTGGCACCGCCCCTTTTATGACTAAGCAATTTCCTATGTTTCGGGAGCCATAACTCGAAGAAAAATTAACATATCGTAATGAAATTGTGTACACATATTTTCCTTATAGCAGAAAATATTTGTAGTAAAAATGGACGGGATCGATTAAAGACCATGGCAACTTAGATATAAAACAAGTTTAAAAGGGTCGTACACTAGAATAATAAGCTATAACTTAGCAAAAAATAGTTTTGAATCAATGATATTTCACTTATCAAGTTTTATTGTAGGAGGAAATGGGGAAACATTTTCTTTTTAAACGGGCGGTGCCACGTGTTATGTAGAAAAGTAATTTATCTGAAATGAAATGTACAATTGAAGCTCACGCTGAGTATATTATGTTCGCTTACACCCGAATTTAGACACCTTTACTTGTTTTTTATTCACACTATCCGACTTTGTATAAATAACACCCAGTTTAAAAAGCTGTATAAATATTTTGTATTTTTCATCATTAAAGGCATTGAAATTTTAATTAGGCACTTATAACCAAAAATTTACTTAAGGTTAAATGGGTTGAGTGATAACAAATATAAAAATTTTCCGTTCCATAAATTGCTTTAACTCAAATAAGGAAGTGTGTTTATTGTTCAAATTCCTGAAATCTAGAAGCAAACGTGTTTGCTTACTTTTTAATCGCAAGACCCAACCAAGTATAAATAGCGCCCACAAAATTGATCTTGATGTAGTTTATACTTAATTCAACTAAAATGTTGTTTTGCAATTATTTCGCTCTTTCATTTGTCATGGTTAGCCACCTTTTGACACTCACGAATTCGGAAAATCGCATATTAGATGGCAATGATGCGAATATACAGAATAATCGTCATTTGGTTTCAATACATTATAACCGGGATTATATATGTGTTGGTTCACTAGTTACTGAGTACAAGGTGGTATCAGCTAAAATTTGCTATAGGGAAAATTTGAACTTATTCACTGTTAAAGCTGGCATAACGGATTTACGTGATATAAAAATAAAAAAAAAAGCGACCGTAAAAAAACAAGCAAGGTGATATTTTTATTTCGTCAACTAAAACCGGGAAGAGGGCGTCTTTCTTTGTTTATATTGCGTTCACCGTTTACCACGACACCAACAGTACAAACAATAGGATTAGGTTGCAGTTTCCGAAGTGGTTTCGCTTTTCAAATGAAAGTTTGTGGATGGGGTTGGACAATTGCAGAAAATGGGAGCCCTTCGGATACACTCCAATGTAAAATGGCTTCTTTCAGTGCTAGAGATGTTGAATTTTTTAACGTATTGGAATTTACTCTGCTAAACCCAAGGATTTCTCATAATGGAGATTTTGGTGCACCGGCCGTTATGGGTGATCTACTTTGTGCGGTGTTCACACATAATGACGATAGTGGTAAAAGTTATTTTGCAGCCATAACTCCTGAAACTATAGAATGGATCAGAACTTGCATGGCATTGGAGATATAGTTATATCCCCATCAGAAGTCGACATAGCGATATGTATTTTTGTGTTATCTATAAATAAATGTATATAATTGCGATTTAAAAAAAAATATTTTTTATTGTTGGCATTGAAAGTGTAACCATGCAAATGGCTTGAATTGTGAGATCAAATTTTATTCTTAGCTTTAAGCTTTCCTCGTTAATGAATAGACCATGAGATAAACATAAAATTTCGGAATAAGTGCTTTATGGCTCTGGCAAACTCCGTATAAAAAAAGCTGTTGCAATCAACCTTATGGAAATCAATGTATTTTGTTATTGACTCCATAGCATATCGCTTTAGTGATAACCATAACTTAGATAAGCAATTTGTTTTTGGTTGAAGTGCATATCTGAGCCTAGCCTAGGAGTTCACCAATAATTAATTAATTTCTTTCAAAAGTCAATAAATCCTTTGAAATTGGGGCAAATATCAAAAGATGTTTGGAATATTTGCTCTTTTACTACCTTTATATTAAGTCTCTTTCATGTTTGTCCCCTCATTTCCATACGAATTTTTAACCGACGGAAAAGTCTTTTTCGGTAACTTCCCGCTAAGCTAGACACTTGATACTTAGAACATAGTTCAGATCTGGGAGACATTACAATGCAAGTGAAAAAAAATCCGCTTGGTGGCGCGCGGATCGAGATATATAAAAATTGATTTTAAAATGGAAATTTTGCGATCGAATTTTAACTAACTTCTCGGTGATCCAGAGACTTGAAACTTAGCACATAGTTTGCAAGTCGATAGCGCCACAATTCGTGGAAAACAAAATGCTGCCAAGTGGCAGACGAATCGAGATAAACGAAAATCCCTGAAAATCCCTGAAAAAACGCAGGGAATCTTGCAATCGATTTTTAAATACTTTCCCGGTGAGCTGGAGATATGAAACTTGAGCTGTAAGGCAGAACCCGGTGACAATGGAATATTTTATCAAAAAATTCCGCTATATGGCGCATGGATCGAGATATAAAGAAAATTAATTTTAATTTGGAAATCTTTGAATCCATTTTTAACTAACTTCCCAGTTACCTAGAGACTTGTAACTTAGCACTTAGTTTGAAACCCGCTGACAATACAGTTTATACAAAACAAAATTGCGCTAGGTTGCGTGCTAATTGAGATAACTAAACATCCCTGAAAAACGAGGGGAATCTTGCGATCGATTATTGAGTAACTTGCCGGTGAGCTAGAGACTTGAAACTTGGGCCGTGGGTCAGAACCCGGTGACAATGCAAAATTTGATCAAAAAAATTTAGCTAGATGTAGCATGGATCGAGATAGTAAGAAAACTAGTTTTAAATTGGGAATCTTGTAATCGATTTTTAACTAACTTCCGGGATATCTAGAGACTTTAAACCTGAAATATAGTTTAAAACTCGGTGACAGTGCAATGTTTGATCAAAAAATTTGAGCTACGTACGTGGAACTATTTAGAAGATTAGGGCATACCTTCATGGCTAGCCGCCTGAGTGTTGCAGGCGTTGTAGAATTCCACCTCGTTGAAGCCCCAACTCAATGCACATCCTTGCATACTTTTGGGCGTACACTACTTTCGCCACGATACTTATAGCAGAGAATTTAAACACAATGAGAAGGAGTTTTTTTGGCATCCACTGCTTACGATCCATTTGCATGTGACACGTCTTGCACTTCACCACTATTCCCCAAATTCATGTTAACTTAACAGGGTGCAAGACAGAAAATTCTCTTAACGATTTTCTCTGTTCGTCTGTTACCAAAAAATTCTCTGATCAGAGCAAGTATATTACATACCAAATTTTATCAAGATACCTCAAAATTTACTTAAGTTATCATGTTAACGGACGGAAAGACGGACGGACATGGCTCAATCAAATTTTTTTTCGATCCTGATTATTTTGATATATGGAAGTCTATATCTATCTCGATTCCTTTATATATGTACATCCAACCGTTATCCAATCAAACTTAATATACTCTGTGAGCTCTGCTCAACTGAGTATAAAGATTCAGAAAGCTGAATTAAAAATTATTATAAATTTTTGATCTCCTAAAGTAAACACATTTGATTCAAATATGATTCCAAAATGTGGTTGAAAAAATATATTCAGTGTTTGATCATCTAAAGTATTCATATTTGATTATTTCTTTTGTTCAATTGTATGGTAACTCATTATTTTGTCAGAAAGAGTAATCAAATTATATAGATATGTAGGGAAATTGAAAATTTAATCACCTAAATGGTGAGTGGGTATAAACAAACCTAGATTGGTATATATGTACACAAATATATTCCTAAACTAAAGATCAGCCTACACCCCCATTTCCCACCCACTTCATTGATACCAATATATTCATGCATAAGCTAACAAATGTTTGTACATTCACATGTTCAAATAAAAGACAAACTGTTTCAATCAACCACTTCCTACAAAAACTATTCTTACGCACAAGCATATGTACAAATCTATGTTCATATGTAAGCTAAGAAATATTTTTATATTCGCATGTTGACAAACAAAACAAAATTCACTCAACCATCCAACCATACGCACAAGCACACATACATATTTACATATGTATGCTCATGTTTTGTATGTAAATCACAAAATCCTGAAAACTAGCTTCCTCTTGATTTTTCATTCTAAATTCATCTTCTTAAGTTGTCCAAATTGATGATAGAATTTTGCAATTCGGCAACATGGCATTTGATAAAATCGTCAAAAGACAAATTTTTGCGATTTTATAAATTCCAACTTCGATGCATACCCCCAAGGTATTCATTATGACGAGCATAACTACTTTCATAACCCCGCACTTTTCCTTTGAAATAATACCAAACTATTTATAAGTCTGTATGAAAGTACTAATATGGTAGTAAAAAATACAAATAAACATGCACAGATATTGCCTAGTAAATGTCCACTAACATATTAGCAATATAATCTAAAAATTTCCATCCATTGTTCATATAAATTATTGCAAATAATTTTCTCATATCCTGAATTGCCGAGTTGTCACAGCTTATGGACATTTTTATTTGCTATTTGAAACCCCCTATCATATTCTGCCGAAAAATTGTTCGCGCAGTCACGCATCCAAATTTGCAGCAACTGTGTTGCAGTTGCTACATAAGAGTGGTGTTTTACCCGTTTCTGGCCCGAATTCGCACTGTGACGTCATACTGTATATGCTGACTTGTTTATCACATGTCAGTACAAAGTAAGAAATTTACATTATTTTCATAGATAAAAATTATTATATGGGAGCGGCGAAATAAATTAAAGTAATTTTGCGAAGAAATATAACATTATTTCGCAAAAGAGCAATAAATTCGTTTATTTTAATTTTATAATAAATTCCCCTTTTAGCTGTGAGTTATTAGAGGTATAAACGGCAACACTTTTAACCACCGACGACACATAATTTGGCTCGTGCCTATTGTATTTCGTCGGCTAATTACTAGGGGGACTCATGTAACCGTATAAATGCCTTATAAAGTGTGTAAACGTATAAATTTATCTAGTGCGTAAACGAACTGTCAACTTTTGTATGAAAAATCATTTACACAATTTGTATAAATTTACGCGCACATTTCATTGTGTAAACGCGGTAAACTCAAAGGAATGCAACCTTGCAGACATTACAGAAGGCATTTTCATCAGAAATCTCCAACATCAGCAAGTCATTTACAAGAATATCTTAGTAAAGACGTTTTAGTTTTGATTTTTCACTTAATCTTGGCATTTTTTAATTTGTATAACAATCAAAAAGTTTTTGTTTGGCAATAATACAGCTGATAAACAATCAAGTTTATCAAGAGTATTTCTAGGTGCGTTCATATAACAGCGTGTGTAAATGGATATAATTTTACACCTTATAAATTTATATGCTTTCATGAGTCCCCCTACTACGAGCATTGATATTTACATATCCATGGCCGTATACGCGGATTGCCATAATTGATTTGGTCGCTTCATAACGCGGAAAGCGACAAGTTGTTTTATTAATAACTTAAGACACTGCCACAGCATCAAAGCGACCAAGCTTTTTATACATGTCTGCCTTTAATTGGAGT
Organism: Eurosta solidaginis; assembly: GCF_040869045.1. Lineage (NCBI taxonomy): Eukaryota > Metazoa > Arthropoda > Insecta > Diptera > Tephritidae > Eurosta > Eurosta solidaginis. Next base: position 31,353,381 of record NC_090323.1, read on the forward strand.
ATTATTGAATATGTATATATGTATGTACATTTGTACTTTTTTGCCTTGGGCTGTATTTTCATACATATATATGTAGGTACATAGGTAATTACATCATTGTACTGAATAACACATATAAAATGCTTTAAGAAATTTCTTTATAGGTACCTCCCCTCCCACCCATAGTCCAAATAATAACTAAATATTTTTTTATTTATTCAATTGTTATCAAATATTTTATTTATTTCAATTTTTCAATTTATTAATAATTCATACTTCATGGTTAATATGCATACATTTTATGCAAATTAACGTTTTATAAATGTGCAATGGATTTCGTGTGCACAGAAATTCCAAGTGTGCAAATGCCGTCGGCAAAACACTATTTGCATGCATATTTCAATTTGCATACATTTTCCTAACATTTTAATTTATTAACAAAAAGGGATGGGATAATTCATAAATGTATGATTAATTTACAAACATTTCATGAAAGGGCATATTTTGGGTATATGAATAGGTTTTTGTTTGTAAAGAAATAAGCAAAATTTCTGCAATTTACATCAACATAAAAGAAGCAAATATATTGCTATTATTATATCAATTAAGTTCAAATTCATATTAAATCATAAAACAAGCAAATATATTGCTACAAGTAATAAAATTTAAATTTAATTAATCCTACTAAATACCTATATTCCCACAAAGAAATCATATTAAGAGAAAATCCAGAGAATTTATACACCAGCTGAAACAGTTGACAGAGAAATTTCTGCTGTTAACTGGTTAACATTGAAATTAGATTGTGTGGTGAAGTGGAAGACGTGTTCACATGCAAAAAAGTTGGAATCTAGCAAAACCGCCTTCTCATTGTGTTTAAATTCTCTGGTTATGATGTACATTCACCAGCAATGAAAATTCACCACATCACCAATTGTATTACTTCCTCAAGAATTGTGATCATATTCACCAACATCGATTGCGCTTCACTATCCGGCTTCACCAATTATGAGAATAATCGCCAACAAGAATCATTCACCACATTCATCCTCTTTGTCCAACTCACCCGCTCCACCAATATCAAGAACATCGAACAGCTATAATAATTCACCGATTTATATGTAGCACACATACATCTTTCTACAGTCACCTGAGCCGAATATAGATATAGACGTAGTACGTCCGAGCAACGCCAAAGAACGGGTAGCTATTTTGAACAAATAAATAAGGATAAGAATTTTCACTTAGGAATTACTTAAATTACTAATCAAAGTTGCAATTGCCCTTTTGTAGGCAGTACTAAAAAATTTAAAATAAAAAGATGATAAAAAAATTTTAAGGACTACCTTTATATAAATGGACCAAAAAATAGAAGGCAATTTTTCCTTTAATATAGACATAGTCTTGTTGAATTTTAATAATAGCTCTTGTAAAAGAATTTAAGAATTGTATTTAAAACTATAAAGGTGGAGCGCAATATTTCAATTTAAGGCAAACCATGTACTTCAGGTTAACTAGTTGATTATTTAAAATTTAAACACGCACTTTACCTTTATAATTTTAAATCCCAAAATTCTTTTACAAGAGCTATTATTAAAATTCAACAAGACTATGTCCGTATTAAAGGAAAAATTGCTTTAAATTTTTTGGTCCATTTATATAAAGGTAGTTCTTCAAGTTTTTTATACTCAGCGTGCTTTGCACACAGAGTATATTAACTTTGATTGGATAACGGTTGGTTGTACAGGTATAAAGGAATCGAGATAGATATAGACTTCCATATATCAAAATCATCAGTATCGAAAAAAAATTTGATTGAGCCATGTCCGTCCGTACGTCTGTCCGTCTGTCCGTTAACACAACAAGAAAAACAAATGTATGTTGGGTTATTAAATTATAATGTATACGACCTTAGATGCAGGAACTTCTTATTGTACGCAACTTTTTGCATTTGTAACGATAGCGGGTGAAAATGAAGTAAAACACACTAGTTTTGTATAAACTTTTAATTACTTCAGCGGGTTGCACTATATAAAATTACATTCTGTGAATAGCAAAGTAAACAAGTAAGGAAGGTTAAGTTCGGGTGTACCCGAACATTACATACTCAGTTGAGAGCTATGTTGACAACATAAGGGAAAATAACCATGTAGGAAAATGAACCGAGGGAAACCCTGGAATGTGTTTGTATGACATGTGTATCAAATGAAAGGCATTAAAGAGTATTTTATGAGGGAGTGGGCCATAGTTCTATAGGTGGACGCCATTTAGGGATATCGCCATAAAGGTGGATCAGGGTTGACTCTAGAATTTGTTTGTACGATATGGGTATCAAACGAAAGGTGTTAATGAGTATTTTAAAAGGGAGTGGGCCTTAGTTCTATAGGTGGACGCCTTTTCGAGGTATCGCAATAAAGGTGGACCAGGGGTGACTCTAGACTTTGTTTGTACGATATGGGTATCAAATGATAGGTGTTAATGAGTATTTTAAAAGGGCGTGGGGCTTAGTTCTATAGGTGGACGCCTTTTCGAAATATCGCCATAAAGGTGGACCAGGGGTGACTCTAGAATACGTTTGTATAATATGGGTATCAAACGAAAGGTGTTAATGAGTATTTTTAAAAGGGAGTGTGCCCTCTTTTTATAGGTGGTCGCCTTTTCGGGATATCGCCATAAAGGTGGACCAGGGGTGACTCTAGAATATGTGTGTACGATATGGGTATCAAATGAAAGGTGTTAATGAGTATTTTAAAAGGGCGTAGAGCTTAGTTCTATAGGTGGACGCCTTTTCGAGATATCGCCATAAAGGTGGACCAGGGCTGACTCTAGAATGTGTTTGTACGATATTGGTATCAAATTAAAGGTATTAATGAGAGCTTTTAAAGGGAGTGGTGGTAGTTGTATATGTGAAGGCGTTTTCCAGATATCGACCAAAATGTGGACCAGGGTGACCCAGAGCATCATCTGTTGGATACCGCTAATTTATTTATATATGTAATACCTGCCAAGATTTCAAGGGTTCTTTATTTCGCCCTGCAGAAATTTTTCATTTTCTTCTACTTAATATGGTAGGTGTCACAACCATTTTACAAAGTTTTTTCTAAAGTTATATTTCGCATCAATAAAACAATCCAATTACCATGTTTCATCCCTTTTTTCGTATTTGGTATAAAATTATGGCATTTTTTTCATTTTTCGTAATTTTCGATATCGAAAAAGTGGCCGTGGTCATAGTCGGAAATTTTTTATACCAAGATAAAGTGAGTTCAGATAAGTACGTGAACTAAGTTCAGTAAAGATATGTTGATTTTTGCTCAAGTTATCATGTTAACGGCCATGCGGAAGGACAGACGGACGACTGTGTATAAAAACTGGGCGTAGCTTCAACCGATTTCGCCCATTTTCACAGAAAACAGTTAACGTCATAATATCTATGCCCCTACCAAATTTCAAAAGGATTGGTGTATTTTTGTTCGACTTATGGCATTAAAAGTATCCTAGACAAATTAAATGAAAAAGGTCGGAGCCACGCCCATTTTGAAATTTTCTTTTACTTTTGTATTTTGTTGCACCATATCATTACTGGAGTTGAATGTGGACATAATTTACTTATATAATGTAAAGATATTAAATTTTTTGTTAAAATTTTACTTTAAAAAAATTTTTTTTTAAAAAGTGGGCGTGGTCCTTCTCCGATTTTGCTAATTTTTATTAAGCGTACATACAATAATAGGAGTAACGTTCCTGCCAAATTTCATCATGATATCTTCAACGACTGCCAAATTACAGCTTGCAAAATTTTTAAATTACCTTCTTTTAAAAGTGGGCGGTGCCACGCCCATTGTCCAAAATTTTACTAGTTTTCTATTCTGTGTCATAAGGTCAACCCATCTACCAAGTTTCATCGTTTTAGCTTTCTTTGATAATGAATTATCGCACTTTTTCGGTTGTTCGAAATTTTCGATATCAAAAAAGTGGGCGTGGTTATGGTCCGATTTCGTTCATTTTAAATAGCGATCTGAGATGAGTGCTCAGGAATCCACATACCAAATTTCATCAATTTACCTCAAAATTTACTCAAGTTATTGTGTTAACGGACGGAAGGACGGACGGAAGGAAATGGCTCAATCAAATTTTTTTTCGATCCTGATTATTTTGATATATGGAAGTCTATATATATCTCGATTCCTTTATACCTGTACAACCAACCGTTATCCAATCAAACTTAATATACTCTGTGATCTCTGCTCAACTGAGTATAAAAAGAGATCTAAACAATGACAATACGCACCCGCCTCAACGCGGCTAAAAACAAGGAACAAAAAACACAAGGAAAGCTAGACGTCGAAAAGCTTCAATCACAACAGACTGCCAATGATTTCGCAACTCGACTCTCACACCTGCTCTCTGAGGGCATAACTCATCCTGAAGGAATACAGGAGCAGTGGGAGCATATCTCCAAAGCACTTCGTACCGCCGCCGAGGAAAAAATTGGTTACCGGCGGCCACGAAAAAACAACTGGTATGATGAAGAATGCCGCGTTGCAACCGAAAGAAAAGACGCTGCCTACAGGGCTACGTTAAAAGTGAGCGCGGCAAGAGGAGTGTGTGAACGCTATCGTGAGTTGAAAAGGGAAGCGAGACGCCTTTTCAGGAAGAAAAAAGCAGAAGCAGAAAGGCGTGAGTGCGAGGAGCTTGAGCTGCTAGCCACCAGGAATAACGCCCGAAAATTCTACCAAAAAATACGGCGACAGACGGAAGGTTTTAAGACCGGGGCAAACTCCTGTAGGAATGAAAACGGCGACCTTGTAACTGATGTCCAGAGAGTGCTTAGATTATGGAGGGAACACTTCTCTGCTCTCCTAAATGGAGGCAGCAATTCACCGCGCAGAGATGAAGAACCCGAACCCGCAATCGATGATGATGGAATATATGTCCCCCCGCCCGATTATGACGAAGTTAGAATAGCAATAACCAGATTGAAAAACAACAAGGCCGTGGGCGCTGATGGATTGCCTGCGGAGCTATTCAAGTTCGGCGGCGAGGAGTTGGTAAGGCGTATGCATCAGCTTCTTAGCAAAATATGGGCGGACGAAAGCATGCCCGACGGATGGAATCTAAGTGTTCTTTGCCCAGTCCACAAGAAGGGGGATACTGCAAAATGCACCAACTATCGTGGAATCAGCCTTCTTAATATCGCATATAAGGTCCTTTCAAGTGTATTGTGCGAAAGATTGAAGCCCACCGTGAACCGGCTGATTGGACCTTATCAGTGCGGCTTCAGACCTGGTAAATCTACCATCGACCAGATTTTCACAATGCGCCAAATCTTGGAAAAAACCCGTGAAAAGAGAATCGACACACATCACCTCTTCGTCGACTTTAAAGCCGCCTTCGACAGCACGAAAAGGAGCTGCTTATATGCCGCTATGTCTGAATTTGGTTTCCCCGCAAAACTTATACGGCTGTGCAAAATGACGTTGAGCAACACCATCAGCTCAGTCAGAATTGGGAAGGACCTCTCCGAGCCGTTCGAAACTAAACGAGGTTTCAGACAGGTTAACCCCCTATCGTGCGATTTCTTTAATTTGATGCTGGAGAAAATTATACTAGCTGCAGAACTTAACCGCACTGGAACAATATACTATAAAAGCGTGCAATTACTGGCATATGCTGATGACATTGTGTAATAGACCGCATAGACAAACTCCGACTCGTGCGTACTGAGTTGTCCAAGAACATACAAAACGCTTTTGAGAAATCAGCTCAACGCTACAACCTCCGAAGCAGAGTAAAACCATTCAGTGTAGGTGAAAATGTATATCGGCGCAATTTCGTTCTGAGCGACAAAGCGAATAAGTTTAACGCCAAGCTAGCACCCGTTTTTGTAAAAGCTACAGTTCTCGCCACAAAAGGAAACTCCCTGTATCAATTGCAAGACATACATGGTAAAATAGGGTGGTACCACGGAAAAGATATTAAGGAATGCAAGGGTTAAAACACAAGTTACCGTCAGATAATGTCCTATAAAACAACTAAAAAAGGACAAACCTATATAAATATCTATCTCCATCCCTATTTAATTAACTCTGTTTCGCATCACGCCACCTTTTTTTACTGTTTTTCCGTGCCTATAAAAGCCTCGGATTTAGGATAGCGGGCAGTTTTTGGCTGGATAAAGTTGGCATTGGAGGTATACTCTCGGGCAAATATTTTTTTTGGTTGCGATCGAAAAAGTCATGTGGACTGATGAAAAGTAAATAAGTTTACTAAGTTCTTTTTGCTAAAGATTAATAAGATAAAAAACCGCGTAATTCGGTTCGAATTAAAATTAAATTGCAATGATGTTCCTGGTTGCGGTGCTCCTGATTTGCAGATTTCCTGGTTGCGGTGTTCCTGGTTCCTGAAAGGGTTTCAAAATGAAGTGCGAGTGAAGATGAGGATCTGTGGTATCCTGAACAGGAATTTCCTGGCTTTGGGTTCGACCCATTTGTGCGAAATTTGCAATCCCACTTAAAAACAGTGATTTAGCTCAAAAAATTGCATAAATCTTCTTATTTCACTCCAATACCCTAAATTTTGGGCGCATATGCATTGTCGTTTTTTTATTATTATATTTTCCTAAAAACTATTTGATTGATTGCTGAAAAAAAAAAGCAAAAAAAAAAAAAGAGAAAAAAATGTGAAATCTAAATAAAATGCAATCTAAGTTTATCGTTGCCAATTTGTATAGGTGTATATGTGGATTAAGGTTTTGAGAGACGTGTAAATTGTAATTTTAAAGTGCTATAGAAATTTGCTAAATTTGCCAACTTTAACATCAAATAATTTTTAAATTATAATTTTGCGCACTTTAAAATATATATATATATATACATATATATATATATATATATAAAGAAAGAAAAAAGAAAAATGTTCAAATTCTAAAATTATGTACCAAGAGAAAAAAATCATATGAGTACATATATAAAATAGCTAAAAGAATTGTTAGAAAGAGACAAATGTAAGTGGTATTGGGAGAGTGAAGAGTGGAATCTAAAAATAATAATATAGAAACGAAGTGACATGAAACAAAATCGAATTAAAATAATTTGAGTGCACTAAGCTTTAATTTTCAGCAAATCAGCGGAATCGTCGAAGGCCTTCATCGAGTTCCAGCATCAAATCATGTGAGTTTGCAAAATTTTATTTATTATCTCCATCATTTCCATTTTGTTTCGCGTTATGGGTTTGTAGTATGTCTCCATAAATACTTTGATAAGTTGTAGTGCTATCCCGCTCTAATGGTCAGTTGTTAAATGTAAGAGCGGATAGAGAGAACTTACAAAAAAAAAAGAAAACCCAGTATTTTAGTATATATGCTTTCATTGCAATTTTTCCAATTAAATTTAAATTAAATTAATATTATTTCGAATTGCCATTAACGGGACCATTTTTCAAATGCTTTCCACTTTTCTATTACCGCAGTATAGCAATTTTGTAGATTATTAATTTGAATTATTACATACCTAGTAGGCTTGTTATTCAAAAGTCGTTCCGATTCCATGCCGTTCCTATAGATGTTCGGACTTAAACATAATAGTAAAAATAGTACTTTTTTCTTTAGTACTAAATTTAGTATGAAATTCTCAAATTCTGATCTTTTCCTTTTAATTGATTAGTCTTTTATTAAATAAAACATGAAGTGTTAAGTTTGTAAGAATGGTCTGAAATTCGTTGTTGTTGTTGCTTTACATTGGGACATCTCATTAACATCTGAGAAGTCATGGTTGGGTGGGATAAGAGCGGTAAGTAATTGGTAGGAGAACCGCTAGGCCAAAGACAACGTGTTGTGTCGCTTTTTTAAAAGGTTAATCAACGGTCCTATTGAGTGATGAGGTAAGAAATTCCTTAACCCTTACGTGTGCGTAAATTTTTTTCTTGTTAGGCCTTGGGTTTGTCGTAACTGGTGGTTTGGTCGGTCGTTTGGTCAACGAACCCACATAAGTGGCTGAAGCTCCGGGACAGCTAGACGCACACGGGCAGACGCCGATCATCTTCTTCGTGCCACCAGGTAAACTTGGTACAACTGCGAAACAATTGTCAACCCAGAGTAAGTATGCTTGTCAAAGGTCCCATAGCAGGAAATGGCGCCCAACGTGGGGCCCCAGCGTAGAAGAAAGCCAAAAATAATTTTTAACTTTAATTAGGGGTTTCACAAACCATTGTCCTATACGAATTTTGTTTCTCTTCATTTATTTTTATTTTTGTAGTACCGGTTTCATAGCCATTGGTATTTGGAATTTAGTTTGAAACGATGAGATAAATTCACGTCGTACTTACCATACCAGTAGCTTTGACCACATAATTGCAAATAAAACTGACGTATAATTCGTTATTTCTTTTTTTTCATCTTGGATCTATTTTGAATTTGGCTATATGCATATTTTAAATACCACTTGAATGTAGAATCTCGTTATTGTATGTTTAAAGGATCAAGATTTAGTTCCATCAAATTTTTGTTGCAAGTTGGAATGCGTGTGTTGCACGTACTGCAACAACAAAAATTCTCACACCACATGAAAGTGAAAAAGAACACAAATGTCTTTGGCCGTATAACAACAAAACAAACAGCAACAATTGAAGAGTAAGACCATATTTGATTTGAGTTTGCTTTAACAAATTTTTTTTGAATTTTTTTTCTGTATTTTGAATAAATACACACGCATATACATTTTTTAATATCCTTACATATATATATATATACATCTATATACCCTTTTGCAATTTTTTTAATATACGCACAATGCCGCTACGTCACAGTGATGAGTATGTACCTCCGCCACTAACCCCAAGGCGTTTGTGCACAATTTGCCGCGAAAACTTTACCTTGACTTCTGATGCTGTGCGTACTGCATGCAATCACAAATTCCATCGGTCTTGTCTTTTGAATTGGCTAAGGAATAATACAACTTGTCCTCAGTGTAGAGCACAATGCAATCCCAACAACTTTCGACCAAATCCATACCCTCTTCGTTCACAAGCTAGATCGGTAACTAGTCCCACTGTTCAAGAGCGACAGTCTACATCACAGGCCGCACAACAGCAGCAGCAACCGGCAGAAACTAGTGTTGAAACACAAGCTTCAGCTCAAGCAGCCGCAGGAAATTCGGGTCTTCAACAATCCCAACAGTCACAACAATCACCAGCAAGAACCATGGAACAAAACAACAGCAACGACATATCTGTTACGCCACCGGAAGACACTAGAATCCGAAATATTGTCAGCGCCGTTATCTCCGCGCGACAAGCTAATTTATTACAAGACTTCGAAACCCGATTTGCTCAATTGGAGCAGCGGTTAGATCAATCCGTTAATAATATTGTCTCTAGATTGCAAAACGTAAACTTGCAACCTCCACAAAACAATGATTTACCACCATTAGTTGATTGGCCACAAGACCCACCGGATTTTGTTAATGGCCTTAGTCAACATGGCGGCGCACCTTTAATTATGCATGCACAAGGAAATCCTCTCAGGCCTTCTAATGTAGGTTTTCCGCGCAGTAGTGACATATCACACGTCACTAATTCTGGCAAAATTGCCAACCTTATTTCAAACTGGGACATCAAATTTGATGGCTCAAATCGTCTATCGGTAGAAAATTTTATTTATAGAGTCGAGTCACAGGTGATCGATACCCTCGGAGGAAATTTCACATTGTTCTGCGAACATGTCCAAAGCGTGTTTACTAAGGAGGCCAAAGATTGGTACTGGCGTTACAGACGCTCAGTAGATCGTGTTGTTTGGCCTAATCTTTGTCAAGCTCTCCGCACCCATTTTGCCGCACACCGTACTGATACGGATATTAAAGAGGCAATACGTATGCGCAAGCAAAATATGTCCGAAACCTTTGATGAATACCGCAATGCTATTTTTAAAATCGCAGAAAACTTGAGCATTCCTATCCCAGAGGCAGAACTTGTAGAAATACTACAGAGAGGCTTAAGACCTCGCCTGAGGCAACAACTTTTATACGTTTCCATTCCTTCGGTAGCTAAATTGCGCGAGTTATGCATCAAACACGAAAGCTTACTTCAAGAAATCGCTAGACAATCGTCTTCAAGTAATACTGCTTTGTCCACCCCTAATCGAAATACGTCTGTTCGTAAGCAAGTTAACGAAGTTGACATGGTGGATGAAATAGAAGAAGGACGCGGCGAAGACGCTATGGAAGTTGACGAGGTGACACGGCGTAGGAGCAACAATCAGCTGATGTGCTGGAATTGCCGCAAAGAAGGGCATCGTTACTTCGACTGCTTGGCAGAGCGAACGATATTTTGCTATGGTTGTGGTAGTGTAGGCGTGTACAAACCTACGTGCGTAAAGTGTAAGTCGGGAAACTTGCAAGCGAGCGAGGACTCGAAAACGGTTCCTCGCCAGAAGTAATTAAGCCCAATCTTGAAACTAAGAATTTTTATAAACCAGAATTAAGACATTTAGTACCGTACCAAGATCGTTTGAAATTTTACCAAGGAAAACGAAAAGAAATTTTCAATAATATCGAAAAGGGCACACCACCTAAATCACGTTCGGCAATACGGGCAAGTCAATTTTGGAAAAAAGTTAAAGCAGGTAGAAAAGGGCTAACCAATTTAATATGTTCTTTGCAAAAGCATTCGTCAGACCTTCGACCATATGCCGAAATAGAGATTATTAACGAAACTCATCTAGCTTTGCTCGATAGTGGAGCGCAAGTTTCTTGTGTAGGCAGCAACTTGGCTGAAAAGATCTGCGCGGATAAAAATATTAAAACCAATCATTGTTCATCGATACGAACTGCTGATGGCAATGACCAATTTGTATTTGGTACCTCTTTATTTGACATTACCTATAAGGGCAAAACATCAAAACTACTTTTTTATATTGTCCCTAGCTTGAAGCAAAATTTGATTTTGGGCGTAGATTTCTGGATCGCATTCCAAATAGCTCCCCATCTGATAAGCCAAATCGATTGTGTAAGCACCGATAATAATAATACTGATGTTTTAAATAATATGCACATCCTGACAACTGAGCAACAAAAACGTTTGCAAATCACAAAAGATTTATTTCCGTCATATGCTAAGGAAGGTCTTGGCAAAACCAACCTTATTGAGCACGTAATTGAGTTAGAGCCTAATGTCCGTCCGTTGAAACAACGATATTTTCCTATTTCACCTGCTATAGAAAAGTTAGTTCACAGGGAAATAGATGAAATGCTGAAGTTGGGAATAATCGAGGAGTCACCCAACAGTCCGTGGTCGAGTCCGGTTGTTTTAGTCCGTAAAGGTGAAAAAGTTCGTCTGTGTTTAGATTCACGCAAAGTAAATAGCGTAACTATTAAAGACGCTTACCCCTTACCCCACATAGATGGGATACTCAGTCGCTTACCAAAAGCTGAGTTTATATCTTCGCTCGATTTAAGGCGAGCATTTTGGCAAATTCCATTATCGGAAAAATGCAGAGATTTGACTTGTTTTACGGTACCAAACCGTCCTTTGTATAGATACCGCGTAATGCCTTTTGGCTTATGCAATGCCCCTCAGGCCTTATGTAGATTAATGGATCGCGTGATTCCATCGAATTTAAGAGAGAGTGTATTCGTATATCTTGACGATTTACTCATCGTATCAGAAAGTTTTGATGCTCACATGAAGACGATGTCGGAAGTTGCATATCATTTAAGAAACGCGGGCTTAACAATCAATATTGAGAAAAGCAAATTTTGTCTGCGAGAAGTGAAGTACTTAGGGTATATTGTAGGGAACGGTACACTCCGTACTGACCCGGATAAGATATCTGCGGTTACACAATATCCCCAACCAACCACTATCAAGCAATTACGCCGATTTCTTGGCATGGCTGGTTGGTATAGGCGATTTGTACCGAACTTCGCTGCAGTTACTGCCCCAATGACAAATTTGCTGAAAAAGGCCAAAGTTTTTAAATGGACTGAATATGCCCAAACCGCATTTGAGTTGCTTAAAACCCTGTTATCGTCAGCACCAATACTGGCTAATGCTAACTATAGTAAACCTTTTCTTATTCAATGTGACGCTAGCAAACTAGGTGTAGGAGCAGTGTTGGCCCAAGTTAATGACGACGGTGTAGAAGTTCCCGTCGCGTATTTTTCGCAAAAACTAAATCGCGCACAAAGCAATTACAGCGTAACCGAGCTTGAGTGCCTAGCAGCTATTCTTAGCTTGAAAAAATTCCGTGCTTACGTCGAAGGCCAAGATTTTACGATAGTGACTGACCATGCAAGTTTGCAGTGGCTAATGAAGCAAAACGACTTAAGTGGTAGATTAGCACGCTGGTCACTCAAACTACAGGGTTATCGGTTTAAAATTGAGCACCGACGTGGTTCTCAGAATATCGTTCCCGATGCGTTGTCGAGGCAAAACTTTGATGAGCTAGGGGAAATTTCTGTCTGTCCAGCAGTCAATTTAGATTCGGAAGCTTTCAACTCCGATGAGTACAATAAATTAAAAAAGAAAATCCAAGAAGCTCAGAGTAGTTTACCAGACCTGCAGGTCAAAGCCGATAAAGTGTATAAGCGAACAGAATACGCGAATGGAAATGAAGAAAGCGAAGTTTTATGTTGGAAACTGTGGATTCCAAATGAACTAGTCCAGGACACTATCGAAAAGGCCCATTGTCCCCCAAACAAATGCCATGGTGGTATGGCAAAAACGTTAGAACGCCTTCGCTTAAATTTCTACTGGCCATCGATGGTAAATGATGTTAAAAGTTTCATTTCTCGCTGTGATATCTGCCAGCAGAGTAAATCTACAAATATAATTCTTCGTCCACCTATGAAAGCAAACTTAAATTCTGTACGTCCATGCCAAAGGTTATACGTTGATCTTTTAGGTCCTTATCCGCGCTCTAAGCAGGGAAATATTGGCATTTTTATAGTTCTCGACCATTTGACGAAATTTCCATTTATCGAAGCGGTAAAAAAGTTTACTGCCACTCCAATTTGCGACTTTTTAGAAAAACAAATTTTTCCAATTTTTGGTGCACCCGAATGCATCGTATCTGACAACGGCAGTCAGTTCAAGTCCGTCCAATTTAAAAATTGTTTATCTTCCAGGGGTATTAAACATTCGTTTACAGCTCTATATAGTCCCCAAGCTAACGCGAGCGAGAGGGTCAATCGCTCCGTTATCGCTGGTATCAGGTCATATCTCCAATCTGATCAAACCAGTTGGGACAAAAATCTTCAAATGATAGCTGAAGCACTTCGGTCTTCATTTCACCAAACTATTGGCTGCACGCCATACTATGCGATGTTCGGTCAGCAGATGTTAAGTCATGCAGATGATTATAGTCTGCTGCGTACGCTCGAGTCTTTGGGAGGGGATGTTGTAATAGACCGCATAGACAAACTCCGACTCGTGCGTACTGAGTTGTCCAAGAACATACAAAACGCTTTTGAGAAATCAGCTCAACGCTACAACCTCCGAAGCAGAGTAAAACCATTCAGTGTAGGTGAAAATGTATATCGGCGCAATTTCGTTCTGAGCGACAAAGCGAATAAGTTTAACGCCAAGCTAGCACCCGTTTTTGTAAAAGCTACAGTTCTCGCCACAAAAGGAAACTCCCTGTATCAATTGCAAGACATACATGGTAAAATAGGGTGGTACCACGGAAAAGATATTAAGGAATGCAAGGGTTAAAACACAAGTTACCGTCAGATAATGTCCTATAAAACAACTAAAAAAGGACAAACCTATATAAATATCTATCTCCATCCCTATTTAATTAACTCTGTTTCGCATCACGCCACCTTTTTTTACTGTTTTTCCGTGCCTATAAAAGCCTCGGATTTAGGATAGCGGGCAGTTTTTGGCTGGATAAAGTTGGCATTGGAGGTATACTCTCGGGCAAATATTTTTTTTGGTTGCGATCGAAAAAGTCATGTGGACTGATGAAAAGTAAATAAGTTTACTAAGTTCTTTTTGCTAAAGATTAATAAGATAAAAAACCGCGTAATTCGGTTCGAATTAAAATTAAATTGCAATGATGTTCCTGGTTGCGGTGCTCCTGATTTGCAGATTTCCTGGTTGCGGTGTTCCTGGTTCCTGAAAGGGTTTCAAAATGAAGTGCGAGTGAAAATGAGGATCTGTGGTATCCTGAACAGGAATTTCCTGGCTTTGGGTTCGACCCATTTGTGCGAAATTTGCAATCCCACTTAAAAACAGTGATTTAGCTCAAAAAATTGCATAAATCTTCTTATTTCACTCCAATACCCTAAATTTTGGGCGCATATGCATTGTCGTTTTTTTATTATTATATTTTCCTAAAAACTATTTGATTGATTGCTGAAAAAAAAAAGCAAAAAAAAAAAAAGCGAAAAAAATGTGAAATCTAAATAAAATGCAATCTAAGTTTATCGTTGCCAATTTGTATAGGTGTATATGTGGATTAAGGTTTTGAGAGACGTGTAAATTGTAATTTTAAAGTGCTATAGAAATTTGCTAAATTTGCCAACTTTAACATCAAATAATTTTTAAATTATAATTTTGCGCACTTTAAAATATATATATATATATACATATATATATATATATATATAAAGAAAGAAAAAAGAAAAATGTTCAAATTCTAAAATTATGTACCAAGAGAAAAAAATCATATGAGTACATATATAAAATAGCTAAAAGAATTGTTAGAAAGAGACAAATGTAAGTGGTATTGGGAGAGTGAAGAGTGGAATCTAAAAATAATAATATAGAAACGAAGTGACATGAAACAAAATCGAATTAAAATAATTTGAGTGCACTAAGCTTTAATTTTCAGCAAATCAGCGGAATCGTCGAAGGCCTTCATCGAGTTCCAGCATCAAATCATGTGAGTTTGCAAAATTTTATTTATTATCTCCATCATTTCCATTTTGTTTCGCGTTATGGGTTTGTAGTATGTCTCCATAAATACTTTGATAAGTTGTAGTGCTATCCCGCTCTAATGGTCAGTTGTTAAATGTAAGAGCGGATAGAGAGAACTTACAAAAAAAAAAGAAAACCCAGTATTTTAGTATATATGCTTTCATTGCAATTTTTCCAATTAAATTTAAATTAAATTAATATTATTTCGAATTGCCATTAACGGGACCATTTTTCAAATGCTTTCCACTTTTCTATTACCGCAGTATAGCAATTTTGTAGATTATTAATTTGAATTATTACATACCTAGTAGGCTTGTTATTCAAAAGTCGTTCCGATTCCATGCCGTTCCTATAGATGTTCGGACTTAAACATAATAGTAAAAATAGTACTTTTTTCTTTAGTACTAAATTTAGTATGAAATTCTCAAATTCTGATCTTTTCCTTTTAATTGATTAGTCTTTTATTAAATAAAACATGAAGTGTTAAGTTTGTAAGAATGGTCTGAAATTCGTTGTTGTTGTTGCTTTACATTGGGACATCTCATTAACATCTGAGAAGTCATGGTTGGGTGGGATAAGAGCGGTAAGTAATTGGTAGGAGAACCGCTAGGCCAAAGACAACGTGTTGTGTCGCTTTTTTAAAAGGTTAATCAACGGTCCTATTGAGTGATGAGGTAAGAAATTCCTTAACCCTTACGTGTGCGTAAATTTTTTTCTTGTTAGGCCTTGGGTTTGTCGTAACTGGTGGTTTGGTCGGTCGTTTGGTCAACGAACCCACATAAGTGGCTGAAGCTCCGGGACAGCTAGACGCACACGGGCAGACGCCGATCATCTTCTTCGTGCCACCAGGTAAACTTGGTACAACTGCGAAACAATTGTCAACCCAGAGTAAGTATGCTTGTCAAAGGTCCCATAGCAATTGATATCACCGGCCTAAACACCCGCGCTGTTAGTTCTGCTTACTCCAAGCTGGAAAAAGAAGCGGTAAAGATGGGTTTGATGGTGAATGAGGACAAAACGAAGTACCTGCTGTCATCGAGCAAAGAGTCAGCGCATATGCGCCTTGGCAACCACGCTTCTGTTGGCAGCCATAATTTCGAAATAGTAAAAGACTTCGTTTATTTGGGAACCAGCATCAACACTAGCAACAACATCAGCACTGAAATCCAGCGAAGAATCAATCTTGCCAATAAATGCTACTTTGGACTAGGTAGGCAATTGAAAAGTAAAGTCCTCTCTCGGCGAACGAAAATCGTACTCTACAAGTCACTTATCGTACCCGTCCTGCTATATGGGGCAGAGGCATGGACCATGACAACAGCAGATGAAGCGGCTTTGGGAGTGTTCGAGAGAAAAGTTCTTCGAAAGATTTATGGACCTCTACGCGTTGGCGATGGCGAGTACCGAAGAAGATTTAATGATGAGCTGTACGAGCTATACGCAGACATCAACATAGTCCAGCGAATTAAAGCGCAGCGGCTGCGCTGGCTAGGCCATGTTATGCGAATGAAAGATGATGCTCCGGCCAAGAAAGTGTTTCTATCGGAACCCGCCTATGGAAGCAGAGGTAGAGGGCGGCCCCCACTCCGTTGGAAGGACCAGGTGGAAAACGATTTAAACTCCCTTGGTGTGACCAATTGGCGCCGGTTGGCGGAGCGAAGGAGCGACTGGCGCGCCTTGTTGGACGGCCATAATCGTTAAGACGGTTAAGCGCCAATTAAGTAAGTAAGTAAACAATGACATTTCATATTCATGTCGTTTCTTTCATTACACTCCTTCGCATTGGAATAACAGGGTTGCTAGATGGGCACGAACACGATAACTTGAGTAAATTTTGAGGTATCTTGATGAAATTTGGTATATAGGTTCCTGGGCACTCATATCAGATTGCTATTTAAAATGAAGGATATCGGACTATAACCACTCCCACTTTTTCGATATCGAAATTTTCTAAAAACCGAAAAAGTGCGATAATTCATTACCAAAGACGGATAAAGCGATGAAACTTGGTAGGTGGGTTGATCCTATGAATTTTGGACAATGGGCGTGGCACCGCCCACTTTTAAAAGAAGGTAATTTAAAAGTTTTGCAAGCTATAATTTGGCAGTCGTTGAAGATATCTTGATGAAATTTAGCAGGAACGTTACCCCTATTACTATATGTGTTCTCAATAAAAATTAGCAAAATCGGATGACGAAAACGCCCACTTAAAAAGAAAACAAAATTTTTAAAGTCAAATTATAACAAAAAATAATAATATAAGTAAATTATGTCAACATTCAACCCTAGTAACGATATGGTACACCAAAAGACAAAAATAAAAGAAAATGTCAAAATGGGCGTGGCTCCGCCCTTTTTCATTTAATTTGTCTAGAATACTTTTAATGTCATAAGTCGAACAAAAATATACCAATCCTTATGAAATTTGGTAGGGGCATACATAGACTCTATGACGATGACTGTTTTCTGTGAAAATGGACGAAATCGGTTGAAGCCACGCCCAGTTTTTATACTCATCCGGCGTTTGTCCTTCCGCTCGGCCGTTAACACGATAACTTGAGCACAAATCGATATATCTTTACTAAACTTAGTTCACGTACATATTTGAACTCGCTTTATCTTGGTATAAAAAATGGCCGAAATCCGACTATGACCACGCCCACTTTTTCGATACCGAAAATTACGAAAAATTAAAAAAATGCCGTAATACTATACCAAATATGAAAAAAAGGATGAAACATGGTAATTGGATTGGTTTATTGATGCAAAATATAACTTTAGAAAAAACTTTGTAAAATGGGTGTGACACCTACCATATTAAGTAGAGGAAATTAAAAAGTTCTGCAGGGCGAAATCAAAAACCCTTGGAATCTTGGCAGGTATACTGTTCGTGGTATTACATCTAATATCTAATCTAATATCTAATCTAATATCTAATATCTAATATATATTATAAATGGGAAAGTTTGGATGTTAAGATGTTTGGATGTTTGGATGTTTGGATGTTTGGATGTTTAGATGTTTGGATGTTTGGATGTTTGGATGTTTGGATGTTTGGATGTTTGGATGTTTGTCCAGACGTTTGTCTTTGTGACTCAATAACGCAAGAACGGCTGGACCGATTTGGATGAAATTTTGCACACATATAGCCAATAGTCTAGAAGGATCTACTAGCTATATATTTTTCAAAAGGGGCGTGGTCCCCGCCCCCTAGGAACAGTTATAATTTAATTATTATATTTTTTCGTCTTTGCGACTGAATCACGCCAGAATGGCTACACGGATTTTGATGAAATTTGGGACACAGACAGTAGTCTACTAGCGAAATTTTTTTCGAACATGGAAAGAGGGGTGGCGGTCCCACGACCCTTCGAGAAATTATTTTTCATAATTTTTACACATTATAACTTTACGTATACTGGCCTTCACCAATATCACAGACTCAAGGGGTCAAATAAGTCGAGGGCTTACAAAGTAAGCAGTGACACCCTCCGCCCGCCCCCCTTTATCTCCCCCTCTGGTGTAAAATCCATAAATTGTTATAACTCAATCTAAATTGTCTCCTAAATCAATAGTTTTTGGTATCTGGTACATACAGATCGAGATCTAGACAATTTTGGAGGAACGATCAGTGGTCCTCTCCTCTACTCCCGCCATCCGCCCTCCATCAATTGTTTTTATTAGCACGCTTTTATTAGCTTTACCTGTATGTTTCTATCAAACTTTTTATTCGCTCCAATGCGCCTGCTGCCTTATTAACATGGTTTTATAATTAGCTTCACCTTATTTGTGATCCCGTAAGGGTCATATCGAGACCCTTCCGGGATCATTTCTGGATGGTTTTCGGGATCGGTCCGGGATTACGCCGGGGTAATTTCGGGACTTTTTCGGGACTATTTCGGGATCATTTTGGGACCCTTCCGGGATCATTTCTGTATAGTTTACGGGATCCGTCCGGGATCCCGTCGGGGTTATTTTGGAACATTTTCGGGACTATTCCGGAATCATTTCGGGACTATTTCGCGATCATTTGGGGACCCTTCCGGCATCATTTCTGGATGGTTTTCGGGATCCGTGCGGGATCTCGTCGGGGTCATATGGGGACTTTTTCGGGATCATTTGTGGGCTCTTCTGGATGGTTTTCGGGATCCGTCCGGGATCTCGTCGGGGTCATTTGGGGACTTTTTCCGGATCATTTTGGGGCTCATCCGGCATCATTTCTGGATGGTTTTCGGGATCCGTCCGGGATCCCGTCGGGGTCATTTCGGGACTTTTTCGCGACTAATACGGGATCATTTGGGAACCCTTTCGGCATCATTTCTGGATGGTTTTCGGGATCCGTCCGGGATCCTGTCGGGGTCATTTCGGGACTTTTTCGCGACTAATACGGGATCATTTGGGAACCCTTTCGGCATCATTTCTGGATAGTTGTCGGGATCCCGTCACGGTCATTTCGGGACTATTAGGGGATCATTTGAGGACCTTTCCGGCATCATTTCTGTATTGTTTTCGGAATCCTTTCGGGATCCCGTCAGTGTCATTTTGGGACTTTTTTGGGGCTAATACGGAATCATTTGGGGATCCTCTAGGGGTCGTTTCGTGACTTTTTCTGTTTTATTTCGGGATCATTTGGGGACCCTTCCGGCATAATTTCTTGATGGTTTGCCGGATCCATCAGGGCCATTTCGGGACCATTTTGGGATCATTTGGGGACCCTTCCGAGATCATTTCTGGATCCGTCCGGGATGCCGTAGGAGCCATTTCGGGATTTTTTGTTACTTTTCCGGGATAGTTTTTGGACCCTTCCGGGATCATTTCTGGATCTGTGCGGGATCCCATCTGGGTCATTTCCGGACTATTTCGGGATCATTTTGGGATCCTTCCGGAATCATTTCTGTATGGTTTTCGCGATCCGTCGTTGATTCCCTCGGAGCCATTTCGGAACCTTTTCTGGAGTATGTCGGGGTCATTTGGGGACTTTTTCGGGATCATTTGGGGCTCTTCCGGCATCATTTCTGAATGGTTTTCGGGATCCGTGCGGGATCTCGTCGGGGTCATTTGGGGACTTTTTCGGGATAATTTGGGGGCTCTTCCGGCATCATTTCTGGATGGTTTTCGGGATCCGTCCGGGATATCGTCGGGGTCATTTGGGGACTTTTTCGGGATCATTTGGGGGCTCTTCTGGCATCATTTCTGGATGGTTTTCGGGATCCGTCCGGGATCCCATCAGGGTAATTTCGGGACTATTAGGGGATCATTTGTGGACCTTTCCGGCATCATTTCTGGATAATTTTCGGTATCCGTTCGGGATGCCGACGAGGTCATTTCGGGATTATTTCGGGATCATTTGGGATACCTACCGGCATCATTTCTGGATGGTTTTTGGGATTCGTCCGGGATCCCGTCGGGGTCATTTCGGGAATTTTTCTCGACTAATACGGGATCATTTGCGGACCCTTTCGGCATAATTTCTGGATAGTTGTCGGGATCCGTTCGGGATCCCGTCACGGTCATTTCGGAACTATTAGGGGATCATTTGAGGACCTTTCCGGCAGCATTTCTGGATAGTTTTTGGAATCCTTTCGGGATCCCGTCAGGGTCATTTCGGTGCTTTTTCGGGATCATTTAAGGATGGCTTTCAGGATTCGTCCGGGAACCCGTCAGGGTAATTTCTGGACTTTTCCGAGACTATTTCGGGATCATTTTGGGACCTTCCCAAGATCATTTCTGGATGGATTTCGGGATTTGTCCGGGATGCCCTCAGGGTCATTTTGGGATTATTAGGTGAGCATTTGAGGACCGTTCCGGCATCACTTCTGGATGGTTTTCGGTATCCGTTCAGATTCCCGTCGGAATAATTGCGGGACTTTTTCGGGATCATTGGGTTCCCTTCCAAAATCATTTCTGGATGGTTTTTGGGATTCGTCCGGCATCCCGTCGGGGTCATTTCCGGACTTTTTCTCGACTAATACGGGATCATTTGCGGGCCCTTTCGGTATCATTTGTGGATAGTTGTCGGGATCCGTTCGGGATCCCGTCAGGGTCTTTTCGGAACTATTGGGAGATCATTTGAGGACCTTTCCGGCATCATTTCTGGTTAGTTATCGGGATCCTTTCCGGGTCCCATCAGGGTCATTTCGGGACTCTTTCGGCATCATTTAAGATTGGTTTTCAGGATTCGTCCGGTATCCGTCAGGGTAATTTCTGGACTTTTCCCAGACTATTTCGGGATAATTTTGGGACCCTCCCAAGATCATTTCTGGATGGATTTCGGGATCTGTCCGGGATGCCGTCATGGTCATTTTGGGACTATTAGGTGATCATTTGAGGACCTTTTCGGCATCACGACTTTTTCTCGACTAATACGGGATCATTTGCGGGCCCTTTCGGCATCATTTCTAGATAGTTGTCGGGATCCGTTCGGGATCCCGTCAGGGTCTCTTCGGAACGATTAAGTGATCATTTGAGGACATTTCCGGCATCATTTCTGGATAGTTTTCGGGATCCTTTCGGGGTCCAGTCAGGGTCATTTCGGGACTTTTTCGGGATCATTTAAAGATGGCTTTCAGGATTCGTCCGGGAACCCGTCAGGGTAATTTCTGAACTTTTCCGAGACTATTTCGGGATAATTTTGGGACCTTCCCAAGATCATTTCTGGATGGATTTTGGGATCAGTCCGGGATGCCGTCAGGGTCATTTTGGTATTAGGTGATCATTTGAGGACCTTTCCGGCATCACTTCTGGATGGTTATCGGTATCCGATCAGGATCTCCTCGGAATCATTGCGGGACTTTTTCGGGATCATTTGGGGTCCCTCCCAAGATCATTTCTGGATGGATTTCGGGATCTGTCCGGGATCCCGTCAGGGTCATTTAG
This sequence comes from Eurosta solidaginis, assembly GCF_040869045.1. Taxonomy (NCBI): domain Eukaryota; kingdom Metazoa; phylum Arthropoda; class Insecta; order Diptera; family Tephritidae; genus Eurosta; species Eurosta solidaginis. Next base: position 31,375,152 of record NC_090323.1, read on the forward strand.
GGGTGCGTTCGAGATCCCGTCAGGGTCATTTCGGGACTTCTTCGGGAATATATCGGGATAATTTCTGGATGGTTTATGGGATCCGTCCATGACCCATTAAGGGTCATTTCGGGACTATTAGGTGATCATTTGAGGACCTTTCCGGCGTCACTTCTGGATGATTTTCGGTATCCGTTCGGGATCCCGTCGGAATCAATGCGGGACTTTTACGGAATCATTTGGGATTCCTTCCGGCATCATTTCTGAATGGTTTTCGGGATTTGTTCGGGATCCCGTCGGGGTTATTTCGGGACCTTTTCGGGGCTAATACGGGATCATTTGGGGATCCTCTAGGGGTCGTTTCGTGACTTTTTCTGTATTATTTCGGGATCATTTTGGGACCCTTTCGGCATAATTTCTGGATGGTTTGCCGGATCCATCAGGGTCATTTCGGGACCATTTTGGGATCATTTGGGGACCCTTCCGAGATCATTTCTGGATCCGTCCGGGATGCCGTAGTAGCCATTTCGGGATTTTTTGTTACTTTTCCGGGATAGTTTTTGCACCCTTCCGGGATCATTTCTGGATCTGTGCGGGATCCCATCTGGGTCAATTCCGGACTATTTCGGGATCATTATGGAATCCTTCCGGAATCATTTCTGTATGGTTTTCGCGATCCATCGTGGATCCCCTCGGAGCCATTTCGGAACTTTTTCTGGAGTTAGTCGGGATAATTTAGGGACCCTTCCTGGATATTTTCTGGATGGTTTCTGAGATCCGTCCGGGAGCCCGTCAGGGTAATTTCGGAACTTTTTCGGGACTATTTCGGGATCAATTTGGTACCCTTCAGGCATCATTTCTGTGTGGTTATCTGGATAAGTCTAGAATCGTGTCGTTGTCATTTCGGGTTTTTTTGGGACTACTTCGGGAACTTTTGGAAACACTTCCGGGGCGTTTCTGGATGGTTTTCGGGATCCGTCCGCGACAGCGTCGGGGTCATTTCGTGGATTTTTCTGGATAATTTCGTTATCATTTTGGGATCCTATCAGGTTATCAGCTCATAAAGTTCTTTTTTTTACTCAATTACAAAAATAAAATGCATTAGACAGAAAAAAAATTTTAAACAGATAACTTTATAAGCAGGCTAACGTGAATAGCCCACATATTTCATTTTCTCCTTGCGGACGGGGCCGCGGGTAAAGGCTAGTATATTATAAATGGGAAAGTTTGGATGTTAAGATGTTTGGATGTTTGGATGTTTGGATGTTTGTCCAGACGTTTGTCTTTGTGACTCAATAACGCAAGAACGGCTGGACCGATTTGGATGAAATTTTGCACACATATAGCCAATAGTCTAGAAGGATCTACTAGCTATATATTTTTCAAAAGGGGCGTGGTCCCCGCCCCCTAGGAACAGTTATAATTTAATTATTATATTTTTTCGTCTTTGCGACTGAATCACGCCAGAATGGCTACACGGATTTTGATGCAATTTGGGACACAGACAATAGTCTACTAGCGAAATTTTTTTCGAACATGGAAGAGGGGTGGGGGTCCCATGACCCCTTCGAGAAATTATTTTTCATAATTTTTACACATTATAACTTTACGTATACTGGCCTTCACCAATATCACAGACTCAAGGGGTCAAATAAGTCGAGGGCTTACAAAGTAAGCAATGACACCCTCCGCCCGCCCCCCTTTATCACCCCCCTCTGGTGTAAAATCCATAAATTGTTATAACTCAATCTGAATTTTCTCCTAAATCAATAGTTTTTGGTATCTTGTACATACAGAACGAGATCTAGACAATTTTGGAGGAACGATCAGTGGTCCTCTCCTCTACTCCCGCCATCCGCCCTCCATCAATTGTTTTTATTAGCACGCTTTTATTAGCTTTACCTGTATGTTTCTATCTAACTTTTTATTCGCTCCAATGCGCCTGCTGCCTTATTAACATGGTTTTATAATTAGCTTCGCCTTATTTGCAATCCCGTAAGGGTCATATCGAGACCCTTCCGGGTTCATTTCTGGATGGTTTTCGGGATCGGTCCGGGATTACGCCGGGGTAATTTCGGGACTTTTTCGGGACTATTTCGGGATCATTTTGGGACCCTTCCGGGATCATTTCTGTATAGTTTACGGGATCCGTCCGGGATCCCGTCGGGGTTATTTTGGAACATTTTCGGGACTACTCCGGAATCATTTCGGGACTATTTCGCGATCATTTGGAGACCCTTCCGGCATCATTTCTGGATGGTTTTCGGGATCCGTGCGGGATCTCGTCGGGGTCATATGGGGACTTTTTCGGGATCATTTGGGGGCTCTTCCGGCATCATTTCTTGATGGTTTTCGGGATCCGTCCGGGATATCGTCGGGGTCATTTGGGGACTTTTTCGGGATCATTTGGGGGCTCTTCCGGCATCATTTCTGGATGGTTTTCGGGATCCGTCCGGGATCTCGTCGGGGTCATTTGGGGACTTTTTCGGGATCATTTTGGGGCTCATCCGGCATCATTTCTGGATGGTTTTCGGGATCCGTCCGGGATCCCGTCGGGGTCATTTCGGGACTTTTTCGCGACTAATACGGGATCATTTGGGAACCCTTTCGGCATCATTTCTGGATGGTTTTCGGGATCCGTCCGGGATCCCGTCGGGGTCATTAAGGGACTTTTTCGCGACTAATACGGGATCATTTGGGAACCCTTTCGGCATCATTTCTGGATGGTTTTCGGGATCCGTCCGGGATCCCATTAGGGTAATTTCGGGACTATTAGGGGATCATTTAGGAACCTTTCCGGCATCATTTCTGGATAATTTTCGGGATCCGTCCGGGATGCCGACGAGGTCATTATGGGACTATTTCGGGATCATTTGGGATACCTACCGGCATCATTTCTGGATGGTTTTTGGGATTCGTCCGGGATCCTGTCGTGGTCCTTTCGGGACTTTTTTTCGACTAATACGGGATCATTTGCGGACCCTTTCGGCATCATTTCTGGATAGTTGTCGGGATCCCGTCACAGTCATTTCGGGACTATTAGGGGATCATTTGAGGACCTTTCCGGCATCATTTCTGGATAGTTTTCGGAATCCTTTCGGGATCCCGTCAGGGTCATTTTGGGACTTTCGGGGCTAATACGGGATCATTTGGGGATCCTCTAGGGGTCGTTTCGTGACTTTTTCTGTTTTATTTCGGGATCATTTGGGACCCTTCCGGCATAATTTCTTGATGGTTTGCCGGATCCATCAGGGTCATTTCGGGACCATTTTGGGATCATTTGGGGACCCTTCCGAGATCATTTCTGGATCCGTCCGGGATGCCGTAGGAGCCATTTCGGGATTTTTTGTTACTTTTCCGGGATAGTTTTTGGACCCTTCCGGGATCATTTCTGGATCTGTGCGGGATCCCATCTGGGTCATTTCCGGACTATTTCGGGATCATTTTGGGATCCTTCCGGAATCATTTCTGTATGGTTTTCGCGATCCGTCGTTGATTCCCTCGGAGCCATTTCGGAACCTTTTCTGGAGTATGTCGGGGTCATTTGGGGACTTTTTCGGAATCATTTGGGGCTCTTCCGGCATCATTTCTGGATGGTTTTCGGGATCCGTGCGGGATCTCGTCGGGGTCATTTGGGGACTTTTTCGGGATCATTTGCGGGCTCTTCCGGCATCATTTCTGGATGGTTTTCGGGATCCGTCCGGGATATCGTCGGGGTCATTTGGGGACTTTTTCGGGATCATTTGGGGGCTCTTCCGGCATCAATTCTGGATGGTTTTCGGGATCCGTCCGGGATCCCATCAGGGTAATTTCGGGACTATTAGGGGATCATTTGTGGACCTTTCCGGCATCATTTCTGGATAATTTTCGGTATCCGTCCGGGATGCCGACGAGGTCATTTCGGGATTATTTCGGGATCATGTGGGATACCTACCGGCATCATTTGTGGATGTTTTTTGGGATTCGTCGGGGTCATTTCGGGACTTTTTCTCGACTAATACGGGATCATTTGCGGACCCTTTCGGCATAATTTCTGGATAGTTGTCGGGATCCGTTCGGGATCCCGTCACGGTCATTTCGGAACTATTAGGGGATCATTTGAGGACCTTTCCGGCATCATTTCTGGATAGTTTTTGGAAACCTTTCGGGATCCCGTCAGGGTCATTTCGGGGCTTTTTCGGGATCATTTAAGGATGGCTTTCAGGATTCGTCCGGGAACCCGTCAGGGTATTTTCTGGACTTTTCCGAGACTATTTCGGGATCATTTTGGGACCTTCCCAAGATCATTTCTGGATGGATTTCGGGATCTGTCCGGGATGCCGTCAGGGTCATTTTGGGACTATTAGGTGATCATTTGAGGACCTTTTCGGCATCACTTTCATCACTTTTCTCGACTAATACGGGTTCATTTGAGGTACCTTCCGGCATCATTTCTAGATGGATTTCGGGATCCATCAGGGTTCCCGTCGTGGTCATTTCTGGACTTTTTCTCGACTAATACGGGATCATTTGGGGTAGCTTCCGGCATCATTGCTAGATGGTTTTCGGGATCCGTCCGGGATCCAATCAGGGTCATTTCGGGACTATTTCGGGATCATTTGGGGTACCTTCCAGTTCATTTCTAGATGGTTTTCTGGTCCGTCCGGGATCCCGTCGGGGTAATTTCGGGACTTTTTCTCGACTAATACGGGATCATTTGGGGACGCTTTCGGCATCATTTCTGGATGGTTTTCGGGATCCGTCCGGTATCCCGTCGGTGTCATTTCGGTACTATTTCGGGATCATTTGAGGTACCTTCCGGCACCATTTCTAGATGGTTTAGGGATCCGTCCGGGATCCCGTCAGGGTCATTTCGGGACTATTTCGGGATCATTTGGGGACCCTTTAGGGGTCATTTCGTGACTTTTTCCGTATTATTTCGGGATAATTTGGGGACCCTCTCGGCATCGTTTCTGGATGGGTTTCGGAATCCGTCCGGGATTCCGTCAGGGTAATTTCGGGACTTTTTCGGAACTATTTCGGAATCATTTTCCGACCCTTCAGAGATCAATTCTGGATGGTTTTCGGGATCCGTCCGGGATCCCGTCAGTGTCATTTCGGGACTTTTTCGGGACTATTTCGGAATCATTTTGGGACCCTCCTTGATAATTTCTGCATGATTTTCGGGATCTGTCCGAGATCCCGTCGGAGTTATTTCGGGACTATTTTGGGACCATTTCGGGATAATTTCTGAATGATTTTCGGGATTCGTCCGGGATACCGTCGGAATTATTTCTGGACATTTCCGGCATCATTTGGGTATCCCTCCAGATTCATGGATGGTTTTCGTGATCCCGTCAAGGTCAAATTGGGACTTTTCGGGACTATTTCGAGATCACTTGGAGATCCTTCCGGCATTATTTCGGGATGTTTTTCGGGATCCATAGGGAATCCCGTCAGCGTACTTTCGGAACTTTTTCAGGGCTATATCGGGTTCCGTCAAAAACATTTGGGGACTTTTTTGGGAGTATTTCGGGATCATTTCAGGATAGATACTTCAGGGATAATTTCTGGATGATTTTCGGAATCCCTGCAGGATCCCGTCGGGATCATTTTGGTACTCCTCCGGAATAATTTCTGGGTCATTTTCGGGATCCCGTCAGAGTTATTTCGGAACTTTTTCGGGACTTTTTTCTGGATTATTTCGGGATCATTTTGGGACTCTTCGGGATAATTTCTGTATGATTTTCGTGATCTGTCCAGGATTCCGTCGGATTTTTTCGGGTCTTTTTCCGGACTATTTCGGAATCATTTGCGGACACTTCAGAGATCAATTCTGGATGGTTTTCGGGATCCCGTCAGGGTCATTTCAGGAATTTTTGGGGACTACAACACTAGCAACACTATTTTCATTTAAAAAATTCTCTTTGGTTTTAGGTAATTGTAGTTTCACTCCTTTGTTCTATGAGTAGTAATTCTTTCACCCCTCTCATATCAGTTAATTTAATTTAAAAACAAAATGTATTTTTTTTTAATTCGAGAAAACTATATTGTACTATTCATGAAAGCGCACCTTTCAGCTTATCTTCTAATTTAGTTCTTTTTTTTACTTAATTACAAAAATAAAATACATTAGACAAAAATAATTTTTAAACAGATAACTTGATAAGCAGGCTAACGTGAATACCACATATATTTTATTTTCTCCTTGCGGGCGGGGCCGCGGGTAAAGGCTAGTATATTATAAATGGGAAAGTTTGGATGTTTGGATGTTTGTCCAGACGTTTGTCTTTGTGACTCAATCACGCAAGAACGGCTGGACCGATTTGGATGAAATTTTGCACACATATAGCCAATAGTCTAGAAGGATCTACTAGCTATATATTTTTGAAAAGGGTCGTGGTCCCCGCCCCCTAGGAACAGTTATAATTTAATTATTATATTTTTTCGTCTTTGCGACTGAATCACGAAAGAATGGCTACACGGATTTTGATGAAATATGGGACACAGACAGTAGTCTACTAGCGAAATTTTTTTCGAACATGGAAAGAGGGGTGGGGGCCCACGACCTCTTCGAGCAATTACTTTTTAATAATTTTTACACATTATAACTTTACGTATACTGGCGTTCACCAATATCACAGACTCAAGGGGTCAAATAAGTCGAGGGCTTACAAAGTAAGCAGTGACACCCTCCGCCGGCCCCCCCCCCCCTTTATCTCCCCCTCTGGTGTAAAATCTATAAATTGTTATAAATCAATATAAATTTTCTCCTAAATCAATAGTTTTTGGTATCTGGTACATACAGAACGAGATCTAGACAATTTTGGAGGAACGATCAGTGGTCCTCTCCTCTACTCCCACCATCCGCCCTCCATCAATTGTTTTTATTAGCACGCTTTTATTAGCTTTACCTGTATGTTTTTATGTAACTTTTTATTCACTCCAATGCGCCTGCTGCCTTATTAACATGGTTTTATAATTAGCTTCACCTTATTTGTAATCCCGTAAGGGTCATATCGAGACCCTCCGGGATCATTTCTGGATGGTTTTCGGGATCGGTCCGGGATTACGCCGGGGTAATTTCGGGACTATTTCGGGATCATTTTGGGACCCTTCCGGGATCATTCCTGTATAGTTTTCGGGATCCGTCCGGGATCCCGTCGGGGTTATTTTGGGACATTTTCGGGACTATTCCGGAATCATTTCGGGACTATTTCGCGATCATTTGGGGACCCTTCCGGCATCATTTCTGGATGGTTTTCGGGATCCGTCCGGGATCCCGTCGGGGTACTTTCGGGATTATTTGCGTACCTTCGAGAGATAAATTCTTGATGGTTTCCGGGATCATTACGGGACTTTTTCGGGGTCAGTTTGGGTCCTTTCCGTAATCATTCCTGGATGGTTTTAGGGATCCGTCCGGGATCCCGTCGGCGTCATTTTGGGACTTTTGCGGGATCATTTGGGGTCTCTTCCGGCATCATTTCTGGATGGTTTACGGGATCCGTCCGGGATCCCGTCGGCGTCATTTTGGGACTTTTGCGGGATCATTTGGGGTTTCTTCCGGCATTATTTCTGGATGGTTTACGGGATCCGTCCGGGATCCTGTCGGGGTCATTTTGGGACTTTTGCGGGATCATTTGAGGTCTCTTCCAGCATCATTTCTGGATGGTTTTCGGGATCCGTCCGGGATCCTGTCGGGGTCATTTTGAGACTTTTGCGGGATCATTTGGGGTCTCCTCCGGCATCATTTCTGGATGGTTTACGGGATCCGTCCGGGATCCTGTCGGGGTCATTTTGGGACTTTTGCGGGATCATTTGGGGTCTCTTCCGGCATCATTTCTGGATGGTTTACGGGATCCGTCCGGGATCCTGTCGGGGTCATTTTGGGACTTTTGCGGGATCATTTGGGGTCTCTTCCAGCATCATTTCTGGATGGTTTTCGGGATCCGTCCGGGATCCTGTCGGGGTCATTTTGAGACTTTTGCGGGATCATTTGGGGTCTCCTCCGGCATCATTTCTGGATGGTTTACGGGAACCGTCCGGGATCCCGTCGGCGTCATTTTGGGACTTTTGCGGGATCATTTGGGGTCTCTTCCGGCATCATTTCTGGATGGTTTACGGGATCCATCCGGGATCCTGTCGGGGTCATTTTGGGACTTTTGCGGGATCATTTGGGGTCTCTTCCAGCATCATTTCTGGATGGTTTTCGGGATCCGTCCGGGATCCTGTCGGGGTCATTTTGAAACTATTGCGGGATCATTTGGGGTCTCCTCCGGCATCATTTCTGGATGGTTTACGGGATCCGTCCGGGATCCTGTCGGGGTCATTTTGGGACTTTTGCGGGATCATTTGGGGTCTCTTCCGGCATCATTTCTGGATGGTTTACGGGATCCGTCCGGGATCCTGTCGCGGTCATTTTGGGACTTTTGCGGGATCATTTGGAGTCTCTTCCGGCATCATTTCTGGATGGTTTACGGGATCCGTCCGGGATCCTGTCGGGGTCATTTTGGGACTTTTGCGGGATAATTTGGGGTCTCTTCCGGCATCATTTCTGGATGGTTTACGGGATCCGTCCGCGACCCTGTCGGGGTCATTTTGGGACTTTAGCGGGATCATTTGGGGTCTCTCCCGGCATCATTTCTGGATGGTTTCCGAGATCCGTCCGGGATCCTGTCGGGGTCATTTTGGGACTTTTGCGGGATCATTTGGGGTCTCTTCCGACATCATTTCTGGATGGTTTACGGGATCCGTCCGGGATCCTGTCGGGGTCATTTTGGGACTTTTGCGGGATCATTTGAGGGTCTCTTCCGGCATCATTTCTGGATGGTTTACGAGATCCGTCCGGGACCCTGTTGGGGTCATTTTGGGTCTTTAGCGGGATCATTTGGGGTCTCCTCCGGCATCATTTCTGGATGGTTTTCGGGATCCGTCCGGGATCCCGTCGATGTCATTTCGGGACTATTTCGGCATCATTTGGGGTACCTTCCGGTATCAATTCTAGATGGTTTTCGGGATCCGTCCGGGATCCCGTCGGAGTCATTTCGGAATTTTTTCTCGACTAATACAGGATCATTTGGGGACCTTATCGGCATGATTTCTGGATGGTTTTCGGAATCCGTCCGCGATCCCGTCAGGGTCATTTCGGGACTATTTCGGGATAATTTTTGGTACCTGCCGGCATCATTTCTGGATGGTTTTCGGTATCCGTCCGGGATCCCGTCGGTGTCATTTCGGGACCATTTGGGGTCCATTCCGGCATCATTTCTGGATGGTTTTCGGGATTCGTCCGGGATCCTGTCGGGGTCATTTTGGGACTTTTGCGGGATCATTTGGGGTCTCTTCCGGCATCATTTCTGGATGGTTTACAGGATCCGTCCGGGATCCTGTCGGGGTCATTTTGAGACTTTTGCGGGATCATTTGGGGTCTCTTCCGGCATCATTTCTGTATGGTTTTCAGGATCCTTCCGGGATCCTGTCGGGGTCATTTTGGGACTTTTGCGGAATCATTTGGGGTCTCTTCCGGCATCATTTCTGGATGGTTTACGGGATCCGTCCGGGATCCTGTCGGGGTCATTTTGGGCCTTTTGCGGGATCATTTGGGTTCTCTTCCGGCATCATTTCTGGATGGTTTACGGGATTCGTCCGGGATCCTGTCGGGGTCATTTTGGGACTTTTGCGGGATCATTTGGGGTCTCTCCCGGCATCATTTCTGGATGGTTTTCGGGATCCGTCCGGAATCCTGTCGGGGTCATTTTGGGACTTTTGCGGGATCATTTGGGGTCTCTTCCGGCATCATTTCTGGATGGTTTACGAGATCCGTCCGGGATCCTGTGGGGGTCATTTTGGGACTTTTGCGAGATCATTTGGGGTCTCTCCCGGCATCATTTCTGGATGGTTTTCGGGATCCGTCCGGGATCCTGTCGGGGTCATTTTGGGACTTTTGCGGGATCATTTGGGGTCTCTTCCGGCATCATTTCTGGATGGTTTACGGGATCCGTCCGGGATCCTGTCGGGGTCATTTTGGGCCTTTTGCGGGATCATTTGGGTTCTCTTCCGGCATCATTTCTGGATGATTTACGGGATCCGTCCGGGATCCTGTCGGGGCCATTTTGGGACTTTTGCGGGATCATTTGGGGTCTCTTCCGGCATCATTTCTGGATGGTTTACGCGATCCGTCCGGGATCCTGTGGGGGTCATTTTGGGACTTTTGCGTGATCATTTGGGTTCTCTTCCGGCATCATTTCTGGATGATTTACGGGATCCGTCCGGGATCCTGTCGGGGTCATTTTGGAACTTTTGCGGGATCATTTGGGGTCTCTTCCGGCATCATTTCTGGATGGTTTACGAGATCCGTCCGGGATCCTGTGGGGGTCATTTTGGGACTTTTGCGGGATCATTTGGGGTCTCTCCCGGCATCATTTCTGGATGGTTTACGGGATCCGTCCGGGATCCTGTCGGGGTCATTTTGGGACTTTTGCGGGATCATTTGGGGTCTCTTCCGGCATCATTTCTGGATGGTTTTCGGGATCCGTGCGGGATCCCGACGGGGTCATATCGGGACCATTTGGGGTGCCTACCGACATCATTTCTGGTTGGTTTTCGGGATCCGTCCGGCATCCCGTCGGGATCATTTCGGGACTATTTCGGGATCATTTGGGTACCTACCTTCATCATTTCTGGACGATTTTCGGGATCCGTCCGGATTCCTGTCGGGGTCATTTTGGGACTTTTGCGGGATCATTTGGGGTCTCTTCCGGCATCATTTCTGGATGGTTTTCGGGATCCGTCCGGGATCCTGTCGGGGTCATTTTGGGACCTTTGCGGGATCATTTGGGGTCTCTTCCGGCATCATTTCTAGATGGTTTTCGGGATCCATCCGGGATCCCGTCGGAGTCATTTCGGAACTTTTTCTCGACTAATACAGGATCATTTGGGGACCCTTTCGGCATCATTTCTGGATAGTTTTAGGGATCCGTTCGGGATCCCGACGGGGTCATATCGGGACCATTTGGGGTACCTACCGGCATCATTTCTGGATGGTTTACGGTATCCGTCCGGGACCCTGTCGGGGTCATTTTGGGACTTTAGCGGGATCATTTGGGGTTTCCTCCGGCATCATTTCTGGATGGTTTCCGGATCCGTCCGGGATTCCGTCGGCGTAATTTCGGGACTATTAGGGGGTTATTTGGGGACCTTTCCGGCATCATTTCTGGATAGTTTTAGGGATCCGTGCGGGATCCCGACGGGGTCATATCGGGACCATTTGGGGTGCCTACCGGCATCATTTTTGGTTGGTTTTGTGGATCCCTCCGGCATCCCGTCGGGATCATTTCGGGACTATTTCGGGATCATTTGGGTACCTACCTTCATCATTTCTGGATGATTTTCGGGATCCGTACGGGATCCCGTCGGGGTCATTTCAGGACTTTTTCGGGATCCGCCCGTGATCCCGGCGGGGTCATTTCGGGACTATTTCGGGATCATTTGGGGTACCTAGATGGATAGTTTTCGGGATTCGTCTGGGATCCTGTCTGGACCATTTCAGGACTTTTTCGGGATCATTTGGGGTATCTTCCGGCCACTTTTCTAGATGGTTTTCGGTATCCGTCCGGGATACCGTCAGGGTAATTTCGGGACTATTTGGGGATAACTTGGGAACCTTTCCGGCATCATTTCTGGATAGTTTCCGGGATCCGTCGGGAACCCCGTCAGGATCATTTCGGAACTATAAGGGGATCATTTCATTTTTCATCTTTCTTTAAGGGGATCATTTCACCTTCCAGCATCATTTCTGTATACTTTTGGGGATCCGTCCGGGATCCTGACGGGGTCATTTCTGGCCTATTTCGGGATCATTTTGGGGTACCAACCGGCATCATTTCTGGATGGTCCGGGATCCGTCCGGGATCCCATCGGGGGAATTTCGGGAATTTTTCGGGATCATTTGGTGTCCCTTCCGGCATCATTTCTGGATCGTTTTCGGGATCCTTCCGAGATCCCGTCGGGTTTATTTTTTTACTTTTTCGGGAAAATGTCAGGGAATTTCGAGACTGTTCTTGGATCATTTGGGGATCCTTCAGGGATAATTTCTGGATGGTTTTCGGGATCCCGTCGGGGTAATTTCGGGACTTTTTCACGACTATTTCGGGGTCAGTTGCCCTTAAAGATCATTTCTGGGTGGTTTTCGGGATCCGTCCGGGATTCCGTCAGGGTTATTTCGCGCCTTTTCGGGACTATTTCGGGATCATTTTGGGACCCTTCCGGGATAATTTCCCTATGATTTTCGGGATCTGTTCGGGATCCCTTCGTAGTTTTTTCGCGACTTTATCTGGGATAAATTGCGGACCCTTTAGAGATCAATTCTGGATGGTTTTCGGTATCGGTCTGGGATCCCCTCAAGGTTATTTCGGGACTTTTTCGGGACTATTTCGGAATCATTTTGGGACCCCTCCGGCATAATTTCTGGGTGATTTTCGGGATCTGTCCGGGATCCCGACGGAGTTTTTTCGGGACTTTTTCCGGACTATTTCTGGATTATTTGCGGACGTTTCAGAGCTCAGTTCTGGATGATTTTCGGGATCTGTCCGGGATCCCGTCGGAGTTATTTCGGGGTAATTTTGGTACCCTTCCAGGATAATTTCTTCATGATTTTCGGGACTATTTCGGGATCATTTGCGGAACCTTCAGAGATCAATTCTGGATGGTTTGTGGACTTTTCCGGGATCATTTCCGGATCCCTCCAGAGTCATTTCTGGATGGTTTTCGGGATCCCGTCGGGGTAATTTCGGGCCTTTTTCGTGACTACTATTTCGGAATCATTTTGGGACTCCTCCGGGATAATTTCTGGGCGATTTTCGGGATTTGTCCGGGATCCCGTCAGAGTTTTTTCGGAACTTTTTCGGACTATATCGGGATCATTTGCGGACCGTTCAGGAATCAAATCTGGATGGTTTTCGGGATCCGTCCGGGATCCCGTCAGGGTCATTTCGGGACTTTTCGTGACTACTTCGGGATTATTTTGGGACCCTTCCGGCATCATTTCTGGATAGTTTTCGAGATTTGTCCAGGATCCCGTCGGCATCATTTCGTGACTATTTGGTGTCATTTAGGGACACTTCCGGGATCATTTTAGGTCTCTTCGAAACCGGTAATTCAGCACACATGGCCGTGGATTTACGGCAAATTATTCGTAATTAAAATTCGGTATGTTTTATCTTTAATATATCACAGCTTTTTCGTTCTATTTTTAAATGAATCCTGTAACGAACTATTACAACTATAATTAAAATTTTTGTAATATTTTAACCAACTAAATACCCGAAAAACCAACACTGCTTTCATTTAAAAACTTCTTTTTGGTTTTAGCTAATTGTAGTTTCACTCCTTTGTTCTATGAGTAGTAATTCTTTCACCCCTGTCATATCAATTAATTTAACTTAGAAACAAAATGTATTTTTTTTAATTCGAAAAAAGTGTATTGTACTATTCATGTAAGCGTGCCCATCAGCTCAGTTAGTTCTTTTTTTTTACTGTATTAAAAAATAAAATACATTGACAGAAAAAATTTTTAAACGGACAACTTGATAAGCAGGCTAACGTGAATAGCACATATATTTTATTTTCTCCTTGCGGACGGGGCCGCGGGTAAAGGCTAGTATATATTATAAATGGGAAAGTTTGGATGTTAAGATGTTTGGATGTTTGGATGTTTGTCCAGACGTTTGTCTTTGTGACTCAATAACGCAAGAACGGCTGGACCGATTTGGATGAAATTTTGCACACATATAGCCAATAGTCTAGAAGGATCTACTAGCTATATATTTTTGAAAAGGGGCGTGGTCCCCGCCCCCCAGGAACAGTTATAATTTAATTATTATATTTTTTCGTCTTTGCGGATGGTCTTTCTGGATGGTTTTCGGGATCCGTCCGGGATCTCGTCGGGGTCATTTGGGGACTTTTCGGGATCATTTTGGGGCTCATCCGGCATCATTTCTGGATGGTTTTCGGGATCCGTCCGGGATCCCGTCGGGGTCATTTCGGGACTTTTTCGCGACTAATACGGGATCATTTGGGAACCCTTTCGGCATCATTTCTGGATGGTTTTCGGGATCCGTCCGGGATCCCGTCGGGGTCATTTCGGGACTTTTTCGCGACTAATACGGGATCATTTGGGAAGCCTTTCGGCATCATTTCTGGATGGTTTTCGGGATCCGTCCGGGATCCCATTAGGGTAATTTCGGGACTATTAGGGGATCATTTGGGAACCTTTCCGACATCATTTCTGGATAATTTCCGGGATCCGTCCGGGATGCCGACGAGGTCATTCCGGGACTATTTCGGGATCATTTGGGATACCTACCGGCATCATTTCTGGATGGTTTTTGGGATTCGTCCGGGATCCCGTCGTGGTCCTTTCGGGACTTTTTTTTCGACTAATACGGGATCATTTGCGGACCCTTTCGGCATCATTTCTGGATAGTTGTCGGGATCCCGTCACGGCCATTTCGGGACTATTAGGGGATCATTTGAGGACCTTTCCGGCATCTTTTCTGTATTGTTTTCGGAATCCTTTCGGGATCCCGTCAGGGTCATTTTGGGACTTTTTCGGGGCTAATACGGGATCATTTGGGGATCCTCTAGGGGTCGTTTCGTGACTTTTTCTGTTTTATTTCGGGATCATTTGGGGACCCTTCCGGCATAATTTCTTGATGGTTTGCCGGATCCATCAGGGTCATTTCGGGACCATTTTATGATCATTTGGGGACCCTTCCGAGATCATTTCTGGATCCGTCCGGGATGCCGTAGGAGCCATTTCGGGATTTTTTGTTACTTTTCCGGGATCATTTCTGGATCTGTGCGGGATCCCATCTGGGTCATTTCCGGACTATTTCGGGATCATTTTGGGATCCTTCCGGAATCATTTCTGTATGGTTTTCGCGATCCGTCTTTGATTCCCTCGGAGCCATTTCGGAACCTTTTCTGGAGTATGTCGGGGTCATTTGGGGACTTTTTCGGGATCATTTGGGGGCTCTTCCGGCATCATTTCTGGATGGTTTTCGGGATCCGTCCGGGATATCGTCGGGGTCATTTGGGGACTTTTTCGGGATCATTTGGGGGCTCTTACGGCATCATTTCTGGATGGTTTTCGGGATCCGTCCGGGATCCCATCAGGGTAATTTCGGGACTATTAGGGGATCATTTGTGGACCTTTCCGGCATCATTTCTGGATAATTTTCGGTATCCGTCCGGGATGCCGACGAGGTCATTTCGGGATTATTTCGGGATCATTTGGGATACCTACCGGCATCATTTCTGGATGGTTTTTGGGATTCGTCCGGGATCCCGTCGGGTTCATTTCGGGACTTTTTCTCGACTAATACGGGATCATTTGCGGACCCTTCCGGCATAATTTCTGGATAGTTGTCGGGATCCGTTCGGGATCCCGTCACGGTCATTTCGGAACTATTAGGGGATCATTTGAGGACCTTTCCGGCATCATTTCTGGATTGTTTTTGGAATCCTTTCGGGATCCCGTCAGGGTCATTTCGGGGCTCTTTCGGTATCATTTAAGGATGGCTTTCAGGATTCGTCCGGGAACCCGTCAGGGTAATTTCTGGACTTTTCCGAGACTATTTCGGGATAATTTTGGGACCCTCCCAAAATCATTTCTGGATGGATTTCGGGATTTGTCCGGGATGCCCTCAGGGTCATTTTGGGACTATTAGTTGAGCATTTGAGGACCGTTCCGGCATCACTTCTGGATGGTTTTCGGTATCCGTTCAGATTCCCGTCGGAATAATTGCGGGACTTTTTCAGGATCATTGGGGTTCCTTCCGACATCATTTCTGGATGGTTTTTGGGATTCGTCCGGCATCCCTTCGGGGTCATTTCGGGACTTTTTCTCGACTGATACGGGATCATTTGCGGGCCCTTTCGGTATCATTTCTGGATAGTTGTCAGGGTCTTTTCGGAACTATTGGGAGATCTTTTGAGGACCTTTCCGGCATCATTTCTGGTTAGTTTTCGGGATCCTTTCCGGGTCCCATCAGGGTCATTTCGGGACTTTCGGCATCATTTAAGATTGGTTTTCAGGATTCGTCCGGGATCCGTCAGGGTAATTTCTGGACTTTTCCCAGACTATTTCGGGATAATTTTGGGACCCTCCCAAAATCATTTCTGGATGGATTTCGGGATCTGCCGGGATGCCGTCAGGGTCATTTTGGGACTATTAGGTGATCATTTGAGGACCTTTTCGGCATCACTTCTGGATGGTTTTCGGTATCCGCTCAGGATCCCGTCGGAATTATTGCGGGACTTTTTCGGGATCATTTGGTGTCCCTTCCGGCATCATTTCTGGATGGTTTTTGGGATTCGTCCGGCATCCCGTCGGGTTCATTTCGGGACTTTTTCTCGACTAATACGGGATCATTTGCGGGCCCTTTCGGCATCATTTCTAGATAGTTGTCGGGATCCGTTCGGGATCCCGTCAGGGTCTTTTCGGAACTATTAGGTGATCATTTGAGGACATTTCCGGCATCATTTCTGGATAGTTTTCGGGATCCTTTCGGGGTCCAGTCAGGGTCATTTCGGGACTTTTTCGGGATCATTTAGAGATGGCTTTCAGGATTCGTCCGGGAACCCGTCAGGGTAATTTCTGAACTTTTCCGAGACTATTTCGGGATAATTTTGGGACCTTCCCAAGATCATTTCTGGATGGATTTTGGGGTCAGTCCGGGATGCCGTCAGGGTCATTTTGCTATTAGGTGATCATTTGAGGACCTTTCCGGCATCACTTCTGGATGGTTTTCGGTATCCGATCAGGATCCCCTCGGAATCATTGCGAGACTTTTTCGGGATCATTTGGGATCCCTCCCAAGATCATTTCTAGATGGATTTCGGGATCTGTCCGGGATCCCGTCAGGGTCATTTAGGGGTGCGTTCGAGATCCCGTCAGGGTCATTTCGGGACTTCTTCGGGACTATATCGGGATCATTTCTGGATGGTTTATGGGATCCGTCCATGACCCCTTAAGGGTCATTTCGGGACTATTAGGTGATCATTTGAGGACCTTTCCGGCATCACTTCTGGATGATTTTCGGTATCCGTTCGGGATCCCGTCGGAATCAATGCGGGACTTTTACGGAATCATTTGGGATTCCTTCCGGCATCATTTCTGGATGGTTTTCGGGATTTGTCCGGGATCCCGTCGGGGTTATTTCGGGACCTTTTCGGGGCTAATACGGGATCATTTGGGGATCCTCTAGGGGTCGTTTCGTGACTTTTTCTGTATTATTTCGGGATAATTTTGGGACCCTTTCGGCATAATTTCTTGATGGTTTGCCGGATCCATCAGGGTCATTTCGGGACCATTTTGGGATCATTTGGGGACCCTTCCGAGATCATTTCTGGATCCGTCCGGGATGCCGTAGGAGCCATTTCGGTATTTTTTGTTACTTTTCCGGGATAGTTTTTGCACCCTTCCGGGATCATTTCTGGATCTGTGCGGGATCCCATCTGGGTCAATTCCGGACTATCTCGGGATCATTTTGGAATCCTTCCGGAATCATTTCTGTATGGTTTTCGCGATCCATCGTGGATCCCCTCGGAGCCATTTCGGAACTTTTTCTGGAGTTAGTCGGGATAATTTAGGGACCCTTCCTGGATATTTTCTGGATGGTTTTTGAGATCCGCCCGGGAGCCCGTCAGGGTCATTTCGGAACCTTTTCGGGATCATTTTGGAACACCTTCAGGGATCATTTCTGTGTGGTTCTCTGGATACGTCTAGAATCGTGTCGCTCTCATTTCGGGTTTTTTTGGGACTATTCGGGGAACTTTTGGAGACCCTTTCGGGGCATTTCTGGATGGTTTTCGGGATCCGTCCGCGATAGCGTTGGCGTCATTTCGTAGCTTTTTCTGGATAATTTCGGGATCATTTGAGATCCTATCAGGTTATCAGCTCATTTAGTTCTTTTTTTTACTCAATTACAAAAATAAAATGCATTAGACAGAAAACAAAATTTTAAACAGATAATAAGCAGGCTAACGCGAATAGCCCATATATTTAAAATTTTCCTTGCGGACGGGGCCGCGGGTAAAGGCTAGTCTAATATATATTATAAATGGGAAAGTTTGGATGTTAAGATGTTTGGATGTTTGGATGTTTGGATGTTTAGATGTTTGGATGTTTGGATGTTTGGATGTTTGGATGTTTGTCCAGACGTTTGTCTTTGTGACTCAATAACGCAAGAACGGCTGGACCGATTTGGATGAAATTTTGCACACATATAGCCAATAGTCTAGAAGGATCTACTAGCTATATATTTTTCAAAAGGGGCGTGGTCCCCGCCCCCTAGGAACAGTTATAATTTAATTATTATATTTTTTCGTCTTTGCGACTGAATCACGCCAGAATGGCTACACGGATTTTGATGAAATTTGGGACACAGACAGTAGTCTACTAGCGAAATTTTTTTCGAACATGGAAAGAGGGGTGGGGGTCCCACGACCATTCGAGAAATTATTTTTCATAATTTTTACACATTATAACTTTACGTATACTGGCCTTCACCAATATCACAGACTCAAGGGGTCAAATAAGTCGAGGGCTTACAAAGTAAGCAGTGACACCCTCCGCCCGCCCCCCTTTATCTCCCCCTCTGGTGTAAAATCCATAAATTGTTATAACTCAATCTAAATTTTCTCCTAAATCAATAGTTTTTGGTATCTGGTACATACAGAACGAGATCTAGACAATTTTGGAGGAACGATCAGTGGTCCTCTCCTCTACTCCCGCCATCCGCCCTCCATCAATTGTTTTTATTAGCACGCTTTTATTAGCTTTACCTGTATGTTTCTATCTATCTTTTTATTCGCTCCAATGCGCCTGCTGCCTTATTAACATGGTTTTATAATTAGCTTCACCTTATTTGTAATCCCGTAAGGGTCATATCGAGACCCTTCCGGGATCATTTCTGGATGGTTTTTGGGATCGGTCCGGGATTACGCCGGGGTAATTTCGGGACTTTTTCGGGACTATTTCGGGATCATTTTGGGACCCTTCCGGGATCATTTCTGTATAGTTTACGGGATCCGTCCGGGATCCCGTCGGGGTTATTTTGGAACATTTTCGGGACTATTCCGGAATCATTTCGGGACTATTTCGCGATCATTTGGGGACCCTTCCGGCATCATTTCTGGATGGTTTTCGGGATCCGTGCGGGATCTCGTCGGGGTCATATGGGGACTTTTTCGGGATCATTTGAGGGCTCTTCCGGCATCATTTCTGGATGGTTTTCGGGATCCGTCCGGGATATCGTCGGGGTCATTTGGGGACTTTTTCGGGATCATTTGGGGGCTCTTCCGGCATCATTTCTGGATGGTTTTCGGGATCCGTCCGGGATCTCGTCGGGGTCATTTGGGGACTTTTTCGGGATCATTTTGCGGCTCATCCGGCATCATTTCTGGATGGTTTTCGGGATCCGTCCGGGATCCCGTCGGGGTCATTTCGGGACTTTTTCGCGACTAATACGCGATCATTTGGGAACCCTTTCGGCATCATTTCTGGATGGTTTTCGGGATCCGTCCGGGATCCCGTCGGGGTCATTTCGGGACTTTTTCGCGACTAATACGGGATCATTTGGGAACCCTTTCGGCATGATTTCTGGATGGTTTTCGGGATCCGTCCGGGATCCCATTAGGGTAATTTCGGGACTATTAGGGGATCATTTGGGAACCTTTCCGGCATCATTTCTGGATAATTTTCGGGATCCGTCCGGGATGCCGACGAGGTCATTTCGGGACTATTTCGGGATACCTACCGGCATCATTTCTGGATGGTTTTTGGGATTCGTCCGGGATCCCGTCGTGGTCCTTTCGGGACTTTTTTCGACTAATACGGGATCATTTGCGGACCCTTTCGGCATCATTTCTGGATAGTTGTCGGGATCCCGTCACGGTCATTTCGGGACTATTAGGGGATCATTTGAGGACCTTTCCGGCATCATTTCTGTATTGTTTTCGGAATCCTTTCGGGATCCCGTCAGGGTCATTTTGGGACTTTTTTGGGGCTAATACGGGATCATTTGGGGATCCTCTAGGGGTCGTTTCGTGACTTTTTCTGTTTTATTTCGGGATCATTTGGGGACCCTTCCGGCATAATTTCTTGATGGTTTGCCGGATCCATCAGGGTCATTTCGGGACCATTTTGGGATCATTTGGGGACCCTTCCGAGATCATTTCTGGATCCGTCCGGGCTGCCGTAGGAGCCATTTCGGGATTTTTTGTTACTTTTCCGGGATAGTTTTTGGACCCTTCCGGGATCATTTCTGGATCTGTGCGGGATCCCATCTGGGTCATTTCCGGACTATTTCGGGATCATTTTGGGATCCTTCCGGAATCATTTCTGTATGGTTTTCGCGAGCCGTCATTGATTCCCTCGGAGCCATTTCAGAACCTTTTCTGGAGTATGTCGGGGTCATTTGGGGACTTTTTCGGGATCATTTGGGGCTCTTCCGGCATCATTTCTGGATGGTTTTCGGGATCCGTGCGGGATCTCGTCGGGGTCATTTGGGGACTTTTTCGGGATCATTTGGGGGCTCTTCCGGCATCATTTCTGGATGGTTTTCGGGATCCGTCCGGGATCCCATCAGGGTATTTTCGGGACTATTAGGGGATCATTTGTGGACCTTTCCGGCATCATTTCTGGATAATTTTCGGTATCCGTCCGGGATGCCGACGAGGTCATTTCGGGATTATTTCGGGATCATTTGGGATACCTACCGGCATCATTTCTGGATGGTTTTTGGGATTCGTCCGGGATCCCGTCGGGGTCATTTCGGGACTTTTTCTCGACTAATACGGGATCATTTGCGGACCCTTTCGGCATAATTTCTGGATAGTTGTCGGGATCCGTTCGGGATCCCGTCACGGTCATTTCGGAACTATTAGGGGATCATTTGAGGACCTTTCCGGCATCATTTCTGGATAGTTTTTGGAATCCTTTCGGGATCCCGTCAGGGTCATTTCGGGGCTTTTTCGGGATCATTTAAGGATGGCTTTCAGGATTCGTCTGTGAACCCGTAAGTAAAACCCGGGTAATTTCTGGACTTTTCCGAGACTATTTCGGGATCATTTTGGGACCTTCCCAAGATCATTTCTGGATGGATTTCGGGATTTGTCCGGGATGCCCTCAGGGTCATTTTGGGACTATTAGGTGAGCATTTGAGGACCGTTCCGGCATCACTTCTGGATGGTTTTCGGTATCCGTTCAGATTCCCGTCGGAATAATTGCGGGAATTTTTCGGGATCATTGGGGTCCCTTCCAAAATCATTTCTGGATGGTTTTTGGGATTCGTCCGGCATTCCGTCGGGGTCATTTCGGGACTTTTTCTCGACTAATACGGGATCATTTGCGGGCCATTTCGGTATCATTTCTGGATAGTTGTCGGGATCCGTGCGGGATCCCGTCAGGGTCTTTTCGGAACTATTGGGAGATCATTTGAGGACCTTTCCGGCATCATTTCTGGTTAGTTTTCGGGATCCTTTCCGGGTCCCATCAGGGTCATTTCGGGACTTTTTCGGCATCATTTAAGATTGGTTTTCAGGATTCGTCCGGTATCCGTCAGGGTAATTTCTGGACTTTTCCCAGACTATTTCGGGATAATTTTGGGACCCTCCCAAGATCATTTCTGGATGGATTTCGGGATCTGTTACGTGGCTGACTGTTTGGATGGCGAGGAGCGGCGGCAAGCAGGTATGCTTGCGGGCCCAGGCTAGCTCGTCGTCTTGGGCGGGGTATTGCACCACCGACCTCACCCGCAGCCACTTGAACAAAAAGAGGGTTCATACCTGCATGCGTATAGAAAGGAGAGAAAAAGCTGAAAAAGATAGAAATAAACGTGAGGGGCTAAGTTAAGAGGGGGAAAAAGATGAAGGCCTGTCCTGTCAGGTGGAGTCTACCCTCCCTCTTCAGCGCCGCTTGCGCTGAACCATGGGCACTGTGCTGACTCCTATCTACTTACAGTGCCCCCAAAACCTGACACTAGTCCGTCTGAAAGAGTCCTAGTCTAGTCCATGTCGATATAGTCAAAGGTCCGTGCAACCTACTTCCCCTCTCGTTGCACTAGTGCAACATCCACACCAATCTAATCAAGTTAGCAACTCATTTTTTTTTTTTTTTTTCACATTCCATATGTAGGTACGAAAACAGGTTTTATTATGGAGATTCAAAATAATTCAAATTGAATGAAAAGGTAGCTTAGGCTCTAGTTTTTGTTTTACAAAGTCAAGAGAAAGATAAAAATTCAAAATTCAAGAGAAGAATCAAATTACATGAAGAGGTATCTTAGACTCTAATTTTTGTTTTATAAAATCAAGAAAATGATACAGAAAAGGGAATTAACTAAATTATTTTTACAATTCTGGTATTTCCTTATGTACTAGGAATCTTCATTAGTAACAATGCTAAGACTAATCAAATAAACTTGGCCTTAATCAAAAAAAATTGGAATTCAAATAAAAAAATTCAGATTATATAACGGAAGAGAGGAATAATTTATCCAAACTAAAATTAGCTCACTATAACTCATCGTACGATCACCTTTTTCCCCCAAGATATCACCTACACAAGTAATTCAAAGAAAAATTAGGAATTGTGAATAGATGAAAATACAGTGAAACTTCTAATCAAATAATATCAATAGGACAAAATCCTTACTTCAATTCAGAAAAATGTAAAAAAAAACAAGACTCTCTAAGGGAACACCCTTTCCACAAAATGCCTAAATCTCTACCTCAGGCAAATTGATTTGTAAAACCCTCAATGTGCATGAGTTTTAAAGACACAAATGTTTATAAATGTTAAAGAGAGAACATCAAATAAATGTGTTGTGTATGTTACCGATTTTTACTTTGACGCACCGCGCTCATCTGCAGTCCAGGTACCAAGGCTGAAGTGATGCGAGCTGAAAAGAAAAGAAGGAGAAAAATTCCTATTCGTTTCCAATGTTCTTAGTGTTCTCTTTGACTGACCACATGGAACCCTCAGTTCCGGTCTGAATGAATGAAAATACGTACGCACCTTTTCTCGCAGTGATCGTGTTGTTTTTTTTTTTTTTTTGAAAAATCAGAAATTATAAAAAAGGTGAAAATTTATAGTGAATAGTGAACGTGCATCATAATATATCAGCCACCTAAAAAGGGAAGAAGGTATGCGTAACAACAAACGTTTTCAAGAAACGTGTACCCCTTCTCCTTTTTTTTTTTGGTGAGGAATAGCAACAACGACCAAAGGAAAGAAAAGCTGGTTTTCACGTGATAAAAAAAAACGGATTAAGAAAGTAAGAAGTGTTTAAATATAGGGAAAGTTTTGCGAAATAAAGAAAAAGAAAAAGTTGTAAATTATGAAAACAGAAAATTTCTGTGAGAAATAAGGCAATTGCGTAAATTAAAATTTTGTAGGCTAAAGTGCCTTGCCAAAATAAAGTGGTGTGTCGAAGTGCAGCACGTGTGAAGATTATTGGGTAAGTGGTGATGAAAACTATTATGTACGTATAACAAGGAATCTGGGGATAAAGATACTTTGTATAAATTTCAACCACGAAAATGCGTACATACGTATTCGAGAAAAATTAAGACAATGATCAAAGTTATTGAAAAAAAATTATTTAAGCTTAAATACAAAAATGTTTAGAACTCTTATCGGTCGCCGCCGTGCTTTACTTCCTTTAGGTTGGTACTGATACTAGTGTTGTTGCGGCGATTTCTTAGTGGTGGCGAGCACGCTCTCTTTTTTTTTTTTTTTTTTTTTTTAACAGTCTGCTCCCGACTTCGCCTGTTGATTTCGCCTTGTGACACACCAATCTACACTAGGGATTGGATGGCTATAACTTACCGTGGCGACTTGTTTTATATGACGTGACTGAGTAATGTGATGCGATGACATATGATAAATGCCGACGTGATGTGATGTATGGTCATGCGATGTGATGTGAAGTACTGTCTGGTGGTGTGAGGGATGTCGATGGTGTGTGTTCTTATGTGTATCGTTAACGACGTTTCTGTTTGTAGAGGTTGCGGGGCTATTGCTGGGGTGCCTGTTGTGGGTGGCGGTATTGGTTGCCGCGAATTTGGTTCGTGAATGGATTTGAATGAGTGGCGTCTCTGTATTTAGGTGGCTGGTTGCGGTGTCTGTGATTTTGTGGTGTTGATACTTATCTGCGTGATTGTTGTTGTGTATGCGTACGTGCGTGGACGTGTATTATGTGTGTGCTGTTGATAACTTTCTTCGCATATATCGGTGTGGTTGGCTATGGACTTACGGGTTTTGGTTATAATCTGGGCTTAGGTGGCTGGCCGTAACTGCGTGTGGAGGTGAATGTGTGTACGACGTTGTGGTGTTGTTCGGGACTTGGTGGATCCCTTTATTTGGAGTCTGGTTGTGGTGTTTTATGAGATGGAATATGAGTTGCCCTTGTGTTCGGCGTAGTGTATTGTCTCTCTGTATATTTGTGGATGGGTGTGGTGACGGTCAGCGGTTTTTGGTGCCTCGCACCTATGGTGCGTTGAAAGAAACAAAAAAAATACAAACTTTAGATAGAATTTAGGAATGTTGTAGGAACTTGGAATTAAATCAACGGATGTGGGTTGAGTGGCTTTGGAGTGGACATGGGTGACTTACCGTTGATAGTGGTGATGAAAATGGTAGCGGCAGGTATTGTAACCTGGTTAGGTTGGGGCCCAAAGGTTTTAATAAATTTTATTTGGCAGTTTAAACTGCACAGTTGTGAGTTCGCCTCACAAAAAAAATAAAATACAACACCACTTTATTTATTTTTCTTCACTTTCACTTCGCGAAATAAGACGTCCGCTCGACACTTTGATTTACGATTTGTGACCGTCAGGAATGGAATGGTGGCCCTTTTATGGACTTTCCTTATTTTCTTTGTCCTGTTGCCACTACCGTTTTGGCTTTGCGGTGGAATTATTTCCGTAAAAAAAAATCACTCGAAGACCATCGAAGGCTTCCAAGCTGTCGACCACAATGTTACGTAAGATACCCACACACACATATGCACGTAATGTAGAGGCTGTTTGCTATTTGTAGTTATGTTTACTTGTGAGAATAACTTTGAGTGATCATGGAAGCACAGGGGCGTAGTTTGTACTAGGGATGTCGTTACAGGAAGCACAGTGGCGTAGTTTGTACAAGGGCTGTCGTTACAGGCTCGTATCCGCCGATGTTGCCTGCAATATGGAGCGTGTACGTAAAGAAATTCAATAACGCGGCCTGTTCTCTTCCCAGTGTTTCGCTCAACGTGTGGCCTCGACCCACGATCAGATGCCGGGCTTATATCTTTTGGATTTCATTCTATTTACATAGGGACATGTCTACACTAAACTTTTCACAAGGACCTTACGATGTATAACACTTATGGTATTACATTTTTCTGCTACATCTATACATCTATATCACAGTTTACTGTCTTCACGCGTTCTTTACAGTCCCGAATACTGTCTCCAGTCAATAAACTTGAGTGTAAATATCACCGATGGATGTCTTAAAAAGCTATATCACAGTTATTGTTAGTAGTTGAATATTAATAACAAAAACTATCACAGAGGGGTGCCTACCGCTATAGTCAAGTAAAAAAACGTACGTAAATAATCATTAACTATGGTCAAGTCAAAAAGAATTTTAGTATTTACCTAACCTAAGCATGGTAGTCAAGGTAGGATACATCACTACGACACAGGAGGACCATGTACGAACATTCCACGACATTAATAACGACACTTAACAGGACGAGGCACACTAACATGTGACAAGCACAGCATCTGACCATTTACGCCGCAAAGATATCTTTGGCGTGATAAATCCCTATCTTTTTCCCGTTTGTGTCGCCCAGTTCATACATCGAGTTGCCTATGACTTTGAGGATGATGCACCTAATTTGTTTTTGAGCTAGTTTTGCGTTGTAGTTGTCCGGTTGCGAGCTTTGCTTGAAGTTTCTTCTGTATACTAGCTGTCCTACCTGGAACTTGACATCTCGACTCCTTGTGTTGTAAGCTTTTGCACTCTTCTCATGGGCAAGTTTTAGTTCTTGCATAATTTTATTCCGCAACAATTGCATTCTGTGCTCTTTTGAATCAATCGAGTAATCGGCATACTTTATTGTTCCAAGCTTCCTATATATCTCGTACGATGTCCCGTGTTGCACCATTGGTATGCCAAATGTGGCAAAGTAAGGTGAACAATCTATTGCAGAATGCACTCCGCTACGTAGTGCGAACGCGGCATCACTTATGTGTTTGTCCCAATTTTTGTGGTTGTCGTTTATATAAGAGCGGACAATTTGGAGCACTGAACGGTTAACACGTTCAGCGGCATTTCCTTGTGGGGAGTAGAACGCAGTTTTGACTTGCTTTACTCCGTATCTATGAAGGAACGTGTTGAAAACTTCAGAGATGAACTGCTTGCCATTATCTGAATGGATGAACTCTGGTACGCCGAAAATGTGGAATACCTGTTTTTCTAGGAACTTTACAACTGCGGCTGATGTCGCATTTCTCATGGGCTGTAGCAACACAAATTTCGAAAAATGGTCAAGACACACAAACACAAAGACATTTCCATCACAAGTACGCGGGTAGGGTCCCATGAAATCAATAAACAGACGTTGAAACGGTCGCTCGGTTATATGCTGTTTTCCCATCGTTGGTCGGTGGAAAACATTCTGTGTCTTATTTCCCTTACATATTTCGCACCCTTTCAAATAGGATTGCACGTCGGCAACCATCCCTGGCCAGTAATATTTTTCTCGTATACGCGTTAGCGTTTTGTGGATGCCACCGTGACCTGCAGAAGGCGAGCTATGCGATGCTGCCACCAACCCCTGCCGCATTTCCGACGGTACCCAGAGTTTCCAGAGCTGGTCCTGCTGAAGCCCCCCTCCCTGTCAAATTGCGTTCGTTTATAGACGTATCCGTCCGACACACAGATGTCAGGTAATCTGTCCTTGTTTTCTGTAACCGTCTTTATGAGTTCTGTATATTCTTCTGACGTGAAGCCTGGTGCATCTAATGATACGTCTAAACATCTGTCGTTGCAGTCAAGTTCATCCATGTGTATTCTCGAAAGGGTATCTGGAACAATATTTTGTGCTCCTTTGCGATGCTGTATTTCAAAGTCGAATGCTTGCAACTTTAGGCTCCACCTCGCGAGTCTGCCAGACAGATCCTTTTGATTCATTAGCCATTTAAGGCTTGCGTGATCAGTAATGACAGTGAATGGCAGACCCTCGACGTAGGGCCTAAACCTCTTCACACTTACTACGGCAGCATAACATTCAAGCTCCGTGATGCTATAATTCCTTTGGGCCTTATTTAGTTTCGCGGACACGTATGCTATGGGACGTTCATTTTTTCGTCATCCAGCTGGAACAAGACTCCACCGATGCCATGCGTAGATGCATCACATTGAATGTAGAATCGTCGGTCAAAGTCCGGGTGCGTCAGTACGGGTGCCGATATGAGGCTCTGTTTTAGTCTGTCGAAGGACTTTCTCGCTTCGTCTGTCATGTTAAATTTCTTGATCTTGTCCTTGGTGAGGCAGTCGTGCAGCGGAGCTGCTATCGTCGCGTAATCCTGGATAAATCGTCGGTACCAGCCTGACATACCCAGGAACAGTCGGAGTTGCTTGGGGGTTTTTGGTTCCGGGAAATCCCTAATAGCTGCCACCTTATTTGCATCCGTTCTTATGCAACCGTCGCCCACTACATAACCAAGGTAGCGGACCTCTTTGTAACAAAATTTACTTTTTTCCACATTGATTGTTAGCTTCGCTTCCCTTAAGCAACGTGCGACCTTTTCAAGTAAACACAAATGAGACGAAAAACTTTCTGAACACACTAAGAGGTCATCTAAATACACAAAGACGGACTCACGTAACGTAGCGGGTATGACTTTATCCATAAGCCTACACATCCTCTGTGCCGCATTACACAGACCAAACGGCATTACCGTAAAATGGTATAACGGCCTACCAGGCACCGTAAAGGCTGTCTTTTCTCTGGACTTCCTCTCCAAAGGGATTTGCCAGAAGGCATCTTTCAAATCGATGGCTGAGATGTATCGCGTATTCTGGAGACGACTCAAGATCCCATCGATATGCGGGAGCGGATATGCATCTTTCACAGTCCGTTCGTTCACTTTCCTAGCGTCCAAGCATAGCCGATTCTTGGTTCCCTTAATTACCAGTGAAACAGGTGAGTTCCAACTGCTATTACTTTCTTCGATTACCCCCATACTCAGCATTCTGTCGAGCTCTTGGTAAACTAACTTTTGTATTGCAGGAGATATGGGGTAATGACGCTGTTTCACTGGGAGATTTTCATTTACGACTTCAATTACGTGTTCTTCCAAATCGGTTTTGCCTAGACCCAGTACAGCGAACGACGGAAACTGCGCTTTCACTTTGTCTAAGGCCTGGGTTTCTGTGGGTGAGAGATCGTGTTGAACCGCGTCGAACGATAGGTCGCCCTCGGCGGGTACGAGCTCTGCGAGGGCACTATCCATTGAGGGCTTTATCGATCCCCGATTGACTAGGTTAAGGTTGAAAGCCTTCCAAAAGTCGATGCCTAAGTAGACTTCCTGTTGCAGCCCTGGTACTATTAAAAACTCTAGCTCTTTTGTCATATCATCCCATTCGACCGGCAATGTAATCACTCCTATTACTGGGGTTTCGTTCCCATTCGCCGTTCTAATGTTCTGACCTGATATCTGTATCACCTGCTTTTCTTTCCCTACCAAAAATGTATTTGCGTTCTTGCCTAAGCAGCTAGCGCCTGCTCCCGAGTCTAATAATGCTAAAGTATCTTTGCCGCCTATTTTTGTCTGTGCAAAGAATCTATTATCGCCTTTTACTGTCACTATAGTTGAAATTATTTTATTAAGGATTCTCTTATAAGCTTTCCTCTTCCCTCTCATTTTCTGAATTTTCCTAAAATTCCTACCCTTCCTCCCTTTTAGGGACTCGCAAAATATTCTTTTCCTAGCTGCCTCATATTCAAGTTTTCGCTGATGTAAACTTTTCATTTCCCGTTTGGTCTCATCGCATTTCTTATCATTCCTACCACAAAAATCATTTTTATTTCTTTCCCTTTTCAGCAATTGGTATGGTTGTTGTTGACCGGGGGCTCTTTGCCCTGGCAGGAGTTCCCGGCTATCTCCGCCAGAGCACAGTTTCCCTTTTCAGGTTTGAAGACGCAAAAGGACATGTCACCCCCGCATGCGAAACACACCATGTTGTGGAAAGATGACTTGCAACGCGGTTCCTTCTTCGCTTCGGAGGGGTTTTTGACGAAATAAGCCACAGGCATCCCACAAGAAAAACACAGCATCAAATGGAATGGTGACGGACAAAACGCGCTGATGGTGGATTTTGGGCCGTTCTGTGACGTGGAGGCATGGACTGGGGATGCGCCTTTTGAGCTAGGCATGCTCATCTGTGGCTGATATGAGGGTTTGTTCCTAACAGGGTTACCGATTGCTTCTATTGGCTTTGGATTTAATGCTTTGTCTACTAGTGGGATTTCTGGGAATGCCAATTCATTCACGGTTTTCGCTCTGTTACGATTTTCTTTCATGACCCGTTCTGCACGCTTACATTCCGTCTTCAATTCTGCCAAGGTATCCATCTTCGACGCGAATGTCAAATTTGCCAGGTAAGGTTTCAAGTTTCCTTTAAGTATTCCCACTAATTCTTTCTCTGGAATCTTCTTTTGTAAACGAAACGTGAGGTTATGGACCTCTCCGTAAAATTCATCAAACCCTTCCTGCGGTAGCTGCTTTCGTTCCATTATTTCCCGGATTATCTCATAATCGGACTCCGCAGTTTTGAAATGGCACAGCAGCTCGGCTCTCAACCCGGAGTATCCAAAGTCTGGGTCATCCGAGTGGTCTTCGAGTACTTGCCAGTACCATTTCAACGCGGAGCCCGATACGAGACAATGGAAATCCGTAAACAGCTGATAGTGGGAGATCTCGTACTGTTCTCTCATCTTCTCTATCCTGAAAATGAAACTCTCCACCGTCATACCTTTGCTCGTGCCGTCGAATTTTATATGCCACTTTTCTAAGTCAACTTTCTTGCGCTTTGGTGGCTCATTTGGTTGCGTTCGATCCCTAGCTTGGGTGTTATTAGAAGGGGTATTAGAATGGGTATTAGAATGGGTAATGCCAGCGTCTCCTCGTTGATTCCCAGCATCTGGGGTCGATGATACAGCGGGACGATGATTCATTGCTTGAGCAGAGGTTTCTATCTCCGCGACCCTGTTGCTAAGGTTCGCGATGTTGGTTCCCATGTTGTGCACCTCGATCATGCATTGCGCCATCATATCATTTTGTTGTGCTATCGTAGCCATTAGCTCTGTCAGTCGGTCAACGCTGCTCGCAGTGGAAGTTCGCGCCCTTTCCTGGGTCTTTGGTTGCTCCGCACCAGAGCCGACGGGTCGCTCATTCAGCGCGGGGTCATCGTTTGCTGCAGCACCTTGTTGATCAAGCTCTGACATCTCTAGCTGGTCCACCTTCCTATAAAAGCTTAAAGTTGTGTTTGACTGGTGAATGGACAGTTGCTCGCTAACTACCACACCCGGTTGATGTGTTGTCTCCTTAGCGAGCTGAATATTCGGGACGTACACCTATTAAAAAGGTCGGTTGGCACAAAGTCGACGGTATGCGGGACCCCGGTATCAATCTGGGTAAGAATAGAGTCTACTACTTGGTTTTCCAAAGCACGTGCCGCTGCACGCGTAATCCGCCTATTTGTAGCAAAAAGTCCCAGTCCACCAACAACTCGTTCCGTGCTATCACGGTTTTCCATACGCACACCCACCAATAACGCAGATAAGCCACCAACGACTAGCCTGCAACAATTGACAAGACTTCCCAGGGGATATTATAAACCCAAAAGCATTAACCCGTAAAAATCAAGAAAAAAAAAAAGGAAATTCAAAATCGGAAATCGACAATAAAAAAAAATTAAATTGACAATACGAAAATGTTTAACTTTGTTTTTTAGTGAATTCGGTATTATATATAACTATGTATGTACATACGTGGTAACTAAAGATTAGAAGGAATATAGGTACAATTCAAAAATATTTAAATTTGTATAGAGTACTTACTTACTAAGGTGTAAATTCAGAAAAAAAAATGGCTTTAACAAGTATTCAAAGTGTTAGAATTCAATATGTAAAACTAATAGGAATAAGACTACCCTCAACAATGAAATGTACTTTTCTGTACAAAAAAATTTATTTTTTTTTTTTGTTGTTTTTTTTTTTTTTTTGATCGGTGTGTTCGTGGTGTTGCACTTCCGCGAGGTCATCGTAGGTACGCTGTCGAGTGTCTGTTCGTCCGCCGTCCATGGTCTAAGTCATCTAGTCTCTTACTCACTAAGGATTGTGGTACATCACGACCTGTACCTTGGCTTAGCACGTGGCTACCACCATTCTCAGTGACTGCAAAAATTATCCCCTTTGTGGCAACATGCTATAAGCCTCACACATTGGGCAGTGCCGGACCGCACATGTGGCAGCTTGAACAGCTTGTTGTCACCTGAAACCAAAAATGCAATATTTACCATACCTTGTACTGTGCTGATCCGGACTACGGATACCACTTCTAGAAGCGTTGAACCTCTCAGGAGGAACTCTGAAGTCTTGACCAGCACCCACCCACAGTTATTAATTAGCCACAAAACTCCTCATATTAATACAAAAAGCTGTTAGCTAAAAACTCCTAAACTGTCCGAAAGAAAAGAAAATAGCTGAAGAGATAGTACATAGGGAATAGAAATAGAGTGGGAAACTAAATAACGATCGGGCTATTTGCGTTGGGCGCCATTGTTACGTGGCTGACTGTTTGGATGGCGAGGAGCGGCGGCAAGCAGGTATGCTTGCGGGCCCAGGCTAGCTCGTCGTCTTGGGCGGGGTATTGCACCACCGACCTCACCCGCAGCCACTTGAACAAAAAGAGGGTTCATACCTGCATGCGTATAGAAAGGAGAGAAAAAGCTGAAAAAGATAGAAATAAACGTGAGGGGCTAAGTTAAGAGGGGGAAAAAGATGAAGGCCTGTCCTGTCAGGTGGAGTCTACCCTCCCTCTTCAGCGCCGCTTGCGCTGAACCATGGGCACTGTGCTGACTCCTATCTACTTACAGTGCCCCCAAAACCTGACACTAGTCCGTCTGAAAGAGTCCTAGTCTAGTCCATGTCGATATAGTCAAAGGTCCGTGCAACCTACTTCCCCTCTCGTTGCACTAGTGCAACATCCACACCAATCTAATCAAGTTAGCAACTCATTTTTTTTTTTTTTTTTTCACATTCCATATGTAGGTACGAAAACAGGTTTTATTATGGAGATTCAAAATAATTCAAATTGAATGAAAAGGTAGCTTAGGCTCTAGTTTTTGTTTTACAAAGTCAAGAGAAAGATAAAAATTCAAAATTCAAGAGAAGAATCAAATTACATGAAGAGGTATCTTAGACTCTAATTTTTGTTTTATAAAATCAAGAATATGATACAGAAAAGGGAATTAACTAAATTATTTTTACAATTCTGGTATTTCTTATGTACTAGGAATCTTCATTAGTAACAATGCTAAGACTAATCAAATAAACTTGGCCTTAATCAAAAAAAATTGGAATTCAAATAAAAAAATTCAGATTATATAACGGAAGAGAGGAATAATTTATCCAAACTAAAATTAGCTCACTATAACTCATCGTACGATCACCTTTTTCCCCCAAGATATCACCTACACAAGTAATTCAAAGAAAAATTAGGAATTGTGAATAGATGAAAATACAGTGAAACTTCTAATCAAATAATATCAAGAGGACAAAATCCTTACTTCAATTCAGAAAAATGTAAAAAAAAACAAGACTCTCTAAGGGAACACCCTTTCCACAAAATGCCTAAATCTCTACCTCAGGCAAATTGATTTGTAAAACCCTCAATGTGCATGAGTTTTAAAGACACAAATGTTTATAAATGTTAAAGAGAGAACATCAAATAAATGTGTTGTGTATGTTACCGATTTTTACTTTGACGCACCGCGCTCATCTGCAGTCCAGGTACCAAGGCTGAAGTGATGCGAGCTGAAAAGAAAAGAAGGAGAAAAATTCCTATTCGTTTCCAATGTTCTTAGTGTTCTCTTTGACTGACCACATGGAACCCTCAGTTCCGGTCTGAATGAATGAAAATACGTACGCACCTTTTCTCGCAGTGATCGTGTTGTTTTTTTTTTTTTTTTGAAAAATCAGAAATAATAAAAAAGGTGAAAATTTATAGTGAATAGTGAACGTGCATCATAATATATCAGCCACCTAAAAAGGGAAGAAGGTATGCGTAACAACAAACGTTTTCAAGAAACGTGTACCCCTTCTCCTTTTTTTTTTGGTGAGGAATAGCAACAACGACCAAAGGAAAGAAAAGCTGGTTTTCACGTGATAAAAAAAAACGGATTAAGAAAGTAAGAAGTGTTTAAATATAGGGAAAGTTTTGCGAAATAAAGAAAAAGAAAAAGTTGTAAATTATGAAAACAGAAAATTTCTGTGAGAAATAAGGCAATTGCGTAAATTAAAATTTTGTAGGCTAAAGTGCCTTGCCAAAATAAAGTGGTGTGTCGAAGTGCAGCACGTGTGAAGATTATTGGGTAAGTGGTGATGAAAACTATTATGTACGTATAACAAGGAATCTGGGGATAAAGATACTTTGTATAAATTTCAACCACGAAAATGCGTACATACGTATTCGAGAAAAATTAAGACAATGATCAAAGTTAGTGAAAAAAAATTATTTAAGCTTAAATACAAAAATGTTTAGAACTCTTATCGGTCGCCGCCGTGCTTTACTTCCTTTAGGTTGGTACTGATACTAGTGTTGTTGCGGCGATTTCTTAGTGGTGGCGAGCACGCTCTCTTTTTTTTTTTTTTTTTTTTTTTAACAGTCTGCTCCCGACTTCGCCTGTTGATTTCGCCTTGTGACACACCAATCTACACTAGGGATTGGATGGCTATAACTTACCGTGGCGACTTGTTTTATATGACGTGACTGAGTAATGTGATGCGATGACATATGATAAATGCCGACGTGATGTGATGTATGGTCATGCGATGTGATGTGAAGTACTGTCTGGTGGTGTGAGGGATGTCGATGGTGTGTGTTCTTATGTGTATCGTTAACGACGTTTCTGTTTGTAGAGGTTGCGGGGCTATTGCTGGGGTGCCTGTTGTGGGTGGCGGTATTGGTTGCCGTGAATTTGGTTCGTGAATGGATTTGAATGAGTGGCGTCTCTGTATTTAGGTGGCTGGTTGCGGTGTCTGTGATTTTGTGGTGTTGATACTTATCTGCGTGATTGTTGTTGTGTATGCGTACGTGCGTGGACGTGTATTATGTGTGTGCTGTTGATAACTTTCTTCGCATATATCGGTGTGGTTGGCTATGGACTTACGGGTTTTGGTTATAATCTGGGCTTAGGTGGCTGGCCGTAACTGCGTGTGGAGGTGAATGTGTGTACGACGTTGTGGTGTTGTTCGGGACTTGGTGGATCCCTTTATTTGGAGTCTGGTTGTGGTGTTTTATGAGATGGAATATGAGTTGCCCTTGTGTTCGGCGTAGTGTATTGTCTCTCTGTATATTTGTGGATGGGTGTGGTGACGGTCAGCGGTTTTTGGTGCCTCGCACCTATGGTGCGTTGAAAGAAACAAAAAAAATACAAACTTTAGATAGAATTTAGGAATGTTGTAGGAACTTGGAATTAAATCAACGGATGTGGGTTGAGTGGCTTTGGAGTGGACATGGGTGACTTACCGTTGATAGTGGTGATGAAAATGGTAGCGGCAGGTATTGTAACCTGGTTAGGTTGGGGCCCAAAGGTTTTAATAAATTTTATTTGGCAGTTTAAACTGCACAGTTGTGAGTTCGCCACACAAAAAAAATAAAATACAACACCACTTTATTTATTTTTCTTCACTTTCACTTCGCGAAATAAGACGTCCGCTCGACACTTTGATTTACGATTTGTGACCGTCAGGAATGGAATGGTGGCCCTTTTATGGACTTTCCTTATTTTCTTTGTCCTGTTGCCACTACCGTTTTGGCTTTGCGGTGGAATTATTTCCGTAAAAAAAAATCACTCGAAGACCATCGAAGGCTTCCAAGCTGTCGACCACAATGTTAGGTAAGATACCCACACACACATATACACGTAATGTAGAGGCTGTTTGCTATTTGTAGTTATGTTTACTTGTGAGAATAACTTTGAGTGATCATGGAAGCACAGGGGCGTAGTTTGTACTAGGGATGTCGTTACAGGAAGCACAGTGGCGTAGATTGTACAAGGGCTGTCGTTACAGATCTGTCCGGGATGCCGTCAGGGTCATTTTGGGACTATTAGGTGATCATTTGAGGACCTTTTCGGCATCACTTCTGGATGGTTTTCGGTATCCGCTCAGGATCCCGACGGAATTATTGCGGGACTTTTTCGGGATCATTTGGTGTCCCTTCCGGCATCATTTCTGGCTGGTTTTTGGGATTCGTCCGGCATCCCGTCGGGTTCATTTCGGGACTTTTTCTCGACTAATACGGGATCATTTGCGGGCCCTTTCGGCATCATTTCTAGATAGTTGTCGGGATCCGTTCGGGATCCCGTCAGGGTCTTTTCGGAACTATTAGGTGATCATTTGAGGACATTTCCGGCATCATTTCTGAATAGTTTTCGGGATCCTTTCGGGGTCCAGTCAGGGTCATTTCGGGACTTTTTCGGGATCATTTAGAGATGGCTTTCAGGATTCGTCCGGGAACCCGTCAGGGTAATTTCTGAACTTTTCCGAAACTATTTCGGGATAATTTTGGGACCTTCCCAAGATCATTTCTGGATGGATTTTGGGATCAGTCCGAGATGCCGTCAGGGTCATTTTGGTATTAGGTGATCATTTGAGGACCTTTCCGGCATCACTTCTGGATGGTTATCGGTATCCGATCAGGATCCCCTCGGAAACATTGCGGGACTTTTTCGGGATCATTTGGGGTCCCTCCCAAGATCATTTCTTGATGGATTTCGGGATCTGTCCGGGATCCCGTCAGGGTCATTTAGGGGTGCGTTCGAGATCCCGTCAGGGTCATTTCGGGACTTCTTCGGGAATATATCGGGATCATTTCTGGATGGTTTATGGGATCCGTCCATGACCCCTTAAGGGTCATTTCGGGACTATTAGGTGATCATTTGAGGACCTTTCCGGCGTCACTTCTGGATGATTTTCGGTATCCGTTCGGGATCCCGTCGGAATCAATGCGGGACTTTTACGGAATCATTTGGGATTCCTTCCGGCATCATTTCTGGATGGTTTTCGGGATTTGTCCGGGATCCCGTCGGGGTTATTTCGGGACCTTTTCGGGGCTAATACGGGATCATTTGGGGATCCTCTAGGGGTCGCTTCGTGACTTTTTCTGTATTATTTCGGGATCATTTTGGGACCCTTTCGGCATAATTTCTTGATGGTTTGCCGGATCCATCCGCAATGACCCTGGGGACCATTTTGGGATCATTTGGGGACCCTTCCGAGATCATTTCTGGATCCGTCCGAGATGCCATAGGAGCCATTTCGGGATTTTTTGTTACTTTTCCGGGATAGGTTTTGGACCCTTCCGGAATCATTTCTGGATCTGTGCGGGATCCCATCTGGGTCATTTCCGGTCATTCCGTTCGGGATCCCGTCGGTATCATTGCGGGACTTTTTCGGAATCATTTGGGATCCCCTCCGGCATCATTTCGGTTTTCGGGATTTGTTCGGGATCACGTCGGGGTTATTTCGGGACCTTTTAGGGGCTAATACGGGATCATTTGGGGATCCTCTAGGGGTCGTTTCGTGACTTTTTTTGTATTATTTCGGGATCATTTGGGGATCCTTCCGGCATAATTTCTTGATGGTTTGCCTGATCCATCAGGGTTATTTCGGGACCATTTTGGGATCATTTGGGGACCCTTCCGAGATCATTTCTGGATCCGTCCGGGATGCCGTAGGAGCCATTTCGGAATTTTTTGTTACTTTTCCGGGATAGTTTTTAGACCCTTCCGGGATCATTTCTGGATCTGTGCGGGATCCCATCTGGGTCATTTCCGGACTATATCGGGATCATTTTGGGATCCTTCCGGAATCATTTCTGTATGGTTTTCGCGATCCGTCTTGGATCCCCTCGGAGCCATTTCGGAACTTTTTCTGGAGTATGTCGGGATAATTTAGGGACCCTTCCTGGATATTTTCTGGATGGTTTTTGAGATCCGCCCGGGAGCCCGTCAGGGTCATTGCGGAACCTTTTCGGGATCATTTTGGGACACCTTCAGGGATCATTTCTGTGTGGTTCTCTGGATACGTCTAAAATCGTGTCGTTGTCATTTCGGGTTTTTTTTTGGGACTATTCCGGGAACTTTTGGAGACCCTTCCGGGGCATTTCTGGATGGTTTTCGGGATCCGTCCGGGATAGCGTGGGGTCATTTCGTAGCTTTTCTAGATAATTTCGGGATCATTTGGGATCCTATCAGATTATCAGCTCATTTAGTTCTTTTTTTTACTCAATTACAAAAATTAAATGCATTAGACAGAAAACAAAATTTTAAACAGATAACTTGATAAGCAGGCTAACGCGAATAGCCCATATATTTAAATTTCTCCTTGCGGACGGGGCCGCGGGTAAAGGCTAGTATATTATAAATGGGAAAGTTTGGATGTTAAGATGTTTGGATGTTTGTCCAGACGTTTGTCTTTGTGACTCAATCACGCAAGAACGGCTGGACCGATTTGGATGAAATTTTGCACACATATAGCCAATAGTCTAGAAGGATCTACTAGCTATATTTTTTTGAAAAGGGGGGAGGTCCCCGCCCCCTAGGAACAGTTAAAATTTAACTATTGTATTTTTTCGTCTTTGTGACTGAATCACGCCAGAACGGCTACGCGGATTTTGATGAAATTTGGTACACAGACAACAGTCTACAAGCGAAATTTTTTTCGAGCATGGAAAGGGGGGTGGGGATGCCACGACCCCTTCAAACAATTACTTTTTTCTCCAAAATCAATAGTTTTTGGTATCTGGCACATACAGATCGAGATCTAAACAATTTTGGAAAAACGATCAGTGGTCCTCTCCTTCTCCTCCCGCCATCCGCCCTCCTTCAATTGTTTTTATTAGCACGCTTTTATTAGCCTGTATGTTTCTATGTAACTCTTCATTCGCTCCAACACGCCTGCTTCCTTATTAACATGGTTTTATAATTAGCTTCACCTTATTTGTAATCCCGTTAGGGTCATATCGAAAGCCTTCCGGGATCATTTCTGGATGGTTTTCGGGATCCGTCCGGGATCCCGCCGCGGTCATTTCGGGACTTTTTCGGGGTCATTTTGGGTCCCTTAAGTAATCATTTCTGGATGGTTTTTGGGATCCGTCCGGGATCATTTGGGGTCCCTTCCACCATCATTTCTGGATGGTTTTCGGGATCCGTCCGAGATCCCTTCGGGGTCATTTCGGGACTTTTTCTCGACTAATACGGGATCATTTGGGGACTCTTTCGGCATCATTTCTGGATGGTTTTCGGGATCCGTCCGGGATCCCGTCAGGGTCATTTCGGGAATATTAGGAGATCATTTGAGGACATTTCCGGCATCATTTCTGGATAGTTTTCTTGATCCGTCCGGGATCCAGTCGGGGTCATTTCGGAACTTTTTCTCGACGAATACGGGATCATTTGGGGACCCTTTCGGCATCATTTCTGAATGGTTTTCGGGATCCGTCCGGGATCCCTTACGGATCCCGAATACCATCCAGAAATGATGCCGGAAGGTACCCCAAATGATCCCGAAAAAGTCTTGAAATGAATCCGACGGGATCCCGGACGAATCCCGAAAACCATCCAGAAATGCTGCCGGAAGGGAACCCAAATGATACCGAAAAAGTCTCGAAATGACCCCGACGGGATTCCTAACGGATTCCGAAAACCATCCAGAAAAGATGCCGGAAAAGTCCTAAATGATCACCTAATAGTCCCGAAATGACTCTGACGGGATCCCGGACGGACCAAAATGATTCCTGGATGGATTTCGGGATCTGTCCTTGATCCCGGCGAGGTCAGTTAGGGGGCCGTTTGAGATCCCGTCAGGGACATTTCGGGACTATTTCGGGATCATTTCTGGATGGTTTTCGGGATCCGTCCGGAATTCCGGCGGGGTTATTTCACGACTTTTTCGGAATCATTTTGGGTACCTTCCTTCATTATTTCTAGATTGTTTTGGGGATCCGTCCGGGATCCCGTCGGGGCCATTTTGGACTTTTTCGGGGACTATACGGGATCATTTTTGGACCCTTCCGGCATCACTTCTGGATGGATTTCGGGATATGTACGGGAACCCATCAGGGTAATTTCGGGAATTTTTCGGGACTATTTCGGGATCATTTGGGGACCACTTAGGGGTCATTCCATGACTTTATCTGTATTATTTCGGGATCATTTGAAGACCCTTCCG
Organism: Eurosta solidaginis; assembly: GCF_040869045.1. NCBI lineage: Eukaryota > Metazoa > Arthropoda > Insecta > Diptera > Tephritidae > Eurosta > Eurosta solidaginis. Next base: position 31,414,691 of record NC_090323.1, read on the forward strand.
GCATCAATTCTTGATCGTTTGCCGGATCCATCAGGGTCATTTCGGGACCATGTTGGGATCATTTCTGGATCCGTCCAGGATGCCGTAAGATTCGTTTTGAGATTTTTTTGTTACTTTTTCGGGATGGTCTTGAAACCCTTCCGGGATCACATTTGGATCCGTGCGGGATTCCATCGGGGTAATTTTCGGCCTATTTCGGAATCATTTTGGGACCCTTCCGGAAATATTTCTTTATGGTTTTCGCTATCCGTTGTGGATCCCTCGGAGTCTTTTCGGAACTTTTTCGGAGCTTTTTCTGGACTATGTCGGGATAATTTAGGAACCCTTCCTGGATGGTTTTTGAGATCCATCCGGGATCCCGTCAGGGTAATTTCGGAACTTTTTCGGGACTATTTCGGGATCAATTTGGTACCCTTCGGGCATCATTTCTGTGTGGTTCTCTGGATAAGTCTAGAATCGTGTCGTTGTCATTTCGGGTTTTTTTGGGACTACTTCGGGAACTTTTGGAAACACTTCCGGGGCGTTTCTGGATGGTTTTCGGGATCCGTCCGCGATACCGTCGGGGTCATTTCGTGGCTTTTTCTGGATAATTTCGTTATAATTTTGGGATCCTATCAGGTTATCAGCTCATAAAGTTCTTTTTTTTACTCAATTACAAAAATAAAATGCATTAGACAGAAAAAAAATTTTAAACAGATAACTTTATAAGCAGGCTAACGTGAATAGCCCACATACATATTTCATTTGCTCCTTGCGGACGAGGCCGCGGGTAAAGGCTAGTATCTAATCTAATCTAATATATATTATAAATGGGAAAGTTTGGATGTTAAGATGTTTGGATGTTTGGATGTTTGGATGTTAGTTTTTGGTATCTGGTACATACAGAACGAGATCTAGACAATTTTGGAGGAACGATCAGTGGTCCTCTCCTCTACTTCCACCATCCGCCCTCCATCAATTGTTTTTATTAGCACGCTTTTATTAGCTTTACCTGTATGTTTCTATCTAACTTTTTATTCGCTCCAATGCGCCTGCTGCCTTATTAACATGGTTTTATAATTAGCTTCACCTTATTTGTAATCCCGTAAGGGTCATATCGAGACCCTTCCGGGATCATTTCTGGATGGTTTTCGGGATCGGTCCGGGATTACGCCGGGGTAATTTCGGGACTTTTTCGGGACTATTTCGGGATCATTTTGGGACCCTTCCGGGATCATTTCTGTATAGTTTACGGGATCCGTCCGGGATCCCGTCGGGGTTATTTTGGAACATTTTCGGGACTATTCCGGAATCATTTCGGGACTATTTCGCGATCATTTGGGGACCCTTCCGGCATCATTTCTGGATGGTTTTCGGGATCCGTGCGGGATCTCGTCGGGGTCATATGAGGACTTTTCGGGATCATTTGGGGGCTCTTCCGGCATCATTTCTGGATGGTTTTCGGGATCCGTCCGGGATATCGTCGGGGTCATTTGGGGACTTTTTCGGGATCATTTGGGGGCTCTTCCGGCATCATTTCTGGATGGTTTTCGGGATCCGTCCGGGATCTCGTCGGGGTCATTTGGGGACTTTTTCGGGATCATTTGGGGGCTCTTCCGGCATCATTTCTGCATGGTTTTCGGGATCCGTGCGGGATCTCGTCGGGGTCATATGGGGACTTTTTCGGGATCATTTGGGGGCTCTTCCGGCATCATTTCTGGATGGTTTTCGGGATCCGTCCGGGATATAGTCGGGGTCATTTGGGGACTTTTTCGGGATCATTTGGGGGCTCTTCCGGCATCATTTCTGGATGGTTTTCGGGATCCGTGCGGGATCTCGTCGGGGTCATATGGGGACTTTTTCGGGATCATTTGGGGGCTCTTCCGGCATCATTTCTGGATGGTTTTCGGGATCCGTGCGGGATCTCGTCGGGGTCATATGGGGACTTTTTCGGGATCATTTGGGGGCTCTTCCGGCATCATTTCTGGATAGTTTTCGGGATCCGTCCGGGATATAGTCGGGGTCATTTGGGGACTTTTTCGGGATCATTTGGGGGCTCTTCCGGCATCATTTCTGGATGGTTTTCGGGATCCGTCCGGGATCTCGTCGGGGTCATTTGGGGACTTTTTCGGGATCATTTTGGGGCTCATCCGGCATCATTTCTGGATGGTTTTCGGGATCCGTCCGGGATCCCGTCGGGGTCATTTCGGGACTTTTTCGCGACTAATACGGGATCATTTGGGAACCCTTTCGGCAACATTTCTGGATGGTTTTCGGGATCCGTCCGGGATCCCGTCGGGGTCATTTCGGGACTTTTTCGCGACTAATACGGGATCATTTGGGAAGCCTTTCGGCATCATTTCTGGATGGTTTTCGGGATCCGTCCGGGATCCCATTAGGGTAATTTCGGGACTATTAGGGGATCATTTGGGAACCTTTCCGACATCATTTCTGGATAATTTTCGGGATCCGTCCGGGATGCCGACGAGGTCATTCCGGGACTATTTCGGGATCATTTGGGATACCTACCGGCATCATTTCTGGATGGTTTTTGGGATTCGTCCGGGATCCCGTCGTGGTCCTTTCGGGACTTTTTTTTCGACTAATACGGGATCATTTGCGGACCCTTTCGGCATCATTTCTGGATAGTTGTCGGGATCCCGTCACGGCCATTTCGGGACTATTAGGGGATCATTTGAGGACCTTTCCGGCATCATTTCTGTATTGTTTTCGGAATCCATTCGGGATCCCGTCAGGGTCATTTTGGGACTTTTTCGGGGCTAATACGGGATCATTTGGGGATCCTCTAGGGGTCGTTTCGTGACTTTTTCTGTTTTATTTCGGGATCATTTGGGGACCCTTCCGGCATAATTTCTTGATGGTTTGCCGGATCCATCAGGGTCATTTCGGGACCATTTTATGATCATTTGGGGACCCTTCCGAGATCATTTCTGGATCCGTCCGGGATGCCGTAGGAGCCATTTCGGGATTTTTTGTTACTTTTCCGGGATCATTTCTGGGTCATTTCCGGACTATTTCGGGATCATTTTGGGATCCTTCCGGAATCATTTCTGTATGGTTTTCGCGATCCGTCGTTGATTCCCTCGGAGCCATTTCGGAACCTTTTCTGGAGTATGTCGGGGTCATTTGGGGACTTTTTCGGGATCATTTGGGGCTCTTCCGGCATCATTTCTGGATGGTTTTCGGGATCCGTGCGGGATCTCGTCGGGGTCATTTGGGGACTTTTTCGGGATCATTTGGGGGCTCTTCCGGCATCATTTCTGGATGGTTTTCGGGATCCGTCCGGGATATCGTCGGGGTCATTTGGGGACTTTTTCGGGATCATTTGGGGGCTCTTCCGGCATCATTTCTGGATGGTTTTCGGGATCGGTCCGGGATCCCATCAGGGTAATTTCTGGACTATTAGGGGATCATTTGTGGACCTTTCCGGCATCATTTCTGGATAATTTTCGGTATCCGTCCGGGATGCCGACGAGGTCATTTCGGGATTATTTCGGGATCATTTGGGATACCTACCGGCATCATTTCTGGATGGTTTTTGGGATTCGTCCGGGATCCCGTCGGGTTCATTTCGGGACTTTTTCTCGACTAATACGGGATCATTTGCGGACCCTTCCGGCATAATTTCTGGATAGTTGTCGGGATCCGTTCGGGATCCCGTCACGGTCATTTCGGAACTATTAGGGGATCATTTGAGGACCTTTCCGGCATCATTTCTGGATTGTTTTTGGAATCCTTTCGGGATCCCGTCAGGGTCATTTCGGGGCTTTTTCGGTATCATTTAAGGATGGTTTTCAGGATTCGTCCGGGAACCCGTCAGGGTAATTTCTGGACTTTTCCGAGACTATTTCGGGATCATTTTGGGACCTTCCCAAGATCATTTCTGGATGGATTTCGGGATTTGTCCGGGATGCCCTCAGGGTCATTTTGGGACTATTAGTTGAGCATTTGAGGACCGTTCCGGCATCACTTCTGGATGGTTTTCGGTATCCGTTCAGATTCCCGTCGGAATAATTGCGGGACTTTTTCGGGATCATTGGGGTTCCTTCCGACATCATTTCTGGATGGTCTTTGGGATTCGTCCGGCATCCCTTCGGGGTCATTTCGGGACTTTTTCTCGACTGATACGGGATCATTTGCGGGCCCTTTCGGTATCATTTCTGGATAGTTGTCAGGGTCTTTTCGGAACTATTGGGAGATCTTTTGAGGACCTTTCCGGCATCATTTCTGGATAGTTTTCGGGATCCTTTCGGGGTCCAGTCAGGGTCATTTCGGGACTTTTTCGGGATCATTTAGAGATGGCTTTCAGGATTCGTCCGGGAACCCGTCAGGGTAATTTCTGAACTTTTCCGAGACTATTTCGGGATAATTTTGGGACCTTCCCAAGATAATTTCTGGATGGATTTTGGTGTCAGTCCGGGATGCCGTCAGGGTCATTTTGCTATTAGGTGATCATTTGAGGACCTTTCCGGCATCACTTCTGGATGGTTTTCGGTATCCGATCAGGATCCCCTCGGAATCATTGCGAGACTTTTTCGGGATCATTTGGGATCCCTCCCAAGATCATTTCTAGATGGATTTCGGGATCTGTCCGGGATCCCGTCAGGGTCATTTAGGGGTGCGTTCGAGATCCCGTCAGGGTCATTTCGGGACTTCTTCGGGACTATATCGGGATCACTTCTGGATGGTTTATGGGATCCGTCCATGACCCCTTAAGGGTCATTTCGGGACTATTAGGTGATCATTTGAGGACCTTTCCGGCATCACTTCTGGATGATTTTCGGTATCCGTTCGGGATCCCGTCGGAATCAATGCGGGACTTTTACGGAATCATTTGGGATTCCTTCCGGCATCATTTCTGGATGGTTTTCGGGATTTGTCCGGGATCCCGTCGGGGTTATTTCGGGACCTTTTCGGGGCTAATACGGGATCATTTGGGGATCCTCTAGGGGTCGTTTCGTGACTTTTTCTGTATTATTTCGGGATCATTTTGGGACCCTTTCGGCATAATTTCTTGATGGTTTGCCGGATCCATCAGGGTCATTTCGGGACCATTTTGGGATCATTTGGGGACCCTTCCGAGATCATTTCTGGATCCGTCCGGGATGCCGTAGGAGCCATTTCGGTATTTTTTGTTACTTTTCCGGGATAGTTTTTGCACCCTTCCGGGATCATTTCTGGATCTGTGCGGGATCCCATCTGGGTCAATTCCGGACTATCTCGGGATCATTTTGGAATCCTTCCGGAATCATTTCTGTATGGTTTTCGCGATCCATCGTGGATCCCCTCGGAGCCATTTCGGAACTTTTTCTGGAGTTAGTCGGGATAATTTAGGGACCCTTCCTGGATATTTTCTGGATGGTTTTTGAGATCCGCCCGGGAGCCCGTCAGGGTCATTTCGGAACCTTTTCGGGATCATTTTGGAACACCTTCAGGGATCATTTCTGTGTGGTTCTCTGGATACGTCTAGAATCGTGTCGCTCTCATTTCGGGTTTTTTTGGGACTATTCGGGGAACTTTTGGAGACCCTTTCGGGGCATTTCTGGATGGTTTTCGGGATCCGTCCGCGATAGCGTTGGCGTCATTTCGTAGCTTTTTCTGGATAATTTCGGGATCATTTGAGATCCTATCAGGTTATCAGCTCATTTAGTTCTTTTTTTTACTCAATTACAAAAATAAAATGCATTAGACAGAAAACAAAATTTTAAACAGATAATAAGCAGGCTAACGCGAATAGCCCATATATTTAAAATTTCCTTGCGGACGGGGCCGCGGGTAAAGGCTAGTATATATTATAAATGGGAAAGTTTGGATGTTAAGATGTTTGGATGTTTGGATGTTTGGATGTTTGTCCAGACGTTTGTCTTTGTGACTCAATAACGCAAGAACGGCTGGACCGATTTGGATGAAATTTTGCACACATATAGCCAATAGTCTAGAAGGATCTACTAGCTATATATTTTTGAAAAGGGGCGTGGTCCCCGCCCCCCAGGAACAGTTATAATTTAATTATTATATTTTTTCGTCTTTGCGACTGAATCACGCCAGAATGGCTACACGGATTTTGATGCAATTTGGGACACAGACAATAGTCTACTAGCGAAATTTTTTTCGAACATGGAAAGAGGGGTGGGGGTCCCACGACCCCTTCTAGAAATTATTTTTCATAATTTTTACACATTATAACTTTACGTATACTGGCCTTCACCAATATCACAGACTCAAGGGGTCAAATAAGTCGAGGGCTTACAAAGTAAGCAGTGACACCCTCCGCCCGCCCCCCCTTATCACCCCCTCTGGTGTAAAATCCATAAATTGTTATAACTCAATCTAAATTTTCTCCTAAATCAATAGTTTTTGGTATCTGGTACATACAGAACGAGATCTAGACAATTTTGGAGGAACGATCAGTGGTCCTCTCCTCTACTTCCGCCATCCGCCCTCCATCAATTGTTTTTATTAGTACGCTTTTATTAGCTTTACCTGTATGTTTCTATCTAACTTTTTATTCGCTCCAATGCGCCTGCTGCCTTATTAACATGGTTTTATAATTAGCTTCACCTTATTTGTAATCCCGTAAGGGTCATATCGAGACCCTTCCGGGATCATTTCTGGATGGTTTTCGGGATCGGTCCGGGATTACGCCGGGGTAATTTCGGGACTTTTTCGGGACTATTTCGGGATCATTTTGGGACCCTTCCGGGATCATTTCTGTATAGTTTACGGGATCCGTCCGGGATCCCGTCGGGGTTATTTTGGAACATTTTCGGGACTATTCCGGAATCATTTCGGGACTATTTCGCGATCATTTGGGGACCCTTCCGGCATCATTTCTGGATGGTTTTCGGGATCCGTGCGGGATCTCGTCGGGGTCATATGAGGACTTTTCGGGATCATTTGGGGGCTCTTCCGGCATCATTTCTGGATGGTTTTCGGGATCCGTCCGGGATATCGTCGGGGTCATTTGGGGACTTTTTCGGGATCATTTGGGGGCTCTTCCGGCATCATTTCTGGATGGTTTTCGGGATCCGTCCGGGATCTCGTCGGGGTCATTTGGGGACTTTTTCGGGATCATTTGGGGGATCTTCCGGCATCATTTCTGGATGGTTTTCGGGATCCGTGCGGGATCTCGTCGGGGTCATATGGGGACTTTTTCGGGATCATTTGGGGGCTCTTCCGGCATCATTTCTGGATGGTTTTCGGGATCCGTCCGGGATATAGTCGGGGTCATTTGGGGACTTTTTCGGGATCATTTGGGGGCTCTTCCGGCATCATTTCTGGATGGTTTTCGGGATCCGTGCGGGATCTCGTCGGGGTCATATGGGGACTTTTTCGGGATCATTTGGGGGCTCTTCCGGCATCATTTCTGGATGGTTTTCGGGATCCGTGCGGGATCTCGTCGGGGTCATATGGGGACTTTTTCGGGATCATTTGGGGGCTCTTCCGGCATCATTTCTGGATGGTTTTCGGGATCCGTCCGGGATATAGTCGGGGTCATTTGGGGACTTTTTCGGGATCATTTGGGGGCTCTTCCGGCATCATTTCTGGATGGTTTTCGGGATCCGTCCGGGATCTCGTCGGGGTCATTTGGGGACTTTTTCGGGATCATTTTGGGGCTCATCCGGCATCATTTCTGGATGGTTTTCGGGATCCGTCCGGGATCCCGTCGGGGTCATTTCGGGACTTTTTCGCGACTAATACGGGATCATTTGGGAACCCTTTCGGCATCATTTCTGGATGGTTTTCGGGATCCGTCCGGGATCCCGTCGGGGTCATTTCGGGACTTTTTCGCGACTAATACGGGATCATTTGGGAAGCCTTTCGGCATCATTTCTGGATGGTTTTCGGGATCCGTCCGGGATCCCATTAGGGTAATTTCGGGACTATTAGGGGATCATTTGGGAACCTTTCCGACATCATTTCTGGATAATTTTCGGGATCCGTCCGGGATGCCGACGAGGTCATTCCGGGACTATTTCGGGATCATTTGGGATACCTACCGGCATCATTTCTGGATGGTTTTTGGGATTCGTCCGGGATCCCGTCGTGGTCCTTTCGGGACTTTTTTTTCGACTAATACGGGATCATTTGCGGACCCTTTCGGCATCATTTCTGGATAGTTGTCGGGATCCCGTCACGGCCATTTCGGGACTATTAGGGGATCATTTGAGGACCTTTCCGGCATCATTTCTGTATTGTTTTCGGAATCCTTTCGGGATCCCGTCAGGGTCATTTTGGGACTTTTTCGGGGCTAATACGGGATCATTTGGGGATCCTCTAGGGGTCGTTTCGTGACTTTTTCTGTTTTATTTCGAGATCATTTGGGGACCCTTCCGGCATAATTTCTTGATGGTTTGCCGGATCCATCAGGGTCATTTCGGGACCATTTTATGATCATTTGGGGACCCTTCCGAGATCATTTCTGGATCCGTCCGGGATGCCGTAGGAGCCATTTCGGGATTTTTTGTTACTTTTCCGGGATCATTTCTGGATCTGTGCGGGATCCCATCTGGGTCATTTCCGGACTATTTCGGGATCATTTTGGGATCCTTCCGGAATCATTTCTGTATGGTTTTCGCGATCCGTCGTTGATTCCCTCGGAGCCATTTCGGAACCTTTTCTGGAGTATGTCGGGGTCATTTGGAGACTTTTTCGGGATCATTTGGGGCTCTTCCGGCATCATTTCTGGATGGTTTTCGGGATCCGTGCGGGATCTCGTCGGGGTCATTTGGGGACTTTTTCGGGATCATTTGGGGGCTCTTCCGGCATCATTTCTGGATGGTTTTCGGGATCCGTCCGGGATATCGTCGGGGTCATTTGGGGACTTTTTCGGGATCATTTGGGGGCTCTTCCGGCATCATTTCTGGATGGTTTTTGGGATCCGTCCGGGATCCCATCAGGGTAATTTCTGGACTATTAGGGGATCATTTGTGGACCTTTCCGGCATCATTTCTGGATAATTTTCGGTATCCGTCCGGGATGCCGACGAGGTCATTTCGGGATTATTTCGGGATCATTTTGGATACCTACCGGCATCATTTCTGGATGGTTTTTGGGATTCGTCCGGGATCCCGTCGGGTTCATTTCGGGACTTTTTCTCGACTAATACGGGATCATTTGCGGACCCTTCCGGCATAATTTCTGGATAGTTGTCGGGATCCGTTCGGGATCCCGTCACGGTCATTTCGGAACTATTAGGGGATCATTTGAGGACCTTTCCGGCATCATTTCTGGATTGTTTTTGGAATCCTTTCGGGATCCCGTCAGGGTCATTTCGGGGCTTTTTCGGTATCATTTAAGGATGGTTTTCAGGATTCGTCCGGGAACCCGTCAGGGTAATTTCTGGACTTTTCCGAGACTATTTCGGGATCATTTTGGGACCTTCCCAAGATCATTTCTGGATGGATTTCGGGATTTGTCCGGGATGCCCTCAGGGTCATTTTGGGACTATTAGTTGAGCATTTGAGGACCGTTCCGGCATCACTTCTGGATGGTTTTCGGTATCCGTTCAGATTCCCGTCGGAATAATTGCGGGACTTTTTCGGGATCATTGGGGTTCCTTCCGACATCATTTCTGGATGGTTTTTGGGATTCGTCCGGCATCCCTTCGGGGTCATTTCGGGACTTTTTCTCGACTGATACGGGATCATTTGCGGGCCCTTTCGGTATCATTTCTGGATAGTTGTCAGGGTCTTTTCGGAACTATTGGGAGATCTTTTGAGGACCTTTCCGGCATCATTTCTGGTTAGTTTTCGGGATCCTTTCCGGGTCCCATCAGGGTCATTTCGGGACTTTCGGCATCATTTAAGATTGGTTTTCAGGATTCGTCCGGGATCCGTCAGGGTAATTTCTGGACTTTTCCCAGACTATTTCGGGATAATTTTGGGACCCTCCCAAAATCATTTCTGGATGGATTTCGGGATCTGTCCGGGATGCCGTCAGGGTCATTTTGGGACTATTAGGTGATCATTTGAGGACCTTTTCGGCATCACTTCTGGATGGTTTTCGGTATCCGCTCAGGATCCCGTCGGAATTATTGCGGGACTTTTTCGGGATCATTTGGTGTCCCTTCCGGCATCATTTCTGGATGGTTTTTGGGATTCATCCGGCATCCCGTCGGGTTCATTTCGGGACTTTTTCTCGACTAATACGGGATCATTTGCGGGCCCTTTCGGCATCATTTCTAGATAGTTGTCGGGATCCGTTCGGGATCCCGTCAGGGTCTTTTCGGAACTATTAGGTGATCATTTGAGGACATTTCCGGCATCATTTCTGGATAGTTTTCGGGATCCTTTCGGGGTCCAGTCAGGGTCATTTCGGGACTTTTTCGGGATCATTTAGAGATGGCTTTCAGGATTCGTCCGGGAACCCGTCAGGGTAATTTCTGAACTTTTCCGAGACTATTTCGGGATAATTTTGGGACCTTCCCAAGATCATTTCTGGATGGATTTTGGTGTCAGTCCGGGATGCCGTCAGGGTCGTTTTGCTATTAGGTGATCATTTGAGGACCTTTCCGGCATCACTTCTGGATGGCTTTCGGTATCCGATCAGGATCCCCTCGGAATCATTGCGAGACTTTTTCGGGATCATTTGGGATCCCTCCCAAGATCATTTCTAGATGGATTTCGGGATTTGTCCGGGATCCCGTCAGGGTCATTTAGGGGTGCGTTCGAGATCCCGTCAGGGTCATTTCGGGACTTCTTCGGGACTATATCGGGATCATTTCTGATGGTTTATGGGATCCGTCCATGACCCCTTAAAGGTCATTTCGGGACTATTAGGTGATCATTTGAGGACCTTTCCGGCATCACTTCTGGATGATTTTCGGTATCCGTTCGGGATCCCGTCGGAATCAATGCGGGACTTTTACGGAATCATTTGGGATTCCTTCCGGCATCATTTCTGGATGGTTTTCGGGATTTGTCCGGGATCCCGTCGGGGTTATTTCGGGACCTTTTCGGGGCTAATACGGGATCATTTGGGGATCCTCTAGGGGTCGTTTCGTGACTTTTTCTGTATTATTTCGGGATCATTTTGGGACCCTTTCGGCATAATTTCTTGATGGTTTGCCGGATCCATCAGGGTCATTTCGGGACCATTTTGGGATCATTTGGGGACCCTTCCGAGATCATTTCTGGATCCGTCCGGGATGCCGTAGGAGCCATTTCGGTATTTTTTGTTACTTTTCCGGGATAGTTTTTGCACCCTTCCGGGATCATTTCTGGATCTGTGCGGGATCCCATCTGGGTCAATTCCGGACTATCTCGGGATCATTTTGGAATCCTTCCGGAATCATTTCTGTATGGTTTTCGCGATCCATCGTGGATCCCCTCGGAGCCATTTCGGAACTTTTTCTGGAGTTAGTCGGGATAATTTAGGGACCCTTCCTGGATATTTTCTGGATGGTTTTTGAGATCCGCCCGGGAGCCCGTCAGGGTCATTTCGGAACCTTTTCGGGATCATTTTGGAACACCTTCAGGGATCATTTCTGTGTGGTTCTCTGGATACGTCTAGAATCGTGTCGCTCTCATTTCGGGTTTTTTTGGGACTATTCGGGGAACTTTTGGAGACCCTTTCGGGGCATTTCTGGATGGTTTTCGGGATCCGTCCGCGATAGCGTTGGCGTCATTTCGTAGCTTTTTCTGGATAATTTCGGGATCATTTGAGATCCTATCAGGTTATCAGCTCATTTAGTTCTTTTTTTTACTCAATTACAAAAATAAAATGCATTAGACAGAAAACAAAATTTTAAACAGATAATAAGCAGGCTAACGCGAATAGCCCATATATTTACAATTTTCCTTGCGGACGGGGCCGCGGGTAAAGGCTAGTATATTATAAATGGGAAAGTTTGGATGCTAAGATGTTTGGATGTTTGTCCAGACGTTTGTCTTTGTGACTCAATCACGCAAGAACGGCTGGACCGATTTGGATGAAATTTTGCACACATATAGCCAATAGTCTAGAAGGATCTACTAGCTATATTTTTTTGAAAAGGGGGGAGGTCCCCGCCCCCTAGGAACAGTTAAAATTTAACTATTGTATTTTTTCGTCTTTGTGACTGAATCACGCCAGAACGGCTACGCGGATTTTGATGAAATTTGGTACACAGACAACAGTCTACAAGCGAAATTTTTTTCGAGCATGGAAAGGGGGGTGGGGATGCCACGACCCCTTCAAACAATTACTTTTTAATAATTTTTACACATTATAATTTTACCTTTACTGACCTTCACCAATATTACAACTCAATAGGTCAAATAAGTCGGGGGCTTACAAAATGAGCAGTGACACCCTCCGTGCCCCCCTCCCCCCTTCTCCCAACCCCTGGTGTAAAATCTATAAATTGTTATAACTCAATATAAATTTTCTCCAAAATCAATAGTTTTTGGTATCTGGCACATACAGATCGAGATCTAAACAATTTTGGAAAAACGATCAGTGGTCCTCTCCTTCTCCTCCCGCCATCCGCCCTCCTTCAATTGTTTTTATTAGCACGCTTTTATTAGCCTGTATGTTTCTATGTAACTCTTCATTCGCTCCAACACGCCTGCTTCCTTATTAACATGGTTTTATAATTAGCTTCACCTTATTTGTAATCCCGTTAGGGTCATATCGAAAGCCTTCCGGGATCATTTCTGGATGGTTTTCGGGATCCGTCCGGGATCCCGCCGCGGTCATTTCGGGACTTTTTCGGGGTCATTTTGGGTCCCTTAAGTAATCATTTCTGGATGGTTTTTGGGATCCGTCCGGGATCATTTGGGGTCCCTTCCACCATCATTTCTGGATGGTTTTCGGGATCCGTCCGGGATCCCTTCGGGGTCATTTCGGGCCTTTTTCTCGACTAATACGGGATCATTTGGGGACCCTTTCGGCATAATTTCTGGATGGTTTTCGGGATCCGTCCGGGATCCCGTCAGGGTCATTTCGGGAATATTAGGAGATCATTTGAGGACATTTCCGGCATCATTTCTGGATAGTTTTCTTGATCCGTCCGGGATCCAGTCGGGGTCATTTCGGGACTTTTTCTCGACTAATACGGGATCATTTGGGGACCCTTTCGGCATCATTTCTGAATGGTTTTCGGGATCCGTCCGGGATCCCGTCAGGGTCATTTCGGGAATATTAGGAGATCATTTGAGGACTTTTCCGGCATCATTTCAGGATAGTTTTCTAGATCCGTCCGGGAACCCGACGGGGTCATTTCGGGATTATTTCGGGATCGTTTGGGGTACCTTCCGGCATCATTTCTGGATGGTTTTCGGTATCCGTGCGGGATCCCTTCGGGGTCATTTCTCGACTAATACGGGATCATTTGGGGACCCTTTCGGCATCATTTCTGGATGGTTTTCGGGATCCGTCCGGGATCCCGTCAGAGTCATTTCGGGAATATTAGGAGATCATTTGAGGACATTTCCGGCATCATTTCTGGATAGTTTTCTGGATCCGTCCGGGATCCAGTCGGGGTCATTTCGGGACTTTTTCTCGACTAATACGGGATCATTTGGGGACCCTTTCGGCATCATTTCTGAATGGTTTTCGGGATCCGTCCGGGATCCCGTCAGGGTCATTTCGGGAATATTAGGAGATCATTTGAGGACTTTTCCGGCATCATTTCAGGATAGTTTTCTAGATCCGTCCGGAACCCCGACGGGGTCATTTCGGGATTATTTCGGGTTCGTTTGGGGTACCTTCCGGCATCATTTCTGGATGGTTTTCGGTATCCGTCCGAGATCCCTTCGGGGTCATTTCTCGACTAATACGGGATCATTTGGGGACCCTTTCGGCATCATTTCTGGATGGTTTTCGGGATCCGTCCGGGATCCCGTCAGAGTCATTTCGGGAATATTAGGAGATCATTTGAGGACATTTCCGGCATCATTTCTGGATAGTTTTCTGGATCCGTCCGGGAACCAGTCGGGGTCATTTCGGGACTTTTTCTCGACTAATACGGGATCATTTGGGGACCCTTTCGGCATCATTTCTGGATGGTTTTCGGGATCCGTCCGGGATCCCGTCAGGGTCATTTCGGGAATATTAGGAGATCATTTGAGGACATTTCCGGCATCATTTCTGGATAGTTTTCTTGATCCGTCCGGGATCCAGTCGGGGTCATTTCGGGACTTTTTCTCGACTAATACGGGATCATTTGGGGACCCTTTCGGCATCATTTCTGAATGGTTTTCGGGATCCGTCCGGGATCCCGTCAGGGTCATTTCGGGAATATTAGGAGATCATTTGAGGACTTTTCCGGCATCATTTCAGGATAGTTTTCTAGATCCGTCCGGGAACCCGACGGGGTCATTTCGGGATTATTTCGGGATCGTTTGGGGTACCTTCCGGCATCATTTCTGGATGGTTTTCGGGATCCGTCCGGAATCCCGTCAGGGTCATTTCGGGAATATTAGGAGATCATTTGAAGACATTTCCGGCATCATTTCTGGATAGTTTTCTGGATCCAGTCGGGTTCATTTCGGGACTTTTTCTCGACTAATGCGGGATCATTTGGGGACCCTTTCGGCATCATTTCTGTATGGTTTTCGGGATCCGTCCGGGATCCCGTCAGGGTCATTTCGGGAATATTAGGAGATCATTTGAGGACATTTCCGGCATCATTTCTGGATAGTTTTCTGGATCTGTCCGGGATCCAGTCGGGGTCATTTCGGGACTTTTCGGGGTCCTTTTGGGTCCCTTCCGTAATCATTTCTGGATGGTGTTCGGGATCCGTCCGGGATCGCGTCGGGGCCATTTCGGGATCATTTGGGGTCCCTTCCACCATCATTTCTGGATGGTTTTCGGGATCCCTTCGGGGTCATTTCGGGACTTTTTCTCGACTAATGCAGGATCATTTGGGGACCCTTTCGGCATCATTTCTGGATGGTTTTCGGGATCCGTCCGGGATCCCTTCAGGGTCATTTCGGTAATATTAGGAGATCATTTGAGGACATTTCCGGCATCATTTCTGGATAGTTTTCTGGATCCGTCCGGGATCCCGTCGGGGTCATTTCGGGACTTTTTTGGGGTCATTTGGGGTCCCTTCCACCATCATTTCTGGATGGTTTTCGAGATCCGTCCGGGATCCCTTCGGGGTCATTTCGGGACTTTTTCTCGACTAATACGTGATCATTTGGGGGCCCTTTCGGCATCATTTCTGAATGGTTTTCGGGATCCGTCCGGGATGCCGTCAGGGTCATTTCGGGAATATTAGGAGATCATTTGAGGACATTTCCGGCATCATTTCTGGATGGTTTTCGAGATCCGTCCGGGATCCCTTCGGGGTCATTTCGGGACTTTTTCTTGACTAATACGGGATCATTTGGGGACCCTTTCGGCATCATTTCTGGATGGTTTTCGGGATCCGTCCGGGATCCCGTCAGCGTCATTTCGGGAATATTAGGAGATCATTTGAGGACATTTCCGGCATCATTTCTGGATAGTTTTCTGGATCCGTCCGGGATCCCGACGGGGTCATTTCGGGATTATTTCGGGATCGTTTGGGGTACCTTCCGGCATCATTTCTGGATTGTTTTCGGTATCCGCAGGGGATCCCGTCGGGGTCATTTCGGGACTTTTTCGGGATCATTTGGGGTCCCTTCCACCATCATTCTTTTGGGATCCTTTCAGCATCATTTCTGGATGGTTTTCGGGATCCGTCCGAGATCCCGTCGGGGTCATTTCATGACTTTTTCGTAATCATTTGGAGTACCTTTCTTCATCATTTCTATATGGTTTTGGGGATCCGTGGGATAATTTCCGGCATCATTTCTGGACATTTTCGGGATCCGCCCGAGATCCCGTCGGTGTCATTTCGGGACTATTGCGGGATCATTTGGGGTACCTTCCGGCATCATTTCTAGATGGTTTTCGGGTTCATTTGGGGTACCTTCCGGTATCATTTCTAGATGGTTTTCGGGATCCGTCCGGGATCCCGTGGGGGTAATTTCGGGACTTTTCTCGACTAATACGGGATCATTTGGGGACCTTTCCGATATCATTTCCGGATAGTTTTCTGGATCCGTCCGGGATCCCGACGGGGTCATTTCGGGACTATTTCGGGATCGTTTGGGGGTACCTACCGGCATCATTTCTGGATGGTTTTCGGGATCCGTCCGGGATCCTGTCAGCGTCATTTCGGGAATATTAGGAGATCATTTGAGGACATTTCCGGCATCATTTCTGGTTGGTTTTCTGGATCCGTCCGGGATCCCGACGGGATCATTTCGGGATTATTTCGGGATCGTTTGGGGTCCCTTCCACCATCATTTCTGGATAGTTTTCTGGATCCGTCCGGGATCCCGTCGGGGTCATTTCGGGACTTTTTCTCGACTAATACGGGATCATTTGGGGACCCTTTCGGCATCATTTCTGGATGGTTTTCGGGATCCGTACGGGATCCCGTCAGGGTCATTTCGGGATTGTTAGGGGGATTATTTGAGGACCTTTCCGGCATCATTTCTGGATAGTTTTCGGGATCTATACGGGAACCCATCGGAGCAATTTCGGAACTTTTTCGGGTCTATTTCGGGATCATTTGGGAACCTTTTAGGGGCCATTTCATGACTTTTTCTGTATTATTTCGGGACCATTTGGGGACCCTTCCGGCATCATTTCTTGATGGTTTGCCGGGTCCATCAGTGTCATTTCGGGACCATTTTGGGATCATTTGGGGACCCTTCCGATGTCATTTCTGTAGGAGTCAGTTCGAGATATTTTTGTAACTTTTTCGGGATAGTTTTGGGACCATTTGTGTATGGTTTTCGGTATCCGTAGGGGATCCCGTCAGGGTCATTTCGGGACTTTTTCGGGATCATTTGGGGTCCCTTCCACCATCATTCTTTTGGGATCCTTTCAGCATCATTTCTGGATGGTTTTCGGGATCCGTCCGAGATCCCGTCGGGGTCATTTCAGGACTTTTTCGGAATCATTTGGAGTACCTTTCTTCATCATTTCTATATGGTTTTGGGGATCCGTGGGATAATTTCCGGCATCATTTCTGGACATTTTCGGGATCCGCCCGGGATCCCGTCGGTGTCATTTCGAGACTATTGCGGGATCATTTGGGGTACCTTCCGACATCATTTCTAGATGGTTTTCGGGTTCATTTGGGGTACCTTCCGGTATCATTTCTAGATGGTTTTCGGGATCCGTCCGGGATCCCGTGCGGGTAATTTCGGGACTTTTTCTCGACTAATACGGGATCATTTGGGGACCTTTCCGATATCATTTCTGGATAGTTTTCTGGATCCGTCCGGGATCCCGACGGGGTCATTTCGGGACTATTTCGGGATCGTTTGGGGTACCTACCGGCATCATTTCTGGATGGTTTTCGGGATCCGTCCGGGATCCTGTCAGCGTCATTTCGGGAATATTAGGAGATCATTTGAGGACATTTCCGGCATCATTTCTGGTTGGTTTTCTGGATCCGTCCGGGATCCCCACGGGATCATTTCGGGATTATTTCGGGATCGTTTGGGGTCCCTTCCACCATCATTTCTGGATAGTTTTCTGGATCCGTCCGGGATCCAGTCGGGGTCATTTCGGGACTTTTTCTCGACTAATACGGGATCATTTGGGGACCCTTTCGGCATAATTTCTGGATGGTTTTCGGGATCCGTACGGGATCCCGTCAGGGTCATTTCGGGATTGTTAGGGGGATTATTTGAGGACCTTTCCGGCATCATTTGTGGATAGTTTTCGGGATCTATACGGGAACCCATCGGAGCAATTTCGGAACTTTTTCGGGTCTATTTCGGGATCATTTGGGAACCTTTTAGGGGCCATTTCATGACTTTTTCTGTATTATTTCGGGACCATTTGGGGACCCTTCCGGCATCATTTCTTGATGGTTTGCCGGGTCCATCAGTGTCATTTCGGGACCATTTTGGGATCATTTGGGGACCCTTCCGATGTCATTTCTGTAGGAGTCAGTTCGAGATATTTTTGTAACTTTTTCGGGATAGTTTTGGGACCATTTGTGTATGGTTTTCGGTATCCGTAGGGGATCCCGTCAGGGTCATTTCGGAAATTTTTCTGGACTATGTCAGGATAATTTGGGAACCCTTCCTGGATATTTTCTGGATGGTTTTTGAGATCCGTACGGGAGCCCGTCAGGGTCATTTCGGAACTTTTCCGGGACTATTCCGGGACCATTTTTGTACCCTTCAGGGATCATTTCTGTGTGGTTCTCTGGATAAGTCTAGAATTGTGTCGTCCTCATTCCGGGTTTTTTGGGACTATTCCGGGAACTTTTGGAGACCCTTCCGGGGCATTTCTGGACGGTTTTCGGGATCCGTCCGCGATATCGTCGGGGTCATTTCGTGGCCTGGATAACTTCGGGACCATTCGGGGATCCTATCAGGTTATCAGCACATTATTTTATTTGCAAATAAAATTCATTAGACAGACAAATTTTTTTAAACAGATTACTTGATAAGCAGGCTAACGTGAATAGCCCATATATTTCATTTTCTCCTTGCGGACGGGGCCGCGGGTAAAGGCTAGTATATTATAAATGGGAAAGTTTGGATGTTTGGATGTTTGTCCAGACGTTTGCCTTTGTGACTCAATCACGCAAAAACGGCTGGGCCGATTTGGATGAAATTTTGCACACATATAGCCAATAGTCTAAAAGGATCTACTAGCTATATATTTTTGAAAAGGGGCGTGGTCCCCGCCCCCTAGGAACAGTTATAATTTAATTATTATATTTTTTCGTCTTTGCGAATGAGTCACGCCAGAATGGCTACACGGATTTTGATGAAATTTGGGACACAGACAGTAGTCTACTACCGAAATTTTTTCGAACATGGAAAGAGGGGTGGGGGTCCCACGACCTCTTCGAGCAATTACTTTTTAATAATTTTTACACATTATAACTTTACGAATACTGGCCTTCACCAATATCACAGACTCAAGGGGTCAAATAAGTCGAGGGCTTACAAAGTAAGCAGTGACACCCTCCGCCCCCTCCCCCCTTTATCGCCCACTCTGGTGTAAAATCTATAAATTTTATAACTCAATATAAATTTTCTCCTAAATCAATAGTTTTTGGTATCTGGCACATACAGATCGAGATCTAGACAATTTTGGAGGAACGATCAGTGATCCTCTCCTTTTACTCCCGACATCCGCCCTCCTTCATTTGTTTTTATTAGCTTTACCTTTATGTTCCTATGTAACTTTTCATTCGCTCCAATGCGCCTGCTGCCTTATTAACATGGTTTTATAATTAGCTTCACCTCATATGGAGACCCTTCCGGGATCATTTCTGGATGGTTTTCGGGATCGGTCCGGGTTCCAGCCGGGGTAATTTCGGGGCTTTTTCGGTACTATTTCGGGATCATTTTGGGACCCTTCCGGGATCATTTCTGTCCGGAATCCCGTCGGAGTTATTTTGGGACAATTTCGGGACTATTCCGGAATCATTTCGGGATTATTTCGCGATCATTTGGGGACCCTTCCGGCATCATTTCTGGATGGTTTTCAGGATCCGTCCGGAATCCCGTCGGGGTACTTTCGGGATCATTTGCGTACCTTCGAGAGATAAATTCTTGATGGTTGCCGGGATCATTACGGGACTTTTTCGGGGTTATTTTGGGTCCCTTTAGGCATCATTTCTGGATGGTCTTCGGGATTCGTCCGGCATCCCGTCGGGGTCATTTCGGGACTTTTTCGCGACTAATACGGGATCATTTGGGGACCCTTTCGGCATCATTTCTGGATGATTTTCGGGATCCGTCCGGGATCTCGTCGGGGTAATTTGGGGACTTTTTCGGGATCATTTGGGGGCTCTTCCGGCATCATTTCTGGATGGTTTTCGGGATCCGTCCGGGATCTCGTCGGGGTCATTTGGGGACTTTTTCGGGATCATTTGGGGGCTCTTCCGGCATCATTTCTGGATGGTTTTCGGGATCCGTCCGGGATCCCGTCGGGGTCATTTCGGGACTTTTTCGCGACTAATACGGGATCATTTGGGAACCCTTTCGGCATCATTTCTGGATGATTTTTGGGATCCGTCCCGGATCTCGTCGGGGTCATTTGAGGACTTTTTCGGGATCATTTGTGGGCTCTTCCGGCATCATTTCTGGATGGTTTTCGGGATCCGTCCGGGATCTCGTCGGGGTCATTTGGGGACTTTTTCGGGATCATTTGGGGGCTCTTCCGACATCATTTCTGGATGGCTTTCGGGATCCGTCCGGGATCCCATCGGGGTCATTTCGGGACTTTTTCGCGACTAATACGGGATCATTTGGGAACCCTTTCGGCATCATTTCTGGATGGTTTTCGGGATCCGTCCGGGATCCCGTCGGGGTAATTACGGGATCATTTGGGAACCCTTTCGGCATCATTTCTGGATGGTTTTCGGGATCCGGCCGGGATACCATCAGGGTAATTTCGGGACTATTACGGAATCATTTGGGGGCCTTTCCGGCATCATTTCTGGATAATTTTCGGGATCCATCCGGGATGCCGACGAGGTCATTTCGGGACTATTTCGGGATCATATGGGATACCTACCGGCATCATTTCTGGATGGTTTTTGTGATTCGTCCGTGATCCCGTCGAGGTCATTCCGTGACTTTTTCTCGACTAATACGGGACGGGATCATTTGCGGACCCTTTCGCCATCATTTCTGGATAGTTTTCGGAATCCTTTCGGGATCCCGTCAGGGTCATTTCGGGACTTTTTCGGGATCATTTAAGGATGGCTTTCAGGATTCGTCCGGGAACCCGTCAGGGTAATTTCTGGACTTTTCCGAGACCGTCAGGGTCATTTAGGGATGCGTTCGAGATCCCGTCAGGGTCCTTTCGGGACTTCTTCGGGACTATATCATTTCTGGATGGTTTACGGGATCCGTCGAGGATCCCTTAAGGGTAATTTCGGGACTATTAGGTGATCATTTGAGGACCTTTCCGGCATCACTTCTGCATGGTTTTCGGTATCCGTTCAGGATCCCGTCGGAATAATTGCGGGACTTTTTTGGAATCATTTGGGATCCCTTCTGGCATCATTTCTGGATGGTTTTTGGGATGTGTCCGGGATCACGTCGGGGTTATTTCGGGAACTTTTCGAGGCTAATACGGGATCATTTGGGGATCCACTATGGGTCGTTTTGTGACTTTTTCTGTTTTATTTCGGGCTCATTTGGGGACCCTTCCGGCATAATTTCTTGGTCATTTCGGGACCATTTTGAGATCATTTGGGGACCCCTCCGAGATCATTTCTGGATCCGTCCGGGATGCCGTAGGAGCCATTTCGGGATTCATTGTTACTTTTCCGGGATAGTTTTTGGACCCTTCCGGGATCATTTCTGGATCTGTGCAGGATCCCATTTGGGTCATTTCCGGACTATTTCGGGATCATTTTGCGATCCTTCCGGAATCATTTCTGTATGGTTTTCGCGATCCGTCGTGGATCCCCTCGGAGCGATTTCGGAACTTTTTCTGGAGTATGTCGGGATAATTTAGGGACCCTTCCTGGATATTTTCTGGATGGTTTTTGAGATCCGCCCGGGAGCCCGCCATGGTCATTTCGGAACCTTTTCGGGATCATTTTGGAACACCTTCAGGGATCATTTCTGTGTGGTTCTCTGGATACGTCTAGAATCGTGTCGTTGTCATTTCTGTTTTTTTGGGACTATTCCGGGAACTTTTGGAGACCCTTTCGGGGCATTTCTGGATGGTTTTCGGGATCCGTCCGCGATAGCGTGGGGGTCATTTCGTAGCTTTTTCTGAATAATTTCGGGATCATTTGGGATCCTATCAGGTTATCAGCTCATTTAGTTCTTTTTTTTACTCAATTACAAAAATAAAATGCATTAGACAGAAAACAAAATTTTAAACAGATAACTTGATAAGCAGGCTAACGCGAATAGCCCATATATTTAAATTTCTCCTTGCGGACGGGGCCGCGGGTAAAGGCTAGTATATATATAAATAAGCGGTACCCGGCAGATGATGTTCTGGGTCACCCTGGTCCACATTTTGTTCGATATCTCGAAAAAGCCTTCACATATAAACCTGAGGGGACTCCCTTTTAAAACCCTCATTAGTACCTTTAATTTGATACCCATATCGTACAAACACATTATAGAATCACCCCTGTTCCACCTTTATCGCGATATCTCGAAAAGGCGTCCACCTATAGAACTAAGGCCCAATCCCTTTTAAAATACTCACCTTTCATTTGATACCCATATACATATGTACAAACACATTCTAGAGTTACCCCTGGTCCACCTTTATGTCGATATCTCGAAAAGGCATCCACATATAGAACTAAGGCCCACTCCCTTTTAAAATACTCATTAACACCTTTCGTTTGATACCCATATCGTACAAACACATTCTAGAGTCACCCCTGGTCCACTTTTATGGCGATATCTCGAAAAGGCTTCCACCTATAGAACTAAGGCCCAATCCCTTTTAAAATACTCACCTTTCATTTGATACCCATATACATATGTACAAACACATTCTAGAGTTACCCCTGGTCCACCTTTATGGCGATATCTCGAAAAGGCGTCCACCTATAGAACTAAGGCCCACTCCTTTTTAAAATACTCATTCACACCTTTCATTTGATACCCATATCGTACAAACACATTCTAGAGTCGCGCCTGGTACACCTGTATGGCGATATCGCGAAAAGGCGTCGAACGATAGAACTAAGGCCCACTTCCTTTTAAAATACTTATCACTTAGCACCTTTCATTCGATACCCATATCGTACAAAAACATTTTAGAATTACCCCTGGTCCACCTTTATGGCGATATCTCGAAAAGGCGTCCGCCTATAGCACTAAGGCCCACTCCCTTTTAAAATAATCATTAACACCTTTCATTTGATACCCATGTCATACAAACACATTCCTGGGTATCCCAGGTTCACTTTCCTACATGGTGGTCTTCCCTTTTTTGTCTCAAAGGCTCTCAGCTGAGTATGTAATGTTCGGTTACTTCCTTACTTGTTTTATCATCTTTTTTTTGTAAATATTTATGCCAGGTTTGAATATAGCAGACAATTATTTTCATAACATATACATATGTACATGTACATATATGCACACACAAAAATTTAGTGTAGTGTTAACACTTTTCGGAGAATTATCAAAACTTATTTGTATTTGTTGTATTGGGTACGGGTGGATGTGAGGAGCAAGTAGCAGTGGTGTGGTGGTAGCATTATCCGCCTTTCGCACCAAATGTCCTAAGTTCAAGTCCCGGCCGAGTCAACTTAAACATTTTTTCTTTATTATTCTAGCTTTCACGAAATGGTATATTTAGTTTGTGACGAATCTCAAAATTGTAAGTCCACAAAGGAGAAGAAATGGACCCACCAGTAAGTATACCGAAATAATCAGTATGACGATCCAAGTTGATTTGAGATATCTTGATGAAATTTCGTGAGCGGGTATGTATGTTTGGTTTTTATGTAGAACAACACCACAAAGTGCGGTTTTGAAACCAAACTTATTTTGTGTGTATATATGTATATCTGTGGCCTCCCGGCATAACCGAAAAAAATCACTAAGAGCTGTTTTAGAGAAAACCAGCCTTCAAGTTTTTAAAGTGTTTTACAAAAGTTCCAAACTTTCATAACACTCTACAGCCTCGTCCCTGAAAGTTCTTTATATCGAAGGGTCCCGCAAAATCGACTCCTGTATTTGTAAATGCCCGTGAGTACGTAGTTCTCTCCTTGGGTAGAATTCCCATTAGCTGGGTTTGAACACATTTTCGGTAACTCGTGCATTCCTTGCAATTGTGGATCGTCGATTTTATCATATTCTTGACCCGTGGTATCCAATACTGCGTACGGATGAGGCGTAGCATAAGTTGGTTTTCCCCATGGAGTGAGATCCTATAGGTAAATTTTACGATAAGACGCGACAACTGGCAATTATACGGCAAAATAACTGGGTGTCGCTCGTTGTACGGGATATCTTCGGAAGCTCCGAGGCGGCCGCCTGCCCTCATAACCCCCTTTTCATCTAAGAATGGGTTCAGTGGTAGTACCTCGCTCTTTGCTCCTATAAGTTTTTTAGCTTTTAAAGCTGAATACTCCTCCCCATAATGCCTCTTTTGATAGATAACAGTCAGATGTGGGCCGTTTCTTTTGTTTCGCTCGACGAAATTGAGCAAGAATTCGCCTGAAGTACATAGCTCAACTGACTTATCTAATACTGAAGAAGACGACCCGAACGAAGATTGTTGTGCTGTTTTTCTTGAGGGCGGAGAACTTGTGTGCTGCGACAAGTGTCCAAAAGTGTTCCATCAGAATTGTCATATACCTGCTATCAGTTCGGTACCAGATGGAAGCGAAAGTTGGCAATGTCCCTTATGTGTAAACCTAAAAGATTTGGCCAATAATGCTGAAAATTCACATAAAATACCCGGCGAACTAAGTCGCCTTGTGTTACAGATTATGCAACGTTTTTGTCTCGAATTGTACTGTCAATATGAGCAGAGCTTACACTTCCGCGAGCCGGAATCACCTACCAATACTGCCTATTAGGAGATCATTTCTAGCCCTATGTCGTTGGATGTTTTACGGACAAGATTGAACCCATCTAGCTCAAACCACTATAAAGATATTGCTGGCTTTGTATCCGACGTGCGTCGTATCTTCAAAAATACTTACCTATTCTATCAAAAGGATTCGAAAACATTCACAAACGCACGGTATTTGGAGAGCTTTTTTGAGGAACCATTGTCCAAATGGCTATCAAATTTCACTAGCAAATTTAACTTAAACGTAACTAATTTACACACAGCAAGCATGAGCAATAATAGCGCTTCCACGTCTTCAGCTGCTTCCCCAGGTTTAATGAATTTACCTTCTAGTGTTGTAGGCTCGCCTGCTAGCTGCGCATCAATGGAAAATGTTAGAAAGAGTGCAAACTCAGCTCTGAGTGGTGATGATGATTCTTGCAATCCACCGAAAAGGACACGTAAACTAACAGAATAGGAAAAGTTTAATCATCTACTAAACAATATGTTAGCAACAATTAATAGTAAGAAATCGAGTCAATCTTTGGGATCGTACGATGAACTCGTCTTACATATGAAAATAATCATAAGGATAGGAAAATTGGTCGCCCAGTCGATATAGGAAAATGCGCCACTTGTCAATGTTTGTGTGATATAGTATGTGCGCATTGTCAAACATATTTTTGTGGTTTACAGTGTCAACGTTAGGCATCGCCACAACATTGCCATTTTGTGGCAAAGAAAAGTTAAATAAAAATGTTGTTGCTCATGACGAAGCCAACAATAAAAGTGCAGGTTCGTCAAATACTTGTTCAGAAGCTGCTCCGCTAACTAAACCTGAAAAGAAATCGTCAAATTCACAGCCGAAAGAAATTCCTCGCAGCGGTAGTACAGAGGCTCTAACTTCTGTTAGTAAAGGGAATATTGTATGTATATGTTCAAAGCTACCGATGATAATTATAATTTTTTCAAACTTACTACCGATGTGCAAGAGTCGGCAAAAACTTTAAATAAGTTAAAGATAGTACCCAATTGTGGACAAATTATTATTGTCGATTTTGAGGGTCAATTTAATCGCGCCATGGAAATGGAAGATTTGTATGAGACACCTGAACAATTTGTTGATACTCAATGGTTTGCTGTGCCGGTCATACCAAAAGTTGTACCAGAAATGTATATGACAGAAGAAATTCGAAAATTTATGTATTCTTATTTGAATGGAATGGATATGATAATTAAATATGATAGCGAAAAAAAAATTTATTTAGTCATAAAAGTCAACACAAGTAAGTGGATCTAAATTGGCGATATTTCCACCAACTCATTCCCTGTTAAACTTTAAAATGTTGACCTATCTTCAACATAAGCGTTTGCTCCGTAGAACCATTTGGATTACATTGCATCATTTTATTTGTAGGAATGTAAAAATAACGCAATGTTTTCAAATTTACGTTATCGTCCAAACCCTATTTTTTGAGCATTTTCGGCTCGGCTATTACTTTAATTATTGGTATTAAATCTGTAGCATAACTCATTGGACAAGCACAACCCATATCATGCTTTTCATTGCCGCTACGAAATATACAACCACGCATATTAACAACATCGTCACTAGGTTATGCCCAAATATACCACAATTAAAAGCAGGTATACGTATGCTACCGCCAATGTCAGTACCCAAACCGAATGCGGTACAACAAGCGCTAATTAGCGCCGCCTCACCACCAGAGGAACCATCAACAGAACGTCTATAATCATAGGGATTTTTAGTTTGCCCTATTAGCCTATTACGCGTCTCAGTCCATTTATTTACCTCGGGTACATTTGATGTTGCCAAAATAATAGCACCACTTTCTTTCATCAAACGGATACATTCTGCGTTCGGCAAGCTACGTTCCATTGGGCAATATTAAAAATACGTACAAACATACCTTGTTATAAGGTACTGTAATAGGTTTTGTTGCAGGTTTCGTCTCTCAACTCACCTACTTTCTTACAAATTCGTGGTGTCATCCAAAAACCCCGATTACATGCAATACCAAGTCTAATTAGTTGCGATGGCTAAAACGTTAAAACAACACTCACAACAATTCTGCCTTATCTACATATAATTTTGGACCGAATTTTGGAATTTGTGCTTGGTTGGATTTTGGGTGTAGCATTAGCGTGCCAATACCACCAACTAAAAAACATGACTCTTATCCAAAAGTGCTGTTGAACTTGCACGCTTAATACGTGAAAGAAAATTACAGCTTATGAAATAGTAAAAGCATTCCATAGATTCTTCAATGTGCGAATGTAAGCCAACAATTTTACGCACAATGGCATAATCGACCACTTCATGGCATTTTACCTGAAAATATAAGAAAACAAGTAAGAAAGGCTAAGTTCGGGTGTAACCGAACATTACATACTCAGCTGAGAGCTATGCACTCAAAAAAAAGTTATCATCAAGGCAATGCCATCTAGGCATCAATGTGCAATTTTTGCTTATCTTTTTTTCGTCATCAATGATCTTATGTTATTGACATTTTCGAAATATTAGTTTGATACTTGTATTTGTCAAGTTAATAGACTACATACAAATGTAATGCATTTTATAATCAATCTAGTATTAAATGTTGTCATAATGAAACTAGGAAATTTATACAGGTATCATTTTGATACATTTTAAGGGCGAAACAAATATTTTCCATGGGCAAAGCAATAGTCAAGATACAAAATTGATACTTTTAATTATACTTTTTATAATATTTATCGTTGCATTGATACCACGAAAATGATACCGTTTATAGTTTCGTTTTTGCACATCGTGTATTAAATTAATAGTGATACTTTTTTTGAGTGTGGAGACAAAATAAAGGAAAATGAACCTAGGGTAACCCTGGAATGTGTTTGTACGATATGGGTAAATTAAAGGTGTTAATGAGTATTTTAAAAGGGCGTGGGCCTTAGTTCTATAGGTGGACGCAATTTAGGGATATCGCCATAAAGGTGGACCAGGGCTGACTCTAGAATCTGTTTGTACGCTTTGGGTATCAAATGAAAGGTGTTAATGAGTATTTTAAAAGGGAGTGGGCCTTAGTTCTATAGGTGGACATCTTTTCGAGATATCGTTATAAAGGTGGACCAGGGTTCACATATGGAATGCGTTTGTATAATATGGGTATCAAATTAAAGGTATTAATGAGGGTTTTAAGGGGAGTGGCCCGTAGTTGTATATGTGAAGGCGTGTTCGAGATATCGACCAAAATGTGGACCAAGGTGACCCACAACATCATCTGTCGGGTACCGCTAATTTTTTATATATATGTAATACCACGAACAGTATTCCTGCCAAGATTCCAAGGGATTTAGATTTCGCCCCGCAGAACTTTTTCATTTTTTTCTACTTAATGTGGTATGTGTCACACCCATTTTACAAAGTTTTTTCTAAAGTTATGTTTTGCGTCAATAAACCAATCCAATTACCCTTTTTTCGTATTTGGTATAGAATTGTGGCATTTTTTTCATTTTTCGTAATTTTCGATATAGAAAAAGTGGGCGTGGTCATAGTCGAATTTCGACCATTTTTTATACCAATACAAAGTGAGTTCAGATAAGTGCGTGGACTGAGTTTAGTAAAGATATATCGATTTTTGCTCAAGTTATCGTGTTAAAGGCCGAGCGGAAAGACAAACGGTCGACTGTGTATAAAAACTGGGCGTGGCTTCAACCGATTTCGCCCTTTTTCACAGAAAACAGTTATCGTCACAGAATCTAAGCCCCTACCACAAGGATTGGTAAATTTTTGTTCGACTTATGCCATTAAAAGTATCCTAGACAAATTAAATGGAAAAGGGCGGAGCCACGCCCATATTGAAATTTTCTTTTATTTTTGAATTTTATTGCACCATATCATTACTGGAGTTGAATGTTGACATAGTTTACTTATATACTGTAAAGATATTAAATTTTTTGTTAAAATTTGACTTAAAAAAAATTGTTCTCCGATTTTGCTAATTTTTATTAAGCATACATACAGTAATAGGAGTAACGTTCTTGCCAAATTTCATCATGATATCTTCAACGACTGACAAATTACAGCTTGCAAAAGTTTTAAATTACCTTCTTTTAAAAGTAGGCGGTGCCACGCCCATTGTCCAAAATTTTACTAATTTTGTATTCTGCGTCATAAGTTCAACTCAACTACCTACCAAGTTTGATCGCTTTATCCGTCTTTGGTAATGAATAGTCCGATAACGTTCATTTAAAATAGCGATCTGAGATGAGTGCCCAATAACCTACATACCAAATTTCACCAAGATACCTCAAAATTTACTCAAGTTATCGTGTTAAAGGACAGACGGACGGACGAACATGGCTCAATCAAATTTTTTTCGATACTGATGATTTTGATATATGGAAGTCTATATCTATCTCGATTATTTTATATATGTACAACCAACCGTTATCCAATCAAAGTTAATATACTCTGTGAGATATGCTCAACTGAGTATAAAAATACATAACAGTAAAAAGAAACTACAAATCAATTACTACACTTACCGCTCTGCTGTAAAACCGCCTGGATTTTTTCACAATGACATTTCTCATTCAGGAAATGCCTTTTCAACTGAACAGCTCTCATGCAATTTTTTTTAATTTCGAATAGGTGGCAACCTTGTGAAACATTCTGAGTGGCAGCGCCTAGGTAGAAAATCTTAGAAGGTGGATATATTATCTCTGTGCCAAATTTCATTTAAATCGGTTGAGCCGTTCGCGAGATCGTTCGGCTATACAAAGTTCTCTGATAAAATATTGAAGATGGCACATTCAGGTACTATTCTACCACTCGAAACTTCAAATTTGTGGATTTTAGGGGCCACATACCAGAGGTTTGCCTACCGCTGAAATATTAGAAGCACATTAACCTGCAGTTACATCATTCGTTGTCGCCTTTCTTTAGCGCTTTTTACTTCTTCGCAATACGAGGCCGCTCCCATTTTCCGCGTGTTGTTGTCCTGTGCCTTGTCGCACCGATATATTTTCCGGACTCGCTGAAGCCTCTTTATATCGGGCGGTACTTAGTAAATGAGAAATGGAAACAGGTGTGAGTACCGAGTAGAGTAGGTTTCACAGCTTCTCTACAGAAAACTTCGCTTTACACTCTTTGTACTTTTTTCACGGCAGAAGTGGTGTGCGTATCTTAACTGCAAAGAGATAACGGGTCCATTTAATGGGCGCACACCAGGACACTGGAATTATGTGTACGTCGACCACGATGATATTAATTTGTTTCAGATATGCCACAGTTGATGGAGGCTATAAATGGATTTCGTTTATCTGCGAAGCAGCATTTATTTTATGATCAACCAGCAGAGATGGCGGAACATATTGCAATGCGACGCAATCTGAAAACGTTGGGCTAAGTTTTTGGGCGCAGTATGGCCAGGGCATTCTCACACTCAATGCCTCAAGTCTAGAGAACTACTAGGCTTCATCAAGGAAGTAGGCTTGGATGAGGTGCTGTGCAAGAGATGATGGCACAATATACCAATGGTCGCAATTAATTATCTTCTAGTGCTTAAAAAAGTGGCACTCTAAATACGGAAGAAATACCAAACTATTGAAAACACAATTCAAGTTTTCCAAATTCCAAATTTTAAATCCCCATTTTTAATTTAGATTATTTATTAACTAAAAAGTAAAAAAAAGTAAAAAAAAATAAGCAAAAAAAATAAGCGAAATCTTTCATTGTAACTTATAATTTTTGAATTTCCCTTTCATTGTTTTTCCCTGTGTTTCATTTTCCCCTAGCCACTACTGTAATAATCTCCACACATTATTCCAGCAAAGTTTGGCACCTTGTTGGTTTATAGTAAACACCACCACAATTTATAGCAAGTTTCTGCAATGTGAAATACACTAGAGGACACAAAGATAACTCCAAATCTAGAACTTTTTTTTCTAAAATTGTATACCCTGTTCTGGAAAATTTTATGAGTCAGAATTTTGGTGTGATCTTCGGCACTCAGCCACAATCAGATATTTTTTTTTTTTAAATAATCTATATAGATACGTATATAATAGGACTTAATGAGTCTAATTGCAGGCATTATGACCCGCTACAGCCAATTGCGCAAGGCATATGAAAAGAAGGCCAGCTACTTCAACGCCCCATGCCATTTGTGTTCGGCTAGGCATCCGATCCGTCTCTGCCCAGTCTATCGTTTCAAAACGCCTGAGGAATGGATGAGGGAGGCACTTCTGGGCAATTACTGTGGCAATTGCCTCTCCATGGCACATCGCACGGCTGGTTGCACAAGCAACGGAAGATGTCGACGATGTGGTGAGAAACACACCACCCTGCACGTGGATGAGCAAAAAAAAAAGCCTCACGTGAGGCGTATAAGCCATGCAGTGTACAGGTAGAGGAGGAAGAACGCGAGAACCTCGAAGGGACGTTGTCACTCTACGCCTCCGATATTGAGGCGGAGGAGATCGACCGAGGAACCATGGAGAGGGACATCGATTCCCAACCAGCCAGCATGGCCAGAGAGAGATCGGAACCACTGCCCTTACGACTCCCAGGGGGATCGGAACCACGGCTCTTCCGGCCCCTGTTACAACATGAGCGCCAAAAGTCGAACGGAACCCCTCACCGTCGCCGCCGACAACGACAACGCCCCCAGCTGGCTGACAACAACAAAAATCGCCATCACGAAGCCATCACGGCTAGCCTGCCTCGCTCTACGTCAACCGCCGCCGATTCTCGAGGAATCATTGCCACACGCCAGCTAAGGACGCCGCTAACGTTCCGCCGTGGACGTACAGGGCTGGACCCCGTCGCTGGACCGGTACTGCGGCCCATGATATCGATTTCGCCGACCGCTATCGTGAAAATTGAAGCTGGAGGACGACTTCATCTGGTGCGAGAACTAATTGGTGTCTGTTCGCCGTCAAACGTTATATCGGCCGACTTGGTCCGGGATCTGCGGCCATACGAAAATCGAGTGGGTAGACAGACAGGATGTGTGGTGTGTCTCCGGGGGAAGCACAGCGACAACAAACGCATTGCAACCCATGCCGTCGTCACACCACATTTCCACCGAGTGGCGCCTAGTCACAGCCTGGATCCAGCCATCGTGACTGTGTACACACATATATGCCTCGCCGATCCAAAATTCTTCGTCGGGTTGCCAGTACGCTTAATTTTCGGGCCGCGGTATATTCCGACATCATGCTAAACCAAGTGCTGCCAGCGTCATTCGGCCCGCTCTTGGCGCAAAGAACAATATTTGGATTGGTGCTCTATAGAGTATCCCGAGCCTAAAACCGTCGTAGATATAAATATCAACAAACATTAATTTTGAATTTGAATTCCGATTTTTTGTAAATAAAGATTATTTTATACCCTTGAGTCTGTCCATCCACAAATCTCTCACTTTCTCTCACAGTATATTTTCTACTCTAGCAGCAGGGCAAGGCGAGGTTGCGTACCGCAAGGGGCCGGCATGTTTAGGCCAGCAGGCTAACCCCAAAGGAAAATTAAGGGCCGGCCACCTTAATGTAAACTGATAAGGGTGGCCGGTGTTTCGACGGGCGAATAGTTTTTTTTTTTTTTTTTTGTTATAATTATATTATTTGTTATTTAAGTGGACTGTATATTATTTTATTGTTTAGAGAGAAGTCTCTATGCCCCTGTTACACCTTGTATGTATTCATTGGGGCGAGCACGCTTTGGGATAAAAATTTGAACTATGTATTTAGAATATTTCACTAACCATTTGAGAATTTCAAGCACACTCAATGGCTAATGAAACAAACGAACGAAAAATGTTCATAGTTTAAGTCACTTAAACATACTCGCAGGCCTAGACGGCTAAGTCGTCTAGTGAAATTTCTATACGAGCCAGTTATCCGGCTCGAAGGACCATGTCTAAGCTTTGGTGATTCGACGGGCGAATAGTTTTTTTTTTTGTTATAATTATATTATTTGTTATTTAAGTGAACTGTATATTGTTTTATTGTTTAGAGAGAGGTCGCTATGCCCCTGTTACACCTTGTATGTATTCATTGGGGGCGAGCACTGGGGGCTCCAAGGTATTGGCTGCGGCTTGAGCCACCTTGTTTTGCTTTGAAAAACCACGCTTTGGGATAAAAAATTTGAACTATGTATTTAGAATATTTCACTAACCATTTGAGAATTCCAAGCACACTCAATGGCTAATGAAACAAACGAACGAAAAATGTTCATAGTTTAAGTCACTTCAACATACTCGCCGGCCTATACGGCTTAGTCGTCTAGTGAATTTTCTATACGATCCAGTTATCCGGCTCGAAGGACCATGTCTAAGCTTTGGTGATTCGACGGGCGAATAGTTTTTTTTTATTATAATTATATTATTTGTTATTTAAGTGAACTGTATATTGTTTTATTATTTAGAGAGAGGTCGCTATACCCCTGTTACACCTTGTATGTATTCATTGGGGGCGAGCACTGGGGGCTCCAAGGTATTGACTGCGGCTTGAGCCACCTTGTTTTGCTTTGAAAAACCCCGCTTTGGTATAAAAAATTTGAACTATGTCTTTAGAATATTTCACTAACCATTTGAAAATTCCAAGCACACTCAGTGGCTAATGAAACAAACGAACGAAAAATGTTCATAGTTTAAGTCACTTAAACATAGCTTATTAGTTGCGGCCGTTATCACCCATACTAAGGGAAAAAGTGAAGTTTCTTTAAGTTACCCCCCAAAGGCCTGTTAGCATTGGGGGGTAAACGGAACGTGTGGAATGGAACTCGGTTACTTGGATTGAAGCAGCCGCATTATACGCTCGCTCGTAAGTCTTAAAGCTACAAGTTTTTAAACCACATAAAAACGTCACACCGCCAGAAAGTAGAGTCCCCGTATATACTAAAAGGTAACACTGTACCAATTTGCATGTTTGCTTTATAAACTCTACTTCTGTTTTTTTTTCACTGCATATTTATTCCTTTGAAATAAAACACCATTAAAATTTTAATATTAATCACTGCCTTTTATTCCTAACCCCCTCGAGATAAACTTAGTCTGGAGATCGCCAGCTCATGTTATCACTTATAAAATTGAAATTTTTTCAATTCTGCGTCAAATTTTAAAGATATAATCTTTAAATTACTGTTGAAGGTTTCTTTGTAAATATTTATGTCAGGTTTGAATATAGCAGACAATTATTTTCATAACATATACATATGTACATTTATATGCACACACAAAAACTTAGTGTAGTGTTAACACTTTTCGGAGAATTATCAAAATTTATTTGTATTCATTGTATTGAGTAAGGGTGGATGTGAGCAGCAAGTGGCAGTGGTGTGGTGGCAGCGTTATCCGCCTTTCGCACCGAATGTTCTGAGATCAACTCCCGGCTGAGTCAACTTAAACATTTTTTCTTTATTATTCTAGCCTTCACGAAATTTTGTCACGAATCTCAAAATTTTAAGTACATAAAGGAGAAGAAATTGACCCACCAATAAGTATACCAAAATGATCAAGATGACGATCTAAGTTAATTTGAGATAAAAAAAAAATAAATGTAAGGCGCGATAACCTCCGAAGAGATCTAAGGCCGAGCTTCTCTTCCAATTTGCGTCGTGCTCCTCTTGATTTTCCCTACAAATTGGCCGGACGGAACCTACATGTTTTATGCCGACTCTGCAAGGCAGATGAGTTTTCACTGAGAGCTTTTCATGGCAGAAATACACCCGGAGCGTTTGCCAAACACTGCCGAGGGGCGACCCCGCTTAGAAAAATTTCCTTCTAATTGAAAAACCTTATTTCTAAAATTTTGATGTTGCTTTGCCCGGGGTGCGAACCCAGGGCATACGATGTGGCAGGCGGAGCACGCTACCATCACACCACGGTGGCCGCCAATTGATTTGAGATATCTTGATGAAATTTGGTGAGATGGTATGTATTTGTTTCCGATCAGACATTTGTCGGAACCGAGCGGATCGGACCACTATAACATATATCCTCCATATAATCGGTTTTTCATAAAAGAAACTTAACTTACCATTTTGGGGTATAAAACGAAAAATAGATAAGATTCGATTCTCAAACCCACTCAATTTGGACACAAAATTTCATTAGAATCGACCGTTTCGAAGGAGCTCAACCACAAACGCTGTGTCACGAGAATTTCATATATAAGATACTCTAAATTCTGTTTAAAAAATTGTTTTTTCAGCAGTTCTTGTGGATGAAATTCACACTGCTTTGGTTTTTATGTAGAACAACGCCACAAATGCGGTTTTGAAACCAAAATTATTGTGTGTGTATATATGTGTGAAATATCATTGTTTCAAAACTATTTTTTGCTAAGTTATAGCGTATTATCCTAGCCTGCGGCCCTTTTAAACCTTTTAAACTTGTTTTATATCTAAGTTTCCGTGGTCTTTAACCGATCCCGTCCATTTTTACTAGAAATATTTTCTGCTATAAGGAAAATACGTGTACCCAATTTTATTACGATATGTTAATTTTTCTTCGAGTTATGGCTCCCGAAACACAGGAAATTGCTTAGTCATAAAAGGGGCGGTGCCACACCCATTTTCAAAAATTTTGATGTTTTGCAATTTAATGTTATAATTCAATTTAGAAAGTAAAATTCTTTCTAAAAGCTCTTTTTCACTAAGGTATAGCTTATTATTTTCGTTTTAAAATATCTTATATAAAAGTGGGCGTGGTCTTTAACCGATCTCGTCCATTTTTTTAGAAATATTTCCTGCTATAAGGAAAATATTTCTACCCAATTTTGTTATCATATGTAAATTTTTCTTCGAGTTATTGCGCCCGAAACACAGAAAATTGCTTAGTCATAAAAGAAGCGGTGCAACGCCCTTTTTTTAATTTGAAGTTTTTTCTTATTTATTGTTATAAATCCACTTGGAAAATGAAATACCATTGATATAAAGTCATTTTTTACAAAGATATAGCTTATTTTATTCGTCCACGACCCTTTTAAAAATATTTTATATAAAAGTTGGCGTGGTCCTTAACCGATTTCGTTAATTATTCTTCAAATCATTCCTTATAGTAAAGGCAACCTCTCTGCCGAATTTTTTACGATAGGTTTAACGATTTTTAATTTATTTTTAATAATA
Organism: Eurosta solidaginis; assembly: GCF_040869045.1. Lineage (NCBI taxonomy): Eukaryota > Metazoa > Arthropoda > Insecta > Diptera > Tephritidae > Eurosta > Eurosta solidaginis. Next base: position 31,450,311 of record NC_090323.1, read on the forward strand.
TCTTGATTTTATCACAAGTGAGCGGTGCCACGCCCATTTAAAAAAAAAATTTTAGACTTTTATCAAGAGTCTCAATATCAGTCCATACGTCAAATTTCAACATTCTAGGTGTATTATTTACTAAATAATCAGGTTTTTTGTGTTTTCCAAAATGTGGCGTGGTTATCATTCGATTTCGCTCATTTTCAATACCAATCTATCCCTTTTTTTTGTGTTGATTATTCTTTATTATCTTATGAATTCATATATCATTGGCAATAACAGATAAGTGTTCATATATAAATAATTCAATAAAATAATAGTTAATGACGTTGAGTGTCCAAATATAAGAAAAGTGGTAGCGTCATTTCATTTAATAAATACAATAGGATATTGAGTATTGTGGGGTGCAGTAGCTACAACAAAACAATAGGTATGAAAAATTACGCTAGAAAGTTTATTACACTTTGGTACATAAGTATTTAGAAATTTCAATAATATCAAAAACTAAATTTATATAAACTATAAAAAATCATTAAGAACTTAATAAAGGTAGTAAGAAAACAACTTTCGATATTTAAGTAGTAAATCAGATTATGTGATAGGCCTTAACAGAACTTCTATATCATTATGCGTTAAATCAAGAAGCCACAATTTTACTTTCTTTAGAAAAACTGGTAACCTTGTGATATTTTTTATATCATTAGGAAGCTTATTAAAAATCATACAAGATACTATGGTATAAGAGTTGCGGAAAAGGGTGGTTCGAGCTGCAGGAACTGCAACATTTGAGTGTGACTCGCTTCTCAATCTGTGGGTGGTATGTATTGGATTACGCAAATATCCACTCCTCCAAAAAAAAGTGTTTAAACTTTATAGTAGTACAAGTGCCTCACAGGAAGAGTATTTAGACTTTAAAAGGATTCATAGTGTGAGCTAGATGGCATATTACATATTCTTCTTATGAGACACTTCTTCAACGGTAAAAGAGGACGAATTTTACTAGCATATTCACTTCCCCAGCAAGTTATACCATACAGCAATTTAGACTGTATTAGGCCATAATACACCATTTCCAGTACACTCCTTGAACATATTTTTTTTAGACTATAAAATGATCTCACACTTGATAGCAGATATATGCGATGACCAACTCAAGTTTTGATGGACTATAATTCCTAGGTTTTTAAAATTAGACTTTGATATGGAAACATCTACTGTCACAATCAATTTCCGATTCATAATTAGCTCGAACCCCTTGTTCAATACACGCATGACTACATAGTATGTGCCGCTTACAGTTTTCAGAGTGAAAAATAGTATCACCACATGGTGTTTCTTTACCAGTTGGGTTGAAATACAATAATTTTGTCTTACTGCTTACAATGAGCTTATGCCTAGCGAACCACTCCCTTAGCAAGTGCACATCATGATTAGTATCTATAAAAAGATTGAAAGCATTACTTGATCCATAAGAAATCGCCAAGTCATCGGCAAATGTTGTGACTTTTCCCATGAAAGGTAAAGAAATCAATGAGTTGATATAAACCAAAAAAAGAATAGGCCCAAAGACTGAACCTCGCGGGCCTCCCAAATCCAATAGCCTTGTTGCGCTGAGATTATTGTTTAATTTCTCCCCTTGCCTTCTCGAAGTTAAATATGATCTAAACCAGTCTAGAATGTTTCCACGAAAACCAGCTGCATTTAGTTTACTTAAAACAATACTATGGTCAACCATGTCAGAAGCTTTTGATATATCAACAAAGAGACTCCCACAAATTTTTTATCATCAGTAGCTTTATATCTAAAAGAGCAAAATTCTAGAAGAGCGTCTTCAGTAGAAGCTGCTGAGCGAAAACCGAATTGCTTTGGACTGAAGTACTTCATTTTTTCTAAATATGCCAATAATCTGCACTTCACAGGTTTCTCAAAAACTTTGGCGATTACTGGCAAGAGAGAGATAAGTCTGTATTGTTTTTATCCTTTATACTACCTTTCTTATAAAGTGGTATAACTATAACTCATTTCAGTTCCGATGGAAATACTCCTGCGACTATACTACAGTTAAACAAATACTTCAAAGTGTCGACAACATAGAGGGCAATGTTTCTTTAAGTGCGGTTTGAAATATTATCATTCCCTGATGAATTAGAGTTATTTAAAGACTAAAAACTTAGAATTTTTGAGCCAGAGATTGGTTCAAAGAAAAAACTGCTCCCAGGAGGGGTAGGTTCAGAGTTAGTTCGGTATTTGGGTCACATTCATTGCATATCACTTTTAGGTGCGGATGCTTTTCCAATTGTAACAAAAAAACCATTGAGTTGATTAGCAACATCTAATGGCCTAGAGACGTGTACCCCGTTGATATCCAAAACAATAGAATTAATTTCCCTTTCCGAATTTCGGTGTAGAATATCGGTAACAACATTCCATTCTTTTTTCAAGTCACTATTGGCAGCCACTAATTTATTTTTATAAAAACTATCATGACTTGAACGAGTTTCTTTTTGCAACCGGTATGTAAAACCTTTCACATGCTTTTGTAAACGGAGATTTGTTGGGTGCTTGCGACATTTAATTCGTAATTTATTATTAAGCCTAAGTTTTTTAAGTAAACTTCGGTTGATCCAGGGCTTGAGTATAACTTCTGAGCGTTTTGGATAGGTAACGAAGCTTGATTTGGTACTGTGCGCTGTAAGTGTGCTTAAAAAATAAATTATATGCTCTAGTTATCTCCTTTTCTTCAAAAAGAGCTTCCCATTTTTCTAAAAGAAGCAATTTATGAAGAGCCCTAAAATTTTTTTTTGCTAATGGCTCTCATACTATTGTAATTGCGTACAATGTTTGGACAATTGATTTGCAGGCCAATCATGCAGTGGTCAGAGGTGCCCAGATCAAGGATAAAACCAACAGTTGGGCTAAGTCTAAAATTAAAGCGTCCATAAATGTTGTCTATGCAGGTTCCACATTCAGGTTGAGTAGTGTATTTAATATAAGGTAGTAAACCATGACTAGCCATCAACTCAAGGTGAGTATCTACTGAAGCGTTGGTGCCTAATAAATCCACATTGAAATCGCCTAATATAACCAAGTTTGTTGATTTTACCTTCTCCAAAAAAGAAGAAAACTCTTCATGGAATATCTGCAAAGGTTTTGAGTGAAACCTATACACACATATGAAGCTAACTAGCTCCGTTTGATAGGCAGTAACGTGTTACTTCACACTCGTAGATATTTTGTATAAAAACTCCTACACCACCAGCTGAGTAAGAGTCATTAGCGTTCGCAAAAAATTTGTAAACAGGAATATGGTAATCGTTAACCTCATAGGAGAAAATCCAAATTTCCGTTACAAATATAATAACTGGAAGATGTTGAAAGGCTTCAAAGTTCAAGCATAATTAATTAAAATTCTGCCGCAGACTTCTCACATTTTGATGCACGACAGTTAAATTATATCTTTCTGATGCTAACAGGCTTAAGTCGTTTATAATCCTAATAGTAGAGCTGTCATCTACAAAAAATGGTCTAGTATTCATTTATACAAAAAAAAACACAAAAAATAAAAAGTTGTTAATTAGTAAGATCAGTATGGAATTATTGAACCACTAATACTTAAAATTATTTTCATTTTTGGCAGCTAAAAATAATGCTCGATAAAAACTCGTTAAACAATGATTTATGAAAATATTTCTGTTGTTAGAGCTAGAGTTCGTAAATAATGACGTATTTAGTTCCCTCCTAGCATACCTTTTGGCCATCATTACTGCTATAAATAAAATTTTGTATGGAAAATCTTCAAGTCCAATGTGTGGAAATGAAAATATGTAGCATCAATACTGCGGACCATTTTTTTCTCAACGGAATATCATAGAGAGTAAAATTTTGCGTATGTGCTTTTCATTGCGTGCAAAAATGTGCTCCAGAACAATTTTTTTGTACGGTTTTTTCAACAATTTTAAAAATAGAAATTTATTTCACAGAAATAAAAAATGTGCTCTTAAAGAGTTTTTAATTAAAAGCGAATTGGTGTTTGAATTGTCGATAACAGTCTAGTTGCTAATACGCTACCAAAAATATTGAGAGAGGTGTCAAAAGACGCGTATTGACCTCTACAACAATAATCCGAAGGCGGAAAAAAAATTGTATCTCTGTCGGGAGATATTTGCAGTTGAAGTTCGCTATTTTCATGTGGTTGTTTTAATGTTGTTGTACCTACAAAAAAATTCAAACATAAGTATTTTGCGCGGATATAGTGTTGGTCTCCAAACCGGAGTTGGACCCACCCAGGGTAATTTTTTATAAGCGCGGCCGAAGGCCGACAATGCAGAAAGGTGTTCTGCTCAAAAATACTATGGATTTTCAGGTTTTGTTTAATTTCTTTTGAACTTTGAGTTAAAATTTTTCTTTTCCTCCTTCGGATTATTAATACTCATGCCAATACGCATCGTTTGACACCTCTCTTGATATTTTTGGTAGCGTATTAGCAATCGACCCCTCGACTAGACTTTTACCGAATTGTCAAAATCGGTGGATCCTATCGGCTGCTATTCAACTTTAAAAAAATAAGGACAAAGAAAATTCAAATGGCGATAATTAAGGATACAATATTTTTTGGAAAAATCGAAGACGAGCATTTGTTTGTATTATCGATAGCTATCAAATAATAACTTTGTTGCTCAAAAATTACTTTCAGAAATTTTCACTCTGTGTCCTTAAACATAACATTTATTTACTTTGTTATTATTAAGTACATTGTTTTATTAAAATTATATAAGTATGAAATGTACACACCCAGTGGTAATAAAAGCACCAAATAAAAAATACAAAAAGTATTCAGGGCCGTAGAGAGCCGAGCCGGGCCCCTGGACAGTTCGCGTTTACGGGCACCCCTAAAAAATAAACTCAATCCAATACAATAACATAACCTACATAAATTTTTTAATTCACATTGTATCTTTTATCTAATATATAAAATTCTTCTGTCACGGTTTTATAGGCTGAACTCCTCCGAAACGGCTGAACCGATTCTCATGAAATTTTGTGAGCATATTGGGTAGGTCTGAGAATCGGCCAACGTCTACCTTTTTCCCCCTACATGTCTAGGGTCTTGAGATCAAAACGTGGACCCGGGTACCCCTAGAATGTGTTTATACAATATGGATATCAAATGAAAGCTGTGGATGAGTGCTTTAGCAGAGGGTAATTTTCATAGCGCTGGGAGGCTAGGGTCTCGATATATAGCCCAAAACGTGGACCCGGATACACCTAGAATGTGTTTTTACATTATGGGTACCAAATTGAAGCTGTTAGTGTATGCTTTAGTACAGAGTAAGTTTTATGCCGCTGGGTGACTAGGGTCTCGAGATATAGGCCAAAACGTGGACCCGGGTACCCTAGAATGTGTTTATACAATATGGATATCAAATGAAAGCTGTTGATGAGTGCTATAGTACAGGATAATTTTCATACAACTGGGTGACTAGGGTCTCGAGATATAGGCCAAAACGGGGACCCGGGTACCCCTAGAATGTGTTTATACAATATTGACATCAAATGAAAGCTGTTGATGAGTGCTATAGTACAGGATAATTTTCATACTACTGGGAGGCTAGGGTCTCGAGATATAGCCCAAAACGTGGACCCGGGTACCCCTAGAATGTGTTTATACAATATGGACATCAAATGAAAGCTGTTGATGAGTGCTATAGTACAGGATAATTTTCATACAACTGGGTGACTAGGGTCTCGAGATATAGGCCAGAACGTGGACCCGGGTACCCCTAGAATGTGTTTATACAATATGGATATCAAAGAAAAGCTGTTGATGAGTGCTATAGTACATGATAATTTTCATACAACTGGGTGGCTAGGGTCTCGAGATATAGCCCAAAACGTGGACCCGGGTACCCCTAGAATGTGTTTATACAATATGGATATCAAATGAAAGCTGTTGATGAGTGCTATAGTACATGATAATTTTCATACAACTGGGTGACTAGGGTCTCGAGATATAGGCCAAAACGTGGACCCGGGTATCCCTAGAATGTGTTTATACAATATGGATATCAAATGAAAGCTGTTGATGAGTGATATAGTACATGATAATTTTTATACTACTGGTTGACTAGGGTCTCGAGATATAGGCCAAAACGTGGACCCGGGTACCCCTAGAATGTGTTTATACAATATGGATATCAAATGAAAGCTGCTGATGAGTGCTATAGTACAGGATAATTTTCATACAACTGGGAGGATAGGGTCTCGAGATATAGCCCAAAACGTGGCCCCGGATACACCTAGAATGTGTTTTTATATTATGGGTACCAAATTGAAACTGTTGATGAGTGCTATAGTTCAGGATAATTTTCATACAACTGGGAGGATAGGGTCTCGAGATATAGCCCAAAACGTGGACCCGGGTACCCCTAGAATGTGTTTATACAATATTGACATCAAATTAAAGCTGTTGATGAGTGCTATAGTACAGGATAATTTTCATACTACTGGGAGGCTAGGGTCTCGAGATATAGCCCAAAACGTGGACCCGGGTACCCCTAGAATGTGTTTATACAATATGGACATCAAATGAAAGCTGTTGATGAGTGCTATAGTACAGGATAATTTTCATACAACTGGGTGACTAGGGTCTCGAGATATAGGCCAGAACGTGGACCCGGGTACCCCTAGAATGTGTTTATACAATATGGATATCAAAGAAAAGCTGTTGATGAGTGCTATAGTACATGATAATTTTCATACAACTGGGTGGCTAGGGTCTCGAGATATAGCCCAAAACGTGGACCCGGGTACCCCTAGAATATGTTTATACAATATGGATATCAAATGAAAGCTGTTGATGAGTGCTATAGTACAGGATAATTTTCATACAACTGGGAGGATAGGGTCTCGAGATATAGCCCAAAACGTGGCCCCGGATACACCTAGAATGTGTTTTTATATTATGGGTACCAAATTGAAACTGTTGATGAGTGCTATAGTTCAGGATAATTTTCATACAACTGGGAGGATAGGGTCTCGAGATATAGCCCAAAACGTGGACCCGGATACACCTAGAATGTGTTTTTACATTATGGGTACCAAATTGAAGCTGTTGATGAGTGCTATAGTTCAGGATAATTTTCATACAACTGGGAGGATAGGGCCTCGAGATATAGCCCAAAACGTGGACCCGGATACACCTAGAATGTGTTTTTAAATTATGGGTATCAAATTGAAGCTGTTGATGTGTGCTATAATACAGAGTAAGCTTTACACCGCTGGGTGACATGATAATTTTCATACAACTGGGTGGCTAGGGTCTCGAGATATAGCCCAAAACGTGGACCCGGATACACCTAGAATGTGTTTTTACATTATGGGTACCAAATTGAAGCTGTTGATGAGTGCTATAGTTCAGGATAATTTTCATACAACTGGGAGGATAGGGTCTCGGGATATAGCCCAAAACGTGGACCCGGATACACCTAGAATGTGTTTTTATATTATGGGTATCAAATTGAAGCTGTTGATGTATGCTATAATACAGAGTAAGCTTTACACCGCTGGGTGACTACGGTCACGAGATATAGGCCAAAACATGGACCCGGATACACCTAGAATCTGTTTTTATATTATAGATATAAAATGAAGGCTGTTGCTGAGAGCTCTATAGTTTATTGTGATATTCGATTTAGTCGCATCAACCTGGCAAAACTGATAAATATGCATGCGAAGGCGAAATAAAGGCAAGAATTAATAATACCCACATACAAATTTAAATACGTCCTATTCGATTTGCCTGAAATTTCGTATATAAATTTGCCTATATTAGTATTTATGATGCTTTTTTCCGGGAAGTATACCAGAGACGAACTGGGACTGGGATTAGGACTAGGACTGGAACTGAGGCTGAGACTCGTAGTGGGAGTGGGACTGAGACTCGGAATGAGACTGGAACAAAATACATACCACCCTCTGGGACTGGCAATAAGAGATGAAGAAGAAGGAGAAAAACTTGAGAGAAGAGAAAAGAGAGAAGGAGTCGGACGAAAAAGACGGAGGGAGGAGTGAATAAAAAGTTTAGGAAAAAGTGTAGAGGGGTAGAGCAGAGTTAGACGGAAAAAGCTTATTAAAATGTATGCAGATAGGCCAAATTTAGGGCAGAACAACGTCTGCCGGGTCTGCTAGTTTCATATAAAATAAGATTTACTGGGACACATTCATAAATGAAATGTTAGATTTCATTGTTTGATTTGCTTACATTAACTTTTTCTAAATATGTACATTTTAAGAGCTTGAATCAGCCAAAGAAAACCTTCCGTGCTTTTTGGTCTGCGAATATGGAAATTACCGATTCAAAATTAATCGCAATGTCATTTACGGCTTCGAAACGTCTTGTCATGTTACCAATCAAGCAGTCCAAAAGAACGTAAAAAACTTGCTGTTTGAATTGAGTTTCGGAAGCACACTCAGGTGATTCGCCAGGTAATTCATCAAACTGGCGCTTTCTTATCTTCCTTTTTTTCTCTGCGAAGGTATTCACAACTCCTGTACTCCCTGCCAGAACCTTACATTCCTGAAGTATGATTGACCATTGATGCCTGAACTTCTTCAACTCATCAATCAGGCTATGTATATTTTCTGTTTCCACGTACAGTGTGGCATTTCCAGCTTGCAGTACCAGATTTCGATGGTTGATTATCGTCAACACTTTGAGCCAAATTGAGACTAAGAGGATACACTCAAATTTCCCCATATATGCTTCAATACCTTTCAAATCCGTTACTGTTTCTGAACTCAGATTCAAAAGCTTGATTTCATCAATAGCTTTCAATATTTGGGGAATGTGAGTTGCGAAAGGTTTCACGCTATCCACACGAGCAGACCATCGTGTTTGTGACATTCTGTGCAAGGAGCAATCAGTTTTTTCCTTGAGAATTTCCCATCCTGAGGGCTTGCGCTAAAGATATTATGCAATTTCTGCATAATACCGAAAAATGTGATGACTTCTGCACAACATTCAGCAGCTTTCACTCCACATAAATTTAAACTATGCATGACAAGCACAAGGTGCAAATATTGTCAGGGAGTTATCTCTCAGGATATGACTCTGCGCTCCTTTATAATGACCGCTGATATTACTGCCATTATCATACCATTGCCAACGGCATTCATCCAGGGGAATATTGTGATTTTTTAAAGTGCTGCGAATCAGCTCAGCGATAGCTGCGTTACAATCGACAAACTCTAAGAAGCGTTCTTGGATTTTCCATTTTCCCTGTCCCCCAGTCCCTGTCTAATAAAACATAACGCAATATAAAAACAATCTGCTCAATATGCCCCGAATCAGGGGTTGCATCCACTAATACTGTGGAATACTTGACGGACTTTCTCTCGCCTTCTTTCTTTATAATTACTTGACTTGCACAGATTTCTATGAACTAATTTTGTATTCCATCAGACAAATAATGTGCTTGGAGACGATTCTTTTTCGTTTGAGATTCCCTCACCTTCTCCAAATGTTCATGCAATAGGGGGTCATAATTGCTGATCAGTTCTAAAATACCAAGAAAGTTTCCATTTTTTGGATTTCCGATCAATGAATTATCCCCTCTAAATGCAAATCATTTTTCTCCAAGAAATAAAACAACATCAAGAATTCTGCGAAATATATCTCTCCAGCGAGCTGCTTCATTTTTAAGGGTTTCCGCTAAGAGAAAATCCACTGAATTTGCATTTCGATTTCTTATTTCATATTGGCGCCACTCTATATAGCAAGTTTTATGATTTTGACTATTTTCATGTTCAGTTTTGTCGTATAACCTCTTCTAGCCTTTTTCTATAGAATAACCTGAAGATTTTATCAAAGCTGATCGGGTATTTTCGGAAATTTTGCTGAAAAGCCGGCATGGAAAACAAAAAAGGGCTTCTTTTGTTGCACTCCAAACGAGCCAATCACGCTTTACTTTTTCTCCGCTTTTTTTTAGAGTATTATGAAGTATGATTTGAAGGAAATGGCGACCACTTAAGTCGTTGGGAAGTCGAAATAAAATGTGATTTTAAGTTAGTTGAAGCATTTTTGACAGATAGCGCTTATAAAATTGTGTCAAAAACGTTTATCTAACTTAAAATCACATTTTGTTTCGACTATGACTATGCCCTTTAGTATTTGATCGGATGCTTATGATTTTAGTTAAGTGATTTTCAATTTTAAAACAATTTTTTGTAGCAACAAAATATGTATGTATCTATGAAATCCTATTTAGAGTACTGTCAATACTGCTTTGCCTTGCCGGACCCCCAAAACCTTTCGGGCCCAGGGCAATTGCCCTGGCTGTCCCCCCCCCCCCCCTCTCCGCGGCCCTGAAAGTATTTAAGAACAGAATACATACATACTTTCGAAAATACTTTGAAATCGAAAGCTTACGTTTTGGTATTATTAAGCGCTGTACGCAGATCAAAAGCAAACATTCAAGAAAAAGTTTTCATTTTTCTTGAGCATGAAAATAGCAGTAGGCACAAAATTTTGGCATTTCACGGTGCATGGAAATTTATACATGAATACCGCTTTTATAAAAATAAAACAAAATTTATGAAACTATGAAGCCTATCATTGAAAAAGCTTTTGATACTACAAAGTCGATGTTTTGAGAAAATGTCAGCTTTGAGTGGCCAATGAAACCAGGCTAATCCTGATAATTTTTTTCTCCAAGTTTTTGTTATCTAAATTTTTTCGGCTATAGCAGAAATATCACTGGAGTACGAGCTATCGAAAAAAATCCGATTTTTTCGGTAGCCACTACCGATTATTTAAGTCAGCCGGGAAAATTGGTAGTCTCAACCGAAAAAAAATTCATTGGTCATCGTCAGCCTATTTGTGCGTGAGGTCATCCGTTTTTATACTCAGCTGGGCAGAGCCCACAGAGTATATTAATTTTGCTCGCATAGCGGTACCTCTCGCTATCGGAACACGCCTATGGAAGCAGAGGTAGAGGGCGGCCCCCACTCCGTTGAAAGGACCAGGTGGAAAACGATTTAAACTCCCTTGGTGTGACCAATTGGCGCCGGTTGGCAGAACGAAGGAGCGACTGGCGCGCCTTGTTGGACGGCCATAACCGTTTAGACGGTTAAGCGCCAATTAAGTAAGTAACGGTACCCCGTAACGACATAAACTAATCGAGATAGATATAGACTTCTATATATCAAAATGATCTGGGCGAAAAAATAAATTCATTTAGCCATGTCCGTCCGTCCGACCGTCTGTCTGTCCGTGAACACGATAACTTGAGTAAGTTTTGAGGTATCTTGATGAAATTTGGTATGTAGGTTCCTGGGCACTCATCTCAAATCGCTATTTAAAATGAACGAATATACTTTTACGCAGCGATTTCAGATAATAATACACGTAGTGAAGTTCATCGACTTCGCTATTTCCCGAAATATTTTCATATCGAGCTCGAAGTTTAAAGATTTAAAAATCCATAAGGCAACATGGCAGCCACCAGAACGAAAGGTATGGCACAGGGTATAGGAAAAAATTTAAAATATTACCGAAAATTCGGCCAAAGACGGAAGGTTTCAAACCCGGGTCAAATTTTTTGCCAGAACGAAAAGGGCGATCTGGCAACTAATGTTCAGGGAGTGTTTAGATTCTATCATCTACGTCTTCTTAAATACAGGCAGTGTTGAGCACCTAGCGATGTTGATAATATTAAATCCGCTCTTCACAATAAATGCTACTTGAGCATTCCACGGTTGGTAAGGGACAAATCGTACAAATTATTTTCATTTTTAACTAAAGAAAAGCTATAACTTTTTCAGACAAAGCTTTTACTGCATTAGGATTGCATTGTACATGTGCAAATAAAAATAGAAACCTGCTCTTGAAATATTTGTATATTTGCGTGCAAAATAGCAAAAAGCATCCATTTGTACGGGACACCAGTAAGTCAGGTAAAAACTTCAAAATTTAAAAACCTCTATTCGAAAAAAATAAATTAAAAATGTTTAAAAATAAATTGTTTTTAAGGGCCACATGTGCACTTTTCAAATTTCGATTTCTTCTACACTATATATCGGAGTGTGCTCCACCTCCTCCAAACATCCTGGGTTTAACCCCAGGCCAAGCAACTTCAAAAATTCTGAAACAAGTTTTCTCAATTAGAAAATTTTCTAAGCGGAGTCGCCCCTCGGCAGTTATTTCGGGGGTATTTCAGTTATAAAAAATTTCTTAGTGAAAATTCATCTGTAGGACCAGTTCCACCAATTTCTAGGAGCACGACGTAAATTAGAAGAGAAACTAGGCCTAAATTTTCTTCTGGAAATTTACTCCAGTTAACTTATATTCACATACATATTCCAGGTATAGGCTTAGTCCATGTACAGAAGTAAAGTGTTCATTTTTCAGCAAATTAATATGAAGGTATAGTAAAAATGTTGCTAAGGAGCTTTTGAAAACTATTTGATTTTTCAATTAAATTTTCTATACTATTTGTTTTTTAATTTAAAAAAATTCAAATTTTAAATTCTTCCACTTAAGTACACATTTAAAATATATTAGCATTGAAAATTAATAACGAGAGCAGTTCGAAAATCGGCGAAAATTAACGATTTTCGATGGAAAGCCCCTTACTATTGATTTTGTCGTTGTACTTCTAAGCCAGATTTTTATTCCCTACACATAAGCAAAATACGTTTAACCACTAGCGGTCGTGGCTTCCAATGTGCCAAATATGAAATAAAAACTAAAAAAAAAAATTTCTCAGGTGATAAACATTGGAGAGATTTTTTGCAATAGGCAAAGACATTTTTGCTCCATTTATGATATGAATAACCAGCTAGTTGCAATAAAATATCTTCAGGTCATAAATATGGTGCAGATCTTGAGTTATTTGAAAGCAGTTTATAACGGAATAGTAAGAAATGCTTTCTTAAACTTCATACACTGAAAGAAAAAATACTGGTAAAATCAACCGATATACAGGTCAATTCAACCGAAATTTCTGTCAATTTAGATCCATCGCAACAAGGTGTTAAATCAACTGCGCACAAATCGTTGATTCGTAATTGACCGTTTTAGTAGTCAAATTAACAAAAAAAAGTTGTTGCGACAGCTTTGTATGAAAGTACATATGTTGCCATATAAATATGTAAATATATGTAAGGCGCGATAACGTCCCAAAAGATTTTAGGCCGATCTTCTATTCCAATTTGCGTCGTTACAAATTGGCGGGACGCGACCTCCTTGTTTTATGCCGATTCCGAACGGCATCTGCAAGCATATGAGTTTTCACTGAGAGCAATTCATGGCAGAAATACACTCGGAGTGCTTGCCGAACACTGCCGAGGGGCGACTCCGCTTAGAAAATTTTTCTTCTAATCTAATCAGCTCATTCTCAAATTCTTCTCTCGCATGTAGTTGCCACACTTGATTGTTTCGAACAAAACTTGTAGTACAAATGTTTGACCTAACATTTTAAAAAGATAACTTGTGAGTTATAGAAAAGTAAAGAATCAAATGGCAGGAAGGTAATTCACCACTGGAGTAACTTTACGTGTAAGTCGGCAAGTTTAATTTTCGTAACACTATAAGTTGAAACGATTCCAAAATAACGCAAACTGTTATGCTGTCGGAAAAATCAACACTAAAAAGGGATATTTTTTTATTATCTTATATATTCGTTCGCGTGAGTGAAAATTCATAAAAACTTGAACAAAATGTTACTAACTTTGGAAAAATCCTGTTCGTTCAAGCAAAACTTTTGCAACAAGAGGGCGCAATTGTGCATTTCGCTTGGACGAGCAGTTGCAAAATTTTACCCAATAAATAGGTGTCCCGGTATCTCATAATTTTTTGCACAGTAAATTCAAAAAAGGTTTTTTCGTTTTGTATTGATAACTGAAAAACTAGTTTTTTATAATTTTCCCATTTTGCGTGTTTTTTCGATTTGATGGTTTTCATATTTTGGTGTTTTTTACAAGTGGCACCATCGTCCTAAGTACAAAGAAGAGAGCGTAAAATTCTCATTGAAATTTGCTCATGTATTGACAGTTGATCGCCGTTGAAATGACCTGTAAAATCAGTTGTGTTAACAGAAAAATCAGTTAGATTGATTAGGAATCTGTCAATTTTACAAAATTTTGTTAGCTTAGGAGCGAAAATTTCTCTTCTGTTGAAATGACTAAACTAATTTGTTCGCTTAACAAAGAACTCGGTCGAATTAACCATAATTCGATCAATTTCACTGAATCTCCGTTAAGTCAAGAACAACAGAACCGATTTGTTGATTTTACGAGCACCGTTTCTTTCAGTGTAGCGTAAGGAAAACCCTTTATCCTACGATTGGAATTTACTAAACATAAAACGCGTTGCAAATAATTTTCTTTCTCATTTTACAGAAGTAAGCTTTATAGCACTTTTTATTAAGTTCAAAATACTTATGACGCAGTTTAGCATAACTAACGTAATCCGAATGTGAACCAGTCTTCTTATATAATTTGAAATAACATGACTTTTTTTTATGCAAATACTTTAATTCTTTAGTGATCCAGGCTTGCATTGATTCATTGTATGCAGAAACACGTTTGGACAAATACTTTTCATATAAAGTATGAATGATACCATTAAAATATAAAACGTTCTAATCGACGTCCGCATTATACTGAGGCCAAGTTATTTTAGAAGCTATCGCGCATTAAGAACTTCAATTTCGAGAAAAGCGTGACTTTTTCGGTTATGCCGAGAAGCCAGATATACATATGTGCAAGAGTGCCGTGATGACTCAACCCTGTCAGATTAATTATTTTTTATAATTTATACTTATAATTAATAATTGTGAGGTCAATATTTTTTAGAAACACAAACACTTTTTTTTATTGGGTCTAAGCACCGCTGTTTAAGTTTTCAATATGTGCATACCTTAATTACCACGGCTGGCCTTGTTGTTGTTTCACCGATTGTTCAACAGACCCTTTCTATTAACACCTTTTAACTCCAACATGAGTTATAACAAAAGTAATAAAAACATCAAACACTTAACCGATTTAATTTTATATTCTTTAATTGCTCGATATTTATTTACTCAACTTTTTGGGTTTTCAAAGTTATAATTCAATGAAGATCGAAAGTGAATACAATTCTGTGCGCGCGCTCAACGATAACATGACTACCATCAGTTTTTTGGTCGTCCGCTAAACCGCTTGCTAAGTAGGTAAATAAGTATGTATGTATGTAAGTAAAAACAAAGGAAGCGGTATTTGTTCACCGTACTTTAGTTCATGACATTAAGGGGGTTCCAAAATTATAGCAAGCGGTTTTCCATTTTTATAGGAAATTTAATGTAAGTTAAGTATGAATATGAAAGTTATATAATTCAAAAGGTTTACAGGTAAGTATAAATTTAAATGTAAGTATGAACGTATGATGTATTAAAATTCAACTAGGTTCCGTCCCATGTCTTCAACGTGGTGCCCCGCCTGCGGAGTTGTGAGATGGAGGAGTTCTTGGAGCTACTCGAGCGTGGTCACCGCCGTGCTGAAGAGCTTGCGTAGATTACGTGAGTCTATCCTATGGTTCTGTGAGCGCGCGGCTGGCCTGTCGATCGTACGGGGGGAAGTCCTGCGCCGTTGTTCATATCGCTGTTGCGTTCTGGTGGGGATGTAGCTGGACGTCTATTATGCGGCGTTGAGGCGGTCGGGCGATGTAGTAGGGTATGATGGGCCCTGCCGCAGTGCTGGCAACTCCCGGGCGACGTGCATTCCCCTGTCTTGTGTGACGTGGCCAGGCAATTGATACAATACTTATGGATGCGGGCGGACTCGTGTCGCTCCGCTGGCGTCATCGCGAAGAAAGCGTGGCAATGCCGTATAGAGTGTTGGCGACAGCACAGCCTGCATTTTCCGCGCTCCATTATGGGCTCTGTGGAGAAATTTGAGAGAAAAGAATAAAAAGAAAAGGAAAACGAAAACAGAGGAATTAGCTGTCTGTTTAGGCGTGGTGTTTGGCCAGATCTGAGAAAGTTTTGCTAATCATTCTGGTGCGCAGTCGACTAAGTCTTGGGGCTGACATCCTCGAGTTCCTAGATCAGCTGGGTTGTCCTTGCTGGCTACATGTTTCCACGTCGCGGTGTTTACATTTTTGATGAGCTTAGAGGTGCGGTTTGCAACGTAGATTTTCCACATATGGGGTGGCTTTTCCAACCATGCTAACACTATTGAGGAATCCGTCCATAGCGTTAGTTCGTGAGGTGGTAGTTTTAGCTGAAGCCGAATATGTTTTATTAATTTTGGGAGGCGAACTGCTCCGCAAAGTTCCAATCGAGGGAGACTGACCGTTTGTAAGGGAGCGACTTTACTTTTAGCCACAAGCAGGTGATAAGCGTACACGTTTGGAGATTGCTGTGTTCTTATGTATACACAGGCGCAGAAGGCTTTTTCAGAGGCGTCTGAGAAACCGTGTAATTGAGTGGGTATGTCGGGGGAGAGTTGAAGCCACCGGGAAATTTTATGGTGCTTATTGCCGTGAGACTTTCGTGAAAGCCACCCATTTTTGAAGGGCGCCGCCTTTGACTTCTTCATCCCAGTCAGTTCCCTCCATCCATAATTGCTGCAGGATGATTTTTGCTGTGGTCATAATTGGCGATATCCATCCTACCGGGTCGAAAAGTTTCGCTACCGCCGACAGAATTTGCCTTTTCGTCCGCGAATTATTCGACGGGCTGGGGTCGTAGGAGTACGTGAAGGAATCTGTAAGAGCATTCCATCTTATTCCAAGCGTTTTTGTGGAGCTGGAGCCCTGGAATTTGAGGAAATCTATGTCTAGGGGATCTGAGTGGGATATGCTTTCGAGTAATTTTGGGTGATTGGCCGTTATTTTTCTGAGAGGGAAACCTCCCGATTTGAGCGCTTCGATGGCTTGGGTCATGAAGTCGAGTGTGGACTGTATTTCATATCCGCAGGTGAGGGTGTCATCTACATATGTTTCATGCAGAAGTACATTGTGCGGGCGGGTATTCTTCTTTGGTATCTTCGGTTAACTGGCGGTTCTAATCGCGAGATAGGGTGAGCATTTGACACCAAAGGTGGCTGTTTTTAACTTGAAATCTTCATGCTTGGAGTTAGAAGAGCTACGAAAGAGGATTCGTTGATAATCTTGATCTTCTGGGTAGACGATAATTTGGCGGTACATTTTTTCTATGCCATCGCTGAAAAAAAATTTATAGAGGCGCCACTGTAGGATTATCAGCATTAAGTAATTTTGAAATGTGGGGCCGGTGTGTAATATGCCATTCAATGAGTTTACGGAGTGAGTTGGTTTGGAGGCATTGAAGACTACTCGTACCTTTGTGGTTTTACTATCGGGTGTTATTACCGCATTGTGAAGCAAATAGAAGGAGAAGTATTTGCCTTTGTTAAAAACTTCGCGAGGTGAAGTTGGCTCCATGTGGTCCAGAGTTAAGTGTTCTTCTAATACTTTGGAGTACTTTTCTCTTAACTCTGATTTTTTCTCTAGGGTTCTTTCTAGGCTGATATATTGCTGCTGGGCTCCGGGTCGAGAGTGGCCGAGAGCTACAGTTTCGGCAAAACCTTGCTTGAAGGGGAGTTTGACCATGTATCTACCGTCTCCTTTCCGAACGGTGGTTTTTTTGTACAGTTCCTCGCAAAATATATCATCGTGTGTTATAGATGAGGAAGTTGGAACCTCGTCTTGTTCCCAGAATCTTTTGAGCAGTTCATTTAGAGAATTATCTGGATTATCAATTACGTGGGTGGAGAATGCCGAAATTTGTTCGTTAACTGACCACTTAGTATCCATCCAAATATTGTTTGTTGTGCGATAAGAGTTCCAGCCACGTTAGTTTCCAGGCCGTTTAGCAGAATTTGACGGATTACATCACTACCAAGCACCATGTCAATTCTTGCTGGGGAGAAGCAATTGGGGTCTGCTAGAGACAGTGAAGAGAACTTCTGGAAGTCCACGTTTTTGGTTTTGAATGATGGCAAGAAGTGAGTTAATTGCTGCAGGATTATCGCATGAGTTGGGATTTGAGTTGCTAAGTCGTCTGAGCAAGTAGTCATCAGACAAGTCTTATTTGAATTCTGGACTACGCGTCCGCCCATCCCTGATATTTGGAAACTGCTTTTTTGTGTGGGTAGACCAAGTAGCTTTTGTATACGCGAGGACACGAAAGTTTTTTCGGAGCCTTGGTCTATTAGTGCGCGGAGTTTGAACATTCCTCCTCGGTGGAGAATGGGAACCATCGCGGTTGGCAGTAAGGTTTTTTCCTTGCTGCTAGAGAAGTGAGTGTGAATATTATTCTCATTTTGAGAGGTTGAGGAGGCTTGATTTTGTGCTGCCTTATTTTGGAGCTTGGCGGCTTGTGCAGAGGTAGAGGGGCTGGTTGATGTTTAATCTTGTTTGGTTATTACGTGACGGGGGACGATGATTGTTGGAGTTGACCGATGGAGTGGTCTGATAGTGGAGGAGAGAGTGGTGTCTCTTTTGGCAATAAACAAATTTGAAGTTGTTTAACAAAATTGTTTCGCTCTGAGACGCTAAGTTGTTTGAATTTTATGGAATTCATCATAGAATGATTCGAATTGCACAATTTACAGGGTGCCTGTCGAATCGATTCGCTATGATATGAGTGAGACTTATTTTTGAAGTTACTCGACTGGTTTTGGGGTGTTGGAGCTCGGTTGGTGAAGTTTGCATTTGGGTGGCAAGATTTGCTTGGCCGATACGTACCGAGCCGTTCAACTACTTTATAGCGGGTCGTTAGGAGCTTGTCCATTTCAGAACAGAGTGAGAGTTCTTCCTGGACTCTAGCGATTGTTCCCATAGCGCCAGGGTTCCGTTGGGAAGCTTGGGCGAGCAGAGCTACACTAGAATGGGGTCCCAGGTATCGGCGGGCACTTTGTTCGAGTTTAGGGTCGAAATGCAGTTATTTATTGTTGTTTGGATTTCTTGGATCCTTTCACCATTTTCATAAAATACGGGTTGCATGTTAAATAGAGTCTTCAGTTGGCTGTCCACGAGAATTCTACGATTTTCGTATCTGGACTTGAGTGCCCCCCATGCTAGCTCGAAATTTTGATCATGGAGGGGATATTTTTGGATTATTAGGACAGCTTTACCACGGGTTTTTTGTCTCAAGTGGTAAAGTTTTTGTGCAGGGGATAATTTGGGGTGGTTTACGTAAAGCGCTGTAAACATGTCCCTAAATGACGGCCATGTTTCGTAGCCCCCGTGGAACACTTCAGTATCGCATGCAGGGAATTTGAGCTAAGGTTCTGACCTGTGCATTATCAGTGGCACCATGGTCCTTGGCTGATGGGGTTCGGCTCCACTTGCGCAAGCAGCTCGTTCATCCTGGTCCTTGTGTTCAGTGTGGTCTCCATCACCTTGTCATAATTTTCATCCAGTGTTGACAGGGCGCTGGCATCTGTGACGTTCATATGTGTTGCTTCGTATGACCGTTCTACTGCGATTACGAGTCTGTTGAGTTCCTCGATATATGTCTGCAAGCCGGGTTTGGTGTGATCTGTCTCACAGATATTCCACCATTTGTCGCATATCTTTTCGAGCTTTCCTATTTCGAACAGGGACTTTTTCAAGAATTCTTCTTCTTCTGTCTGGGACCTGCTCCTTTTCTTGGTCCCTTTAGGTAGAGACAGTTTCTCTGTTTTGTCGTCGGTCATTATGATGCTGGGGCTTTTTGCTTAAATTACAAAAATTCGTAGGAGACTCTTTGAATTGGGAGGTCAAAGCTAATGTTCACTTATGTATGAGATAGGAAGTATATCAGAGGTAGACGAGAGGGTATTTTCGGGGTGTGTATTTGGAGTACATAAAAAGATTACTATGCGAGAGCTTGTTTATTATATAAAATATATTGAGGGATATATTTCTATAATTGTTTTAGGTTTTGGGGTTTATTTTGATAAAATTAATAAAAAAATTTTCCTTCGCTTTTATGTGTTTTTCTCCCACTGTATTTTTGAAAAAAATTTTATTTGCTGTGGCCCACTTTGCGAATTATGTTAGCAGCACTTATTTCAGTGACTATATATATGTATGTACAAGTATATAACTGCCCTGAATTGCTATGCTAAGGGGGGTGGAATTGTGCACTTGTCTCAGCGCTTCTGAGTACAAGTGTATGTATATATATTTGTATGTTACAATTATGGAGTTGAGCGGAATTGCTATGCTAATGTGGTGAGGTTATGCACTTGTCTCAGCGCTTCTGAGCACAAGTAAAAATATGTAAGTAAATGGTTTTTTTTTTTTTTTATTTTTTTTTTTGAAGCTAATGAGGCAAAGTGTCGTTAGGCGAATATTATCGGATCGAAAATCAGGTATTGGATAAATGCCTGCATACATAATGCGGCAGTTACTCACGAACGTACGTACCAAAAACGTGTCAGCTGACACGACCTATCTTATGAGTGTGCAATGTAAACGAAAACTCACAGACGTGCAACGCCCGTACGTACGTAGCCCGGAACGTAGAAATCAAAACAATTTTGATTTTTTCCGTAAGAACATGTCAGCTGATCGCTCTCTCACTAGACAGAGTTGCTTAGTAAACTTTTGTGCGCTTATTTTTGACCGTTTGCAGTTTTATGCAAAAACACCTAATTAAAGTTTGAAAAATTGTGAAAATAATTCGAAATAATTATGTAAAACTGCAGATTATAAATATGTAATCTATTTATATTTATTTAATATTAATTCCAGTCTTTTACAACATTAAAAATTAAATTGGAAAAAGTTGATGTTTCCATAAGCATGCATGCAAAATGGTCAATGGCAACAGTGCTTATCTGTAAACAATACACACACAAATATGTTATGTACATGTACGCAGCCGCACACATTGATTCCTACGGGCTTGAGGGTTCGGTCAAATGTGTTTCGTACGATAAACGTCCGTACGTACGGCACACGTCGGTGGGTAATTGCCGCTTAAGTATGCAAAAAATTACATAGGCTGTTGCTGGGCTAGGATGATGTGAAAAACTAATGGAGAATATGTGCTATGTACGGGTAAGTTAATAACTTCGTTGAGGTAAATAAAGGGTTTTTTAATAATTACTTTTCAGGGGCACTCAAGGGAAGGCAAAGGGTTATATACGTCGATTATATATGTAAGAATTTGAAACGGTGTGATTTATATATTTTAGTGGATTAGAGAGGCTTATGTTGTGGGATTAAGAGATTTTTTTGAGTTTGTATTTGATTGGCAAATATGAGAATATAAGAGGTTTCTCGAAAAATGCTTTAAAGGTCCGCTAAGTTATATAAATCTATGTATTTGTGGTAAGAAAAATGTTTTCTCTACTTAATTTTTGCCTGGGATACATTCTATTTACCGTACGGCGCTGCTGTATCGGGATTTTGCTGGTGTTGGTAACGGGGGTATGCTGCTGTTAACGGATCCGCTGCTTGTGTGGGTAGCGGTTTCTGCTGCCTGTGCTGGTAACTTTTCATGCTGCTTGTGGACTGCACCTTCTTGTCGAAGATTTTTTTTTTAATATCTATATTTTTATTTTTCAGCTTCGACACCCTACTTTTTGTTGTCACGGTCTTTTCTACAACAGAATGGTGCATTATAATGAAATTGAAAAAGGTCGATAAAAAGTAGCAAATAGGGGTTCTCTATCACAGCGTTTATCGAGTACCAAAATGAAATATTAATCGATAAATTTGAAAGAAGTAAATGTAATATACTAATCGAGGATTTTAATATAAACATAAACTACATATCAACATATAGTACAAAATTGAATGAGATATTTTCTGTGATGGGTATGACCCAAAAAGTAGAATTTAATACTCGAATTACAGATGCAAGTGCATCTAAAATTGATTTATTATATTCAAATTCAGATGAAAACAGTGCAATAATTTGCCTGCATACAAAATTTCAGATCATGAAACAATAATGTTCAATATTAAAACGTCTAAATCATACCAGATTAGAATGACCAAGAAAATCACAGCTTGGGATAAATATAATAGTGAAATCTTAATAAGCATCCTGAGATCATGTAATTTCAACATAAATGAAAACCTACTAATTGATGAAAAAGTCGAATTAGTGAACAACATAATAATGCAAGCTATGGAGAGTTTAACGTATGAAAAAGAAGTTCATATCAAGCTAATGAATAAATGGTACGACAGAGAATTGGCGCAAATGAATAAATGCAAATATAATTATTATAAGCTTGCGATACAAACAGGAGATTTGAACGAATATAAAAATATAAATCGCATCTACAATTAATTATACTAGCTGCAGAACTTAACCGCACTGGAACTATATACTATAAAAGCGTGCAATTACTGGCATATGCTGATGACATTGATATCATCGGCCTAAACACCCGCGCGGTTAGTTCTGCTTACTCCAAACTGGAAAAAGAAGCGGTAAAGATGGGTTTGATGGTGAATGAGGACAAAACGAAGTACCTGCTGTCATCCAGCAAAGAGTCAGCGCATACGCGCCTTGGCAACCACGCTACTGTTGGCAGCCATAATTTCGAAATAGTAAAAGACTTCGTTTATTTGGGAACCAGCATCAACACTAGCAATAATATCAGCACTGAAATCCAACGAAGAATCAATCTTGACAATAAATGCTACTTTGGACTAGGTAGGCAAATGAAAAGTAAAGTCATCTCTCGGCGAACGAAAATCATACTCTACAAGTCACTTATCGTACCCGTCCTGCTATATGGGGCAGAAGCATGGACCATGACAACAGCAGATGAAGAGGCTTTGGGAGTGTTCGAGAGAAAAGTTCTTCGAAAGATTTATGGACCTCTACGCGTTGGCGATGGCGAGTACCGAAGAAGATTTAATGATGAGCTGTACGAGCTATACGCAGACATCAACATATTCCAGTGAATTAAAACGCAGCGGCTGCGCTGGCTTGGCCATGTTATGGGAATGAAAGATGATGCTCCGGCCAAGAAAGTGTTTCTATCGGAACCCGCCTATGGAAGCAGAGGTAGAGGGCGGCCCCCACTCCGTTGGAAGCACCAGGTGGAAAACGATTTAAACTCCCTTGGTGTGACCAATTGGCGCCGGTTGGCGGAGCGAAGGAGCGACTGGCGCGCCTTGTTGGACGGCCATAACCGTTTAGACGGTTAAGCGCCAATTAAGTAAGTAAGTAAATCGTATCTACAAAAAGCTAGTAAAAATAAAGAAAGTTAAATATATGGAAAATAAAGTCGAAATGAATGAAAATAACGCCAAAGAAATGTGGAAACATCTCAAGCAAGCGGTTTGCTTAACGAGAGATAACGAAGGGATTAAAAAGGCGATAATAGATGGTATGATGGTAGAAAATGAAACTGAGCTGGCAAATGGTCTAAATAGGTTCTTTATAAATAGCGTAATAGAAATTAATAACATCATAAAACCTTGCCGTGTAGCACTATGTAATGTACAAGTCAATTCTAGATTAAAGTTTTGCCAAAATAAGAACAGATGAAGTTATTAATATTCTGAAAGAGTTCAAATATAAAATAGGCGGCAGAAAACTTTTACCTGATGGAGTTCTTAAACACTGTATATCGTATACAGGATATTTCTACGCACAAATAATCAATAACAGCCTAGAAGAGGGTGTTGTACCAGAAAAGTGGAAAACGTCAACGGTGATACCAGTGGAAAAAGTTAAAAAGACAGTAAAACCTGAAGAATTTAGACCCATAAACACCCTGCCTAGTGATTGTAAAATACTTGAAGCTTATGTTAAGAACCAGTGAATGAAATACCTTGAAGATAATAATATACTAGTCCACCAACAGTCAGGCTTTAGAAAGAAACATTCATGTGAGACAGCTCTTAATTTGGTGTTACATGACTGGAAAGAAGAGTTAAATAATAAAAAAAGTGGTTGTTTCAGTCTTCCTTGACCTCAAACGAGCATTTGAAAGTGGATAGGGAGCTCTTAATTAAAAAAATGCAACGTATAGGTATAACTGGTATAGAACTTGACTGGTTTCGCAGCTATTTGAAGCAGAGGAGACAGAAAATGTTTATAAATACCGTGATGTCTGATGAATTGGAAGTACCCATAGGGTTACCACAAGGCTCAGTTTTGGCACCGATACTGTTCTTAATTTATATTAATGATATAGTTAACGCTATTGAAGGTTGTGAAATTAAACTATTCGCTGATGATGCATTAATAATGATTAGTGAGAATAATATTAATTCTGCACTTTCTAAAATACAACATGAACTGAATAACCTGTATAAATGGTTGTGTGGAAATAGACTGAAACTTAATATAAATAAAACGAAATTTATGATAATAACAAGGAGGAACGTTAATGAGGATATAATTGGTTTAAAAATAAATGATGAAAGCATACAAAAAGTTGACAGTATAAAATATTTGGGAATTATAATTGATTACAAACTCAAGTTTGAAGAACATATAAACTACACAGTCCAGAAAGTTGCGAAAGTTGCACTTTTTTATGCAGAGAACTTCCAAATATATTCAAAAAAAGTACAAAATAATTATATATAAGTCCATTATAGAACCGCACTTTGTCTACTGACCACCTATTCTATTCATAGTGTCAGACAAAGAAATAGATAAACTTCAAAAGATGCAAAACAGATGTATGAGATTTATTCTTAAAAAACCTAGAGATAGTCGTACGGCTGATATGCTGCTTTCTTTTAAATTTTTTCTGGCACCGCACTTCTAATAAAATTTTCTTTTCTTTTTCAGGTTTTTGAGTACTCTTTTTTCTATTTCAGCTTTTTTTCGAACACCGCACTTTTTCAGGTTTTTCGGAGCACCTTACTGTTTAATTTAAAATTTGCTTTTCTTTTTCAGATTTCTTAACACAGCTTTTTGCTTTTCTTTTTCAATTTAAAATTTTCTTTTCTCTTCCAGATTTCTTATCACAGCTTTTTGCTTTTCTTTCTCAATTTAGAATTTGCTTTTCTTTTTCAGACTTATAGGTATTCTTCAGCACTTTAGTTTTTTGGCACTTTTTTAGGTTGTAGGGGGCGACTCCCCATTTCTAAAAACACCACCCCCACCCGCCGGAGGCTTATAGTTTGATTACAATTTAATATTAAAGTTACCAAAAATGCAAGAAAACACAGTGAATTGAGCAAAAATGGTGCTACCAAACTTCAAAATATGTATTAATAAAAAACGACTTAATCCATTTTAATCGCGCCTTTTTTATTCCAGATTTTCTATTTTTTTTTTTATGAAGTAAACGTAATTTATTTTAAAAAATCGCATTTTTTAATTACAAATTTTCTATTTTTTTATGAAATAAACAATTTATTAAAAAAAAAATAATAAAAAGCGCCGCAGGGGAAAATTTGGAATAAAAAATCGCGCGATTGTTTATTCCAAATTTTTTTCAATTTTTTATAAAATATACGTAAATTAATTTTTTTTTTTATGTCGGAACAACAAAAGGCAAACTTAAAACTCGACTAGCCTAACACAAATCGGATTACAAATATTGCCACCTGTTGAAGACATGATCCAATTTTCGGACTAAGTCCGCCCCCTCCGTCGGGCAACACCCGGCCAGTGCGGCCAAGCGCAAGCAGTGCAGCTCAGCCGTGGCTTGCCAACCACCACCGCGCTCACTCTCAATTGAGTTTTATTTTATCTAAAACTACCCGCCTTCACGCATCGTTCGTGCCCGCATCATTCGTGCAGTTTTTCGCCCGCCCGCCGTCGCGCAGTGTTCAGTTCTTCAAATATTTAAACAAATTCATTTTTTATATAATCTTGTGTGTAGTTGAAGTTAATTTTGAATTAAATATATTTATATATATTGCTTTAAACCCGTGTGCCCCCCTTTTTTCCTAAAAGACAGTGCTAGTGAATTAAACATGGTCCTTTGGTGCTAAAAAGGTAACCAGCGGCAAAAGAAGAAAAAAGCAAAAAGTGAGAAAAAAAACATAAATATAATAAAAACAAGTAAAACAAAAACAATTCTTACATAAAAACGCGGTTCGGTACGGCCACAAAACTATAAAAGTGCTTAACAAAAAAATTTATTTGAGAAAAAATTGAACAATAGTGCACATACAAATAAAACAAACATTAAGGTGTGACAAAAACGAAAAAAAAATAATTTTACTAAGAACAAAGTTTTGTGCAAAGAAATCAAAAAAAGTGTAGAAAAAGGAAAAGTTTTTCGAAAAGAAAAAAAAAGTTGTTGAGAAAAAGGAAAAATACCTTTACAAAAAAAAAAAAAAAACAAGAGAAAAGATAAAAGTGTTTTTTTTTTTGAAAAAAATACAAATTTAATAAAATTTTTTCACGACAATACAAAACACGTACACAAAAACTGAACATATAAATACCAAATAAAAAGAAAAAGTTGTGAAAAAAAAAAAAAAAAAAAGGAAAAAGTTTTTGGAAAAAACATAATAATATTTATTTACAAACAAGAAAAATACATTTGAAGGAAAAAGTCTGAAAACAATAATTGGAAAACACATATACGAAAAATCAACGCTAACACTAACTACACCAACAAGGAGGTACAACATTACAACACAACATATCAACCAGGAGACCATACAACAAAGGCTAAAGGACAACACAAAACCCACAAGTAACACACAGTTAACACAAAAAATGTCAGAGTGAGTACACCGTTTACCCAATATATTCCCATATATATTCCCTCCGTCTAAAGTACGGACCCAAATTCTATAAATTCCCCAATTATATACCCCTCCGATCAAAAGATCCGGACCCTGGGTATATAACCCACATCAAAAGCCTAAACGGCAAAATATTTCATTTGCTTACTCACTGTTACCAACAGGTACAGTCCCTTCAAAAAGCCTATAAAATTTTCAACAAATAAATTTGCATTCCCGTACCAACGGAAAATCCACTGCCCGGTTTCTATATACCCAAAAAGTTCGTTGCGCTAAATATCGACTTTATTATAAAAAATATATACGTATATATGTAATATATGTATATACCCACTTAGTTCGGTAATATCACCCGAGCTACATATTTTTCCAGCGTGAAATTCACCGCTGCCCAATTTACCCTTATATACATATATTACATGAAATATATTTTACAAAAACCCATAGCAACAAACTTTGCCAAATTTTTGTCACTTTTCCAAAGTTTATTTTACCGGTGCACCCAATATTAATTCTGCATACAAACCTACAAGTATATGCACTCATAACACCCACACGCACTTGTACATCTTTTTGCATAACCCAAAACCACCCTCAACAAAGTAATTGCATGACCATAGGTAACTACATAATAGAAGGAAGCAACAAAGATCATCGATCACATATTGGCATACATTTACTTTGTTAATAAAGATCAAGTGCATTGGCACAGCAAACAAAGGTTGTTGGTACACCACAGTTTGTCGGCAAATATATTTCACCCATATATATATAAATACATACATACGTACTATATACCCATATTACTTGTGCTCAGACGCGCTGAGACAAGTACATATAACAAAGCAAAAAGCCGGGTACACATTAGGCCGGTCTCAAAAAATAAAAAATAAAAACCCAGTGAACACAAATATTATAATATTTATATTATTATATACCCACATTACTTGTACTCAGAAGCGCTGAGACAAGCCCGTATTAAAACCAAGCGCACATTAGGCTGGTTTCAAAAAAAAATTTTTGTGCCCTTTTGACAAAATTTTTTTCGATTTTCACAGCTTAATAAAAGCTCCCATTTCTTGGTAAATTACATTAAATTATAATGCCAAAAACAAACGAAACCCAAAAATTGACCACTGCAGACCAACGCCTGCAGGAATTTATATATGACGGTAACCAATTAGAGGTTTACTGCTCGAGATGGTCACCCTCCCAAGCTACCGATTTATCAGAGTGTATGCTTAAGGTCAAACTAGAAGACCTTGATAAAATATGGGCAAAGGTGCTAGAGTCTCATCGAGAAGTAAGTTTCTCAGATAATTACACAGAGGTCAGCGGCTCGGTTGAGCAAAAATTTGCTAAATGCATGGAAACGTTCCAAACATGCAAATCACAAATTTTAGAAGCCTTACAGCTTTTTAATACTGCTAGCACCAACCAACAACAAATACCCGCCCCCCCCCCCCCAATAAATGATTCAAACGCAAACGGTTTTTATTTAAAAGTACCACCATGCGACACCGAAGTATTTCATGGTGGATACGAAGACTGGCCATCCTTTAGAGATATGTTCACGGCAGTCTATAAAAACCACCCTAAATTGTCACCCGCTCAAAAATTATACCATCTACGCCTGAAAACGAAAAGTCAAGCAGGACTTATTGTAAAACAATACCCACTGAGCGATAATAGTTTCGAGCTTGCCTGGGAAGCGCTCAGATCTAGGTACGAAAACAAAAGGATACTCGTCGACAACCAATTGAAGACACTGTTCAACCTGCCCACAATATTCGCTGAAAACGGAGAACAAATACAGAAGATGCAGACAACAATCAACAATTGCATGTCAACTTTAAACACCCAAGGAATCCCGACAACGGACTGGGACCCGATCCTCGTTTACCTCTGCTCATCCAAGCTGCCCAGTGAAAGCCTTTCACTATGGGAACAATCCCTCAGCTCCCGAAAAGAACTCCCACTTTGGGATGATATGAATAAATTTTTGACCAGCAGATACGAGGTAGTAGAGAGAATAAGTACCTATCGACCAGGCAAGGCGAAACCCCAATTTTCGAGTTTTACGCCACGAACGGTGAATCAAAACTCGACCCAATCTAACAATAATAGAACCCATGCATATCACACGGAGTTCAATAAAACGGCTTCGTGTAGATTATGCAATCAATACCACGCAGTCAAATCTTGCGTTAGGTTTAGAAATTAATCGGTATCAGACCGAATCAAATTTGTGAGAGAAAATAGTTATTGCGAAAACTGTTTGTCTACGTCACACCCCAAGAACGAATGTAAAAGTAGTTTCACGTGCGTTTATTGCCAAAAGCGTCATCATTCGCTACTGCATTGGCAGCCCAAACCCCAACAATCACAACCAAACCCCAGAGCTCAAAATGCCCAAGCCGGCACCCCTAGGAGAACGGACGACGAGCGAGCCTCAACATCGAAAGCCGCCGCAAGAGCCACCTCCTCCCTACAGTCTCAAGACAAAAACCCGGTTTCTTCACTCTTCTCGAGTAATCATGGAACCACCCTACTACCCACAGCAATAGTATCAGTATACTTTGCTGGCGAATTTCATAAAATTTGTGCCCTAATAGACCAAGGTTCACAAAAAACCTTTGTATCATCCCGTATACAAAAGGTTCTTGGTCTACCCACAAAAGAGTCTCTCCACCAGATATCTGGAATGGGTGGAACGGTTGTGAAAAATGCCAATAAAGTCTGCCAGATAACATTCTGTTCAGCAGACTTAACCCAAATGATAGACGCACAAGCAATAATTTTGCCGAAACTAAGTTCTTGCCCACAGTCAGAGTTTCAAGCATCGATCTCGAAGAACTGTCCCATTTACCCTTAGCGGATCCACAGTATTCGATACCATCTAAAATCGATGTGGTAATCGGCAGCGATATCACCCCGCAAATCCTCACCGAAGGGCTCCTACGAAATGTGAGTGGAACATTACTTGCCCAAAACACAATATTCGGATGGATATTAAGCGGCCCTGTAGCTGAAAAGGTATCAACCTTCAGCACTCATGTCACGGAATGCACCGATGACCCCATCAATCAACTTTTGAGACAATTTTGGGAACAGGAAGAAGTTCACCAAACCCAACAACGATCAGCAGATGATGAATACTGCGAAGCACTCTACCGGACAACCACAATTCGTGAGGAAGATGGACGCTACAGAGTCAAACTACCCTTCAAGTCGGAATTTCCAGCCAATCTGGCACTCGGTCATTCACGACCCGCGGCACAACAGCAGTATATCAGCATCGAACGAACCCTCGAAAGAAAACCCGAATTAAGAGACAAATATTTTGAAGTCCTTAATGAATATTTAACCATGGATCACATGGAACCCGCCTCCCAACAAGAGATGATTAGAGATGGTAAATATCTATCGTTTTATCTACCCCATCATGCTGTCATAAAACCCGACAGCAAAACCACAAAAGTGCGAGTCGTCTTCAACGCATCAAAAATGTCGCATTCTGGCAACTCGTTGAACGACGTGCTTCATACAGGCCCCATTCTACAAAATGACTTAATGCTCGTCATACTCAAATGGCGACTTTATAAGTTTGTTTTCAACGGCGATATTGAGAAAATGTATCGCCAAATTCTCATCCACGAAGAAGATAAAGATTTTCACCGAATCGTTTTTCGAAAACACCCAACTCTGCCGATAGAAGATTTTCGACTAAAAACAGTTACCTTTGGTGTAAATTGCGCGCCGTATTTGGCGATTCGAACCCTACACCAACTCGCCCACGATTCTCAAGACGAATATCCGCTCGCTAAAACCATTTTATTAAACGAAACATATGTTGACGATATTTTGTCAGGCGGTCATAATATACAGTCCACTTTGAACTCTATGACTCAAGTTATCGAAGCCTTAAAATCGGCAGGGTGCCCTTTGAGGAAGATGTCGGCAAATCACCCTGAAATTTTAAAACCCGTTCCCGACCCTGATTTGCTAGACGTCGACTTCCTTAAATTCCATGATTCGAGTTCCACAAAAACCCTTGGAATTCAGTGGAACGCGCTAACCGACACCTTCACCTACACGTATGATCCACCATCAGCAGAAAACACGACTACAAAAAGGCAGATTTTATCAGCAGTTGCAAAACTGTTTGACCCCGCAGGATGGCTATCGCCAATAATGATTCTTGCCAAAATGTTGCTGCAACAACTCTGGATGGAAGGAACGGATTGGGACGAAGACGTAAAGCCCGGAGCTCTCCAAAAATGGACCTCAATTTATGAAAATTTACCTCACATCAGAGACATTAAAATCCCTAGGTGGGTACAGTATTCCCCCGATAAACTAATCCAGCTGCATGGATTCTCAGATGCTTCAGAAAAAGCATTTTGTGCCTGTATATATTTACGAGTACAAACCCATGAAAATAAGTTTTCATCCCATTTGCTAGCTGCTAAAAGCAAAGTAGCACCCCTCCAAACCGTGAGTCTTCCCCGGTTGGAACTCTGTGGAGCAGTTTTACTCTCCAAGTTAGTGAAACAGCTGCGAAGTGAGCTGAATCTACCTCAACACGAACTCATTCTCTGGTGCGATTCTGCCATCGTACTGGCCTGGTTAGAAAAACCACCCCATACCTGGAAAACGTATGTCGCCAACAGAACCTCTGAAATTCTTAAGAACGTCGACAATGCTACTTGGAGGCACGTTTCCAGTAAGGATAACCCAGCGGATTTGGGCACTCGAGGCTGCAAGCCTCAGGATTTAGTCCAATGTCCATTATGGTGGGAAGGACCTAATTGGCTTATCAACCCATCAACTTCGTGGCCAAAGGATATTTCTCATCACCCAACTCCCCCCGAACAACGACATGTGGACGTATTCCACACCCTGCAGGAAGAAAATATAGACATACTCGACCGGTTTTCGTCGTTTTCTCGAGCACTTAGAGTCGTGGCCTATATGTTGCGGTTTATCCGAAGAGCAAGAAAACTAGAAGTTCCAGCCACGCTCAACCTCACCCACGCCGAAGTGAATGATGCCAAAATCAAAATCATCATTCAAACTCAACGGAATCATTACGGAGACACGATAGAGCTGCTTCAAACGTCAGGACCCTTACCCAGAAAGAACACCCTTCTGACATTAAACCCCATGCTAGATGACTCAGGAATCATGCGAGTTTCTGGAAGATTAGCATATGCCAACTATAGCTTTAATGAGCGGCACCCAATTATCATACCCCAAAACTCTCGATTTTGTTCTCTTCTGTTAGACTTCCTCCATTCGAACTTGCTGCACGCCGACAAACAGCTGATGATCCGAATGGTACAGCAACAGTACTACATTCCACGTTTGAAGCAAAAGGTCAAAAAGCTCGTCTTCCACTGCAAAACCTTCACCATCTATAAACAGCAGATGAAAACGCAGATAATGGCAGCCTTGCCACCCGAGAGGTCAACGTATTCCCTACCCTTTCATACAACAGGAGTCGACTTTGCTGGACCATTTATGGTAAAAACTTCTCCCCTTCGCCGAGCTTCGTATGTCAAAGCTTACGTTTGTGTGTTCGTCTGTTTTTCCACAAAGGCTGTTCATTTAGAAGTGTGCTCTGATCTCACCACGAATGCCTTTAACGCAGCCTTTGCCCGATTTACTGGCCACCGTGGCCTACCCCACCAGATATATTCTGACAACGGAAAGACGTTCGTCAGCGCACAACGCGCATTACAAAGAGAATTCACCACATTCCTCAAGGAAGTCGCTACAGACGTCGCCGAAAAGTATGCAACGCACGGATTCTCATGGAAATTCATCCCACCATACGCTCCACACATGGGTGGGCTATGGGAAGCGGCCGTGAAAAGTTTCAAGATACACTTTACGAAAGTAGCAGGAAACCAGAAGTTCTCCTTCGAAGAGCTTACTACCCTATTAGTACGCATAGAGGCGGTCCTCAACTCCCGACCGCTCTCCCCTATGTCCGAAGATCCAATGGATCCCCTAGTCCTAACCCCAGGGCATTTCCTACGTGGCGCGCCGCTCTTGTCGTTACCGGAGCCAACTGCAGAGCATCTCACCTTGGTCAACAAATGGCAGAAACTGAAAGTGCTTCACCACCAGTTCAGCACACGATGGAAGAACGAGTACCTCAAGGAGCTGCATAAGCGGTACAAATGGAAATGCCCTCAACGCAATATTCAAGTTGGAGATTTAGTCGTGGTAAAGGATGATTTACTACCCCCCAACGAATGGCGTTTGGGACGGGTAATCACTTTACACCCTGGATCGGATAACAATGTTCGAGTTGTGGAACTCAAAACCCAAAATGGACTAATAACCCGTAATATTGCCAAACTGTGCGTGCTACCAACTGCCTAGTAATGCCAACCCTACCTCTGGTACCCTCTGTTTCATGACCCTAGCAATCTGAAAAAGATATATAAGCTACCCTCACCCATGCCTAAAAAATACGAGCATGTTGAAGACATGATCCAATTTTCGGACTAAGTCCGCCCCCTCCGTCTGGCAACACCCGGCCAGTGCGGCCAAGCGCAAGCAGTGCAGCTCAGCCGTGGATTGCCAACCACCACCGCGCTCACTCTCAATTGAGTTTTATTTTATCTAAAACTACCCGCCTTCACGCATCGTTCGTGCCCGCATCATTCGTGCAGTTTTTCGCCCGCCCGCCGTCGCGCAGTGTTCAGTTCTTCAAATATTTAAACAAATTCATTTTTTATATAATCTTGTGTGTAGTTGAAGTTAATTTTGAATTAAATATATTTATATATATTGCTTTAAACCCGTGTGCCCCCCTTTTTTTCCTAAAAGACAGTGCTAGTGAATTAAACACCACCATACTGCAAACCAAAAAACTGCACTTATGACACACTGTACTGAAAACTCCCACTCACCAAACTTTGACAAAGCTACTATTCTTCAACAAGAACAACATTACAGAAAACGATTTACTCTGGAAATGCTTCACATTATTAACACACCAACCAGCAAACGAATGAACTACAAAACGGACGTAGATAACTCCGCTAGCTTCTATAGATATTTGTTGACAAATAAACGATCAGTGATAAACTCCACGTCAAGCGATAAACACGTGTAAAAAATGTATGTGATTAATTTTTTAAAAATTTGTTATTTATTTATTTTGTTGTTTTTATGTTTTGTAGTTTTCAGCCTGAAGACGATTACCGTGTGTAATCGAAATATATTGGTAATATATAAAAAAACCCTTTTGTTTTTATTTCAATTCGGACCTCAAGCCAGCTAGCAAAAACTGATATACGTAAATTATTTAAAAAAAATAAAAAGCGCCGCGGGCGAAAATTTGGAATAAAAAATCACGCAATTTTTTATTCCAAATTTTCTGTTTTTTCGTAAAATAAATAAATGGAGTTGAATGAAAAAGGTCCATTTTCCTCGTTGGTACTATTTAAAAATTTTTCATTCGTTGGAACAATTTAAAGCATCTGGTAGCACCAAGCAAGCAGTGAATTAGAAAAATGGCTGTATGCTTGTGTTCGCGGAAAGTAAACAAATTAATTATTAAATTTACAATAATACGTAAATGTAACCCTCTAGCCGGCAAGCCCGCCTTTAGGCGGGGTTAGATTAAACTGGTAAAACATGTGTACCCCCAATTTTTTCGTACAATTTTTAATGCATCATGTTCGCTAATTATTAGATCAATGCGGCTGCCTTGATTTTAAAGCTGTAAGTGTTAGCAGGGTGCCGTTATAATCATTCTAGTTGGAAAAATAGAGTGCACTGACTACAAATATTATTTTTGCAAGAAGTGGTTTTGGTAACTATAATATAAGTGATAAAACATGTTTCGATCGTCAAAAAAAAATTATTGGTAAGTAGACTAATTGTTAAAGATTGAAATTTGTGAATATGATGTAGAATTATAAAAAAAGATTATAGTATTATTGACCAAAACGTATAGTCTGCCTAAAGGCGGAGTTGCCTGTTCCGCTGTTTTTTTTTTATAGCGAAAATCATACTAACCATAGGTTTGTTCTTCAGTAGACGAACTTATATTACTGAAATGGATTACTCCAAAAGGCTCAAGTTGTCACAGTTGGCTGATGAAGAAATTGCAGAATTCATGGAAGCTTTAGGTGACGACGATGGCCGTTCTGAAGATGAGATAAGCGAAGACGGGAGTGAAACTGGAGAGTAAGTTATATCAGATAGGGATTTTGAACGAATTGATAATTACATTCAGGAACTACGAAGTGCTTCTACTAGCGACTTTCTCGCAAAAACTACTAACCGAATGCAGCTCATATGAAGATGATGTGTGCTTTGCGACAATACATGCCAGCTAAACCACACAAATATGGAAAAAAGTTATTTGCCCAGGCGACTTATACGGGTTCGCGTACAGCTTTGAAGTTTGTAAAGGTGCAGGCGACAATGATGTATTTGAAGGCGTCCCTGATTTGGGGGCAACCTCAAATGCCGTTGTTCGTTTGTCACAAACGATCCCTGATTTTAAGAACTACAAATTGTATTTTGATAACTTTTACACATCGCTTCCACTTTTGGGTTACTTGCGAAGTCGAGGAATTCTATCCCTAGGTAGAAAGGTGCCAATCGAATTCAAACCTGCAAGCTGTCTAAGGATAAAGATGTTTGCAAAAAAGATCGAGGTTATTCAGAAGAGTTTCTGGGTACTGCTTATGGTTTTGAAATAACTACTGTTGTATGGAAGACACAAAAGCCGTTGTCTTGGCTTCAACATACGCAGGTGTAAAGCAGTTTAGAGAGGCATCTGATGAAACGCCACCAAGAAAGACAATTAGATACGACAGGAAAAATAAGCAAATTTTTAAATGGCCTGCCCTAATATTATTACACAACTATCATATGGGGGGAGTTGATCTCATGGGCGCTTTACTAGGACGCTATTCGGATGAAAACGACGAAGTGGACGCTAAATATATTTTATCATCTTATAGATATGGCAATGGTATAGGCATACCTGCTCTATCGTCGAATTACCGCAAATCATCAGCTTACAAATGTGAAACTCCCGGATTTTCGAGTTGAAGTAGCTAAGATACTTTGTAGCTCTCAAAAACTTTTAAGGAGACCAGTGGGGCGACCAGCTAGTGCTTCTCCAAGTGACCAATGGAACCCAAATAAAAAAAACCAACGCACCACCGATTGATATTCTTTACGATGGCATTGATCATATACCTGATTCTTTGGATCGGAGCAATAAAGGATGTGCAAAATGCCTGGTTGTAAATCAGAAACTGAAATATTTTGCACAAAATGTAATCTTACGTATGCTTATCAGCTAAAAATAAATATTTCCAACTATTCCATAAACAATAATTCAATACTCTTTTAACTTTTTTTGTTAATAAAAATACATAAGAAAATTCTTTCTCGTTCATTTCAAGTACCCGTAAACAGGCAGGTCCGCCTAAAGGCGGGGTGGGGTTTTTCAGCCCTGGGGGGAAAATTATTAACTGTTTTGGCAATATGACATCAAATTCGAGTTTATCGTACTAGAATTAATAGGTATAAATTTTTTCATTGAAAACAAAAATTGGCCGGTTAGAGGGTTAAACAAATGAAAATAGGTGTTTGTGGTTTTATAAACAGTATAAAGTGTATAAAATTCTTGTGAAAGTGTTCGTATGTAGATAAAAAGTGATAGTTATACCATGGTAAATTTAACAACTAATTACTAGTAAATTGTTAATAACAATTAAAAATTACTCACTGATTCTTGTTGGGGAACTCCCTGAGAACCTATGTGCAAAAATTTCAAAGTTCAAACCCCTTTGGTTTACGAATAAAGCCAATTGGTCCCTTAATGTATAGCCGACCCAATTTTTTCCTTCTAGCAAACTATAGCCTTTTCTAGTGCTTCTTATTATACCTTTCATGAACATGAAATGGTATATTAACTTTGGTCCGATGTTTGTAACGTTGAGAAATATAGAAGAAAGACCCACCATTAAGTATACCGAATTTATCAGGGCGACGAACTGAGTTGATATAGCCATGTCCGTCTGTCCGTCCGTCCGTCTGTCTGTTTGAACGCAAACTATTGCCTCAAATTTTGAGATATCTCAATGAAATTTGGCACAAGGATGTATTTTTGTATTATATTAGACATTTATCAGATCCGGTAGGATCGGACCACTATAACATATTGCTCCCATACAACCGATCGTTCAGATAAGACGATTTTGGTCATTCCTGCCGCAATTTAGAAAGTATAAACGTGAAATTCGGTGATATATATTCTAATATATTACAGAAGATATTCTAAAAATATCACTTTGATCGGAGCTATATATAGTATATATCCCATACAACCGATCGTTCAGATAGAAAGATTTTTGGCAATTTCTCCCTTAATTTCCAATATAAAAACGTTAAACTTGGTGATATTTATTCTAATATATCATAGAAGATTTCGATCGGAGCTATATATAAGGATGGAGGAACATTTGTCAACATGTATCATTAAGAAGGAACAAGACAGTACTGTGTTGATTGGAATCTGGTGCATAACAACAACGTAAAAATATGTTTTTTCATGAGTCACTGACCGGAATCGTATGCATTCCGGCAGTATAATCTTATGGGTCAGGCATCGAGCTGATTGGAATCCGGTGCATTCCAACAACACAGGTCATGTTACTTTTTTATGCCGTGTGATGGTGTATCCTCATTACACTACTCTTCGCACTGCCGGATTCCCATGACATGCTGATTGGAATCTTGTTGCATTCCAACAGGAAGATTGGAATCCACTGCATTCCGAAATCATGCTGAGCGGAATCTGATGCATTCCGCCAGTATAAGATCTCGGTATAAGATCTTATTTCTGCTCATATTTCTTATTATTATTATATTCCGAAATTAAAGAGGAATGTTCATTAATATATATTTGTTTGTAATATAACATTGTTGAAATCTCGATATATCTTAAATTTTATGTTTTGAGTTGTATATTTATATATCTTTTATATTATGCAGTCGACCATTGTTTGTCGTCGACTTTAAATAATAAATAAATAAATAAATTAAATAAAATAATATATATCCCATACATCCGATCGTTCAGATAGAAAGATTTTTGGACATTTCTCCCTTAATTTCCAATACAAAAACGTTAAACTTGGTGATATTTGTTCTAATATATCATAGATTTCCTGAAAAAATCACTTGGATCGGAGCTATATGTATATAGTATATACATATTCCGTACAACCGATCGTTCAGATAGAAAGATTTTTGGCCATTTCTTCCTTAGTTTCCAATATAAAAACGTGAAACTTGGTGATACATATTCTAATATATCATAGAAGATTTCCTGTAAAAATCATTTCGATAGGAGCTATATATAATATACATCCCATACAACCGATCGTTTAGATAAGGGGTTTTTTGTCAAAGGTATGAAGTCTTCGGCACAGCCGAAGACAGTCCTGTCCTTACTTGCTTTTTTGTTTAAATTTATATTTCCACTTTGGCTGGCGAGAGGACCACGTTTAAGTTTTAAATATGTGCATACCTTAATTACCACGGCTGGCCTTGTTGTTGTTTCATCGATTGTTCACCATACTCACCAGACCCTTTCTATTAACACCTTTTAACTCGAACACGAGTTATAATAAAAGTAATAAAACATCAAACACTTGACCGATTTAATTGCTCGATATTTATTCACTCAACTTTTTGGGTTTTTAAAATTACAATTCAATGAAGATCGTAAGTGAATACAATTCTGTGCGCGCGCTCAACGATAACATGACTACCATCAGTTTTTTGGTCGTCCGCTAAACCGCTTGCTAAGTAGGTAAATAAGTATGTATGTATGTAAGTAAAAACAAAGGTAGCAGTATTTGTTCACCGTACTTTAGTTTATAACATTAAGGGGGTTCCAAAATTATAGCAAGCGGTTTATCCATTTTTATAGGAAATTTAATGTAAGTTTAAAGGTATGTATCAATTTTAAGGTAAATATGCATTTTGGGGAAATTATAAATTTTAGGTAAATCCAAATTTGAAGGTAAGTGTGAATATGAAAGGTATATAATTCACAAGATTTACAGGTATGTATAAATTTGAATGTAAGTATGAAAGTAAAATGTATATAATTCAAAAGGTTTACAGGTAACTATAAATTTGAATGTAAGTATGAACGTAGGATGTATTAAAATTCAATTAGGTTCCGTCCCATGTCTTCAACGTATTTTCTTCAATCCAAACCAAGTAGGAAGTGACACGAGTATGTGCAGCTAATGCATCCCTTTCACATCCTCTGTGTGAAGTAAAAGGCACAATACCAATTTGCAGCTTTGAAGATGCCAACACCAATGGGCCACCAGAATCACCATCACAAATTCCAATACGATTGACAGTAGAAGTACACATTTTTCCGGTATTGATACTAGATAAATCATATGTTTTAGCACATACTTTGTTCGAGATATCTTTAAAATTGGCAAACTGTAAAACAGGTGAAAGCAATGTATATCTATCACAGATACGACCCCATCCAGAAGCCACTACAGTTTTATCAACGTAAGTGGGACAGCATAAGAGACATTTTGGTAGGGACACCGGCCGAATGGCAGCTGAATATGTTACAGCTGGATTTTTTATCAAAGCTATATCATTTATAATAGCTTCCATACCGAATTCAGGATGAACTTTAATGTCACATTTGTCCCCCTCCAGGCGTACAATGGGTTCTAAGTGAGTGATGCTGCCTAAGAATACGGTCACACTAATAGCACTGAAATTGAAAGGATTGACTAGATCTGATTTCGTGTGGACAGTACGTTATTGGGTGATTAACTTATTAATTTTTCTTTTCGCCAATTGTCTCACACCCCAAAACATACAGTACATATAATTCAAAACTTACGTTAAAGTACAATGAGCAGCTGTCAGCACCCATTCATTGCTTATTAGAGATCCACCACAAAAGCGAAAAACTTCACCATAAGATAACACCAACCCAGCTTGATAAGGATATTCATTAACAGCAGCCATTTGACCATTTGCTATACGTGGACTTACAGCTACCTGTTGCACCATAGACCCCAAGCGCTTACGTTGTGTATTTCTAGGTCCCCGATTTTCAAGCGCCGAGGCGTGCACAGTAGGAGCGACAAAGCTATCAAAAATTTCATGTTGCTGCTGTTCAAGCAAATTCAGACTGACTACAGTTTGGTTTATTTATAGATACCCTGCAAAAATCGTTGGATCATGTGGTCCACTTGTGTCATACTGGAGTGCTTACCATTATACTCCACTGTAATGCAGCAATGGACCAACTCATGTTTATACACGAACATATTGTAACGATTTTACTTGCAAATACTCTTGTTTGCCCTTCTGCTAAGTTCGAATCACTAAACTGTTGAATAAATAACTCCAATATTGAATAATGGAAAAATTACCTTTATTAAAGTACTTCACAATAACACTTATACTTTGCAACTAGCTGGCTTAATAACCAAACTGACTGATAGCGTAAATGAAACTCTACTATTTCCCGGCAGATTGCGTGCTTAATCAATAACTGCTTGATAGCTCAAATCAAACTGAATTCCAGCGCCTCTACATCTTTTAGGCGCTTCCATTTCCAGAATCTGCTAGTTGCCATCAGCTCTCAAATTTCTCAGCTGTAACTATAAGTGCACGATTTTATAGCTTCTCTCATTGCATACTTTCAGAAGTATCTCAGATACATGTGTTTGGGCATTGATTCTCCGCTGCTCGTATACGTACATGGTACATATGTGTAGACGCAATTATTGTTTCGTTTATGTAGATACATAATGATTTATCTATGGATGTGCATGATATCACTGTTTAGCATCTGCTTAGAGATATCAGCACCCCTTAGTTTTGCTAATATTCGTAACAATATTGTAAGCCGATCATTGCTCGTTTTTAATGATTGTAATCACTACACGATGCTTATTGGACTGTTGGTACTCCATGGATTACTCTGATGTAATGCGGAGCTGGAGTATATGGTCCAGTCCTAGGACATCGCAATGTTAAATGGACCATATTTTTTGTATGAATTGTGGTTAATTTTGGAGCACTC
This sequence comes from Eurosta solidaginis, assembly GCF_040869045.1. Classification (NCBI taxonomy): domain Eukaryota; kingdom Metazoa; phylum Arthropoda; class Insecta; order Diptera; family Tephritidae; genus Eurosta; species Eurosta solidaginis. The sequence continues at coordinate 31,491,104 of NC_090323.1, forward strand.
GCTTGGTCCATAGCGAGTACTCCATACATGCATGTATGGAGTACTCGCGATTTTTGCAGGGTGAGACCAAAAGTTGTTACTCACACATGCATATGGCTAGAAGAAATGCATAAATTACAGATATACATGTACATAGCTAAATAACTAAGAATGAGATACAACTGTTCTAGAAGGCGTGCTCGTGAAGCGTCCTAAGGAGAAACGGGCGAGCGAGGTAACCGAGGGTATAATAGCAGCGCAAGCTGAAGAATCAGTAATCAGTTTAAACACGCTATTAGTTGTGAAGTGAAGTGATCAAGTGAAGTATAATTGTACTACTCCCAAAGCAGTCTAAATAAAGACCATTTTGCAATACTGAATATTGGAGTTATTTATTCGACAGTTCAGCAATTCGAACGTTAGGCAAGGGTGCATAATTATTAGGAACTCCCCAAAATTCGGTACAATTGATGTCAGAAGAGGAATTGTTGAATAAATTCCAGAGGACAACAAGGGCATCGCCAAGGTAAATGATTTGAAGATCCAGCAACTGAAAAAGGAGTTTGAAGCCCGTGGATTGAATACTACTGGGAATAAAGCCGAGCTACAAACACGACTAAAGGAAGCTATGGAATTGGAAGGAAGCGACGTTGATGAACACACTTTTCATCCAGATGTCGAAGACTCAGCGACTAAAATGGGGGAGAAAATAGAGACTCCGTATCCATTGGCAAGTGTTGACACTAACGCGATACTAGCAGTACTGAAACAAATGTTGTTACAAATATGAACGGATATGTCAGCACAGCTCGAAGTACAAGAGACATGTGGGGTGAAGTTTGATTAAAAATAATAAGTAATAAAATATATTAATACAATATGTACATATATTTTTTTAAGTGCTATGGTTCAGCAAAATTTTGATGTCTTCGTGTGATTTCTCTAGTAGAAAAGATTTAACCTTTCCCAAAAACTCATTCAGATTTCTAGTGACACGTATACATGCAGGCAACGCATTAAAAGCTTTACAAGAAACGATAGTAAAGAAGTTGTTGAAGTTGGTTGTTCGAGAGGTCGGGACATACACAAGTCCATATGAGTTTTGCCTCAAGTTATAAATATCCGATACCAGGCTATGTAAATACCCACAGCGAATGAAAAATATCTTTAACGTTTTATAGTAGTACATATGCTTAACAGGAAGAACTTTCAGATCCCTAAACAACTCCATAGAGTGGTGAAAAAGATCAACATTACATATTTTTCTTATGACCCATTTTTGAATAGTTAGAAGCTGCTGGATTTTATTACCTGCAGCGCCACCCCAACAGGTTATACCATATTGGAGCTTGGAGTGGACTAAAGCGTAGTAAATAGTTTTAAGTGTTTCGTTTGAACAAACTTTTCTTAAATTGTAAAAATAACGAACGGAAAATCGCAAGTAGGACTTCAAACGAGAAATATGCGTAGACCAACTCAAGTTTTGGTCAACAATAACACCAAGATATTGGAAGTCGCTTACTTTTTCAATAGTGAAGCACTTATCGGAACAATTTACTTCAGCTTTAAACGATGCACAGAACAGAAAATTATTTAGTACAAAACGTTTGCAGTCAGTAGCATGGAATACAATGGCTATGTCAGGTGAGGATTTTGGATGCAAATTGAAATACATCAACTTCATTTTCTTGCTGACACAGAGCTTATGTGCTGCAAACCACACTCTTAGCAAATGCACATCGTTATTGATTCCTGCTACTAAATCCAGATAGGTCGATGAACCATAGGCGATAGCAAGGTCGTCAGCGAAGGCTGTTACTTTTCCATACAATGGCAGCGAGAATATTGAATTAAGGTAAATCAAAAATAGAATAGGACCTAAGACAGATCCTTGAGGTACACCTAAGCTAATTGTAACTGGGTTACTTATACTACTTCCAACTTTTACTTTTTGAATTCTTCCTGACAAATAAGATTTAAACCAATTATATATAAACCCACGGAAGCCCGCAAAATACAATTTGTCCAATAAAATTTGGTGATCAGCCATGTCAAATGCTTTAGTGATATCAACGAACAGTCCAGCGCAGTTCTTTTTATTGTCTAGTTCCCTATATATGTGAGAACAAAAGTCCAGCAGGGCATCTTCTGTTGACCGCCCATATCTGAACCCGAATTGCATTGAGCTGAAATAGTTATTATTGTCAAGAAATGATAGGATTCGACCTTTAACCAGTTTTTCAAAAATTTTTGAAATTGAAGACAGTAATGAAATAGGCCTGTAGTTATTTATATCCGGTTTTAAATAAAGGAATGGCAATAGCGCATTTTAAGTCTAAAGGAATGATCCACCTAAAATACTCATATTAAACAAATGCGTTAGGATATCAACTAAATTTAGTGCCACATATTTAAGAGTCTGATTCGAAATTCCATCACAACCACATGATCTAGAGTTATTCAGAGAATTAATTGTTTTTAAAACTTCAATGCCAGTATATGGCTCGAAAAAAAAACTATTTCCCGAATTCGAGAACTCAGGTATCAGAGCGGAGGATTCGAAAACAGGTGATTGCCCTATTGATAGAAAGTGATCATTGAAAAGGTTTGCCACTGTTGGAGGATCAGAAAAGCTCACGCTACCATCACATAAAACAATTGATGTATTATTAGCTTTACAACTGCGATTCAGAAGACCGTTAATGATATTCCATTCCTTCTTTGGATTGCCATAGGAAGACCTAAACTCATTTCGATAGAAATTATCACGCTCCACGTGTACTTCTTTTTTCAGTTCTCTACATAATTTCATATACCTGCTGCGAAGATTTGCGTTTGATGGGTGGTTTTTACACTTTTTTCCAAGCTTGTTCTTTAGATGAATTTTTTTGAGCAACTTTTTGCTAATCCATGGTTTTAACTTATAACCAGACCTGCGAGGGATAAAAGAAGAGCTAGCAGACTTAATGTGTCTGTTAAAAATGTTCAGAAAAATATTAAATGCCTTGGATACGTCTTTTTCAGAGTAACATTCATCCCATGACTCAAATCGCAATAGTTCGTTTAGAGCCTCAAAATTTATTTGCGCTAAACAAGAATTAACCTTTTTATTATTGTTTTTTGCACAGGCCTTGCTTAGTAGTACACCAGTCATAGTGTGATCTGTTATTCCGACATCAAGATTTAGGCTACGCAAACTACTGAGAAAATGATTACTAACACGACAGAAAACGTGATCCAAGCAGCTTCCAGACATATTACGAGTTGGTTCATTTAAATACGATGTTAGACCATGACCAGCCATTAGATTTAGGAAACTATCTATGGTAGGATTAGCGTTAAGAATATCTAAATTAAAGTCACCTAAGATGACAATATTGGCTGAATTTTCACTACGGAGAAGATTTGAGAACTCTTCCACAAATATCTGAACAGGTATCGCATGTAGCCTGTAAACACATATCAAAGTAAAGACTGCACCGGAAATACTTATTGAAACCTTTAGGATGTCAGCACTTGTGAGATTGCATTCAAAATAATCACACTCATACATATCCCGAACCAAAACTCCAACACCACCTGCAGAATAACTGTCATTAGTGTTCGCGAAAAAATTATAACCAGGTATAGTGAAATCATGAATTTCGTGGGAGCATGCATATCCAGATTTCAGACAAAAGTATTACGTCGGGATAGTTTTTAAACATCTCTAGATTGCATAACAATAAATCAAAATTTTGCCGAAGACTACGTATGTTTTGATGAATAGCAACAAACGAATCCGTAGAATTATACATCAAATCAAGATCATTAATAGGGCTGATAATAGCGAGGTTGTTTATATATAAAATATTTGAGAAAGCCATTTGAAATAGGCAAGTATTAAATAATAATTAGAAAACTACGTTACTTTTGACAAATCGTCAAAAGTACTAAGAATAACAACGTCGCTATTATCAGTCTTTTTCATCATTATTCTACCATGATTTATCCACAGGTACTTATAATTTTGTGCTTTTTTGTTTTCTTCGCTACTGTAAGCAGCGCTCTGTTGTAGCTAGTGAGACTATCGTTTATGTAAATATTGGTGCTTTTCTGTCCATCACCAAAAAGCTGAGAAGTTAATTTCCCCTTTTCTCTCCGTTTTTGGGACATAACTTTACTCTTCAACTCAGTAGAGGCAAAATGAATACGGAGCACGTTTGTTTGCTTGAATTTTTTGATGTAGCACTTGCTTATCTCTTCTGGAGAAACAGATAAGTTCAAAGCAGCGCCTAAAATTTGCTTTGGGCATTCATTCGCATTATCACTTGTTAGCGCTGGTACACCAATTATATCGACTGCACTGCTTAGTAGTTGTTGTTCACGCCAATTTAATACACTTTCAAGCCTCGATACTCTCTCGCTCAGTTTGTGATTTTCCTCTTTGAGTTGTTTCACCGTGCTTACAAACTCGGTATTCACTTTCTTTAGACTCACAATTTCGTCATAAAGCAACTGCAAAGTTATTTCCTTTGTATTTATGTCGCCATCAATATGTATTTGCTGTGACGGCTGGATTGATTCCGTTTCGTATGCGTTTGTGTTGTTGTTATTTACGACATTGCTTCGTTCACTTGCACTTGCATATACGTGCACGGTTATTGCTGGGTATCTTGAGTGTTTGCTGTTTTTGGCTGCTGTTGGTGGTTATTTTTGCCGGAGTTATGAAATGTTTCAAGTGCGGCACCTCAGGTCACATTGCACGTCATTGCAGCACCGGTCCAATAGTTCCAACAATGTGGGTGGTCGTAAACGTGGAGATGAAGGAGATGAATAATTCTCCAAGTCCACTTAATCGTTAAACTAAAGCGAGTTAGCCGTAAGGGGCGACAGCTGGCTCCCGCAATTGAATGCCCCATAATATCTATCTCTCAAATTGGAAGAAGGTCAAGCAATCTTACTGTCGGAAGACATGTGGATGGAAAGGAACGTTTACTGACTGTAGATACGGCAGCTTCTCATTCCATCATTAGGCCGGATTTAGACAACAAAAAGATAAGACAATTGCATGGAGCAAGATTGCGTACAGCCACTGGAAAAGACACCCAGGTTCTAGAAGAAGTAGCATTTTAAATCGCAATTGGGAACGTCAAGGTACTACACAATTTTTTACTGGCAGAAATTGTTGTTGAAATCATAATTGGAGTGGACTTCTTAATCGACCCAGACATGCAAAGCAACACGATGCGATATAAGAACATGGATGTGCCACTTAATTTCGGCTACGACAAAAGACTACAGCAGTAAACGAGAGCTGGTGGTGGAGAATCAACAAATACCACCAAAATCGGAAACAAAGTTTGATGGAGATTTTGGGAAGAACAAATTGTGGGTTTTCAAAGCAGCTAACACATCAACACCGAACGTACTTGTAGGAAAATCCCTGGCTATAACAAAACAGGATGGGCGTATTTCAGCAAGAGTACTCAATGAGTTCAAGTCCCCACGCAAACTGACCAAAAGAGCTATATTGGGAAGATGCAAATAGGCTGAAGTAGTTATTAACTGTGAACAGCTTCAGGAAAACGTTTCAACTAGCAAAATTAATCTTTCAAATGACATCTCGGCATGGACGGAGGGGCTATAGGAAGACTATCAGAGTAAGGCAAAACAACCGCCTCTAAAGTACGCAAACATATTTGACCAAGAGGGCTCCAAACCAGGCCGTACCATCCTTGTGTGTTCCACTGGCGAAGTGGGAAGTTGTGAGACAAATCATAGAAAAAATGAGCGACATCGGCGCCATCGAACCATCAGCTAGTCTTTGGAGCACACGGGTGGTACTTGTGAAGAAGGAGGATGGAAAAATGGGGCTTTGAGTGGACTACCGCAAGTTGAACGACGTCACGACAGGATAGCTACCCATTGCCAAGAATTGACTACACTCTAGACTCGCTATCTGGTACGAAATGGTTTTTCACACTGGACTTAAAAAGCGGCTACTGTAAAGTGAAGGTGAAGGAGGAAGACAGAGAGAAAACAGCCTTCAGTGTCGGAGATGGTCTTTGGCAATTTACGGTGATGCCTTTTGGGCTTTGTAATGCACCAGCTACTGTTAAGAGTCCCATGGATCAGGTATTGGAAGAACTACATCGGAAAACATGCTTGGTGTACCTGGACGACATCATCGTATTGGGAAAGAACTTTGAAGAACATCTGAAGAACTTGGAGGAGGTTTTCCAGAGAATAGCTGGTGCTGGTCTGAAACTTAGTCCCAAAAAGTGTTCTCTGTTCAAGAAGCAAGTCAGTTACTTGGGTCATAAAGTAACGACGGAGGGCATCTGCACCGCGAATGAAAAGATAGAAGCAGTAAAAGATTGGCCAAGACCACAGAATCTTCATGAGTTAAGAAGTTTCTTTGGGCTGTGCACATATTACCGCCGATTTGTACCAAATTTTGCCAGCATAGCCCATAGCCTCCAAGAGCTTACATGAAAACATAAAGCTTTTGAATGGAAGAGGAGCAGGAAGTAGCTTTCCAAACATTGAAAGAACGTTTGTGCACTGCCCCAATGTTGGCTTATCCGATTCCAGGAGCAACGTTTATTCTAGATACAGATGCGAGTGGATATGCTATAGGAGGCGTTTTGTCACAACTGGTCGATGGACAGGAGAAGGTAGTTGCATATTACAGCCGATAAATTGTAAAACCAGAGAGGAACTATTGCGTTACGCGGAGAGAGCTGTTGGCATTGGTATAGTGCATTAAACATGAAACGTCTAGGCCTTAGGAGAAATGGGCGAACGAAGTAATCGAGAGTATAAAAGCAGCGCAAGCTGAGGAATCAGTAAACAGTTTGATTTAAACACGCTATTAGTGAAGTATAATTGTGAAGTACTACTCCTAAAGTAGTTTAAATAAAGACCATTTTTATTCGACAGTTCAGCGATTCGAACATAGGCAGAAGGTGTATAATTACCAGGTACCTCCCAAAATCCGTTACAGTAGTTTCGAGTAAAAGGCAATTTTCATGTTGACCAGTGTTATTCGTTCGGAGAATTTTTTTGGTACGAAATGAAGAATAATAGGAAAAAAACAAAAATAAGATGGTAAAAGTCTAGTTGAGGGGTCGACTGCTATTACTCTACCAAAACTATCGAGAGAGGTGCCAAACGACGCGTCTTGACGTCAGTATTAATAACCCGAAGACGGAAAATAAAAATATTAACTCGTTCAAAAGATATTAACGAAAAACCGAAAAATTACTCGCGGGTCCCTCCGAAACCGTGGGTGGGATCCATAGTATTTTTGCGCAGAACACCTTTCAACATTGGCGGCCTTCGGCCGCGCTTTTAAAAATTACCCTGGCTGGGTCCAACTCTGGTTTGGAGATCAAAAATATATCCACGCAAAACACTTATGTTCACAATTTTTTTGTGGGTACAACATTACAACAACCACATGAAAATCGCCAACTTCAACTGCAACTATCTCCGGATAGAGATACAGTTTTTCTTTTCCGCCTTCGGATTATTGTTGTCGAGGTCAATACGCATCTTTTGACACCTCTCTTCATATTTTATTAGCAGTCGACCCCTCAACTAGATTTTTACGAAAAAGATATGAGAATGGTAACAGCCTAGAAACAAAAATTTCGTACACCCATTTCATATATCTTTTCGATGGCGTGATTTTTGACTTATGCTGTTATGATTTGTGGCCACAGATATATAAGCAATTGAGAACTGGCTTGTTTTAACCATTTATATTATTTCGTTTAAGTTACAATATATTTCGCATAGAAAATATTATAAATCCTCCAGATCTCGATCCAAATGTGCTTCATAACTTTTAAGAGTTCGAAGTTTTTCAAAAATTTAGTGCACCCTGCCCAACTATGTGTGTGGATTATATAAATAATTTTTAAATTACTAGAGTAAATATTTTAGGTTTTCTGAGATTTGTTTCGAATTATTTGATTTAAGATGTGGGAAATTGAGGAATTTTTTTCGAATTTATATGGGTAATTTCAAAGAGACTAGAAGTAGACTGCATAGTGAAAATGTTGAAATATGTAGGTGTGACTGTTTCTAACTGTACGGGAACACTAATGATAAAACTACTAAGTAGCGGAACATTCACTATCAGGCCCATTTGTATAGCGTAAGGGCCGTGTTCACCATCTTCAACTAGCTACTTATCTATAAGTTATTGACATTTTGGCTATTTTTATGCTAACTAAAGCTTCGCGTCTCAGTTAAGTGCAAGGAAAAAGTGTAAGAGAAGTCAGCTGTTTCGCTAGTTTTCGTTTATTCTCAATGGATTTTTCCGATTTGTGCTACGAAATATTCACAATATCGATTAAACCTGGGGTTGATCACCCTGTGGCGAGTGGGATAGGGTCCCTCCTCTTTCCAAGAATTCATCCCACCCACCAGAGACTTATAGTTTTCTTAGAATTTAATATAAAAATTACTTATAGAATATATGAAAAATATGAAAATTGCTATGACCTTACCAAAAATGGTGCCACCAGGTGGTAAAATATTTATAAATAAAAAAGTACAAAATTAATTTTACAGCTTATTTATTGGCAATTTTAGTTTTATATAAACAAAACCGCCATTCACCCAATTTTTTATTTCTTTTTTTTTGAATTTTTGGTAATTTTTATAGCCTTATACGTTTATGCTGTGTTAATTTTATGCGCTTAAAGGCCGTAGGAAAAATAAACAAGTAAGGACGGGACTGTCTTCGGCTATGCCGAAGGCTTCATACCTTTCATGAATGGGGCTGAACAATAATCTTATCCCGTTCGTAAACTCCGAATAATCGGATGTATAAGATAAGAAATATCTAGTGAACAGATCTACATACCTAAACGGTTTTTAAGATAAATATAAAATAAAAAAATAGGTAGGTACTTTGTGAGAGGATGCAAAGCTTCACGTTTTTTGTGACCTGCATGTAAAAAGTATGACTACGAATCACGTATTTCAAAAATATATGACGTAAACGTAACTATTTGATGAAATTTAATTAATTTTGAAGCTTCTAGCCGTAAAAAAGGGGCAAAAATGAAAGTTTATATGAAGTATATAATATATATACCACCGATCTCTATGATTTTTCAGACAACAATATATGCTATATACGTAAGCATTTTGTGAAATTTGAAGCTTCTAGATGTTAAAACGGGGCAGAAATTGCGCAAAGTTTCTTATCTGAACAATCGGTTGTATGAGATATATACTATGTATACCACCGATCTCAATGATTTTTTTAGACATCAATATATGCTATACACGTAAGCATTTGGTGAAATTTGAAGCTTATAGCTGTTAAAATGGGGTAGAAATTGCGAAAAGTTTCTTATCTGAACAATCGGTGGTATGAGATATATACTATATATACAACCGATCTCTATGATTTTTTCAGACAACAATATATGCTATATACGTAAGCAATCGGTGAAATTTGAAGCTTATAGCTGTTAAAATGGGGTAGAAATTGCGAAAAGTTTCTTATCTGAACAATCGGTTGTATGAGATATATACTATATATACAACCGATCTCTATGATTTTTTCAGACAACAATATATGCTATATACATAAGTACTCGATGAAATTTGAAGCTTCTAGCTGTTAAAATGGGGCTAAAATTTGCGAAAATATATATATATATATATATATATATATATACTATATATATATACTATATATACCACCATATATATACTATATATACCACCGATCTTTATGATTTTTTCAGACAACAATATATGCTATATACGAAAGCATTTTGTGAAATTTGAAGCTTCTAGCTGTTAAAATGGGGTAGAAATTGCGAAAAGTTTCTTATCTGAACAATCGGTTGTATGAGATATATACTATATATAGAACCGATCTCTATGATTTTTTCAGACAACAATATATGCTATATACGTAAGCAATCAGTGAAATTTGAAGCTTATAGCTGTTAAAATGGGGTAGAAATTGCGAAAAGTTTCTTATCTAAACAATCGGTTGTATGAGATATATACTATATATACAACCGATCTCTATGATTTTTTCAGACCACAATATATGCTATATAAGTAAATATTCGGTGAAATTTGAAGCTTCTAGCTGTTAAAATGGGGCTAAAATTTGCGAAAATATATATATATATACTATATATATATACTATATATACCACCATATATATACTATATATACCACCGATCTTTATGATTTTTTCAGACAACAATATATGCTATATACGTAAGCATTCGCTGAAATTTGAAGCCTCTAGCTCTTAAAATAGGGCAGTAATTACGAAAAGTTCCTTATCTGAACAATCGGTTGTGGGGGATATATACTATATATACGACCGATCTCATAAATTTTTTCAGGCAACAATATGTTCAATATACGAAAGTATATGGTGAAGTTTGAAGCTTCAATCTGTTAAATTGGGTAAGATATTACAAAAATCCTCTTTTTCTGAAAAATCGGTTGTATGGAGGATATATGCTATAGTGGTCCGATCCGGTCGGTTCCGACAAACGTCTAATCGGACACCCAAATACACCTGCTCACCAAATTTTATCAAGATATCTCAAAAATTGAGGGACTAGTTTGCATACAAACAGAGAGACGGACAGACGGACAGACGGACATGGCTAAAACAACTCAGCTCTTCAACCTGATTATTTCGGTATACTTAATGGTGGGTCTATCTATTTTCCTTTAAGGACTTACAATTTTCGGTTTCGTGACGAAATTAATATACCATTTCGTTTTCATGAAAGGTATAAAAACACTGTTTAAAATTGGATTAGTTTTTAATTAAAATAAGAAATTAATTAAAACCCAATGCAATTTTAAACAGTGTGTTTTATATTACCTAGGGACTTTTTTATACTCAGTTGAGCAGAGCTCACAGAGCATATTAAGTTTGATTGGATAACGGTTGGTTGTACAGGTATAAAGGAATCGAGATAGATATAGACTTCCATATATCAAAATCATCAGGATCGAAAAAAAATTTTATTGAGCCATGTCCGTCCGTCCGTCCGCCCGTTAACACGATAACTTGAGTAACTTTTGACGTAACTTGATGAAATTTGGTATGTAGGTTCCTGAGCACTCATCTTAGATCGCTATTTAAAATGAACGATATCGGACTATAACCACGCCCACTTTTTCGATAATTTCGAAAAATTTAAAAACTGCGATAATTCATTACCAAAGACAGATAAAGCGATAAAAGTTGGTAGGTGAATTGAACTTATGACGCAAAATAGAAAAATTGTAAAATTTTGGACAATGGGCGTGGCACCGCCCACTTTTAAAAGAAGGTAATTTAAAAATTTTGCAAGCTGTAATTTGGCAGTCGTTGAAAATATCATGATGAAATTTGGCAGGAACGTTACTCCTATTACTATATGTACGCTTAATAAAATTTAGCAAAATCGGTGAAGGACCACGCCCACTTTTAAAAAAAAATTTTTTTAAAGTAAAGTTTTAACAAAAAATTTAATATCTTTAGAGTGTATAATTTGATAATTTTGATTGAGCTTTAGGCCAGATTATTGAATAAAACTTCTTTTTTAGTAGTATTCAAAATATATTTATTTTTCGATATTTCGACTTCAATCTGAAGTCATCATCAAGAATCTACGAAAAGAAAACAATTAACATTTTTAAACATACATTTTCGTAGCAAAAATACGACTTACACATATGGATATGTATGATCGACTGAACAGAAATTATGACAACATAATTTTAGTAAAAACAAAAGAGCGAAAAATATAAATAAAGATAAATCAAAAACTCCCGCGAATATAAACAATTTCATGTACCGCAAGTGTAAACAAAAAACATATGTATACAATAAAAAATGTGTCAACAAAAGTTAAAAATATATATATATATATGTATGTATGTACGTATTTAATGTATGTTATGCTCTCAGCATTGCTAGAGTTATTGTTCCAGCTTAAGTTTAGTGAGTGTGCTTAACTGACAGCAGCGTGATGTTGTTGTTTTAAAACCAAATTTCTGTAGGTTTGTGCACAATGGTCTACATCTGATTTAAAATTCATTTTTATATCATTAGGGGTGTTCAAAATGTGTAAGGTTTCTAAAATGAAGCGCTTATTATAATGTTTTTCATGTTCCAGAATGGTTACGTTTTCAAAATCTGGATAGTGTCCCGTGTCTTTGCAATGCGCAGCCAATGCTGTCTTGTTTTCTGGATTATTATTTCTCAATTTAATATTCGATTTGTGGGCGGAAAGCCTAGTCTTTAGTTTAAGTTTAGTTGTCCCTACATATACTTGTTCGCATACGTGGGACCCGTCGCCGTTGCATGGAATTTTGTACACCACGTTGGATTTCTCATGATTTGGTATTTTGTCCTTTAAATTACTATAAATTGGTCGTAGAGTGTTGTTGTAAGTAAACGCGATTTCATATTTCTCTTTGTCATATAAATTTGAACCCTTGATTCTTTCAGACACTCCCGGGATATATGTCATTGATTTATAAATTTTATCACCTTTCTCGGTTGTATTATTATTGGCGTTCGCTGTGTGATGTTTGTGAATCAGTTTATTTATAAGGGACCTGGGAAAAGAATTTTCTTCCAGGGTTTTTCTAATTATGGCTATGTTTTTGTTGTGAAACATCTTATCACTTATGTTAAGAACCCTTCTTATAAAATTTTTCGCTGTGTTCAAAATAGTGTTGGGTGCGTGTTTGGAATTATAATTGATAAGTCTACCCGAAGCTGTTTGTTTTTTATACCAATCAATGTATAACTTATTATTATTTTTAATTATTAATGTGTCAAGGTAGGGAAGTCTGTTGTTTTTCTCCACTTCCATAGTAAATCGTATGGATTTGTAATATGTATTAAGTAGTTTAAGCATGTTTTCCATTTCGCTCGTTTTGACGATGGCAAATAAGTCGTCAACGTATTTGGTTAGCAATCGGGGTTTGCTTTTTGATTCCATCTCGAATCTTGTTAGCAGTTCATCTAAAACAATGTCAGCTATCACTGGGGAGGCTGGAGATCCCATTGGCATGCCTGATCGTTGTTCGTAAATTTTGTCGTTGTATTTAAAATATCTATTGTCCCTCACGCAAAATTTTAATATGTTCATGAATAATTCTTTTGTTAAACTTGTGTGCTCTTTAATGTCAGTCCACCTGGAGGCAATGATGTCGATAGCCGCATCCACGGGAATGCTGGGAAACAAAGAAACCACGTCAAATGACACCAAACTCTCATCATCGTAAATGTATGTGTCTTTAACTTTTTCTTTGAACTCTGTGGAATCTTTGACATTGTATTTCGAAGATTTTGTAATATTTTTAAGTATACGGACTACATATTTACACAAGTTATAGGAAGGGGACCCGATGGATGAGCAAATCGGGCGCAACGGTATGCCATCTTTATGGATTTTTGGTAAACCATAAATCCTAGGAGGATTTGCAACTTTGGAAATTAGGAAATTCTTTTCTTTTTCTTCTATGTGGCCATTTTTAAACATTTTCATTACTAATTCATTGTTTTTGTCCTGTAGCTTTGTTGTGGGATCTCTTTTTAGGACCCTGTAATCAGAAATATTGTTCACAATAATTTGCATTTTCCTCGTATAATCATTTTTCTCCATCGCTACAGTGACATTGCCCTTATCCGCATTGAGTATCAGAATTTGTTTGTTGTTTTTGAGAAACTTTTTTGTAGAGTGTAAAGTCCCGCACATGAATTTGTCAAGAAATGAGTGTGTACTCTTTTTCATGTGTTCTTGTATCAATACCGTGAAATTGTTTCTTTCGATTTCTTGCCTTTCTTTGTTTTGCACGGTTTGGATAATATTTTCTCCGCGGCTATACATTTGAAAAGGGGGAATTTTTCTTTTTCTAATGGTAAAACATGTTTAGGACCTAGAGATAAAAGCCATTGTGTGTCTTTGGGGATGTCTAAAGATGTTGTGTTGCAAAAATATTCTGGTACCGCCCTAATGTTGTACTTTTCTTTTTCTTTCTCTCTTAAGTTTTCGTATTTAATAATTTGTGTATTTCTCACTTTTTTGCTAAGATTATTTATTAGGAAATCCTCGCTCTCAAAGAATGCCGCTGAGTGATACGGGTCGAGGTTTAGTGTTATTTCTGCTTTTAGTCTACTTTTCTCTTTTTCTTTTTGTCTTCGTAGATCATGCTTTATACGTATAATGAGGTTAAGGAGTTTTATTTGCTCATTCTCTATGTACCTTGACACAACTTTTTTAAACTTACATGGGATTTTATTGTTGTTGATATTGTTGTTGATGGTGTATGTGATGTTCTTGGTTGCATCTATGATGAACTTTGGAACCAAACCGCTTCTTTTGCACCTCTCCAAAAATTTTGTCGATTCTGCCAGTCGAGTGATTTGTTGTGTGGTTTGTTGGTAGCGTCTAATTGATCTTTTCGTGTGAGTGTCATACTTGACTTTGATTGTTTTATACACTTTGAGTGTATTGTTGTTTTTTCGGTGTGCTCTCCGATTTTCCATTTTATTGGTAAATTTAATAGCCTCGTTTAATATAATTTGATAATTTTGATTGAGCTTTAGGCCAGATTATTGAATAAAACTTCTTTTTTAGTAGTATTCAAAATATATTTATTTTTCGATATTTCGACTTCAATCTGAAGTCATCATCAAGAATCTACGAAAAGAAAACAATTAACATTTTTAAACATACATTTTCGTAGCAAAAATACGACTTACACATATGGATATGTATGATCGACTGAACAGAAATTATGACGACATAATTTTAGTAAAAACAAAAGAGCGAAAAATATAAATAAAGATAAATCAAAAACTCCCGCGATATAAACAATTTCATGTACCGCAAGTGTAAACAAAAAACATATGTATACAATAAAAAATGTGTCAACAAAAGTTAAAAATATATATATATATATGTATGTATGTACGTATTTAATGTATGTTATGCTCTCAGCATTGCTAGAGTTATTGTTCCAGCTTAAGTTTAGTGAGTGTGCTTAACTGACAGCAGCGTGATGTTGTTGTTTTAAGACCAAATTTCTGTAGGTTTGTGCACAATGGTCTACATCTGATTTAAAATTCATTTTTATATCATTAGGGGTGTTCAAAATGTGTAAGGTTTCTAAAATGAAGCGCTTATTATAATGTTTTTCATGTTCCAGAATGGTTACGTTTTCAAAATCTGGATAGTGTCCCGTGTCTTTGCAATGCGCAGCCAATGCTGTCTTGTTTTCTGGATTATTATTTCTCAATTTAATATTCGATTTGTGGGCGGAAAGCCTAGTCTTTAGTTTAAGTTTAGTTGTCCCTACATATACTTGTTCGCATACGTGGGACCCGTCGCCGTTGCATGGAATTTTGTACACCACGTTGGATTTCTCATGATTTGGTATTTTGTCCTTTAAATTACTATAAATTGGTCGTAGAGTGTTGTTGTAAGTAAACGCGATTTCATATTTCTCTTTGTCATATAAATTTGAACCCTTGATTCTTTCAGACACTCCCGGGATATATGTCATTGATTTATAAATTTTATCACCTTTCTCGGTTGTATTATTATTGGCGTTCGCTGTGTGATGTTTGTGAATCAGTTTATTTATAAGGGACCTGGGAAAAGAATTTTGTTCCAGGGTTTTTCTAATTATGGCTATGTTTTTGTTGTGAAACATCTTATCACTTATGTTAAGAACCCTTCTTATAAAATTTTTCGCTGTGTTCAAAATAGTGTTGGGTGCGTGTTTGGAATTATAATTGATAAGTCTACCCGAAGCTGTTTGTTTTTTATACCAATCAATGTATAACTTATTATTATTTTTAATTATTAATGTGTCAAGGTAGGGAAGTCTGTTGTTTTTCTCCACTTCCATAGTAAATCGTATGGATTTGTAATATGTATTAAGTAGTTTAAGCATGTTTTCCATTTCGCTCGTTTTGACGATGGCAAATAAGTCGTCAACGTATTTGGTTAGCAATCGGGGTTTGCTTTTTGATTCCATCTCGAATCTTGTTAGCAGTTCATCTAAAACAATGTCAGCTATCACTGGGGAGGCTGGAGATCCCATTGGCATGCCTGATCGTTGTTCGTAAATTTTGTCGTTGTATTTAAAATATCTATTGTCCCTCACGCAAAATTTTAATATGTTCATGAATAATTCTTTTGTTAAACTTGTGTGCTCTTTAATGTCAGTCCACCTGGAGGCAATGATGTATAAGTAAATTATGTCAACATTCAACTTTAGTAATGATATGGTGCAACAAAATACAAAAACAAAAGAAAATTTCAAAATGGGCGTGGCTCCGCCCTTTTTCATTTAATTTGTCTAGGATACTTTTAATGCCATAAGTCCAACAAAAATATACCAATCCTTTTGAATTTAGTAGGGGCATAGATTTCATGACGCTAACTGTTTTCTGTGAAAATGGGCGAAATCGGTTGAAGCCACGCCCAGTTTTTATACTCCGTCGTCCGTCTGTCCTTCCGCATGGCTGTTAACACGATAACTAGAGCAAAAATCGTCATATCTTCACTGACCTTAGTTTACGTACTTATCTGAAATCACTTTATCTTGGTATAAAAATGAACGAAATCCGACTATGACCACGCCCACTTTTTCGATGCCGAAAATTACGAAAAATGAAAAAAATGCCATAATTCTAAACCAAATACGAAAAAAGGATGAAACATGGTAATTGGATTGGTTTATTGACGCGAAATATAACTATAGAAAAAACTTTGTGAAATAGTTGTGACACCTACCATATTAAGCAGAAGAAAATGAAAAAGTTCTGCACGGCGAAATAAAAAAACCCTTGAAATCTTGGCAGGTATTACATATATAAATAAATTAGCGGTATCCAACAGATCATGTTCTGGGTCACCCTGGTCCACATTTTGGTCGATATCTGGAAAACGCCTTCACATATACAACTACCACCACTTCTTTTTAAAACTCCCATTAATACCTTTAATTTGATACCAATATCGTACAAACACATTCTATAGTCAACCCTGGTCTACCTCTATGGCGATATCTCGAAAAGGCGCCCACCTATAGAACTAAGCCCCACGCCCTTTTAAAATACTCATTAACACCTTTCATTTGATACCCATATCGTACAAACATATTCTAGAGTCATCCCTGGTCCACCTTTATGGCGGTATCTCAAAAAAGCGACTACCTATAGAGCGAAGGCTCACTCCCTTTTAAAAATACTCATTAACACCTTTCATTTGATACCCATATCGTACAATCAAAGTCTAGAGTCACTCCTGGTCCACCTTTATTGCGATACCTCGAAAAGGTGTCCACCTATAGACTAAGACCCACTCCCTTTTAAAATACTCATTAACAGCTTTCGTTTGATACCCATATTGTACAAACGCATTCAAGAGTCACCCCTGGTTCACCTTTATAGCGATATCTCGAAACGGCGTCCACCTATGGAACTAAGGATTACTCCCTTTTAAAATACTCATTAACACCTTTCATTTGATACCCATATCGTGCAAACAAATTTTAGAGTCAACCCTGATCCACCTTTATGGCGATATCCCTATATGGCGTCCACCTATAAAACTATGGCCCACTTCCTCATAAAATACTCTTTAATACCTTCCATTTGATACACATTCCAGGGTTTCCTTCGGTTCATTTTCCTACATGGTTATTTTCCCTTATGTTGTCACCATAGCTCTCAACTGAGTATGTAACGTTCAGTTACACCCGACCTTAACCTTCCTCACATGTTTTAATTGAAATTTTGTAAGAAAACAGCGCCGCAGGCTCGGTTTATTATAAATCTCATTTTCTAATGATATTAAATTTACTATGTACAAAAAAACCGCAGGCGAAAATTTCCAAATTTTCATTTCCTATTTCTTATTTATTCCTAATTTTTAGTTTTGTGAAATCTAAATTTTTTTATGAACAAAAACTGCGCAGACAAACTTGCATTTCCTATAATGGGATTTTCCTGGTTCAGTCCGTAATTTATCTGATTGCTTATGGCGTTTAGCTCGGTGGTAGTGCTATGAATTTAGCGGAAGCCATGCTGATGGGCCGTTAAGCGAATATTCACAGTGAAATGGGGGAACAGGACGGTTCCGCCTTTGCTACTGGCGAGAGCAGTGCTATCGGTTGATATGACTCACCTTCGTTAGATGGTTTTCCAGGCTTTACTAGTGGAACCATCCTTGCTATTTTCCATTGTTCAGGAATGATAAATGTCTTCAACGAAATATTGGAAAGGTGCGTTAGATAGCTTACTCCGTTATCGCTAAGGCGTTTCAGTACTGCCATGGGTATACCGTCTTGGCTTATTTATTCAGAGGACTTGTCCTTTTCAATGAGTTCTTCAACCTCTGTGGGGGTGATGGTAATAGTTGGCACATCGTGTTTCTGTCTATGTGCCCATCTGTTGGCAGGAAGTCTAGCCTTGTCGACAAAAAAACGCATTACAAATTGCCGACAAAAAGCGCTCGCTTGCCGCATTATGGATTTTGTTCTTTTTTTTAAATCGATGGTTCATTAGATGAAAAGGTTAACAAGTTTCCCGAGTTTTAGGATGATAACTTAAATCATTTTTCATTAATGAGCAATAATATTGCAATATTTATTTTTTGAAGCTGCATTATTTACTGTATAATCAATTCTGGTTTCAAACTTAGATGTTCAGTCTTAAATGGTAAAGCTAAAGACGTTATTTCAAATCCCAAAACATTTCGGTATTAAGAATTCAAATTTTGTCAGGTACGGCGAAGATTTTACCACATATTCATTTTGTAAATGTATATGTGTGCTCATCACAGATCTATCTCGATAATTTACTGCCATCAGAAGCTACCATTATGGAGACAAATTTTTATACTCTGAAAGATTTTCTCAACTGAGTATAAAAATAATCAAAATAGGAAATTCAGAACCCTGTAGCCTTGCAGGACTGCCGCTAGGGATGAAAACTCTTATATCCGACATAGCAGGGGCGATCCGTATCTATATACATTATATGCCCTTTCTACATTGGCCTGTTATTGGAGGTGGCGTCCAGCCACACGTTCCAAACATTAGATCTTGAGAAATACAACGCCCTTGCTCTTACAACAAGGTCATCCAGCCACACACTACGAACTTTAGGGTACACTTTCTCGTATTGTGCCAAACAGTGCAGACTTTAGGGTATACTTTTTCTTAATATCCCTAACGTCATAAACTAAATGCCTTGAGAAAACTCCCCCGAAAGACTTGATAATTGGCATGGTAAAAGACCGTGAGAAAATGCTTGTCTTACTGGGTATCTTGCCAGTGCTCAAACGACTGGGAAATGTTTTTGCTTTGTGAAACATGTGAAAGTATACGTGTTTCTTGCGAAACTTTTTGTATGTTTAAAAAATATATAACAAGTTCAAACTGGTGACGTGGTCTTTCTTTATATTTATTTCTATATTAATAAAAAAAAAACAAGTAAGGAAGGGACTGTTTTCGGCTGTGCCATACCTTTAATGAATGGAGCTGAACAATAATGTGTTGAATTTAAACAAATGCATAAAATCTGAACAATCAGTTTTATGGGGTACCGATCTTAACGATTTTTTGAGACAACAATATATGTCTTATTGTAAACATCCTGGGAAATTTCAAGCTTCTAGCTGTTAAAATAAGGCAGAAATTACGTTGAACCCTTCATCTGAGCAATTGGTTTTATTGTATACATAATATATATATTCTAACGAATTTACTGCAATTCCCCTTATTTACAACCTTCTGCTAACGTTCGAATCACTAAACTGTTGAATAAATAACTCCACTTTTCAATAATGCAAAATGGCCTTAATTAAAGTACTTCAACAATAACACTACTATTGCTCGCCAGATAGCGTCTTAAATCAAACTAATTGTCGCGCCTCTACTGTTGCTGCCTTTTATACTGTCTAGTTTCCTTGTTGCATAGTTCTAGGCTTTTCTATTCTAGAATTTACTAGTTAGTTATCTGCTATAAAATTACTACGTTTATAGCTTCTCATATGCGCGTGTATTTGTGAGTGATACTTGCACAAACCATTGCCTACTTTTGGGAGCATCTCAGATATATGCATGTGTTTGTGCGTTTTCTCTCCGCTGCTTGTTTGGACATATGGGTAGACACAGTGATTCATTTGTTGATGTGCATACAAGTCACTGCTTAGTATCGCTTAGAGACGACAATACCCTTTAGTGTTGCTAATATTCGTAACAATATGTATTAATGATTTTTTCAGGCAAAAACAATGCTCTATTTGTGAGCATCTGGGAAATTTTTCATTTTATCGGTTAAAATGAAGAAGAAATTTTGCTAATCCTCCTGTGTGAACAATCGGTTGTATGAGCTATATATTATATATATGACCGATCTAACACATTAACAAAAAACCTCGTATACCTTATATGTAAACATCCCGTGAAGCTTCAGTCTTCCAGCAGTTAAAAAGAGAAATAAATGACAAAACCCCCTATTATTTGAAAAATCGGTTATATGGGTGATATATATTATAGTGGTCCGATCTGGTCAGTTCCGCCAAATAATTAATTGGACACCCAAATTTACAAGCTCCCGAAATTTCATCGAGATATCTTAAAACTTGAGGGAATAGTTTACGTTCAAACAGACAGACAAACGGACGAACAGACGGGCATGGCTAAATTCGCTCGTAATCCTGATCATTTCGGTATACTTATTGATGGATCTATCGTGTCTTTTTTACGGACTTACAATTTTGAAATTCGTGACAAGCTAAATATACCAATTCATTTTCATGAATGGTATAAAAACGTGAAAAAAGTGGAGACGGTGTAGATTCAAATATAAGATTTATAATATCTTAACTCATGAAACTTTCAATGTAGACATAATTTCAACAATTAATATCAGTCACTTGAACGCGGGACAATATTTATTTAAGAACAGCTGAAAATTAGACAATAGTACCTGGTAAAAATTTGCCTTTAACATAAAATATAACATATAAAATTGAAATTTTTTCAATTCTGTGTAAAATTTTTAAGATCTAATCTTTAATTTACTGTTAAAGTTTATTTTGTAAATATTTATATCAGGTTTGAACAGTGGCTTAGTGAGGTTTTCTTACGCCCGGGGAAACATATTTCTCTGCTTTAATACAAAAGCATCCGAAATTGCCTATAATGCATAAAGATGCATAAAAATCCTCAAATCGCTGCAACGGAGAAAGTTGCAGGGCTGCCAAATTTCCCATTTTGAACTGCCACGGAATATCTTCCTAAGACGTCTGAGCACCGTGGCATCCCAAAAGCCAATTGATTGATGTAGTTGCGCCTCCAAGTTAGATAAGAAGACATCTGCAAAAGCCCTATGACGAGATCTGATGTAGTATGATCCAGAGCAGCATGAACGCAGATTCTGTGACTTCCTTCAAACTCAGGCTCCCGCCTTTGCAGATCGCCCAAGAAGAATGCACACTTCCGAAGGATATGCTCGTTTCTCTGCCCTAACTTCGATCTCTATGTATGGCCCCAGCCTGGTGTATAGCACAAATCATGTATTCGTCTGTAACGTGGACCAAACTCTGTAATAGCATCTTTTTTTTTTGCTAAAACCACATTTAAACTGCTCGATTCCTTGAACCTCCGTTTGAGAAATTTATTTTAGGTTTCTTGAGTGTTCTAGCCCATTAACCCAGGCGAGGGATTTGTGCACCAAAAATAATAACCATACATGGACGGACGGGAAAAAGACTACGCAGCCTAGTTCTGTCGATGATAAACAGGAAAATGTATATGTGCGCTGCTCTCTGCATGTCATCAAAACAAAATCGGGATGTCCCACTTAACGCCAAAGTGGGAGAAAAAGGTGTCGGAAAAATTCAACTTCCACAAATTAATATTCCCCAGTTGGGCTAGGTGAATCGTCCAGCTGCGAAGACCTGCAACATCTCTAATGATGAAAGTAAGCTGAATGCTGGTATGAGCAAATTATGACCATGCATGGTTAAATCGTAAAAAAAAACTATAAAACCGAACTAAAAAAAATTCATACCAAATTATCGATCTATTTTATTTTTATTTTTTATCGGGCATTTGTAAACTCAAATATACTAAAATTTGTGTTTGTATCCTTTGGTTTGCCATTTCCACAAAGTTTTTGAGAGAGATTTAGAATTTTTTTTTTAAATCTAAAAATCATTACGGCCGCCGAGAAGAGAGAATGGTTTTACTTTCCTATATTTTTATCATGGGTTGAAAATATTATCTATAAGTAGACTCAAATACATATTTAATAATAATATGATTATAATAAATTAGTAATAACTTACATTAGTAATACTGAGATAGTCAAGTTTGGAAAAACATCTTCACTATACGAGATTATAAAAGTAAGTAATTCTAACGGAGTTCTAGGTTCAATTTCTTTTCTACTGCGAAGTAATATTTTGCAAACACATATTTCGATAAAAAGTTCTGTTCCATCGAAATCTATATTATAAAATTCACACAAGTCCTTACAATTTCGTCATTGTTATCTCTGTTTAACAAATTTCCAACTTCTAAGATATCCAAATATAAAATTAAGTTAGTTTAGTCGTGTGAGTCTTGTACGTATTTTTTGTTGGAGACGATCGAGAACACTTTTCATGACGCGAGAAAATTCACATTCTGCGGAAAGGCCAATATCACTAGCCGATTTTGCGGGGCCTCCTTTCGCGTTTTACTAACTTAAGGTTGAATATGAGCAAAAACATTTTTTTTGAAACATGGTATCACGAAAAAATCTTTTCGTTAGGAACATTGAGGGGTAAATTGGAGCTATAGTGCATCGCCGTTACTCGCCTTACATAATGCCTCAAAAAGATATAGTCAAAAGATCGAGCAAAATATATATAAATTGAGGTCGCAATGTTAAATATACATTTATTTCAACATTTGTGTACCGATTATATCGAAATTTTAACAAAATATTGAGATATATGCAGCTGTTAGCTATGTAAAATGTTTTTGATACACGAGACCCGGTTTTGTAGATATCGGTAAAAATATAAAACCGAATAACCGCCAAATATTTTTTACTGCAAACTTTGAAACACATTTATTTTAACACCTTTCCACCGATTCTTTTGAAACTTTAAAAACATATAGATATGTGAACGAAGTATATTTAGGTAAAAAGGCTTTAATACTCGAGATCCGGTTTTGGAGATATTGATAAAAATATAAACCCGGAAAACCTTAAATTTGTTTACTTATTTAAACATTTCTTAACCGATTGCGTTGAAATTTTATCAGGATGAACATATTTATGTGGGTTATATTTAGGTAAAATTTTGTTGATACCCGAAACTCGGTTTTAGAGATATCGGCAAAAATATGAAACCGGGTAACCGTCAAATATTTCATACACGTTTGTTAATTTTTTCTCTACACCACAGTAGTATACCAACAATTACCTCATCTTGGAATATTCACGCAAGGAAAGTTATTGATGTTTGTACATGGGGCAAATAAACGAAATTTTCGTCAAAAAGAGTAGAAATATTTTTTTTTTTTAATTTTTGTACCAAATTTGTGTTTCTTTTCATTTACTTTTAAATAAAACCTGGTTTAAAAAAAATTTAAAAATTTTGTCTACACTTTTTGACGATTGCCAATTTTTGGCGAAAATTTCGTTTATTTGCCCCATGTACAAACATCAATAACTTTCCTTGCGTGAATGTTCCAAGATGAGGAAATTGTTGGTATACTACTGTGGTGTAGAGAAAAATTAACAAACGGGTATGAAGTGATAAAAGTAAAATTGTAGCTGTGCCCACAAAAAACATGCTCCTGAAAAAACTTTACGCAACCAAGTGCTTCCACTTTTCTGCCTCTACCTTCAAAACTGAAAGGGGCACATCGAATTTGAAGCCCCAGGTATTTTTATTCCCTGATAGGCTATTATCGTGCATAATCCAAATTTCAATACTCAGTTGCCTCAAAAAGCTATAAGCAAAAAACTGTTAATATTGAAAATGACAAAAAAAAGTATCGCTATTTTGATTGATGATAGTTTTGAGTATTGGAGGGGCACATTAATTTTGCTCATACTTTTATAATCTCCGTCTCAAAAACAACATTCAGTTTAAATTCCATAGCGTTTCAGCGATGCCTCAAAATTTTATCAAAAAAATTCAAAAAAAAAAATCAAGGGTATCGCTTGAAAAAGTGTAAAAATTGACGTTTTTTACTTTTCGAAGTTCTGCAAAAACTTACTATCAACTTTCTTGATTTTTAAAATCATCAGATCGGATAGTCAAAAGGTCAAACTTAATGTCCATGTGCTTTTTTCTGGCCTTAAGTTTTTTGCCCGTGTGTAAAACCCGAGTATCCAAAAAAGTAAAAGGTTTGGGAATTGCCCATATGCTTTCAATTATTTCACAACCTGTCACAAGTGTTCTGGATATATGCATGAATTCTTTAATATAGAAAATTTTTTCCAGAAATCAGTTAAAATAAAAATACAAACTGTCCAGGAAGTTCTGCTTTGCGGACCATTTGGCGCCCCCTGTGAGTAGCGCCCGAGGAAAAATGTCTCCCCCCCTCACTTCGCCACTGGGTTTGAATATAGCAAGCAATTATTTTCATAATATATACGTATGTACATGTACATATATGCACACACAAAAATTTAGTGCAGTGTTAACTCTTTTCGGATATTTATCAACACTTATTTGTATTCATTGTATTGAGTAAGGGTAGATGTGAGCAGCAAGTGGCAGTGGTGTGGTGGTAGCGTTGTCCGCCATTCGCACCGAATGTCCTAAGTTCAAGTCCCGGCAGAGTCAACGTAAACATTTTTTTCTTTATTCATGAAATGGTATATTCAGTTTGTCACGTATCTCAAAATTGTAAGTCCATAAAGGAGAAGAGATGGACCCACCAATAAGTATACCGAAATTATCAGGCTGACGATCTAAGTTGATTTGAGATACCTTGATGACATTTGGTGGGCGGGTATGTATTTATTTCGGATCAGACATTTGTCGAAATCGAGCGGATCGGAACTTTATAGCATATATCCTCCATATAACTGATTCTTCAAATGAGAAGCTTTTCGTAAATTCTGCCCCACTTAAACTGCTACAAGCTTCAAATTTAATCAAATACTTATGTATTAGTCATATATTGTAAAGATAAGTTATTCATGGTCATAACTATCGTATGTAAACAACAAAAGAACGTAGATGCGCTTTTTATAATCCGCGTGCATACAGAGTATATTAACTTTGATTGGATAACGGTTGGTTGTACAGGTATAAAGGAATCGAGATAGATATAGACTTCCATATGTCAAAATCATCAGTGTCGAAAAAAAAATTTGATGGAGCCATGTCCGTCCGTCCGTCTGTCCGTTAACACGAATAAATTTTGAGGTATCTTGATGAAATTTGGAACGTAGATTCCTGCTGGGCACTCATCTCAGATCGCTATTTAAAATGAACGATATCGGACTATATTTATTTATTTATTAATTTATTATTTAAAGTCGGCGACAAACTATGGTCGACTGCATAATATAAAAGATATATAAATATACAACTCAAAAGATAAAATTTAAGATATATCGAGATTTCAACAATGTTATATTAAAAACAAAGAAATATTAATGAACATTACTATTTAATTTCAGAATATAATAATAATAATAAGAAATATGAGCAGAAATAAGATCTTATGCCGAAATCGTATACTGGCGGAATGCATCAGATTCCGTTCAGCATGATTTCGGAATGCAGTAGATTCCAATCTCCCTGTTGGAATGCAACAAGATTCCAATCAGCATGTCATGGGAATCCGGCAGTGCTAAGAGTAGTGTAATGAGGATACGCCATCACAAGGCATAAAAAGTAACATGACCTGTGTTGTTGGAATGCACCAGATTCCAATCAGCTCGATGCCTGACCCATAAGATTATACTGCCGGAATGCATACGATTCCGGTCAGTGACTCATGAAAAAGCATGTTTTTTACGTTGTTGGAATGCACCAGATTCCAATCAACACAGTACTGTTTTGTTCCTTCTTAATGATACATGTTGATAAATGTTCCTCCATCCTTAAGCGAGATAGTTCCTGTTTTTTTATGGAAGGAATAAAATGCCGGCAAATTAAATTAGCTTGTATCTCTTAAATTAGATAGGCAAGTATTGCATTACGTATAGTGGCAAAAGTACATTGAAGACTGATGCAGCTATACAAGTCATTGTAGTGCGCGCACGAGATAACAAGAGGATTATTTTTAGCATAGTTTCGTCGACAAAGGGGTAAATAGAAAGGAACGTAGTGTCTGGATACTCTAGGGGGAACCGCAAAAAACAAGCGGCTGAGGAGGTCCGCAGAATCAATTTCTCCAATAATGAGCTTATGGATGAACAATACCCCCAGTAATATTCTTCGATTTTCCAGAGTGGGTAAGTTAATAAGAAGAAGTCTACTTCTGTATGGAGGAAGGTGGAGACTTGAGTCCCAATTAAGGCCGCGCAATGCAAATATCAAAAATTGCTTTTGAACTGACTCAAGACGCTTTATATGCTTTTGAGAAACAGGGGACCAAACGCATGAGCAATACTCGAGTATTAGACGAACCAGCGATGTGTAAAGAACCTTAGTGAGGTACGGATCATCGAACTCTTTAGCCCATCTTTTAACAAATCCAAGTAAACCCAACGCTTTGTTGGCTATAGATGAAATATGCATGTTAAAATTCAATTTCGGATCAAAAAGTACACCTAGATCATTTGCAATAGATGCTCCAAAAGCGTACCATCTATTACATAAGGTTTCAATGCTGGCTTCACTCGGTGAAATATCATATGCTTACATTTAGAGCAATTTAAAGCTAGTAAATGTGTTGTGCACCAACATTGGAACGAGTCCAAGTCGGCCTGAAGAAGATCCAAGGGACTCAAATCGGTAGGACAGTAAGTGTAGCAAAGTTTTACATCATCCGCATACATTATAGTATGGGAATATAATATTGTCTGTGGCAAGTCATTAATGAAAAGGGCAAAGAGCAAAGGGCCTAGATGACTTCCCTGGGGTACGCCGGAGGACACTCCGAACGATTCCGACAGGTTGCACTTGAACAGGACTTTTTGGGTCCGGTTAGAAAGATAGCTTTTCAGCCACATTAATAAGTGAAACGGAAAGCCCAGTAAATCAAGCTTATGAATAAGTAACTCATGGTTGACGGTATCAAATGCTTTGCTGAAGTCCGTGTAGATGACATCCGTTTGTTTGTTCCTTCCATAACTATAGAGGTGAATACAAGCAAATTTGTAGTGGTTGACCTTTGACGAATGAAACCGTGTTGGCATGGAGATAAAAGACTAGAACACTGATATTGGAGTTGACTGGTAACAATCTGTTCAAAGACTTTAGGAATGACTGAAAGTTTAGCAATACCCCTGTAGTTTTCAACTTTTGACCGACTACCTTTTTTATGCAGGGGTATAATAAAAGACTGTTTCCAAAGTGCCGGGAATGACACAGATCCCAGAGATAGCTCAAATAATTTTAAAACAGGCTCATACATGTTTTCGGCGCAGTACCCAAGCACGCAATTAGGAACACCGTCCGGTCCCGGAGAAAAGGTGGGCTTCAAAGATTGAAGACTCTGAAGAACAATATTACCATCAATAGCAGGATTCCTAATGGAATTCGAGCTATCTAAGCGATAGGGATATTGACCGGAATGAAAACCACTGGATGAATACGTGGACTTAAAGAACTCAGAAAATAGTTCAGCAACGTCGTTATCAGTGCAAGCTTTTTTATATCCAAAGGTTAATGAGAAATGATACCCAGAAGTTTTCCGCTTTAAATTTACGAAACTGTAAAACTTTTTTGGATTTTTAAAAAATTGGGCTTTACAACAACTCAAGTAATTTTTATAACAAACCTGATTAAGACGGTGAAATTTAGAACGAGTTATTAGATATTTAGAGAGGTCTGCAGATGCTCCAGATTTCTTGAATCTCTTATAAAGCCTAGATTTAATGTTATTAAGTCTGATAAGTTGCCTTGATAACCAAGGCTGCTTATTCGAACATAGGGTATAGCGAGTAGGAATGCAGGTATCAAAGAAGCCATCAAGCTTACTGTAAAATAGAGAGATTGCCGAGTCGACATCAGTGCAAGCACAGAGATCCGACCAATCATGGGAAGCCAACAGATCATTGAGCATAATGAAATTCGCTTTGTAAAAGCATCTAGATCGGGCACGAGACTGTACTTGAATCCTACGGGGTAGGCTGATATCAAGTGAAATCTCTAGCGTAGGGTGAAGAGGGTCTTCTGGAAGGGATAAAGGTGGGATTTGCGTAAGGGCAGTACCCACCGAGCCATCCACAAATACTAAATCCAGCATTTTATTTCCACTATTTGGAACATTGTTAATCTGTAAAAGAGATGAGTCTAACAAGCAATTGAGAAACTCATGTTGAGCAGTGGGAGTTAAAAAGTTTGAATCACTTATATTAACCCAACTAACTGTTGGCAAGTTAAAGTCACCAACAACAAAAAGTCGATCGTTATCTCCCAACTGCGAATGCAAATCGCAGATGGCCGAGCTATGACTAGCATAAACATCCATATCCGAACGAAGTGGTATATACGAACAACAAACAATTACGCTATAGCTACCGAATGAAAGCCTAGCTGCTATGAATTCGATATGAGAGATATTGTCCAGCGAAATCAACTCAGATGATAGGTTAGATTCAACAGCAATAAGGTCACCTCCCGCTCTAGAGATGCGATCACGCCGATAAACAGCATATTTATTTGAAAAAACCTCAGAATTGTAATTCTCAAAAGATGAAAGAATTAAGGAAAAATGGAACAAGATCGTAAACCACGAACATTTTGGTAATTAATGAGAAGACGGGACAGATCAGCAATTGCCTTTGTGTTGTTATTACTGTGTTCGTCATACCGTTTTTTGGCTGTAATAAAACAGGCTCAGCCCTCGCATTTCTTGTGAACAAGTGAACCACAGTATGCTTAGGCCAAAAAGATGAATCAAGTACCTTATCGATATATTCATCTGAAAGGGATATTTTAAATGAGGAGATGTCTCTCTCATATTTAAAGTTAAATTTATACACATTGATGTTACTAGTGGGTGCAACACCAAGTTTAGAGCAAACGTAATGAGCAATATCATTTTCGGTAAGCGAGGCTTGTAATCGGGACACAAATACAGCCCTACGAGGTGGCACGGCAGTCACCTGCAAAGGAGTAGCTCACCATAGAGTTGGGAAGTTGTGGTCGTTATAGGACAGTTGACAGAAAACACATTGCTTGACTTAGCGTTGGTTATCGAGCCCGTCAAAGAAGTACTATTTTTTTCAGCTACACTTGTATCGCTAGCAACAACCACAGTATAGGTAACTGTTATTGTTGGAGCTAAAGATACCGGTGGAGGTATAGGATGAATTGGGGAGTCCAGCGAAATGAACATTGGTGACGTAGAACAAACAGCCTCAAAGGTACCACTATTAGTTCGTGCATCGTTTAATTTGCCAGAGATCGTCTCACTGGAAGTCTCGACACAGCCTTGTAGAGATTCTTGTGGAGGTTCCTGAGCTGCATTGTTCATAACGTTTTTGGTAAGCCTGTTCGTATCAGTCAACGCGGTTGAAGGAACATTCGTAGGAGGACAGCTTTACCCCCGACTCGAAGACAGGTTGGAATCATTGTTGGGCATACATTTCTTACGTTTTGGGGATTCAGATATCACTTTCAATTTTTTAAAGTGAGCCTCCATCGTTTTGAATCTTTCGTTAAGGTCACGAAACCCAATAAAAATGTTGTTGAACTCCTTCTGAGTTTGCCTCATGAAGGCTCGCATGTCATTTTCTTCGGAACGACAATCATGATATGTCCAGTTCAGTCCAATTTTGCTGGATATTAGGTCAACCACCCGGCACAGATAACATGAACCATATTACCACAGAGCCAACAACAAACATAAGTATCACCACGGGAAATTTTCTTTTGATTGGTGCACTTCTTGACACAGTAATCCAACATAATTGCAAAGTTAAACAAACCCAAAAGAAAAATAGGCAAAAGAAACTATAAGTATAGGATAAATTGAACAGCTGTTAAAAAATATGGGCGAGAGTTATTTTGGTGCACTGGATGCAAATCGCAAGACAGCGTATAGCTAGCTAGCAGCGAACACAACAGAAAGCAAAAAGGGCACACAATGACTTGCTAATAGCAGCTACCAACAAAAAGGTATGCAGTTATCACACATTTTTGTGAAAATCTATGATCTATGAACACATAGACTGAATGTTTAAATTGCACAAAAAGCGACCATGTATATTGCACTATGTAAAGATGTAATACGAAATTAAACTTATAAACTGTTTTCTATTATATTAGCCGTGTTTTTTAACACGCGCGTATACGTTTCGTTTGCGCGTGTTAAAAAACGCCTATCTTCGCTTAGATAATGCTTAGGAGACCCATCTAGCGGCTGTGGTAAAACAACTAGCTACAGCAACAGGGTGTACCGAAAAGCGGAGACGCAACGCTCTGATGGCCATAGGGTATAACATATAGCTGAATCAGTTGCGATGAATTGTGGACACACATATAATACATAGAATTAGTGTACAGGGTGAAACAAAGACACATATTTCAGTTACATCTGAGTATAATGCGTATTGAAATTTAGTAGGACAAAATTTATGCGCAGCAATTTCATAGGTGTATTTATAGTTTGTCTCTTAGCAGTCAATATAAAGTTTAAGCGTAAACGGATATACGCGTGTTAAAAAACACGGCTATTAATGAATATTTTTAAAAGATAAAACTTGTTTACAAAGTAAAAACAATAACAATTCGAAGAGCGATCAAAAACACTGCTATAAAAGCTGCTAACTCCATCCACCAAAATTTCACAGTAGTCCGAAAAAGCTCTCTTGCATGAGAAGTTAAATTGTATTGAATTTTATGGAGTTAGCAGCTTTTCATAATTTTATTGGAGCTAGTGATTTTGGACAATAAACACATAATTTTCTTTTACCACCATACGCAGAGACTGTCTCTCACTCCACCATTATCGAAAAGTCGGTTTAGGTTAAATGCGGAACTTTTACCGCATTTATGCTCAAGCTATGGTGTTAATGGACTGAACTTTGTTGATATTAAACATGCAGATGCCGGTACATGGTAAAGTATCGGGGAAAAGTATCGAGGTAAAGTATCGATACTTTACTCAGCATCGAGTATGAAATACTCGAGTATTTTTTGGAAAAGTATCGATACTATTCACTCGGTACTAGTATCGTTCTATCACTACTCACAACAACGACAAGGTGCCTGCTATAGTGAGGGAGTGAAGTTTCGTAAAGACAGAGAATTTAAAC
This sequence comes from Eurosta solidaginis, assembly GCF_040869045.1. Taxonomy (NCBI): domain Eukaryota; kingdom Metazoa; phylum Arthropoda; class Insecta; order Diptera; family Tephritidae; genus Eurosta; species Eurosta solidaginis. The sequence continues at coordinate 31,522,546 of NC_090323.1, forward strand.
ACAATGAGAAGGCGTTTTTGCTAGATTCCAACTTTTTTGCATGTGAACACGTCTTGCACTTCACCACACACAATCCAATTTCAATGTTAACCAGTTAACAGCAGAAAATTCTCTGTCAACAGTTTCAGCTGGTGTATAAATTCTCTGGATTTTCTCTTAATATGATTTCTTTGTGGGAATATAGGTATTTAGTAGGATTAATTAAATTTAAATTTTATTACTTGTAGCAATATATTTGCTTGTTTTATGATTTAATATGAATTTGAACTTAATTAATATAATAATAGCAATATATTTGCTTGTTTTATGTTGATGCAAATTGCAGAAATTTTGCTTATTTCTTTACAAACAAAAACCTATTCATATACCCAAAATATGCCCTTTCATGAAATGTATGTAAATTAATCATACATTTATGAATTATCCCATCCCTTTTTGTTAATAAATTAAAATGTTAGGAAAATGTATGCAAATTGAAATATGCATGCAAATAGTGTTTTGCCGACGGCATTTGCACACTTTGAATTTCTGGGCACACGAAATCTATTGCATATTTATAAAACGTTAATTTGCATAAAATGTATGCATATTAACCATGAAGTATGAATTATTAATAAATTGAAAAATTGAAATAAATAAAATATTTGATAACAATTGAATAAATAAAAAAATATTTAGTTATTATTTGGACTGTGGGTGGGAGGGGAGGTACCTATAAAGAAATTTCTTAAAGCATTTTATATGTTTTATTCAGTACAATGATGTAATTACCTATGTACCTACATATATATGTATGAAAATACAGCCCAAAGCAAAAAAGTACAAATGTACATACATATATACATATTCAATAGCCGTGTTTTTTAACACGCGTATATCCGTTTACGCTTAAACTTTATATTGACTGCTAAGAGACAAACTATAAATACACCTCTGAAATTGCTGCGCATAAATTTTGTCCTACTAAATTTCAATACGCATTATACTCAGATGTAACTGAAATATGTGTCTTCGTTTCACCCTGTACACTAATTCTATGTATTATATGTGTGTCCACAATTCATCGCAACTGATTCAGCTATATGTTATACCCTATGGCCATCAGAGCGTTGCGTCTCCGCTTTTCGGTACACCCTGTTGCTGTAGCTAGTTGTTTTACCACAGCCGCTAGATGGGTCTCCTAAGCATTATCTAAGCGAAGATAGGCGTTTTTTAACACGCGCAAACGAAACGTATACGCGCGTGTTAAAAAACACGGCTAATAATACTCCAATTAAAGGCAGACATGTATAAAAAGCTTGGTCGCTTTGATGCTGTGGCAGTGTCTTAAGTTATTAATAAAACAACTTGTCGCTTTCCGCGTTATGAAGCGACCAAATCAATTATGGCAATCCGCGTATACGGCCATGGATATGTAAATATCAATGCTCGTAGCAATTAGCCGACGAAATACAATAGGCACGGGCCAAATTATGTGTCGTCGGTGGTTAAAAGTGTTGCCGTTTATACCTCTAATAACTCACAGCTAAAAGGGGAATTTATTATAAAATTAAAATAAACGAATTTATTGCTCTTTTGCGAAATAATGTTATATTTCTTCGCAAAATTACTTTAATTTATTTCGCCGCTCCCATATATTAATTTTTATCTATGAAAATAATGTAAAATTCTTACTTTGTACTGACATGTGATAAACAAGTCAGCATATACAGTATGACGTCACAGTGCGAATTCGGGCCAGATACGGGTAAAACACCACTCTTATGTGGCAACTGCAACACAGTTGCTGCAAATTTGGCTGCGTGACTGCGCGAACAATTTTTCGGCAGAATATGATAGGGGTTTCAAATAGTAAATAAAAATGTCCATAAGCTGTGACAACTCGGCAATTCAGGATATGAGAAAATTATTTGCAATAATTTATATGAACAATGGATGGAAATTTTTAGATTATATTGCTAATATGTTAGTGGACATTTACTAGGCAATATCTGTGCATGTTTATTTGTATTTTTTACTACCATATTAGTACTTTCATACAGACTTATAAATAGTTTGGTATTATTTCAAAGGAAAAGTGCGGGGTTATGAAAGTAGTTATGCTCGTCATAATGAATACCTTGGGGGTATGCATCGAAGTTGGAATTTATAAAATCGCAAAAATTTGTCTTTTGACGATTTTATCAAATGCCATGTTGCCGAATTGCAAAATTCTATCATCAATTTGGACAACTTAAGAAGAAGAATTTATGAATGAAAAATCAAGAGGAAGCTAGTTTTCAGGATTTTGTGATTTACATACAAAACATGAGCATACATATGTAAATATGTATGTGTGCTTGTGCGTATGGTTGGATGGTTGAAGTGAATTTTGTTTTCTTTGTCAACATGCGAATATAAAAATATTTCTTAGCTTACATATGAACATAGATTTGTACATATGCTTGTGCGTAAGAATAATTTTTGTTGGAAGTGGTTGATTGAAACAGTTTGTCTTTTATTTGAACATGTGGATGTACAAACATTTGTTAGCTTGATATTGGTATCAATGAAGTGGGTGGGAAATGGGGGTGTAGGCTGATCTTTAGTTTAGGAATATATGTGTGTACATATATACCAATCTAGGTTTGTTTATACCCACTCACCATTTAGGTGATTAAATTTTCAATTTCCCTACATATCAATATAATTTGATTACTCTTTCTGACAAAATAATGAGTTACCATACAATTGAACAAAAGAAATAATCAAATATGAATACTTTAGATGATCAAACACTGAATATATTTTTTCAACCACATTTTGGAATCATATTTGAATCAAATGTGTTTACTTTAGGAGATCAAAAATTTATAATAATTTTTAATTCAGCTTTCTGAATCTTTATACTCAGTTGAGCAGAGCTCACAGAGTATATTAAGTTTGATTGGATAACGGTTGGTTGTACATATATAAAGGAATCGAGATAGATATAGACTTCCATATATCAAAATAATCAGGATCGAAAAAAAATTTGATTGAGCCATGTCCGTCCGTCTTTCCGTCCGTTAACATGATAACTTAAGTAAATTTTGAGGTATCTTAATAAAATTTGGTATGTAATATACTTGCTCTGATCAGAGAATTTTTTGGTAACAGACGAACAGAGAAAATCGTTAAGAGAATTTTCTGTCTTGCACCCTGTTAAGTTAACATGAATTTGGGGAATAGTGGTGAAGTGCAAGACGTGTCACATGCAAATGGATCGTAAGCAGTGGATGCCAAAAAAACTCCTTCTCATTGTGTTTAAATTCTCTGCTATAAGTATCGTGGCGAAAGTAGTGTACGCCCAAAAGTATGCAAGGATGTGCATTGAGTTGGGGCTTCAACGAGGTGGAATTCTACAACGCCTGCAACACTCAGGCGGCTAGCCATGAAGGTATGCCCTAATCTTCTAAATAGTTCCACGTACGTAGCTCAAATTTTTTGATCAAACATTGCACTGTCACCGAGTTTTAAACTATATTTCAGGTTTAAAGTCTCTAGATATCCCGGAAGTTAGTTAAAAATCGATTACAAGATTCCCAATTTAAAACTAGTTTTCTTACTATCTCGATCCATGCGACATCTAGCTAAATTTTTTTGATCAAATTTTGCATTGTCGCCGGGTTCTGACCCACGACCCAAGTTTCAAGTCTCTAGCTCACCGGCAAGTTACTCAATAATCGATCGCAAGATTCCCCTCGTTTTTCAGGGATGTTTAGTTATCTCAATTAGCACGCAACCTAGCGCAATTTTGTTTTGTATAAACTGTATTGTCAGCGGGTTTCAAACTATGTGCTAAGTTACAAGTCTCTAGGTAACTGGGAAGTTAGTTAAAAATGGATTCAAAGATTCCCAAATTAAAATTAATTTTCTTTATATCTCGATCCATGCGCCATATAGCGGAATTTTTTGATAAAATATTCCATTGTCACCGGGTTCTGCCTTACAGCTCAAGTTTCATATCTCCAGCTCACCGGGAAAGTATTCAAAAATCGATTGCAAGATTCCCTGCGTTTTTTCAGGGATTTTCAGGGATTTTCGTTTATCTCGATTCGTCTGCCACTTGGCGGCATTTTGTTTTCCACGAATTGTGGCGCTATCGACTTGCAAACTATGTGCTAAGTTTCAAGTCTCTGGATCACCGAGAAGTTAGTTAAAATTCGATCGCAAAATTTCCATTTTAAAATCAATTTTTATATATCTCGATCCACGCGCCACCAAGCGGATTTTTTTTCACTTGCATTGTAATGTCTCCCAGATCTGAACTATGTTCTAAGTATCAAGTGTCTAGCTTAGCGGGAAGTTACCGAAAAAGACTTTTCCGTCGGTCAAAAATTCGTATGGAAATGAGGGGACAAACATGAAAGAGACTTAATATAAAGGTAGTAAAAGAGCAAATATTCCAAACATCTTTTGATATTTGCCCCAATTTCAAAGGATTTATTGACTTTTGAAAGAAATTAATTAATTATTGGTGAACTCCTAGGCTAGGCTCAGATATGCACTTCAACCAAAAACAAATTGCTTATCTAAGTTATGGTTATCACTAAAGCGATATGCTATGGAGTCAATAACAAAATACATTGATTTCCATAAGGTTGATTGCAACAGCTTTTTTTATACGGAGTTTGCCAGAGCCATAAAGCACTAATTCCGAAATTTTATGTTTATCTCATGGTCTATTCATTAACGAGGAAAGCTTAAAGCTAAGAATAAAATTTGATCTCACAATTCAAGCCATTTGCATGGTTACACTTTCAATGCCAACAATAAAAAATATTTTTTTTTAAATCGCAATTATATACATTTATTTATAGATAACACAAAAATACATATCGCTATGTCGACTTCTGATGGGGATATAACTATATCTCCAATGCCATGCAAGTTCTGATCCATTCTATAGTTTCAGGAGTTATGGCTGCAAAATAACTTTTACCACTATCGTCATTATGTGTGAACACCGCACAAAGTAGATCACCCATAACGGCCGGTGCCCCAAAATCTCCATTATGAGAAATCCTTGGGTGTAGCAGAGTAAATTCCATTACGTTAAAAAATTCAACATCTCTAGCACTGAAAGAAGCCATTTTACATTGGAGTGTATCCGAAGGGCTCCCATTTTCTGCAGTTGTCCAACCCCATCCACAAACTTTCATTTGAAAAGCGAAACCACTTCGGAAACTGCAACCTAATCCTATTGTTTGTACTGTTGGTGTCGTGGTAAACGGTGAACGCAATATAAACAAAGAAAGACGCCCTCTTCCCGGTTTTAGTTGACGAAATAAAAATATCACCTTGCTTGTTTTTTTACGGTCGCTTATATCACGTAAATCCGTTATGCCAGCTTTAACAGTGAATAAGTTCAAATCTTCCCTATAGCAAATTTTAGCTGATACCACCTTGTACTCAGTAACTAGTGAACCAACACATATATAATCCCGGTTATAATGTATTGAAACCAAATGACGATTATTCTGTATATTCGCATCATTGCCACCTAATATGCGATTTTCCGAATTCGTGAGTGTCAAAAGGTGGCTAACCATGACAAATGAAAGAGCGAAATAATTGCAAAACTTCATTTTCGTTGAATTAAGTATAAACTACATCAAGTTCAATTTTGTGGGCGCTATTTATACTTGGTTGGGTCTTGCGAATAAAAAATAAGCAAACACGTTTACTACTAGATTCCAGGAATTCGAACAATAAAAACACTTCCTTATTTGAGTTAAAGCAATTTATGGAACGGAAAATTTTTATATTTGTTTTCCAGGGCCGTCCCTCACTAGAGTAGGCACCTTGTCGTTGGTGTGAGGGCTTAGCCGAACTCCATAGCGTCCGACTATGGGGCGGAGCTGTTTAGGACTGACATCTACGCCGTTTCGCCTCATACGAGGGCGGCAGGATGTCGGTGACCAAGAACTGCCACCCCCTAATCCAGGGTGTTATGCGGACCGTGCCAATTGGACGATTTGCAGCCAGGGGATGAATTCGGCTGTATTCGAACGGAGCCTTCCCGATACCGGGCCACCTCGGGAAGTATTAATGGCCTTACCACAGTAAGGGGCGCTGATGTGGCGTGCGGTTCTTTCCCCGTATATAATACTGGACCGCTGAGCCCGCCTTGTCGGGCAGATGGTCGTACGACCAAGATGAACGACTCATTACCTGACTGTAATAAGGACGATGTAAAGAGGAGGACTGAGTCGCAATCCAAGGACGACAAATACGAATTAAGCGATGCGTCGGACTCGGGGAGCGAGAGTAGTGCTGATTCAATGAACTCCGTGTTGGAGAAGCACACAAATGAAAACGGAGTAGAAGAGTGAAGAAGGGTACGGAGCAGAGGAAGTAAAAGAGCTCTCTCGCAGTACCGTGCAGCACTAAAAATTGTACAACGCTTGGGAGCAGTGGTCGACCCAACAGAAGTGGAGATCGAGCGCTTGTAATGGGCCCATGAAGCGGTAGAAATAGGTGGAAGGCAGTTCAAAAGGTTTGCTGCGAGAAACCCTCGGTTCTGCAACCGGTACAAGGAGGAAGAAGCGTCGAATGGCAGAATAAAGAGGCAACGTTCGGCAGAAGGCGACAAGCCTGCTTTCAAGAGGCAGAAAGGACCCAGTCCTAGGACCGCGAGGCAGGGCAGTCGCATAGACAAGACAAGTAGGCCCAAAGCTGTAAGACAGATGGGCTCCAATAGCGAGGTAGCAACTACCTCGAAAGCTGCGAGTCAGAGGGAAGTTCCAATTAAGGAAGTAGGAGATAAGCCAAAGTGAGATAACGCTAAGACTCCGGCTTTCTCGGAGGCGCTAAAGGGAGTTAACGCTAGGACTCCGGCTTTCTCGGAGGTGCCAGGTATGGATACCATGCGTGATGAAGTCGGAGGATACACTGCGACTTCTGCAGAATCAGAATCCGAACATACCGACACAGGATTGGAAGGTACTTACTGTATCTCGGCCTACCGAGGATGGTCAGTTCTGCATCTTCCAAATAAACAAGCAGGCGGAGGATATTTTGTACACGCAGCTTGGTAAAATGTCCTTTGGCACTGGCAAAATTTACATGCGACTCAGGAAAATAAGTCCCTAGGATAAAAACCCTAACACGCTAGAGGTGGGCGAAGTCGAAAAGGACCTGAAAAGCCTAAGGGAAAAAAAGACAGGTGGAGGTCCCCGACGTCACCACGAACGTGCTAGAAGAGGACCAACCGCTAAATGGTGCTGTGACTCGCACAGAGGAGCACCCTGCACAACAGTCACGAGAGGCTGAAGGGGACATCGAATACTCTAAACCAAACGGGCAAGGGGAGGACGACGACGTCAAGACGAAGGTGCTGGAGGGGGACAAACAGCCCAATGGTGCTGCGAGTCCTACAGATAAACCTCCAACACAGTAAAGTGGCGTCGAGCGAACTCCTCCTAACCCTTGAGGAGGGTTCGTTTGACGTGGCGCTGATCCAGGAGCCGTGGCTTTCATCGGGAGGAAAGGTTTCTGGACTTAGCGCGCGCGGGTTTGGCGTTTACTACGCGCAAACGGAAGGACGGGTGCGAGCTGTAGTAATGGTAAGGAAACAGCTGCATTCATATATGCTGCCTAATTACACCACTGAGGATCTCGTAGCGGTGGCCGTTGAGTAAAAGAATAAGCAGGCATTTATCCTGGCGTCCTGCTACATGGCCCATGCTGCGGAGGTCCCACCAATGGAGTGCAAAAGGCTAGTACAGGAGGAAGGGCGCAAAGGGCGGTTGGTCATAGGCGCAGATGCAAATGCGCACCACAATGCGTGGGGAAGAGCAGATACGAACGAGAGAGGCGAATCTCTGTTTTGTTACATCCTGCAAACCAATTTGCAGATAGCCAACAGGGGAAATGTCCCTACATACATTGGTCCAACATCCAGCAATGTTCTGGATATTACATTGAGCTCCGAGCGTGATATATCAAGGTATGATTGGATGGTTCTTGATAGACCATCCTTCTCCGACCATGCGTATATCAGCTTCAACATCCCCCTAAAGAGGGTAGAGAAGGGAGGAACCTTTAGAAACCCTAGGTCGACGAACTGGACTAAATTCCAGAAACATGTAGAAACAAAACTGGGACAACCCAAAGAGGTTGCTAATGTAGAGGAACTGGAGGAGTCGAATGAATTCCTAACAAGGACGCTTATGACTGCGTATAACAAAGCTTGCCCTCTAAGAAGATTCAGAGGAAAAGCAAAGCCGCCATGGTGGAGCAATGAGTTGAGTCTTCTAAGAAGACAGGTAAAAGAAATGTTTAAGCTCGCAAAGACCGCGGAAAGCGAAGCGTGTCGGGACGAGTACAGGGATCTACTGAGGATCTACAAGCGCGAAATTACCAGGGCGAAGAGAAACTCATGGAAAAGTTTCTGTACGGACATAGAGTGCTCCAGCGAAACAGCACGGTTGAAAAAAGTCCTAGCAAAGGGAAACATAGTCCAGGGACTAATAAGGAAAGAGAACGGGGAATGGTCACGTAATAGTGAGGAATCCCTTGAGGTGCTTCTCGATACACATTTCCCATCGGGAGACGGTTTAGAGGAGCCAGCAGATATCACTCACACTTCGATCACGGAGCTAGTAGTGCCGGGCTTGGTGACCGGTACCAAGATCGAGTGGGCAGTGAAGACGTTTTCTAAGTTTAAATCGCCGGGCCCAGATGGTATATTCCTGGCCATGCTACAAGTCTCAAGTAGGGCGGTCGTGGAATGGCTTAAAATAATATTCGATGGGTGCATACGACTGAATCATGTACCGCACTCTTGGAGAACTGCTCGTGTAGCTTTTCTACCAAAGGCGGGGAAGATCGATCACATGTATTCCAAAGACTATAGACCCATTAGCTTAACATCATTTCTGCTCAAAACCTTTGAGAGGATGATAGATGTGTACATAAAGTCCAACGTGGATGAAAACCTGCTCTCCACAACACAGCATGCGTACACCAAAGGCAAGTCGGTAGACACCGCATTGCATAGGGTGGTAATAAGCATAGAGAAATCCCTGGAATATAAGGGGTATGCTCTAGGAGTCTTCTTGGACATTGCCGGGGTTTTAAATAATGTTGCAAAATGGGCGATTATGGATGGTCTTAATTACATTAAAGTACATCCTGCCTTAATCAGATGGATCGGCTGCATGTTAAATTGCAGAAAGATTACATCACAATGGGGATTGTGCGAGGCCACGAATCAGGGGCACGCCGCAGGGAGGGGTGTTATCACCTCTGCTGTGAACGCTGGTCATCAACCAACTGCTCAGGCAATTCGATGAGGGACCCGTAAAACTTACGGCTTACGCAGATGACGTTGCAATTGTCATAAGTGGAAAGTGCTTTCCAACGATTAGTTCTTTGATAGATCGGGCGCTTCGCGATATTCATACCTGGGCATCTAATGTCGGGTTGAAAGTCAAAGACGGATATGGTCTTGTTTACAAAGAGGTACATGGTCCCAAATTGGACCAGGCCTAAGTTAGGAGGGGTGACCTTACAGGAAAACCCCTGCACAAAATATTTAGGAATCATCCTAGACAGTAAGCTGTCATGGAAGCTGAACGTGGAGAACAGGGTCAAGAAGGCCTCAACGGCACTCTATGCATGTAAAAGAATGCTGGGGTGTACGTGGGGCCTATCGCCCTCTCTTTCTCATTGGGTTTTTACAGCGATTGTAAGCCCTATTCTATACTATTGAGTTCTTGTTTGGGGAAAGCCACACAAAAAACAACATACCTCAAAAAATTAGAGGGGGTATGCAGACTATCGATGCTTAGCATTACGGGAGCCCTGAAAACAACCCCGATGGCTGCACTGTATGCCATTTTGCACATCCCACCTGTAGATCTGGTAGCAAAGAACAAAGCGCTAACGCCCGCAACCAGGTTCGGTGCTTCGGGGCAGCTTGAGCGCCGACCATATGGCCATAGTAGTATAGCGTCATCAATCACAAGACGAACAGGCTACATGATTCCCTATCTGCGCTTCGAGGGAGATCTTAAGGCCACAATAGAGGTGGACGGTTGGCGCAAGGGTGCGCAAATGGCGGACGAGGCGATACATGTGTACACCGATGGTTCCAAAGTAGTGGAAGGAGTAGGGTCTGCGGTATACTGCGCTGATCCGGAAATAAGCAGATCATACAGGCTGCCGGATTACTTAAGCGTTTTCCAAGCGGAAATATTAGCCGTAGCGGACGAACTAGCTAAAAAGGGCGCATCCCTTGAAGCTTGCTCCGTAGATGTCCCAATTAGATTGGGCGAGATTAAGCGAAGGCGAGAGGTGCACATGATCGACCAAGCGGGAAAGGCGTGGGTTCAAGTGCGGGGCTGTAAAGTGTCGAAGATTATGTGTAGGTCTAACAACCTTAGACTAACACAGTTGCTCATATCATTAAAAAGAGAGGACTGTAGACTCATGACGGGTATTCTGACTGGACACTGCCTTCTGGCGTCACATGCCTTTAAACTAGGCTTGGTCAGTGATAGCAGATGTAGGAAGTGCGGGTTGGAGGAGGAAACGATCGAGCACGTTCTGTGCTCGTGCCCTGCACATGCCAGGCTAAGACTTCAGCTATTAGGAGTGTTACAGCTGTCAGATCTAGAAGCAGCAAGTGGCTTAAATCCTAGGAATCTTCTAGTATTTGCCAAGAGGACGGAGTTATTTTATAACAAAGGTCCTGGTTTTTGATAGGGTTTTTCAGTTTGGTCGTTAAAACAAACTTCTGGTAACACTACGGACTCAATCAGTCTATGTGAGGTCCTCATGGGCCGGCCAGTTCAACCTACCTACCTTCCAGGGCCGTAGAGAGAAAATCCGGGCCCGGGACTAAACAATTTACGGGCCCCCTATAAAAATCCACTAATAAAAAATAAATAAATAAATATAAGGCGCGATAACCTCCGAAGAGATCTAAGGCCGAGCTTCTCTTCCAATTTGCTTCGTGCTCCTCTTGATTTTCCCTACAAATTGGCCGGACGGGACCTACATGTTTTATGCCGACTCCGAACGGCATCTGCAAGGCAGATGAGTTTTCACTGAGAGCCTTTCATGGCAGAAATACACCCGGAGCGCTTGCCAAACACTGCCGAGGGGCGACCCCGCTTAGAAAAATTTTCTTCTAATTGAAAAATCTTATTTCTAAAATTTTGATGTTGCTTTGCCCGGGGTGTGAACCCAGGGTATACGGTGTCGTAGGCGGAGCACGCTACCATCACACCACGGCGGCCACATCCACTAATACATTTGATTAATTTGAATTAATGACGTCTCATTCATGAATCATTATTGATGGATTACATCAAAAAAAATGTTTGCCACATCAACTAAATGACTTCTGGACTAAGACCTGAAAATAAAATTAACACAGAATATTTACTATTTATACTATTTTATTGTAACGTAGAAATAAAATTCTCTTTTAACAGCCACATATTGTTTCAAATAATCTTTTCTAGTTATTTGGTAACATTTTAATACATTTCTGATAAATTTATTGATGATTATAAATTTTAATAATTCAATATAGAAGGTTCGGATACCGTTTACAACTCAACTCTGTTTCAGTTGAAATTTTGCAATTTGGTATGACAGATTACAACTGAACGTTTTAAAAAAAAATGAAGTTATCTAGCCTTACAACTTTTTGTGGCGTTATCGTTTACAACTTTGGGTTGGTGTAGTTGTCAAAGACATCAAAATCTGACAACTCATTACTAGCAGTTGTCTCATGCAATTTAGCAGTTCTTTGGAAAAGAGGTAACGTTTTACAAGACGGTTCACCACTTAATTTTTAACAAAAATTTTCAAAATTGTTATCAAAAGACACCTTTCGACTCCCGTTTTTATAATCCGAAAGCAAAAATTAAAAATGCCATTCCTGTCATATCATTTCGGTGCACATTTTCATGTGGTTGTTGTATTTTGCCAGATTTTTTGTACATACCAATGCAGAAAGATATTGAACCCACCCAGGGTTATTTTTACAAATCGCGGCAGAAGGCCCCCAACGCAAAAAGGTGATCTGTGCAAAAAAACTATGGATCGGGCCTCATATTTAGGACCCTCTCGGGCCATTTTATGGGTTTTTATACTCAGTTGAGCAGAGCTCACTGAGTATATTAAGTTTGATTGGATAACGGTTGGTTGTACAGGTATAAAGGAATCGAGATAGATATAGACTTCTATATCAAAATAATCAGGATCGAAAAAAAATTTGATTCAGCCATGTCCGTCCGTCCGTCCGTCCGTCCCTTAACACGATAACTGAGTTAATTTTGAGGTAAATTGATGAAATTTGGTATGTAGGTTCCTGAGCACTCATCTCAGATCGATATTTAAAATGAACGAAATCGGACCATAACCACGCCCACTATTTCGATATCGAAAATTTCGAAAAACGGATTAAGTGCGATAATTCATTACCTAAGAAAGCTAAAACGATGAAACTTGGTAGATGGGTTGACCTTATGACACAGAATAGAAAACTAGTAAAATGTTGGACAATGGGCGTGGCACCGCCCACTTTTAAAAGAAGGTAATTTAAAACTTTTGCAAGCTGTAATTTGGCAGTCGTTGAAGATATCATGATGAAATTTGGCAGGAACGTTACTCCTATTATTGTATGTACGCTTAATAAAAATTAGAAAAATCGGAGAAGGACCACGCCCACTTTAAAAAAAAAAAATTTTTTTAAAGTAAAATTTCAACAAAAAATTTAATATCTTTACAGTATATAAGTAAATTATGTCAACATTTAACTCCAGTAATGATATGGTGCAACAAAATAAAAAAGTAAAAGAAAATTTCAAAATGGGCGTGGTTCCGCCCTTTTTCATTTAATTTGTCTAGGATACTTTTAATGCCATAAGTCGAACAAAAATTTACCAATCCACCACCACTCCCTTTTAAAGCTCTCATTAATACCTTTAATTTGATACCAATATCGTACAAACACATTCTAGAGTCACCCCTGGTCCACCTTTATGGAGATATCTCGAAACGGCGTTCACCTATGGAACTAAGGATTACTCCCTTTTAAAATATTCATTAACACCTTTCATTTGATACCCATATCGTACAAACAAATTCTAGAGTCAACCCTGATCCACCTTTATGGCGATATCCCTAACTGGCATCCACCTATAGAACTATGGCCCACTCCCTCATAAAATACTCTTTAATGTCTTTCATTTGATACACATGTCATACAAACACATTCCAGGGTTTCCCTCGGTTCATTTTCCTACATGGTTATTTTCCCTTATGTTGTCACCATAGCTCTCAACTGAGTATGTAATGTTCGGGTACACCCGAACTTAACCTTCCTTACTTGTTGTAAGTATCTTTCAACAGAAATAAAATTTTTAATTTCCGCTTGCGGATTATTTAAACGGATGTCGAAACGTGTCAAAAACGGATCAATCATATGTCTGTTGGGATGCTCAAGTTTCTGGGTATTCAACAGGAACTGTTCGGTCAGCATCTCATTTTTCCCCCTGATGGGGAGTATTCTCGCCTCATTATGCAGATGGTGTTCTGGGGACATAAGAAGACATCCCGTGGCGATTCTGAGAGCAATATTTTTGCAGGCCTGTAGCTTCTTCCAGTGGGTAATTTTTAGGCTTGGCGACCATATGGGTGACGCGTAGCACGTAATCGGCTGGCTAATTGCTTTGTATGTAGTCATGAGCGTTGCTTTATCTTTTCCCCAAGTACTGCCAGCGAGGGATTTGAGGATTTTGTTACGCCTCTGAATTCTCGGAACAATCGCGGCTGCGTGCTCACCAAAATGTAGATCCTGATCAAACGTCACACCCAAGATTTTGGGACAGTCGGTAGCGTAGTGCCATCGACGTGGATGTTCAAAATGGTCGACATTGGGGACGTCCATGTTGTAAATAAGGTCGCGGAAGATTTAGTCGGTGATAATGCCAGGTTTCGCGAGGCGTAAAAACTGGAGAGATCAGGGAGGTAGCCGTTTATTCTATTGCATAGCTCATCGATCTGTGGGCCTGGGCCTGTGGCCATTATTGTGCAGTCATCAGCGTAGGAAACGATTGTGACTCCTTCCGGTGGTGAAGGTAGCTAAGATATGTAGAAATTAAACAAAAGTGGGGACAGGACACCACCCTGTGGCACCCCTTGTTTAATTCTTCTTGGTTTTGATGTTTCGTTTCTAAATTGCACCGATGCCTGCCGACCACCCAAATAATTTGCGGTCCACCTTTTAAGACATGGGGGAAGGGTAGACCCTTCCAGGTCTTGCAGTAACGAGCCATGGTTGACCGTATCAAAAGCTTTTGATAGGTCTAGCGCTACGAGTACTGTTCTATGGTGGGGGTTTTGATTTAAACCGCAATTTATCTGGGTGCTAATGGCATTTAGCGCGGTGGTAGTGCTATGGAGTTTTCTGAAGCCATGCTGATGATAGGCTAGCTGCAAATTTGCTTGGAAATAGGGGAGCAAAATGGCTTCAAGCGTCTTTGCTACTGGCGATAGGAGAGATATCGGACCATTCGACTCCCCTATGTTAGCTGGTTTCCCAGGCTTTAGTAGCGGGACCACCTTGGCCATTTTTTATTTTTCGGGTATGACAAAGGTGGAAAGAGACAGGTTGAAGATATGCGATAAATATTTGAAACCCTCATTCCCTAGGCTTTTAAGCATCGGCGTGGCTATGCCGTCTGGGCCCACTGCTTTGGATGGTTTAGCATGACCGATGGCATCCTCAACCCCTTTGGCGGTGATGGTAATTGGAGACGCGCTGAATTTATGCTTATATGCGTGTTTGTTGGCCCTCCGTCTATCTTTGTCGACCGTAGAATGCATTATATATTGTCGGCAGAAAGCGCTCGCGTATTTTTTCGCATCCGACAGCACTTTATCGCCAAAGGCAATGGAAATTTTGTCATTGTGCTTAGACGAATTCGATAGGGACTTTACGGTGGACCAAAGTTTACCTACACCGGCAGAGAGGTTACAACCGCTTAGGTGCTCCTCCCATTTTGCCCGCTTGTGTTCATCCACAAGCAATCTGATGCGTGGGTTTATATCCCTTATTTGGAGGTCGCCGGGATCGAGCTGTCTTATAAGGTCACGCTCTCTCGCTAAATTTGCGGCCTCCGCCGGAAAGTGAGGCCGAATTTCGGGAATTCTGCCGGCGGGAATGAAACGAGCCGAGGCGGATTCAGGTGGCAGGAGGGATGTAGATGTTGATCATTTCTAGGTTTGCATCGCCTGACCGGACAGATAAGCATTGACGTTCTAAGACACTGTCCCTGCGGCCGATGTCGGGATCAAATAAATGATATTGCACAGAATGGTGTAAGATAAACGGGATGCCGCCTCCATTTCCGCTCTCACGATCTTTTCTGTGGACATTATACCCAGAACAGGTCTGCAGAGCAGACCTTGCTGTAAGTTTAGTCTCTTGAATCGCAGCGATGCGGATGTTGTGCCGCTTCATGAAATCGACTATATCCGTGAGCTTCCCAGTTAATCCATTACAGTTTAACTGGAGAATTCTGAAGTGCAACGGGAGAGATGTCGTCACTCTAGGAGTAAGAGATGGGTGACTACGCCTGGGTTGTGAGAGGCTAGGACGCAACTGCTGTTGTGGCGGTGGGACTGGACGTCCTTGGGTAAGCATTGGGGTACCCGGTGTAATTGGGTTAGTGACCTGGCAACATGGTGCAATGAAACCCGTCGGGGGGTTGCCGTCGCGGAGACCAGAACATCTAGGAAAGTGGCATCGCCCAAAGCAGGAGCTGCATTGGGCGGATTTCGCAAACATATATATTCTGTGCTGGCAAACGGTGCAAACGGGGGTAGGGACTAAGAGCCTGTTTCCCTGACCTACACGATTGATGCCGGAAAAAAAGGGGGGGGGGGGGAGAAGACGGGGGCTGGGGCTGATGCTCAGCATTGCTACCGTCTCTACTACGGAGATAGTAGTTATGAGTGGTAGCAGCCGTTTGAGTTATTGGCGCCGTGGGGCGCGAGCAGCAGCGGGTGCTTTTTGTGGCTTGCTGAGCAGCGGAGCTGCTGGAAGGTAGTGGGGAGGTGCTAAGGCGTAGACTACGGGACGCCCTTGGGCATGAACAGCAAGGAGCCACAAAAGATTTATAAAAGTTACGTGGACGTCGGATTTTGGGATCAAGCCCAGAGCAACCTGTCCGATGCAACCATCCCTTACACGAGACAGACTGAACAGAGTATGACCGTCCTAAAAATTTTCTTTTCCGGCAGATGCAGCAAAACCATTTCTCAGGACCGAGGTCAGGAGACGTACCCGGATTGGGTTCGATACCTTCCCGGAGCAAGAGAATATGGAGCAGTCCCGCTGCAAGGAGCTGCTGGGAGGATGACAATTTATGGGAGGGACACAACAAATTAAATGGGGTTACACTGAAATGACAGTCCTTGGTCGGGAAAAATCCCGAGTCGCTCCGGTGCATAGAACCGACTGCCTTGGGAAGCGAAATGCTTTCGTATATAGCATATATTGTTGTCTGAAAAAATCATAGAGATCGGTGCTATATATATTATATACCCCATATAAACTGTCATTTTTGCCCCTTCTTTACGGCTAGAAGCTTCAAAATTCATCAAATTTAATCAAATAGTTACGTTTACGTCATAAATTTTTGAAATACGTGATTCGTAGTC
Source organism: Eurosta solidaginis (assembly GCF_040869045.1). Taxonomy (NCBI): domain Eukaryota; kingdom Metazoa; phylum Arthropoda; class Insecta; order Diptera; family Tephritidae; genus Eurosta; species Eurosta solidaginis. The sequence goes on from NC_090323.1 coordinate 31,539,256, forward strand.
ATAGTTTTTACATGCAGACTACAAAAAACGTGGTACGTACATCTGTTCACTATATATTTCTTATCTTATACATCCGATTATTTGGAGATTACGAACGGGATAAGATTATTGTTCAGCCCCATTCATGAAAGGTATGAAGTCTTCGGTACAGCCGAAAACAGTCCCGTACTTACTTGTTTATATTGAAGTTATGTTCAGCCGATGACCATCTTTGGAAGGTTTCTAGTGGGTGATTCAAACTTGGTTGTGATTGGCCGATCCGTTTAGGGCGCAACACGATTTATACCTACATACAAACATTCATAATTTTAACTTTATATATATATAGATAGAATATGAGAATAGGCTGAAATTAACATAGAATTTTAACGGCGAAAGATTACTAAACATCCAAAAGGAATAACAGCCAAACAACTCTGAAGTCAAACTTTAGCTGTTATAATAACCTAAGTTTGTACGGCAACCATAGTTCTGAAAAATCCCATTTTCCCCAATTCCACATTTTACTGGAGGTGTTAGGACTTAACGTCATTTAGCTCCTTACCAATTTTCACTATCCCACCATTACTACATTCAGAAAAATGCAGTATGATATATTCCATTTATATCGAAATTACTTTTAGCCTATGACCATATCTAGAAAGTTTCTAGCAGGTTGTGCAAATTTGGTTGTGAGATCCGTTTAGGACGCAACTCGATCTATACCTACATACATACATACATACATACATACATAATTTGAATTTTATATATATAGATAGATAGATTCACACGAGCCAACTATGTATAAATAACGGCCATTTTAAAAGGCTGTATAAATATTTTGTATTTTTCATCATTAAGGGCATTGAAATTTTAATTAGGCACTTCTAACCAAAAATTTACTCAAGGTTAAATGGGTTGAGTGAAAAAAAAATCTTTCCGTTCTATACATTGCTTTTGCTGGCGAAAATCCTTGGGCTGAACCCTCCTCGAGGGTGCGGGCTGGTAATAGTCACTACAGAAACCCCGCTGTGGGTGTGCTAGCTAAGTTCAGGAATCAGTGCCATTAGTGCCTTAGCTCCTTTGTAGCTCTGGCATATGGAAGTGGCTCTTGAACGTGGTCTCAAGGTGGGGGCCGGACCGGTGGTGTTATGCGTTGCCGTTCCGATGGTCAGCCTGGCTGGGGCCCCCTCAAATAGCCCAGTCGCTAACGGAGCCCCCTGGGAACTAGGCCACACCCAGTTGTAATCTTGGCCTTACCCCGGGTGCAGCGGATCTCTGCCTGAGGTGGACGACCCCGTTCTCCACAAATCGTGGGTTCAAATAATGGATCTTTTTAAAAATAAAAATAATTGTAACGTGGCCGGAACTCGTAAAAAGCCGGAAGGGGTAACACCCATCAATCTGGGAGCTTGTGCGATGCAGGGCCGTTCTACAAGCCGCGGCGCCGCTATTGCGGGTGGTGCGCAAAGGCTTCAGGGGGCGCCGGAGCTTCGTTAAACGCCCGAAACTTCCTCTAGGGGAGATTTGGGGCGGCGACTGGACCTGCTGCCTCTGCTAGTAACCCGCTCGGTAGGCAGTTTGCTACCGGGGGAGCTGCTAGCATGGGGGAGCAGCCCGCCCGCTTGCCTCCGGCTACGCCGACGGCGTTCACCCAAAGGAAGGATAGGCCACCTCCCTCGCAGATGCGCAGTAGGCATAGGCAGGTGGCTATACGCATCCTGAAAAGGTTGGCGAACGTCCCTAACTTGCTCTCCATGGCCTTGCCTGGGAACGCTGAGGAGTTATGGCTGAAATTGAGTGGGCGAAAACCATCGTCCCTGATTTTAAGAGGTCTGCTCCACTGAAGGAACAGACCTCCGTAAACCGTAACCGTTCGATGGAGGTTGTGCAGAATGCTGCTAAAAGGTTTATAAACAAAGGCCCCTCCTTCGCAGAGGTTACTAAAAGTAGCATCCTTGTGAGGGTCTTTGAATCTTATTCTGAAAAGGAGCAGATGTTCAGGGATAAATGGGACTGTATAAGGACCGAAATGGCCAGTTTTTCAGTCGGCTTGGTAAGAGAGAACCCTGGACCTCCACCTGCTTGCAAAGAGGTGGGTTGGTATCAGGGGCAAGTCAAGTTGGTGGCCTGCGACGACCAGAGGTGAGCCGACTTGTACAAAAAGGGGGTGGCTAGGTTGGGTGAGTTCTACCCTGGTGCGATGCTCAGGGCTGTCGATTCCATGGACATCCCATATAGGCCGAGAGCTAGAGTCTGGATCCCATCCATTCTGGATGATCCAGAGGGAGTCCTTGAGGTCATAAAAACCTTCAACCCAGAGCTTCTTTGCTCTAGTTGGAGAATCCTGAAGCTGGAGCATAGCACCAGAGCGACGCGTCAGGCGATACTGTTGCTCAACAAGGAGTCACTGCCTTTCTTCGAGCGCGCGGCTGGCGCTATTAAATTCGGTTTCGACACCATGAGGATTAAGGTTTACGCGAACGACCTGAAGGCGGCCTATGATCCGGCGCTGGAAATAGAGCGAGAGAAAGCGGAGAGTGAGGAGGAGGAGAACGCAGAACCAAACACGGTTAGTCTTGTGGATGACACGTTGGACGGGGACGCGTCTTCGATCTTTTTACTAACGCTGGACAGGCTTAGTGGTTACACTGGAGAGGAGCCAATGTCTGATGAAGAAGGCGACTTGACAGTGGTGGAGGTGGTCGTTGTTCAGCCTAGTGCGGGCCCTACAAATCAACCTCCACCATTGTAAAGCTGCTTCTTCTGCGCTGCTGCTCCAGTTTTCGAGTGGAGCAGCTGATATAGCCCTTATCCAAGAGCTTTGGGTAGTAGGGCATAAGATTTGAGGGCTGAAAGCCGCAGGATTAACGTTAGTGAGTGGTGCCACACATGGGAAACCGAGAGCTTGCATCTTGGTAAGATCTGAACTAAATTTTCCTTTGCTCCCCCAATTTACCGACGAGGATACTACAACTATGACGTTGATGGTCGGTGGTACGGATATTACACTGACGTCCTTTTACTTTCCTCATGAGGAGTCAGCTCCGACGGAGCTAGACTGTAAGATAGCTCGGGATGCAAAGGGGCCACTACTACTAGCAGGAGATGCCAATGCGCACCACGAGGCTTGGGGCAGTGGAGACACGAACGAGAGGGGTGAGTCACTCTTTGATTTTGTTATTTATCATAACTTTTGTAATAGGGGCTCGGTGCCCACGTTTGTCACTAAGAGCAGACAAGAGGTTTTGGACCTCACCCTAATCTCGGGCATAGGGGAATCTATGATAAAAATTTGACGGTGCTTGATGACCAGTCTCTTTCGGATCATAGATTTTTCCGCTTCCACCTCGGTGGGGTGGCGCTCAAAACGGTATGGCATAGGAATTTTAAAAACGCCAACTGGCTTATCTACAGTGAGGAGCTTCAAAAGAGGCTCTCAGGATTTATTGTTCGTATACCCAAGAATTGTACGGAGCTGGATAATATGGTTCACTCGTTCACGAAGGCATGCGGGAAGGCTCTTGATAAGGCCTGTCCTAGGAAGAAATCTAGGGGTAAGACCAAACCACCATGGTGGAACAGGGACATAGATAATCTACGCAAGGTATGTCGGAAAGCATTCAATCTTGCTAAAGCCTCCAGGGAGGCTGAAAAATGGGATGCATATAAGATGATCCTAGTGGAAACTGATAAGGTCGTCGAAGACGACCTCCTGGCGGAAGTTTTGTAGCGAAATGGAGACGATGTCTGAGGGATATAGGCTCAGAAAGGTGCTCTCTGGTGCTCCAAAATGTGTGCCGGGATGCCTGCAAGGATCTGATGGGACATGGACGGATTCGGCAGAGAGTACCCTTTGCCTGCTCCTGAGTACGCACTTTCCGGGCGCTAGTGATGACGTAATGAACTGGAGGGAGACTCACACTGATGAGCCGTAAGAGGGGAAGTTCATTACTATGGGCAAAATTAAATGGGCTTTAATGTCGTTAAGCTCTTCAAAGCACCAGGGCCGAATGTATTGGACCCGGTACAATTCCACAAACAATCGAGCTGAGTTCTTTGTGGTTGTATAACATCTTCAAAGGAGTTTGTGCTCTTAACTATATTCACGGGGTTTAGAACGATTCAAGGGTCACCTTTATACCAAAAGCGGGTAGGACTGGCCACGCGACCCCTAGAGACTTTATACCGATATGTCTGACATCCTTTCAGCTGAAGACACTCGAGAGGTTAATAGACTCCGCATTAGGGAGTCCTTGGAGGGAAGGTTATCGATATATTAGCATGCGTATATGAAAGGGAAGTCCATGGAGACGGCCTTGCATGCAGTTGTCTCCCAGATCTAGAAATCCTTGGCGTTCAATGGAATTCACACTCATAGCTTTCCTCGACATTGAGGGAGCTTTCAATAAAGTTACGCCCTCTGCGATAACTGATGCACTAATGAGCTTGGGCGCCGACTCGGGGCTAATGAAACTTGTTCAGGGGGGGGGGGGGGTACTTTCTCCACTTCTATGGGTTGCCACACTAAATGAGCTCTTGGTTCTTCTTGAGAAGGACGGATGCAGCAAGGTGATCGCATAAGCAGATGACCTTGCGCTGTTAGTCAGCGGGAAGTTTCCGCACACACTATGCGATATAATGCAAACGCAGTTGAGACTGGTGGAGAACTGGACCAGGAGTAAAGGTCTATCGGTCAAATCAGCCAAAACTCAACTGGTGCTGTTCACAAGAAAATATAAATTACCTGCGCTGCAGTTGCCGGTGCTAGCGGGTATGACCCTGATGCTGAGGGACTCTGCCAAATACCTAAGAGAAATTTTGGATAGGAAACTATCCTGGAGGGAAAACGCTCAGGAGCGTGTAAAAAAAGCAACGCTGGCACTGTACAGCTGTAGGGGAGCTGTTCCGCGAAGATGGGGATTATCACCGGATATTACCCTGTGGCTATACACCGCTGTGGTTAGACCAATCCCCTTATACGGGACAGTGGTCTGGTGGACGAGCTTGGATACTAAATCAAACCTACGGGCATTCCAGAAGGTACAAAGAAGTGCTCTAATCTGCGCGGGGGGGGGGGTGCCCTGCGCACCACCCCTGCGGAGGCCCTGGACACTATTCTTAATGTGTTGCCAATAGATTTAATGGCCAAGCAATGTGCGGCCTTTTCTGCTCTGCGGCTTCGAGAGTTATCCGGATGGAGAGACAATGTGGATGGCCATGCAGCTATCCTTAAGTAACTGGATTCGCCTTCGTCGGACTATTGCGCTCCGACTGCAATCGGGAGGTACGCACAACGGCTGGGTGCTCCCTATAATGATTACTGCAGGAGCTGCAAAGACGAAGAGGAGATAGATACAGTCAAACATTTTCTGTGCGATGCTTTGGCACAAGAGGAAGAAATCTCTGGGATCTCCCTTCTTTCACGATCTTTGTGATCTGGCTAAGTTGGAACCTAAGAAACTCCCGACGTTTGCTGTATCGAGCTGTTGGTTTGAGTAGGGGAGAGATCCACGTGGCATCACAATGGGACCTTTTTGGGCCTAAGTGCACTAGTGCTTGCACCGGTGGCCACTCTAACCTAACCTAAATATTGCTTTAGTTCAAATGCGGAAGTGTTTTTATTGTTCAAATTCCTAGAATTTAGAAGTAAATGTTTTTGCTTTAAAAAGCTGTATAAATATTTTGTATTTTTCATCATAAGGGCATTGAAATTTTAATTAGACACTTCTAATCAAAAATTTACTCAAGGTTAAACGGGCTGAGTTAAAAAAAAAAATAAAAACTTTCTATTCTATACAATGCTTTAATTCAAATGCGGAAGTGTGTTTATTGTTCAAATTCCTGGAATCTAGACACAACGCCTTAGTTCTCTGGCCTTAGTGATAACTATACCGTAGCTAAGCAATTTGTTTTTGGTTGAAGTACATACATAGCTGAGCCTAGCCTAGCAGCTCACAAATAATTAATTAATTTCTTTCAAAACCGTTATCCAATCAAACTTAATATACTCTGTGAGCTCTGCTCAACTGAGTATAAAGATTCAGAAAGCTGAATTAAAAATTATTATAAATTTTTGATCTCCTAAAGTAAACACATTTGATTCAAATATGATTCCAAAATGTGGTTGAAAAAATATATTCAGTGTTTGATCATCTAAAGTATTCATATTTGATTATTTCTTTTGTTCAATTGTATGGTAACTCATTATTTTGTCAGAAAGAGTAATCAAATTATATTGATATGTAGGGAAATTGAAAATTTAATCACCTAAATGGTGAGTGGGTATAAACAAACCTAGATTGGTATATATGTACACACATATATTCCTAAACTAAAGATCAGCCTACACCCCCATTTCCCACCCACTTCATTGATACCAATATCAAGCTAACAAATGTTTGTACATCCACATGTTCAAATAAAAGACAAACTGTTTCAATCAACCACTTCCAACAAAAATTATTCTTACGCACAAGCATATGTACAAATCTATGTTCATATGTAAGCTAAGAAATATTTTTATATTCGCATGTTGACAAAGAAAACAAAATTCACTTCAACCATCCAACCATACGCACAAGCACACATACATATTTACATATGTATGCTCATGTTTTGTATGTAAATCACAAAATCCTGAAAACTAGCTTCCTCTTGATTTTTCATTCATAAATTCTTCTTCTTAAGTTGTCCAAATTGATGATAGAATTTTGCAATTCGGCAACATGGCATTTGATAAAATCGTCAAAAGACAAATTTTTGCGATTTTATAAATTCCAACTTCGATGCATACCCCCAAGGTATTCATTATGACGAGCATAACTACTTTCATAACCCCGCACTTTTCCTTTGAAATAATACCAAACTATTTATAAGTCTGTATGAAAGTACTAATATGGTAGTAAAAAATACAAATAAACATGCACAGATATTGCCTAGTAAATGTCCACTAACATATTAGCAATATAATCTAAAAATTTCCATCCATTGTTCATATAAATTATTGCAAATAATTTTCTCATATCCTGAATTGCCGAGTTGTCACAGCTTATGGACATTTTTATTTGCTATTTGAAACCCCTATCATATTCTGCCGAAAAATTGTTCGCGCAGTCACGCAGCCAAATTTGCAGCAACTGTGTTGCAGTTGCCACATAAGAGTGGTGTTTTACCCGTATCTGGCCCGAATTCGCACTGTGACGTCATACTGTATATGCTGACTTGTTTATCACATGTCAGTACAAAGTAAGAATTTTACATTATTTTCATAGATAAAAATTAATATATGGGAGCGGCGAAATAAATTAAAGTAATTTTGCGAAGAAATATAACATTATTTCGCAAAAGAGCAATAAATTCGTTTATTTTAATTTTATAATAAATTCCCCTTTTAGCTGTGAGTTATTAGAGGTATAAACGGCAACACTTTTAACCACCGACGACACATAATTTGGCCCGTGCCTATTGTATTTCGTCGGCTAATTGCTACGAGCATTGATATTTACATATCCATGGCCGTATACGCGGATTGCCATAATTGATTTGGTCGCTTCATAACGCGGAAAGCGACAAGTTGTTTTATTAATAACTTAAGACACTGCCACAGCATCAAAGCGACCAAGCTTTTTATACATGTCTGCCTTTAATTGGAGTATTATTGAATATGTATATATGTATGTACATTTGTACTTTTTTGCCTTGGGCTGTATTTTCATACATATATATGTAGGTACATAGGTAATTACATCATTGTACTGAATAACACATATAAAATGCTTTAAGAAATTTCTTTATAGGTACCTCCCCTCCCACCCACAGTCCAAATAATAACTAAATATTTTTTTATTTATTCAATTGTTATCAAATATTTTATTTATTTCAATTTTTCAATTTATTAATAATTCATACTTCATGGTTAATATGCATACATTTTATGCAAATTAACGTTTTATAAATATGCAATAGATTTCGTGTGCCCAGAAATTCAAAGTGTGCAAATGCCGTCGGCAAAACACTATTTGCATGCATATTTCAATTTGCATACATTTTCCTAACATTTTAATTTATTAACAAAAAGGGATGGGATAATTCATAAATGTATGATTAATTTACATACATTTCATGAAAGGGCATATTTTGGGTATATGAATAGGTTTTTGTTTGTAAAGAAATAAGCAAAATTTCTGCAATTTGCATCAACATAAAACAAGCAAATATATTGCTATTATTATATTAATTAAGTTCAAATTCATATTAAATCATAAAACAAGCAAATATATTGCTACAAGTAATAAAATTTAAATTTAATTAATCCTACTAAATACCTATATTCCCACAAAGAAATCATATTAAGAGAAAATCCAGAGAATTTATAAACCAGCTGAAACTGTTGACAGAGAAATTTCTGCTGTTAACTGGTTAACATTGAAATTAGATTGTGTGGTGAAGTGCAAGACGTGTTCACATGCAAAAAAGTTGGAATCTAGCAAAAACGCCTTCTCATTGTGTTTAAATTCTCTGGATGTACATTCACCAGCAATGAAAATTCACCACATCACCAATTGTATTACTTCCTCAAGAATTGTGATCATATTCACCAACATCGATTGCGCTTCACTATCCGGCTTCACCAATTATGAGAATAATCGCCAACAAGAATCATTCACCACATTCATCCTCTTTGTCCAACTCACCCGCTCCACCAATATCAAGAACATCGAACAGCTATAATAATTCACCGATTTATATGTAGCACACATACATCTTTCTACAGTCACCTGAGCCGAATATAGATATAGACGTAGTACGTCCGAGCAACGCCAAAGAACGGGTAGCTATTTTGAACAAATAAATAAAGATAAGAATTTTCACTTAGGAATTACTTAAATTACTAATCAAAGTTGCAATTGCCCTTTTGTAGGCAGTACTAAAAAATTTAAAATAAAAAGATGATAAAAAAATTTTAAGGACTACCTTTATATAAATGGACCAAAAAATAGAAGGCAATTTTTCCTTTAATATAGACATAGTCTTGTTGAATTTTAATAATAGCTTTTGTAAAAGAATTTAAGAATTGTATTTAAAACTACAAAGGTGGAGCGCAATATTTCAATTTAAGGCAAACCATGTACTTCAGGTTAACTAGTTGATTATTTAAAATTTAAACACGCACTTTACCTTTATAATTTTAAATCCCAAAATTCTTTTACAAGAGCTATTATTAAAATTCAACAAGACTATGTCCGTATTAAAGGAAAAATTGCTTTAAATTTTTTGGCCCATTTATATAAAGGTAGTCCTTAAAATTTTTTATACTCAGCGTGCTTTGCACACAGAGTATATTAACTTTGATTGGATAACGGTTGGTTGTACAGGTATAAAGGAATCGAGATAGATATAGACTTCCATATATCAAAATCATCAGTATCGAAAAAAAATTTGATTGAGCCATGTCCGTCCGTACGTCTGTCCGTCTGTCCGTTAACACAACAAGAAAAACAAATGTATGTTGGGTTATTAAATTATAATGTATACGACCTTAGATGCAGGAACTTCTTATTGTACGCAACTTTATGCATTTGTAACGATAGCGGGTGAAAATGAAGTAAAACACACTAGTTTTGTATAAACTTTTAATTACTTCAGCGGGTTGCACTATATAAAATTACATTCTGTGAATAGCAAAGTAAACAAGTAAGGAAGGTTAAGTTCGGGTGTACCCGAACATTACATACTCAGTTGAGAGCTATGTTGACAACATAAGGGAAAATAACCATGTAGGAAAATGAACCGAGGGAAACCCTGGAATGTGTTTGTATGACATGTGTATCAAATGAAAGGCATTAAAGAGTATTTTATGAGGGAGTGGGCCATAGTTCTATAGGTGGACGCCATTTAGGGATATCGCCATAAAGGTGGATCAGGGTTGACTCTAGAATTTGTTTGTACGATATGGGTATCAAACGAAAGGTGTTAATGAGTATTTTAAAAGGGAGTGGGCCTTAGTTCTATAGGTGGACGCCTTTTCGAGGTATCGCAATAAAGGTGGACCAGGGGTGACTCTAAACTTTGTTTGTACGATATGGGTATCAAATGATAGGTGTTAATGAGTATTTTAAAAGGGCGTGGGGCTTAGTTCTATAGGTGGACGCCTTTTCGAAATATCGCCATAAAGGTGGACCAGGGGTGACTCTAGAATACGTTTGTATAATATGGGTATCAAACGAAAGGTGTTAATGAGTATTTTTAAAAGGGAGTGTGCCCTCTTTTTATAGGTGGTCGCCTTTTCGGGATATCGCCATAAAGGTGGACCAGGGGTGACTCTAGAATATGTGTGTACGATATGGGTATCAAATGAAAGGTGTTAATGAGTATTTTAAAAGGGCGTGGAGCTTAGTTCTATAGGTGGACGCCTTTTCGAGATATCGCCATAAAGGTGGACCAGGGCTGACTCTAGAATGTGTTTGTACGATATTGGTATCAAATTAAAGGTATTAATGAGAGCTTTTAAAGGGAGTGGTGGTAGTTGTATATGTGAAGGCGTTTTCCAGATATCGACCAAAATGTGGACCAGGGTGACCCAGAGCATCATCTGTTGGATACCGCTAATTTATTTATATATGTAATACCTGCCAAGATTTCAAGGGTTCTTTATTTCGCCCTGCAGAAATTTTTCATTTTCTTCTACTTAATATGGTAGGTGTCACAACCATTTTACAAAGTTTTTTCTAAAGTTATATTTCGCATCAATAAAACAATCCAATTACCATGTTTCATCCCTTTTTCGTATTTGGTATAAAATTATGGCATTTTTTTCATTTTTCGTAATTTTCGATATCGAAAAAGTGGCCGTGGTCATAGTCGGAAATTTTTTATACCAAGATAAAGTGAGTTCAGATAAGTACGTGAACTAAGTTCAGTAAAGATATGTCGATTTTTGCTCAAGTTATCATGTTAACGGCCATGCGGAAGGACAGACAGACGACTGTGTATAAAAACTGGGCGTAGCTTCAACCGATTTCGCCCATTTTCACAGAAAACAGTTAACGTCATAATATCTATGCCCCTACCAAATTTCAAAAGGATTGGTATATTTTTGTTCGACTTATGGCATTAAAAGTATCCTAGACAAATTAAATGAAAAAGGTCGGAGCCACGCCCATTTTGAAATTGTCTTTTACTTTTGTATTTTGTTGCACCATATCATTACTGGAGTTGAATGTGGACATAATTTACTTATATACTGTAAAGATATTAAATTTTTTGTTAAAATTTTACTTTAAAAAAAAACTTTTTTAAAAAGTGGGCGTGGTTCTTCTCCGATTTTGCTAATTTTTATTAAGCGTACATACAATAATAGGAGTAACGTTCCTGCCAAATTTCATCATGATATCTTCAACGACTGCCAAATTACAGCTTGCAAAATTTTTAAATTACCTTCTTTTAAAAGTGGGCGGTGCCACGCCCATTGTCCAAAATTTTACTAGTTTTCTATTCTGTGTCATAAGGTCAACCCATCTACCAAGTTTCATCGTTTTAGCTTTCTTTGGTAATGAATTATCGCACTTTTTCGGTTGTTCGAAATTTTCGATATCAAAAAAGTGGGCGTGGTTATGGTCCGATTTCGTTCATTTTAAATAGCGATCTGAGATGAGTGCTCAGGAACCTACATACCAAATTTCATCAATTTACCTCAAAATTTACTCAAGTTATCGTGTTAACGGACGGACGGACGGACGGACGGAAATGGCTCAATCAAAATTTATCCAATCAAACTTAATATACTCTGTGATCTCTGCTCAACTGAGTATAAAAAGAGATCTAAACAATGACAATACGCACCCGCCTCAACGCGGCTAAAAACAAGGAACAAAAAACACAAGGAAAGCTAGACGTCGAAAAGCTTCAATCACAACAGACTGCCAATGATTTCGCAACTCGACTCTCACACCTGCTCTCTGAGGGCATAACTCATCCTGAAGGAATACAGGAGCAGTGGGAGCATATCTCCAAAGCACTTCGTACCGCCGCCGAGGAAAAAATTGGTTACCGGCGGCCACGAAAAAACAACTGGTATGATGAAGAATGCCGCGTTGCAACCGAAAGAAAAGACGCTGCCTACAGGGCTACTTTAAAAGTGAGCGCGGCAAGAGGAGTGTGTGAACGCTATCGTGAGTTGAAAAGGGAAGCGAGACGCCTTTTCAGGAAGAAAAAAGCAGAAGCAGAAAGGCGTGAGTGCGAGGAGCTTGAGCTGCTAGCCACCAGGAATAACGCCCGAAAATTCTACTAAAAAATACGGCGACAGACGGAAGGTTTTAAGACCGGGGCAAACTCCTGTAGGAATGAAAACGGCGACCTTGTAACTGATGTCCAGAGAGTGCTTAGATTATGGAGGGAACACTTCTCTGCTCTCCTAAATGGAGGCAGCAATTCACCGCGCAGAGATGAAGAACCCGAACCCGCAATCGATGATGATGGAATATATGTCCCCCCGCCCGATTATGACGAAGTTAGAATAGCAATAACCAGATTGAAAAACAACAAGGCCGTGGGCGCTGATGGATTGCCTGCGGAGCTATTCAAGTTCGGCGGCGAGGAGTTGGTAAGGCGTATGCATCAGCTTCTTAGCAAAATATGGGCGGACGAAAGCATGCCCGACGGTTGGAATCTAAGTGTTCTTTGCCCAGTCCACAAGAAGGGGGATACTGCAAAATGCACCAACTATCGTGGAATCAGCCTTCTTAATATCGCATATAAGGTCCTTTCAAGTGTATTGTGCGAAAGATTGAAGCCCACCGTGAACCGGCTGATTGGACCTTATCAGTGCGGCTTCAGACCTGGTAAATCTACCATCGACCAGATTTTCACAATGCGCCAAATCTTGGAAAAAACCCGTGAAAAGAGAATCGACACACATCACCTCTTCGTCGACTTTAAAGCCGCCTTCGACAGCACGAAAAGGAGCTGCTTATATGCCGCTATGTCTGAATTTGGTTTCCCCGCAAAACTTATACGGCTGTGCAAAATGACGTTGAGCAACACCATCAGCTCAGTCAGAATTGGGAAGGACCTCTCCGAGCCGTTCGAAACTAAACGAGGTTTCAGACAGGTTAACCCCCTATCGTGCGATTTCTTTAATTTGATGCTGGAGAAAATTATACTAGCTGCAGAACTTAACCGCACTGGAACAATATACTATAAAAGCGTGCAATTACTGGCATATGCTGATGACATTGATATCATCGGCCTAAACACCCGCGCTGTTAGTTCTGCTTACTCCAAGCTGGAAAAAGAAGCGGTAAAGATGGGTTTGATGGTGAATGAGGACAAAACGAAGTACCTGCTGTCATCGAGCAAAGAGTCAGCGCATATGCGCCTTGGCAACCACGCTTCTGTTGGCAGCCATAATTTCGAAATAGTAAAAGACTTCGTTTATTTGGGAACCAGCATCAACACTAGCAACAACATCAGCACTGAAATCCAGCGAAGAATCAATCTTGCCAATAAATGCTACTTTGGACTAGGTAGGCAATTGAAAAGTAAAGTCCTCTCTCGGCGAACGAAAATCGTACTCTACAAGTCACTTATCGTACCCGTCCTGCTATATGGGCCAGAGGCATGGACCATGACAACAGCAGATGAAGCGGCTTTGGGAGTGTTCGAGAGAAAAGTTCTTCGAAAGATTTATGGACCTCTACGCGTTGGCGATGGCGAGTACCGAAGAAGATTTAATGATGAGCTGTACGAGCTATACGCAGACATCAACATAGTCCAGCGAATTAAAGCGCAGCGGCTGCGCTGGCTAGGCCATGTTGTCCGGCCAAGAAAGTGTTTCTATCGGAACCCGCCTATGGAAGCAGAGGTTGAGGGCGGCCCCCACTCCGTTGGAAGGACCAGGTGGAAAACGATTTAAACTCCCTTGGTGTGACCAATTGGCGCCGGTTGGCGGAGCGAAGGAGCGACTGGCGCGCCTTGTTGGACGGCCATAATCGTTAAGACGGTTAAGCACCAATTAAGTAAGTAAGTAAACAATGACATTTCATATTCATGTCGTTTCTTTCATTACACTCCTTCGCATTGGAATAACAGGGTTGCTAGATGGGCACGAACACGATAACTTGAGTAAATTTTGAGGTATCTTGATGAAATTTGGTATATAGGTTCCTGGGCACTCATATCAGATCGCTATTTAAAATGAACGATATCGGACTATAACCACTCCCACTTTTTCGATATCGAAATTTTCGAAAAACCGAAAAAGTGCGATAATTCATTACCAAAGACGGTGGGTTGATCCTATGAATTTTGGACAATGGGCGTGGCACCGCCCACTTTTAAAAGAAGGTAATTTAAAAGTTTTGCAAGCTGTAATTTGGCAGTCGTTGAAGATATCTTGATGAAATTTAGCAGGAACGTTACCCCTATTACTATATGTGTTCTCAATAAAAATTAGCAAAATCGGATGACGAAAACGCCCACTTAAAAAGAAAACAAAATTTTTAAAGTCAAATTATAACAAAAAATAATAATATAAGTAAATTATGTCAACATTCAACCCTAGTAACGATATGGTACACCAAAAGACAAAAATAAAAGAAAATGTCAAAATGGGCGTGGCTCCGCCCTTTTTCATTTAATTTGTCTAGAATACTTTTAATGTCATAAGTCGAACAAAAATATACCAATCCTTATGAAATTTGGTAGGGGCATACATAGACTCTATGACGATGACTGTTTTCTGTGAAAATGGACGAAATCGGTTGAAGCCACGCCCAGTTTTTATACTCATCCGGCGTTTGTCCTTCCGCTCGGCCGTTAACACGATAACTTGAGCACAAATCGATATATCTTTACTAAACTTAGTTCACGTACATATTTGAACTCGCTTTATCTTGGTATAAAAAATGGCCGAAATCCGACTATGACCACGCCCACTTTTTCGATACCGAAAATTACGAAAAATTAAAAAAATGCCGTAATACTATACCAAATATGAAAAAAAGGATGAAACATGGTAATTGGATTGGTTTATTGATGCAAAATATAACTTTAGAAAAAACTTTGTAAAATGGGTGTGACACCTACCATATTAAGTAGAGGAAATTAAAAAGTTCTGCAGGGCGAAATCAAAAACCCTTGGAATCTTGGCAGGTATACTGTTCGTGGTATTACATCTAATATCTAATCTAATATCTAATATATATTATTAATGGGAAAGTTTGGATGTTAAGATGTTTGGGTGTTTGGATGTTTAGATGTTTGGATGTTTGGATGTTTGTCCAGACGTTTGTCTTTGTGACTCAATAACGCAAGAACGGCTGGACCGATTTGGATGAAATTTTGCACACATATAGCCAATAGTCTAGAAGGATCTACTAGCTATATATTTTCCAAAAGGGGCGTGGTCCCCGCCCCCTAGGAACAGTTATAATTTAATTATTATATTTTTTCGCCTTTGCGACTGAATCACGCCAGAATGGCTACACGGATTTTGATGAAATTTGGGACACAGACAGTAGTCTACTAGCGAAATTTTTTTCGAACATGGAAAGAGGGGCGGAGGTCCCACGACCCCTTCGAGAAATTATTTTTCAATAATTTTTACACATTATAACTTTACGTATACTGGCCTTCACCAATATCACAGACTCAAGGCGTCAAATAAGTCGAGGGCTTACAAAGTAAGCAGTGACACCCTCCGCCCGCCCCCCTTTATCTACCCCTCTGGTGTAAAATCTATAAATTGTTATAACTTAATATAAATTTTCTCCTAAATCAATAGTTTTTGGTATCTGGTACATACAGAACGAGATCTAGACAATTTTGGAGGAACGATCAGTGGTCCTCTCCTCTACTCCCGCCATCCGCCCTCCATCAATTGTTTTTATTAGCACGCTTTTATTAGCTTTACCTGTATGTTTCTATGTAACTTTTTATTCGCTCCAATGCGTCTGCTGCCTTATTAACATGGTTTTATAATTAGCTTCACCGTATTTGTAATCCCGTAAGGGTCATATCGAGACCCTTACGGGATCATTTCTGGATGGTTTTCGGGATCGGTCCGGGATTACGCCAGGGTAATTTCGGGACTTTTTCGGGACTATTTCGGGATCATTTTGGGACCCTTCCGTGATCATTTCTGTATAGTTTTCGGGATCCGTCCGGGATCCCGTCGGGTTATTTAGGGACATTTTCGGGACTATTCCGGAATCATTTCGGGACTATTTCGCAATCATTTGGGGACCCTTCCGGCATCATTTCTGGATGGTTTTCGGGATCCGTCCGGGATCCCGTCGGGGTACTTTCGGGATCATTTGCGTACCTTGGAGAGATAAATTCTTGATGGTTTCCGGGATCATTACGGGACTTTTTCGGGGTTATTTTGGGTCCTTTTAGGCATCATTTCTGGATGGTCCTCGGGATTCGTCCGGCATCCCGTCGGGGTCATTTCGGGACTTTTTCGCGACTAATACGGGATCATTCGGCATCATTTCTGGATGGTTTTCGGGATCAGTTCGGGATCTCGTCGGGGTCATTTGGGGACTTTTTCGGGATCATTTCTGGATGGTTTTCGGGATCCGTCCGGGATCTCGTCGGGGTCATTTGGGGACTTTTTCGGGATCATTTGGGGGATCTTCCAGCATCATTTCTGGATGGTTTTCGGGATCCGTCCGGGATCTCGTCGGGGTCATTTGGGGACTTTTTCGGGATCATTTGGGGGCTCTTCCGGCATCATTTCTCGATGGTTTTCGGGATCCGTCCGGGATCTCGTCGGGGTCATTTGGGGACTTTTTCGGGATCATTTGGGGGCTCTTCCGGCATCATTTCTGGATGGTTTTCGGGAACCGTCCAGGATCTCCTCGGGGTAATTTGGGGACTTTTTCGGGATCATTTTGGGGCTCTTCCGGCATCATTTCTGGATGGTTTTCGGGATCCGTCCGGGATCCCGTCGGGGTCATTTCGGGACTTTTTCGCGACTAATACGGGATCATTTGGGAACCCTTTCGGCATCATTTCTGGATGGTTTTCGGGACTTTTTCGCGACTAATACGGGATCATTTGTGAACCCTTTCGGCATTATTTCTGTATGGTTTTCGGGATCCCATCAGGGTGATTTCGGGACTATTAGGGGATCATTTGGGAACCTTTCCGTTATCATTTCTGGTTAATTTTCGGGATCTGTCCGGGATGCCGACGAGGTCATTTCGGGACTATTTCGGGATCATTTGAGATACCTACCGGCATCATTTCTGGATGGTTTTTGGGATTCGTCCGGGATCCCGTCGTGATCATTTCGGGACTTTTTCTCGACTAATACGGGATCATTTGCGGACCCTTTCGGCATCATTTCAGGGTAGTTGTCGGGATCCCGTCACGGTCATTTCGGGACTATTAGGGGATCATTTGAGGACCTTTGCGGCATAATTTCTGGATTGTTTTCGGAATCCTTCCGGGATCCCGTCAGGGTCATTTTGGGACTTTTTCGGGGCTAATACGGGATCATTTGGGGATCCTCTAGGGGTCGTTTCGTGAATTTTTCTGTTTTATTTCGGGATCATTTGGTGACCCTTCCGGCATAATTTCTTGATGGTTTGCCGGATCCATCAGGGTCATTTCGGGACCATTTTGGGATCATTTCTGGATCCGTCCGGGATGCCGTAGGAGCCATTTCGGCATTTTTTGTTACTTTTCAGGAATAGTTTTTGGACCCTTCCGGGATCATTTCTGGATCTGTGCGGGATCCCATCTGGGTCATTTCCGGACTATTTCGGGATCATTTTGGGATCCTTCCGGAATCATTTCTGTATGGTTTTCGCGATCCGTCGTTGATTCCCTCGGAGCCATTTCGGATCTTTTTCTGGAGTATGTCGCGGTCATTTCGGGACTTTTTCTCGACTAATACGGGATCATTTGGGGACCCTTTCGACATCATTTCTGAATAGTTTTCGGGATCCGTCCGGGATCCGGACGGGTCATTTCGGGACTATTTCGAGATCATTTGGGGTACCTACCGGCATCATTTCTGGATGGTTTTCGGTATCCGTCCGGGATCTCGTCGGGGTCATTTGGGGACCTTTTCGGGATCATTTGGGGCTCTTCCGGCATCATTTCTGGATGGTTTTCGGGATCCGTCCGGGATGCCGTCGGGGACATTTCGGGACTTTTTCGCGACTAATACGGGATCATTTGGAACCCTTTCGGCACCATTTCTGGATGGTTTTCGGGATCCGTCCGGGATCCCGTCAGGGTAATTTCGGGACTATTAGGGAATCATTTGTGGACCTTTCCGGCATCATTTCTGGATAATTTTCGGTATCCGTCCGGGATGCCGACGAGGTCATTTCGGGATCATTTGGGATACCTACCGGCATCATTTCTGGATGGTTTTTGGGATTCGTCCGGGATCCCGTCGTGGTTATTTCGGGACTTTTTCTCTACTAATACGGGATCATTTGCGGACCCTTTCGGCATTATTTCTGGATAGTTGTCGGGATCCGTTCGGGATCCCGTCACGGTCATTTCGGGACTATTAGGGGATAATTTGAGGACCTTTCCAGCATCATTTCTGGATAGTTTTCGGAATCCTTTCGGGATCCCGTCAGGGTCATTTCGGGGCTTTTTCGGGATCATTTAAGGATGGCTTTCGGGATTCGTCCGGGAACCCGTCAAGGTAATTTCGGGACTTTTCCGAGACTATTTCGGGATCATTTTGGACCTTCCCAAGATCATTTCTGGATGGATTTCGGGATTTGTCCGGGATGCCGTCAGGGTCATTTTGGGACTATTAGGTGAGCATTTGAGGACCTTTCCGGCATCACTTCTGGATGGTTTTCGGTATCCGTTCAGGATCCCGTCGGAATAATTGCGGGACTTTTTCGGGATCATTGGGCTCCCTTCCGACACCATTTCTGGATGGTTTTTGGGATTCGTCCGGCATCCCGTCGGGGTCATTTCGGGACTTTTTCTCGACTAATACGGGATCATTTGCGGTGCCTTTCGGTATCATTTCTGGATAGTTGTCGGGATCCGTTCGGGATCCCGTCAGGGTCTTTTCGGAACTATTGGGAGATCATTTGAGGACCTTTCCGGCATCATTTCTGGTTAGTTTTCGGGATCCTTTCCGGGTCCCATCAGGGTCATTTCGGGACTTTTTTGGCATCATTTAAGATTGGTTTTCAGGATTCGTCCGGGATCCCGTCAGGGTAATTTCTGGACTTTTCCGAGACTATTTCGGGATAATTTTGGGACAATCCCAAGATCATTTCTGGATGGATTTCGGGATCTGTCCGGGATGCCGTCAGGGTCATTTTGGGACTATTAGGTGATCATTTGAGGACCTTTCCGGCATCACTTCTGGATGGTTTTCGGTATCCGATCAGGATCCCGTCGGAATCATTGCGGGACTTTTTCGGGATCATTTGGGGTCCCTCCCAAGATCATTTCTTGATGGATTTAGAGATCTATCCCGGATCCCGTCAGGGTCATTTAGGGGTGCGTTCGAGATCCTGTCAGGGTCATTTCGGGACTTCTTCGGGTCTATATCGGGATAATTTCTGGATGGTTTATGGGATCCGTCCATGACCCCTTAAGGGTCATTTCGGAATCAATGCGGGACTTTTTCGGAATCATTTGGGATTCCTTCCGGCATCATTTCTGGATGGTTTTCGGGGATAATGCGAGATCATTTAGGGATCCTCTAGGGGTCGTTTCGTGACTTTTTCTGTATTATTTCGGGATCATTTTGGGACCCTTTCGGCATAATTTCTTGATGGTTTGCCGGATCCATCAGGGTCATTTCGGGACTATTTTGGGATCATTTGGGGACCCTTCCGAGATTATTCCTGGATCCGTCCGGGATGCCGTAGGAGCCATTTCGGGATTTTATATTACTTTTCCGGGATAGTTTTGCACCCTTCCGGGATCATTTCTGGATCGGTGCAGGATCCCATCTGGGTCATTTCCGGACTATTTCGGGATCATTTTGGGATCCTTCCGGAATCATTTCTGTATGGTTTTCGCGATCTGTCGTGGATCCCCTCGGAGCCATTTCGGAACTTTTTCTGGAGTATGTCGGGATAATTTAGGGACCCTTCCTGGATATTTTCTGGATGGTTTTTGAGATCCGCCCGGGAACGTTTTCGGGATCATTTTGGAACACCTTCAGGGATCATTTCTGTGTGGGTCTCTGGATACGTCTAGAATCGTGTCGCTGTCATTTCGGGTTTTTTGGGACTATTCGGGGAACTTTTGGAGACGCTTTTGGGGCATTTCTGGATGGTTTTCGGGATCCGTACGCGATAGCGTGGGGGTCATTTCGTAGCTTTTTCTGGATAATTTCGGGATCATTTGGGATCCTATCAGGATATCAGCTCATTTAGTTCTTTTTTTTACTCAATTACAAAAATAAAATGTATTAGATAGAAAATAAAATTTTAAACAGATAATAAGCAAGCTAACGCGAATAGCCCATATATTTAAATTTCTCCTTGCGGACGAGGCCGCGGGTAAAGGCTAGTATATATTATAAATGGGAAAGTTTGGATGTTTGGATGTTTGTCCAGACGTTTGTCTTTGTGACTCAATCACGCAAGAACGGCTGGACCGATTTGGATGAAATTTTGCACACATATAGCCAATAGTCTAGAAGGATCTACTAGCTATATATTTTTGAAAAGGGTCGTGGTCCCCGCCCCCTAGGAACAGTTATAATGTAATTATTATATTTTTTCGTCTTTGCGACTGAATCACGAAAGAATGGCTACACGGATTTTGATGAAATATGGGACACAGACAGTAGTCTACTAGCGAAATTTTTTTCGAACATGGAAAGAGGGGTGGGGGTCCCACGACCTCTTCGAGCAATTACTTTTTAATAATTTTTACACATTATAACTTTACGTATACTGGCGTTCACCAATATCACAGACTCAAGGGGTCAAATAAGTCGAGGGCTTACAAAGTAAGCAGTGACACCCTCCGCCCCCTTGCCCCCTTTATCACCCACTCTGGTGTAAAATCTATAAATTGTTATAACTCAATATACATTTTCTCCTAAATCAATAGTTTTTGGTATCTGGCACATACAGATCGAGATCTAGAAAATTTTGGAGGAACGATCAGTGGTCCTCTCCTTTTATCCCCGCCATCCTCCTTCCTTCAATTGTTTTTATTAGCACGCTTTTATTAGCTTTACCTGTACGTTTCTATGTAACTTTTCATTCGCTCCTGCGCCTGCTGCCTTATTAACATAGTTTTATAATTAGCTTCACCTCATATGGAGACCCTTCCGGGATCATTTCTGGATGGTTTTCGGGATCGGTCCGGGATCCCGCCGGGGTAATTTCGGGACTTTTTCGGGACTATTTCGGGATCATTTTGGGACCCTTCCGGGGTAATTTCTGTATAGTTTTCGGAATCCGTCCGGGATCTCGTCGGGGTTATTTTGGGACATTTTCGGGACTATTCCGGAATCTTTTCGCGTTTATTTCGCGATCAATTGGGGACCCTTCCGGCATAATTTCTGGATGGTTTTCGGGATCCGTCCGGGATCCCGTCGGGGTACTTTCGGGATCATTTGCGTACCTTCGAGAGATAAATTCTTGATGGTTGCCGGGATCATTACGGGACTTTTTCGGGGTTATTTTGGGTTTTAGGCATCATTTCTGGATGGTCTTCGGGATTCGTCCGGCATCCCGTCGGAGTCATTTCGGGACTTTTTCGCGACTAATACGGGATCATTTGGGGACCCTTTCGGCATCATTTCTGGATGGTTTTCGGGATCCGTCCGGGATCTCGTCGGGGTAATTTGGGGACTTTTTCGGGATCATTTGGGGGCTCTTCCGGCATCATTTCTGGATGGTTTTCGGGATCCGTCCGGGATCTCGTCGGAGTCGTTTGGGGACTTTTTCGGGATCATTTAGGGGCTCTTCCGGCATCATTTCTGAATGGTTTTCGGGATCCGTCCGGGATCCCGTCGGGGTCATTTCGGGACTTTTTCACGACTAATACGGGATAATTTGGGAACCCTTTCGGCATCATTTCTGGATGGTTTTCGGTATCCGTCCCGGATCTCGTCGGGGTTATTTGGGGACGTTTTCGGGATCATTTGGGGGCTCTTCTGGCATCATTTCTGGATGGTTTTCGGGATCCGTCCGGGATCTCGTCGGGGTCATTTGGGGACTTTTCGGGATCATTTGGGGGCTCTTCTGGCATCATTTCTGGATGGTTTTCGGGATCCGTCCCGGATCTCGTCGGGGTTATTTGGGGACTTTTTCGGGATCATTTGGGGGCTCTTCTGGCATCATTTCTGGATGGTTTTCGGGATCCGTCCGGGATCTCGTCGGAGTCGTTTGGGGACTTTTTCGGGATCATTTAGGGGCTCTTCCGGCATCATTTCTGGATGGTTTTCGGGATCCGTCCGGGATCCCGTCGAGGTCATGTCGGGACTTTTTCGCGACTAATACGGGATCATTGGGAACCCTTTCGGCATCATTTCTGGATGGTTTTCGGGATCCGTCCAGGATCCCGTCGGGGTTATTTCGGGACTTTTTCGCGACTAATACGGGATCATTTGGGAACCCTTTCGGCATGGTTTTCGGGATCCGTCCGGGATCCCATCAGGGTAATATCGGGACTATTAGGGGATGATTTGGGGACCTTTCCGGCAACATTTCTGGATAATTTTCGGGATCCGTCCGGGATGCCGACGAGGTCATTTCGGGATCAGTTGGGATACCTACCGGCATCATTTCTGGATTGTTTTTGGGAGTCGACCGGGATCCCGTCGAGGTCATTTCGGGACTTTTTCTCGACTAATACGGGATCATTTGCGGACCCTTTCGGCATCATTTCTGGATAGTTGTCGGGATCCGTTCGGGATCCCGTCACGGTCATTTCGGGACTATTAGGGGAGCATTTGAGGACCTTTCCGGCATCATTTCTGGATAGTTTTCGGAATCCTCTCGTGATCCCATCACGGTCATTTCGGGACTATTTCGGGATCATTTTGGGACCTTCCCAAGATCATTTCTGGATGGATTTCATGATCAGTCCGGGATGCCGTCAGGGTCATTTTGGGACTATTAGGTGATCATTTGAGGACCTTTCCGGCATCACTTCTGGATGGTTTTCGGTATCCGTTCAGGATCCCGTCGGAATAATTGTGGGACTTTTTCGGGATCATTTGGGGTCTCTTCCGGCATCATTTCTGTATGGTTTTTGGGATTCATCCGGCATCCCATCGGGGTCATTTCGGGACTTTTTCTCGACTAATACGGGATCATTTGCGGCCCCTTTCGGCATCATTTCTAGATAGTTGTCGGGATCCGTTCGGGATCCCGTCGGTGTCTTTTCGGAACTATTAGGAGATCATTTGAGGACCTTTCGGACATCATTTCTGGAGAGTTTTCGGGATCCTTTCGGTGTCCCATCAGGATCATTTCGGGACTTTTTCGGGATCATTTAAGGATGGCTTTCAGGATTCGTCCGGGAACCCGTCAGGGTAATTTCTGGACTTTTCCGAGACTTTTTCGGGATCATTTCGGGTCCCTCCTAAGATCATTTCTGGATAGATTTCGGGATCTGTCCGGGATCCCGTCAGGGTCATTTAGGGATGCGTTCGAGATCCCGTCAGGGTCCTTTCGGGACTTCTTCGGGACTGTATCGGGATCATTTCTGGATGGTTTACGGGATCCGTCCAGGATCCCTTTAGGATCATTTCGGGACTATTAGGTGATCATTTGAGGACCTTTCCGGCATCACTTCTGGATGATTTTCGGTATCCGTTCGGGATCCCGTCGGAATCATTGCGGGATATTTTCGGAATCATTTGGGATCCCTTCCGGCATCATTTCTGGATGGTTTTCGGGATTTGTCCGGGATCACGTCGGGGTTATTTCGGGAACTTTTCGGGGCTAATACGGGATCATTTGGGGATCCTCTATGGGTCGTTTCGTGACTTTTTCTGTTTTATTTCGGGATCATTTGGGGACCCTTCCGGCATAATTTCATGATGGTTTGCCGGATCCATCAGGGTCATTTCGGGACCAGTTTGGGATCATTTGGGGACCCTTCCGAGATCATTTCTGGATCCGTCCGGGATGCCGTAGGAGCCATTTCGGGATTTTTTGTAACTTTTCCGGGATAGTTTTTGGACCCTTCCGGGATCATCTCTGGATCTGTGCGGGATCCCATTTGGGTCATTTCCGGACTATTTCGGGATCATTTTGGGACCCTTCCGGGTTCATTTCTGTATGGTTTTCGCGATCCGTCGTGGATCCCCTCGGAGCCATTTCGGAACTTTTTCTGGAGTATGTCGGGATAATTTAGGGACCCTTCCTGGATATTTTCTGGATGGCTTTTGAGATCCGCCCGGGAGCCAGTCATGGTCATTTCGGAACCTTTTCGGGATCATTTTGGAACACCTTCAGGGATCATTTCTGTTGTCATTTCTGGTTTTTTTGGTACTATTCCGGGAACTTTTGGAGACCCTTTCGGGGCATTTCTGGATGGTTTTCGGGATCCGTCCGCGATAACGTGGGTAATTTGGTAGCTTTTTCTGAATAATTTCGGGATCATTTGGGATCCTATCAGGTTATCAGCTCATTTAGTTCTTTTTTTTACTCAATTACAAAAATAAAATGCATTAGACAGAAAACAAAATTTTAAACAGATAACTTGATAAGCAGGCTAACGCGAATAGCCCATATATTTAAATTTCTCCTTGCGGACGGGGCCGCGGGTAAAGGCTAGTATATTATAAATGGGAAAGTTTGGATGTTTGGATGTTTGTATGTTTGGATGTTTGGATGTTTGTCCAGACGTTTGTCTTTGTGACTCAATAACGCAAGAACGGCTGGACCGATTTGGATGAAATGTTGCACACATATAGCCAATAGTCTAGAAGGATCTACTAGCTATATATTTTTCAAAAGGGGCGTGGTCCCCGCCCCCTAGGAACAGTTATAATTTAATTATTATATTTTTTCGTCTTTGCGACTGAATCACGCCAGAATGGCTACACGGATTTTGATGAAATTTGGGGACACAGACAGTAGTCTACTAGCGAAATTTTTTTCGTGGGGGTCCCACGACCCTTTCGAGCAATTACTTTTTAATAATTTTTACACATTATAACTATACGTATACTGGCCTTCACCAATATCACAGACTCAAGGGGTCAAATAAGTCGAGGGCTTACAAAGTGAGCAGTGAAACACTCCGCCTCCCCCTCCCCCCTTTATCACCCCTCTGGTGTAAAATCTATAAATTGTTATAACTCAATATAAATTTTCTCCTACTTCAATAGTTTTTGGTATCTGGCACATACAGATCGAGATCTAGACAATTTTCGAGGAACGATCAGTAGTCCTCTCCTTCTATACCCGCCATCCGCCCTCCTTCAATTGTTTTTATTAGCACGCTTTTATTAGCTTTACCTGTATGTTTCTATGTAACTTTTCATTCGCTCCAATGTGCCTGCTGCTTTATTAACATGGTTTTATAACTAGCTTCACCTTATTTGTAATCCCGTAAGGGTCATATCGAGGCTCTTCCGGGATCATTTCTGGATGGTTTTCGGGATCGGTCCGGGATCCCGCCGGGATAATTTCGGGAATTTTTCGGGATCATTTTGGGACCCTTCCTGGATAATTTCTGTATAGATTTCGGGATCCGTCCGGGATACCGTCGGGGTTATTTTGAGACATTTTCGGGACTATTCCGGAATCATTTCGGGACTATTTCGCTATCATTTGGGGACCCTTCCGGCATCATTTCTGGATGGTTTTCGGGATCCGTCCGGGATCCCGTCGGGGTCATTTCGAGACTTTTTCGGTATCATTTGGGTTCCCTTCCGGCAGCATTTCTGGATGGTTTTCGGGATTCGTCCGGGATCCCGTCGGATTCATTTCAAGACTTTTTGGGGATCATTTGGGGTACCTACCGACATCATTTCTGGATGGTTTTCGGGATCCGTTAGGAATCCCGTCGGGGTCATTTCGAGACTTTTTCGGTATCATTTGGGTTCCCTTCCGGCAGCATTTCTGGATGGTTTTCGGGATTCGTCCGGGATCCCGTCGGATTCATTTCAAGACTTTTTCGGGATCATTTGGGATACCTTCCGGCATCATTTCTGGATGGTTTTCGGGATCCGTAAGGGACCCCATTCGAGACTTTTTCTCGACTAATACGGGATCATTTGAGGACCTTTCCGGCATCAGTTCTGAATAGTTTCCGGGATCCCGACGGGGTCATTTCAGGACTCTGTCGGAATCATTTGGGTCCCTTCCGGCATCATTTCTGCATGGTTTTCGGGATCCGTAAGGGATCCCGTCGGGATCATTTCGGGATCATTTGGTGTACCTTTCGGCATCATTTCTGGATGGTTTTCGGGATCCTTCCGGAATCCGGTCGGGGTTATTCCAGGACTTTTTCGGAATCATTTTGGGTACCTTCCTTCATCATTTCTAGATAGTTTTGGGGATCCGTCCGAGATCCCGTCGGGATCATTTCGGGACTTTTTCGGGATCATTTAAGAATGGTTTTCAGGATTCGTCCGGGATCGTCAGGGTAATTTGTGGACTATTCCGAAACTATTTCGGAATCATTTTGGGCCAAAATGATTCCTGGATGGATTTCGGGATCTGTCCTTGATCCCGGCGGGGTCAGTTAGGGGGCCGTTTGAGATCCCGTCAGGGACATTTCGGGACTATTTCGGGATCATTTCTGGATGGTTTTCGGGATCCGTCCGGAATTCCGGCGGGGTTATTTCACGACTTTTTCGGAATCATTTTGGGTACCTTCCTTCATTATTTCTAGATTGTTTTGGGGATCCGTCCGGGATCCTGTCGGGGCCATTTTGGACTTTTTCGGGGACTATACGGGATCATTTTTGGACCCTTCCGGCATCACTTCTGGATGGATTTCGGGATATGTACGGGAACCCATCAGGGTAATTTCGGGAATTTTTCGGGACTATTTCGGGATCATTTGGGGACCACTTAGGGGTCATTCCATGACTTTATCTGTGTTATTTCGGGATCATATGAAGACCCTTCCGGCATCAATTCTTGATCGTTTGCCGGATCCATCAGGGTCATTTCGGGACCATGTTGGGATCATTTCTGGATCCGTCCAGGATGCCGTAAGATTCGTTTTGAGATTTTTTTGTTACTTTTTCGGGATAGTCTTGAAACCCTTCCGGGATCACATTTGGATCCGTGCGGGATTCCATCGGGGTAATTTTCGGCCTATTTCGGAAGCATTTTGGGACCCTTCCGGAAACATTTCTTTATGGTTTTCGCTATCCGTTGTGGATCCCTCGGAGTCATTTCGGAACTTTTTCGGAGCTTTTTCTGGACTATGTCGGGATAATTTAGGAACCCTTCCTGGATGGTTTTTGAGATCCATCCGGGATCCCGTCAGGGTAATTTCGGAACTTTTTCGGGACTATTTCGGGATCAATTTGGTACCCTTCGGGCATCATTTCTGTGTGGTTCTCTGGATAAGTCTAGAATCGTGTCGTTGTCATTTCGGGTTTTTTTGGGACTACTTCGGGAACTTTTGGAAACACTTCCGGGCGTTTCTGGATGGTTTTCGGGATCCGTCCGCGATACCGTCGGGGTCATTTCGTGGCTTTTTCTGGATAATTTCGTTATAATCTTGGGATCCTATCAGGTTATCAACTCATAAAGTTCTTTTTTTTACTCAATTACAAAAATAAAATGCATTAGACAGAAAAAAAATTTTAAACAGATAACTTTATAAGCAGGCTAAACTGAATAGCCCACATACATATTTCATTTGCTCCTTGCGGACGAGGCCGCGGGTAAAGGCTAGTATCTAATATATATTATAAATGGCAAAGTTTGGATGTGAAGATGTTTGGATGTTTAGATGTTTGGATGTTTGGATGTTTGGATGTTTGTCCAGACGTTTGTCTTTGTGACTCAATCACGCAAGAACGGCTGGACCGATTTGGATGAAATTTTGCACACATATAGCCAATAGTCTAGAAGGATCTACTAGCTATATATTTTTCAAAAGGGGCGTGGTCTCCGCCCCCTAGGAACAGTTATAATTTAATTATTATATTTTTTGTCTTTGCGATTGAATCACTCCAGAATGGCTACACGGAGTTTGATGAAATTTGGGACACGGACAGTAGTCTACTAGCGAAATTTTTTTCGAACATGGAAAGAGGGGTGGGGGTCTCACGTCCTCTTCGAGAAATTATTTTTCAATAATTTTTACACATTATAACTTTACGTATACTGGCCTTCACCAATATCACAGACTCAAGGGGTCAAATAAGTCGAGGGCTTACAAAGTATGCAGTGACACCCTCCGCCCGCCCCCCTTTATCTCCCCCTCTGGTGTAAAATCTATAAATTGTTATAACTCAATATAAATTTTCTCCTAAATCAATAGTTTTTGGTATCTGGTACATACAGAACGAGATCTAGACAATCTTGGAGGAACGATCAGTGGTCCTCTCCTCTACTCCCGCCATCCGCCCTCCATCAATTGTTTTTATTAGCACGCTTTTATTAGCTTTACCTGTATGTTTCTATGTAACTTTTTATTCGCTCCAATGCGCCTGCTGCCTTATTAACATGGTTTTATAATTAGCTTCACCTTATTTGTAATCCCGTAAGGGTCATATCGGGATCATTTGCGGACCCTTTCGGCATCATTTCTGGATAGTTGTCGGGATCCCGTCACGGTCATTTCGGGACTATTAGGGGATCATTTGAGGACCTTTCCGGCATCATTTCTGTATTGTTTTCGGAATCCTTTCGGGATCCCGTCAGGGTCATTTTGGGACTTTTTCGGGGCTAATACGGGATCATTTGGGGATCCTCTAGGGGTCGTTTCGTGACTTTTTCTGTTTTATTTCGGGATCATTTGGGGACCCTTCCGGCATAATTTCTTGATGGTTTTCTGGATCCATCAGGGTCATTTCGGGACCATTTTGGGATCATTTGGGGACCCTTCCGAGATCATTTCTGGATCCGTCCGGGATGCCGTAGGAGCCATTTCGGGATTTTTTGTTACTTTTCCGGGATAGTTTTTGGACCCTTCCGGGATCATTTCTGGATCTGTGCGGGATCCCATCTGGGTCATTTCCGGACTATTTCTGGATCATTTTGGGATCCTTCCGGAATCATTTCTGTATGGTTTTCGCGATCCGTCGTTGATTCCCTCGGAGCCATTTCGGAACTTTTTCTGGAGTATGTCGGGGTCATTTGGGGACTTTTTCGGGATCATTTGGGGCTCTTCCGGCATCATTTCTGGATGGTTTTCGGGATCCGTGCGGGATCTCGTCGGGGTCATTTGGGGACTTTTTCGGGATCATTTGGGGGCTCTTCCGGCATCATTTCTGGATGGTTTTCGGGATCCGTCCGGGATATCGTCGGGGTCATTTGGGGACTTTTTCGGGATCATTTGGGGGCTCTTCCGGCATCATTTCTGGATGGTTTTCGGGATCCGTCCGGTATCCCATCATGGTAATTTCGGGACTATTAGGGGATCATTTGTGGACCTTTCCGGCATCATTTCTGGATAATTTTTGGTATCCGTCCGGGATGCCGACGAGGTAATTTCGGGATTATTTCGGGATCATTTGGGATACCTACCGGCATCATTTCTGGATGGTTTTTGGGATTCGTCCGGCATCCCGTCGGGGTCATTTCGGGACTTTTTCTCGACTAATACGGGATCATTTGCGGGCCCTTTCGGTATCATTTCTGAATAGTTGTCGGGATCCGTTCGGGATCCCGTCAGGGTCTTTTCGGAACTATTGGGAGATCATTTGAGGACCTTTCCGGCATCATTTCCGGTTAGTTTTCGGGATCCTTTCCGGGTCCCATCAGGGTCATTTCGGGACTTTTTCGGCATCATTTAAGATTGGTTTTCAGGATTCGTCCGGGATCCGTCAGGGTAATTTCTGGACTTTTCCCAGACTATTTCGGGATAATTTTGGGACCCTCCCAAGATCATTTCTGGATGGATTTCGGGATCTGTCCGGGATGCCGTCAGGGTCATTTTGGGACTATTAGGTGATCATTTGAGGACCTTTTCGGCATCACTTCTGGATGGTTTTCGGTATCCGCTCAGGATCCCGTCGGAATTATTGCGGGACTTTTTCGGGATTATTTGGTGTCCCTTCCGGCATCATTTCTGGATGGTTTTTGGGATTCGTCCGGCATCCCGTCGGGTTCATTTCGGGACTTTTTCTCGACTAATACGGGATCATTTGCGGGCCCTTTCGGCATCATTTCTAGATAGTTGTCGGGATCCGTTCGGGATCCCGTCAGGGTCTTTTCGGAACTATTAGGTGATCATTTGAGGACATTTCCGGCATCATTTCTGGATAGTTTTCGGGATCCTTTCGGGGTCCAGTCAGGGTCATTTCGGGACTTTTTCGGGATCATTTAGAGATGGCTTTCAGGATTCGTCCGGGAACCCGTCAGGGTAATTTCTGAACTTTTCCGAGACTATTTCGGGATAATTTTGGGACCTTCCCAAGATCATTTCTGGATGGATTTTGGGATCAGTCCGGGATGCCGTCAGGGTCATTTTGGTATTAGGTGATCATTTGAGGGCCTTTCCGGCATCACTTCTGGATGGTTTTCGGTATCCGATCAGGATCCCCTCGGAATCATTGCGGGACTTTTTCGGGATCATTTGGGGTCCCTCCCAAGATCATTTCTGGATTGATTTCGGGATCTGTCCGGGATCCCGTCAGGGTCATTTAGGGGTGCGTTCGAGATCCCGTCAGGGACATTTCGGGACTTTTTCGGGCCTATATCGGGATCATTTCTGGATGGTTTATGGGATCCGTCCATGACCCCTTAAGGGTCATTTCGGGACTATTAGGTGATCATTTGAGGACCTTTCCGGCATCACTTCTGGATGATTTTCGGTATCCGTTCGGGATCCCGTCGGAATCAATGCGGGACTTTTACGGAATCATTTGGGATTCCTTCCGGCATCATTTCTGGATGGTTTTCGGGATTTGTCCGGGATCCCGTCGGGGTTATTTCGGGACCTTTTCGGGGCTAATACGGGATCATTTGGGGATCCTCTAGGGGTCGTTTCGTGACTTTTTCTGTATTATTTCGGGATCATTTTGGGACCCTTTCGGCATAATTTCTTGATGGTTTGCCGGATCCATCAGGGTCATTTCGGGACCATTTTGGGATCATTTGGGGACCCTTCCGAGATCATTTCTGGATCCGTCCGGGATGCCGTAGGAGCCATTTCGGGATTTTTTGTTACTTTTCCGGGATAGTTTTTGCACCCTTCCGGGATCATTTCTGGATCTGTGCGGGATCCCATCTGGGTCAATTCCGGACTATTTCGGGATCATTTTGGAATCCTTCCGGAATCATTTCTGTATGGTTTTCGCGATCCGTCGTTGATTCCCTCGGAGCCATTTCGGAACTTTTTCTGGAGTATGTCGGGGTCATTTGGGGACTTTTTGGGGATCATTTGGGGCTCTTCCGGCATCATTTCTGGATGGTTTTCGGGATCCGTGCGGGATCTCGTCGGGGTCATTTCGGAACCTTTTCGGGATCATTTTGGGTCCCTTCCGAGATCATTTCTGGATCCGTCCGGGATGCCGTAGGAGCCATTTCGGGATTTTTTGTTACTTTTCCGGGATAGTTTTTGCACCCTTCCGGGATCATCTGGGTCAATTCCGGACTATTTCGGGATCATTTTGGAATCCTTCCGGAATCGTTTCTGTATGGTTTTCGCGATCCATCGTGGATCCTCTCGGAGCCATTTCGGAACTTTTTCTGGAGTTAGTCGGGATAATTTAGGGACCCTTCCTGGATATTTTCTGGATGGTTTTTGAGATCCGCCCGGGAGCCCGTCAGGGTCATTTCGGAACCTTTTCGGGATCATTTTGGAACACCTTCAGGGATCATTTCTGTGTGGTTCTCTACATACGTCTAGAATCGTGTCGCTCTCATTTCGGGTTTTTTGGGACTATTCGGGGAACTTTTGGAGACCCTTTCGGGGCATTTCTGGATGGTTTTCGGGATCCGTCCGCGATAGCGTTGGGGTCATTTCGTAGCTTTTTCTGGATAATTTCGGGATCATTTGGGATCCTATCAGGTTATCAGCTCATTTAGTTCTTTTTTTACTCAAATACAAAAATAAAATGCATTAGACAGAAAACAAAATTTTAAACAGATAATAAGCAGGCTAACGCGAATAGCCCATATATTTAAAATTTTCCTTGCGGACGGGGCCGCGGGTAAAGGCTAGTATATTATAAATGGGAAAGTTTGGATGTTAAGATGTTTGGATGTTTGTCCAGACGTTTGTCTTTGTGACTCAATCACGCAAGAACGGCTGGACCGATTTGGATGAAATTTTGCACACATATAGCCAATAGTCTAGAAGGATCTACTAGCTATATTTTTTTGAAAAGGGGGGAGGTCCCCGCCCCCTAGGAACAGTTAAAATTTAACTATTGTATTTTTTCGTCTTTGTGACTGAATCACGCCAGAACAGCTACGCGGATTTTGATGAAATTTGGTACACAGACAACAGTCTACAAGCGAAATTTTTTTCGAGAATGGAAAGGGGGGTGGGGATGCCACGACCCCTTCAAACAATTACTTTTTAATAATTTTTACACATTATAATTTTACCTTTACTGACCTTCACCAATATTATAACTCAATAGGTCAAATAAGTCGGGGGCTTACAAAATGAGCAGTGACACCCTCCGTGCCCCCCTCCCCCCTTCTCCCAACCCCTGGTGTAAAATTTATAAATTGTTATAACTCAATATAAATTTTCTCCAAAATCAATAGTTTTTGGTATCTGGCACATACAGATCGAGATCTAAACAATTTTGGTAAAACGATCACTGGTCCTCTCCTTCTCCTCCCGCCATCCGCCCTCCTTCAATTGTTTTTATTAGCACGCTTTTATTAGCCTGTATGTTTCTATGTAACTCTTCATTCGCTCCAACACGCCTGCTTCCTTATTAACATGGTTTTATAATTAGCTTCACCTTATTTGTAATCCCGTTAGGGTCATATCGAAAGCCTTCCGGGATCATTTCTGGATGGTTTTCGGGATCCGTCCGGGATCCCGTCAGGGTCATTTCGGGAATATTAGGAGATCATTTGAGGACATTTCCGGCATCATTTCTGGATAGTTTTCTTGATCCGTCCGGGATCCAGTCGGGGTCATTTCGGGACTTTTTCTCGACTAATACGGGATCATTTGGGGACCCTTTCGGCATCATTTCTGAATGGTTTTCGGGATCCGTCCGGGATCCCGTCAGGGTCATTTCGGGAATATTAGGAGATCATTTGAGGACTTTTCCGGCATCATTTCAGGATAGTTTTCTAGATCCGTCCGGGAACCCGACGGGGTCATTTCGGGATTATTTCGGGATCGTTTGGGGTACCTTCCGGCATCATTTCTGGATGGTTTTCGGTATCCGTGCGGGATCCCTTCGGGGTAATTTCTCGACTAATACGGGATCATTTGGGGACCCTTTCGGCATTTTTTTATTTTTTTTTATTTTTCGGGATCCGTCCGGGATCCCGTCAGAGTCATTTCGGGAATATTAGGAGATCATTTGAGGACATTTCCGGCATCATTTCTGGATAGTTTTCTGGATCCGTCCGGGATCCAGTCGGGGTCATTTCGGGACTTTTTCTCGACTAATACGGGATCATTTGGGGACCCTTTCGGCATCATTTCTGGATGGTTTTCGGGATCCGTCCGGGATCCCGTCAGGGTCATTTCGGGAATATTAGGAGATCATTTGAGGACATTTCCGGCATCATTTCTGGATAGTTTTCTTGATCCGTCCGGGATCCAGTCGGGGTCATTTCGGGACTTTTTCTCGACTAATACGGGATCATTTGGGGACCCTTTCGGCATCATTTCTGAATGGTTTTCGGGATCCGTCCGGGATCCCATCAGGGTCATTTCGGGAATATTAGGAGATCATTTGAGGACTTTTCCGGCATCATTTCAGGATAGTTTTCTAGATCCGTCCGGAACCCCGACGGGGTCATTTCGGGATTATTTCGGGTTCGTTTGGGGTACCTTCCGGCATCATTTCTGGATGGTTTTCGGTATCCGTCCGGGATCCCTTCGGGGTCATTTCTCGACTAATACGGGATCATTTGGGGACCCTTTCGGCATCATTTCTGGATGGTTTTCGGGATCCGTCCGGGATCCCGTCAGAGTCATTTCGGGAATATTAGGAGATCATTTGAGGACATTTCCGGCATCATTTCTGGATAGTTTTCTGGATCCGTCCGGGAACCAGTCGGGGTCATTACGGGACTTTTTCTCGACTAATACGGGATCATTTGGGGACCCTTTCGGCATCATTTCTGAATGGTTTTCGGGATCCGCCCGGGATCCCGTCAGGGTCATTTCGGGAATATTAGGAGATCATTTGAGGACATTTCCGGCATCATTTCTGTATAGTTTTCTTGATCCGTCCGGGATCCAGTCGGGGTCATTTCGGGACTTTTTCTCGACTAATACGGGATCATTTGGGGACCCTTTCGGCATCATTTCTGAATGGTTTTCGGGATCCGTCCGGGATCCCGTCAGGGTCATTTCGGGAATATTAGGAGATCATTTGAGGACTTTTCCGGCATCATTTCAGGATAGTTTTCTAGATCCGTCCAGGAACCCGACGGGGTCATTTCGAGATTATTTCGGGATCGTTTGGGGTACCTTCCGGCATCATTTCTGGATGGTTTTCGGGATCCGTCCGGAATCCCGTCAGGGTCATTTCGGGAATATTAGGAGATCATTTGAGGACATTTCCGGCATCATTTCTGGATAGTTTTCTGGATCCAGTCGGGTTCATTTCGGGACTTTTTCTCGACTAATGCGGGATCATTTGGGGACCCTTTCGGCATCATTTCTGGATGGTTTTCGGGATCCGTCCGGGATCCCGTCAGGGTCATTTCGGGAATATTAGGAGATCATTTGAGGACATTTCCGGCATCATTTCTGGATAGTTTTCTGGATCTGTCCGGGATCCAGTCGGGGTCATTTCGGGACTTTTCGGGGTCCTTTTGGGTCCCTTCCGTAATCATTTCTGGATGGTGTTCGGGATCCGTCCGGGATCGCGTCGGGGCCATTTCGGGATCATTTGGGGTCCCTTCCACCATCATTTCTGGATGGTTTTCGAGATCCGTCCGGGATCCCTTCGGGGTCATTTCGGGACTTTTTCTTGAATAATACGGGATCATTTGGGGACCCTTTCGGCATCATTTCTGGATGGTTTTCGGGATCCGTCCGGGATCCCGTCAGCGTCATTTCGGGAATATTAGGAGATCATTTGAGGACATTTCCGGCATCATTTCTGGATAGTTTTCTGGATCCGTCCGGGATCCCGACGGGGTCATTTCGGGATCGTTTGGGGTACCTTCCGGCATCATTTCTGGATTGTTTTCGGTATCCGCAGGGGATCCCGTCGGGGTCATTTCGGGACTTTTTCGGGATCATTTGGGGTCCCTTCCACCATCATTCTTTTGGGATCCTTTCAGCATCATTTCTGGATGGTTTTCGGGATCCGTCCGAGATTCCGTCGGGGTCATTTCAGGACTTTTTCGTAATCATTTGGAGTACCTTTCTTCATCATTTCTATATGGTTTTGGGGATCCGTGGGATAATTTCCGGCATCATTTCTGGACATTTTCGGGATCCGCCCGAGATCCCGTCGGTGTCATTTCGGGACTATTGCGGGATCATTTGGGGTACCTTCCGGCATCATTTCTAGATGGTTTTCGGGTTCATTTGGGGTACCTTCCGGTATCATTTCTAGATGGTTTTCGGGATCCGTCCGGGATCCCGTGGGGGTAATTTCGGGACTTCTCTCGACTAATACGGGATCATTTGGGGACCTTTCCGATATCATTTCTGGATAGTTTTCTGGATCCGTCCGGGATCCCGACGGGGTCATTTCGGGACTATTTCGGGATCGTTTGGGGTACCTACCGGCATCATTTCTGGATGGTTTTCGGGATCCGTCCGGGATCCTGTCAGCGTCATTTCGGGAATATTAGGAGATCATTTGAGGACATTTCCGGCATCATTTCTGGTTGGTTTTCTGGATCCGTCCGGGATCCCGACGGGATCATTTCGGGATTATTTCGGGATCGTTTGGGGTCCCTTCCACCATCATTTCTGGATAGTTTTCTGGATCCGTCCGGGATCCCGTCGGGGTCATTTCGGGACTTTTTCTCGACTAATACGGGATCATTTGGGGACCCTTTCGGCATCATTTCTGGATGGTTTTCGGGATCCGTACGGCATCCCGTCAGGGTCATTTCGGGATTGTTAGGGGGATTATTTGAGGACCTTTCCGGCATCATTTCTGGATAGTTTTCGGGATCTATACGGGAACCCATCGGAGCAATTTCGGAACTTTTTCGGGTCTATTTCGGGATCATTTGGGAACCTTTTAGGGGCCATTTCATGACTTTTTCTGTATTATTTCGGGACCATTTGGGGACCCTTCCGGCATCATTTCTTGATGGTTTGCCGGGTCCATCAGTGTCATTTCGGGACCATTTTGGGATCATTTGGGGACCCTTCCGATGTCATTTCTGTAGGAGTCAGTTCGAGATATTTTTGTAACTTTTTCGTGATAGTTTTGGGACCATTTGTGTATGGTTTTCGGTATCCGTAGGGGATCCCGTCAGGGTCATTTCGGGACTTTTTCGGGATCATTTGGGGTCCCTTCCACCATCATTCTTTTGGGATCCTTTCAGCATCATTTCTGGATGGTTTTCGGGATCCGTCCGAGATCCCGTCGGGGTCATTTCAGGACTTTTTCGGAATCATTTGGAGTACCTTTCTTCATCATTTCTATATGGTTTTGGGGATCCGTGGGATAATTTCCGGCATCATTTCTGGACATTTTCGGGATCCGCCCGGGATCCCGTCGGTGTCATTTCGGGACTATTGCGGGATCATTTGGGGTACCTTCCGGCATCATTTCTAGATGGTTTTCGGGTTCATTTGGGGTACCTTCCGGTATCATTTCTAGATGGTTTTCGGGATCCGTCCGGGATCCCGTGGGGGTAATTTCGGGACTTTTTCTCGACTAATACGGGATCATTTGGGGACCTTTCCGATATCATTTCTGGATAGTTTTCTGGATCCGTCCGGGATCCCGACGGGGTCATTTCGGGACTATTTCGGGATCGTTTGGGGTACCTACCGGCATCATTTCTGGATGGTTTTCGGGATCCGTCCGGGATCCTGTCAGCGTCATTTCGGGAATATTAGGAGATCATTTGAGGACATTTCCGGCATCATTTCTGGTTGGTTTTCTGGATCCGTCCGGGATCCCGACGGGATCATTTCGGGATTATTTCGGGATCGTTTGGGGTCCCTTCCACCATCATTTCTGGATAGTTTTCTGGATCCGTCCGGGATCCAGTCGGGGTCATTTCGGGACTTTTTCTCGACTAATACGGGATCATTTGGGGACCCTTTCGGCATCATTTCTGGATGGTTTTCGGGATCCGTACGGGATCCCGTCAGGGTCATTTCGGGATTGTTAGGGGGATTATTTGAGGACCTTTCCGGCATCATTTCTGGATAGTTTTCGGGATCTATACGGGAACCCATCGGAGCAATTTCGGAACTTTTTCGGGTCTATTTCGGGATCATTTGGGAACCTTTTAGGGGCCATTTCATGACTTTTTCTGTATTATTTCGGGACCATTTGGGGACCCTTCCGGCATCATTTCTTGATGGTTTGCCGGGTCCATCAGTGTCATTTCGGGACCATTTTGGGATCATTTGGGGACCCTTCCGATGTCATTTCTGTAAGAGTCAGTTCGAGATATTTTTGTAACTTTTTCGGGATAGTTTTGGGACCATTTGTGTATGGTTTTCGCGATCCGTCGTGGATCCCCTCGGGGTCATTTCGGAAATTTTTCTGGACTATGTCAGGATAATTTGGGAACCCGTCCTGGATATTTTCTGGATGGTTTTTGAGATCCGTACGGGAGCCCGTCAGGGTCATTTCGGAACTTTTCGGGGACTATTCCGGGACCATTTTTGTACC
Organism: Eurosta solidaginis; assembly: GCF_040869045.1. Taxonomy (NCBI): domain Eukaryota; kingdom Metazoa; phylum Arthropoda; class Insecta; order Diptera; family Tephritidae; genus Eurosta; species Eurosta solidaginis. The sequence goes on from NC_090323.1 coordinate 31,577,327, forward strand.
CTTCAGGGATCATTTCTGTGTGGTTCTCTGGATAAGTCTAGAATTGTGTCGTCCTCATTCCGGGGTTTTTGGGACTATTCCGGGAACTTTTGGAGACCCTTCCGGGGCATTTCTGGACGGTTTTCGGGATCCGTCCGCGATATCGTCGGGGTCATTTCGTGGCCTGGATAACTTCGGGACCATTCGGGGATCCTATTAGGTTATCAGCACATTATTTTATTTGCAAATAAAATTCATTAGACAAACAAATTTTTTTAAACAGATTACTTGATAAGCAGGCTAACGTGAATAGCCCATATATTTCATTTTCTCCTTGCGGACGGGGCGGCGGGTAAAGGCTAGTCTAATCTAATATATATTATAAATGGGAAAGTTTGGATGTTAAGATGTTTGGATGTTTGGATGTTTGTCCAGACGTTTGTCTTTGTGACTCAATAACGCAAGAACGGCTGGACCGATTTGTATGAAATTTTGCACACATATAGCCAATAGTCTAGAAGGATCTACTAGCTATATATTTTTCAAAAGGGGCGTGGTCCCCGCCCCCTAGGAACAGTTATAATAATATTTTTTAATAATTATATTTTTTCGTCTTTGCGACTGAATCACGCCAGAATGGCTACACGGATTTTGATGAAATTTGGGACACAGACAGTAGTCTACTAGCGAAATTTTTTTCGAACATGGAAAGAGGGGTGGGGGTCCCACGACCCCTTCGAGAAATTATTTTTCATAATTTTTACACATTATAACTTTACGTATACTGGCCTTCACCAATATCACAGACTCAAGGGGTCAAATAAGTCGAGGGCTTACAAAGTAAGCAGTGACACCCTCCGCCCGCCCCTTTATCTCCCCCTCTGGTGTAAAATCCATAAATTGTTATAACTCAATCTAAATTTTCTCCTAAATCAATAGTTTTTGGTATCTGGTACATACAGAACGAGATCTAGACAATTTTGGAGGAACGATCAGTGGTCCTCTCCTCTACTCCCGCCATCCGCCCTCCATCTATTGTTTTTATTAGCACGCTTTTATTAGCTTTACCTGTATGTTTCTATCTAACTTTTTATTCGCTCCAATGCGCCTGCTGCCTTATTAACATGGTTTTATAATTAGCTTCACCTTATTTGTAATCCCGTAAGGGTCATATCGAGACCCTTCCGGGATCATTTCTGGATGGTTTTCGGGATCGGTCCGGGATTACGCCGGGGTAATTTCGGGACTTTTTCGGGACTATTTCGGGATCATTTTGGGACCCTTCCGGGATCATTTCTGTATAGTTTACGGGATCCGTCCGGGATCCCGTCGGGGTTATTTTGGAACATTTTCGGGACTATTCCGGAATCATTTCGGGACTATTTCGCGATCATTTGGTGACCCTTCCGGCATCATTTCTGGATGGTTTTCGGGATCCGTGCGGGATCTCGTCTGGGTCATATGGGGACTTTTTCGGGATCATTTGGGGGCTCTTCCGGCATCATTTCTGGATGATTTTCGGGATCCGTCCGGGATATCGTCGGGGTCATTTGGGGACTTTTTCGGGATCATTTGGGGGCTCTTCCGGCATCGTTTCTGGATGGTTTTCGGGATCCGTCCGGGATATCGTCGGGGTCATTTGGGGACTTTTTCGGAATCATTTTGGGGCTCATCCGGCATCATTTCTGGATGGTTTTCGGGATCCGTCCGGGATCCCGTCGGGGTCATTTCGGGACTTTTTCGCGACTAATACGGGATCATTTGGGAACCCTTTCGGCATCATTTCTGGATGGTTTTCGGGATCCGTCCGGGATCCCGTCGGGGTCATTTCGGGACTTTTTCGCGACTAATACGGGATCATTTGGGAACCCTTTCGGCATCATTTCTGGATGGTTTTCGGGATCCGTCCGGGATCCCATTAGGGTAATTTCGGGACTATTAGGGAATCATTTGGGAACCTTTCCGGCATCATTTCTGGATAATTTTCGGGATCCGTCCGGGATGCCGACGAGGTCATTTCGGGACTATTTCGGGATCATTTGGGATACCTACCGGCATCATTTCTGGATGGTTTTTGGGATTCGTCCGGGATCCCGTCGTGGTCCTTTCGGGACTTTTTTTCGACTAATACGGGATCATTTGCGGACCCTTTCGGCATCATTTCTGAATAGTTGTCGGGATCCCGTCACGGTCATTTCGGGAGTATTAGGGGATCATTTGAGGACCTTTCCGGCATCATTCCTGTATTTTTTTCGGGATCCCGTCAGGGTCATTTTGGGACCATTTTGGGATCATTTGGGGACCCTTCCGAGATCATTTCTGGATCCGTCCGGGATGCCGTAGGAGCCATTTCGGGATTTTTTGTTACTTTTCCGGGATAGTTTTTGGACCCTTCCGGGATCATTTCTGGATCTGTGCGGGATCCCATCTGGGTCATTTCCGGACTATTTCGGGATCATTTTGGGATCCTTCCGGAATCATTTCTGTATGGTTTTCGCGATCCGTCGTTGATTCCCTCGGAGACATTTCGGAACCTTTTCTGGAGTATGTCGGGGTCATTTGGGGACTTTTTCGGGATCATTTGGGGCTCTTCCGGCATCATTTCTGGATGGTTTTCGGGATCCGTCCGGGATATCGTCAGGGTCATTTGGGGACTTTTTCGGGATCATTTGGGGGCTCTTCCGGCATCATTTCTGGATGGTTTTCGGGATCCGTCCGGGATCCCATCAGGGTAATTTCGGGACTATTAGGGGATCATTTGTGGACCTTTCCGGCATCATTTCTGGATAATTTTCGGTATCCGTCCGGGATGCCGACGAGGTCATTTCGGGATAATTTCGGGATCATTTGGGATACCTACCGGCATCATTTCTGGATGGTTTTTGGGATTCGTCCGGGATCCCGTCGGGGTCATTTCGGGACTTTTTCTCGACTAATACGGGATCATTTGCGGACCCTTTCGGCATAATTTCTGGATAGTTGTCGGGATCAGTTCGGGATCTCGTCACGGTCATTTCGGAACTATTAGGGGATCATTTGAGGACCTTTCCGGCATCATTTCTGGATAGTTTTTGGAATCCTTTCGGGATCCCGTCAGGGTCATTTCGGGGCTTTTTCGGGATCATTTAAGGATGGCTTTCAGGATTTGTTCGGGAACGCGTCAGGGTAATTTCTGGACTTTTCCGAGACTATTTCGGCATCATTTTGGGACCTTCCCAAGATCATTTCTGGATGGATTTCGGGATTTGTCCGGGATGCCCTCAGGGTCATTTTGAGACTATTAGGTGAGCATTTGAGAACCGTTCCGTCATCACTTCTGGATGGTTTTCGGTATCCGTTCAGATTCCCGTCGGAATAATTGCGGGACTTTTTCGGGATCATTGGGGTCCCTTCCGACATCATTTCTGGATGGTTTTTGGGATTCGTCCGGCATCTCGTCGGGGTCATTTCGGGACTTTTTCTCGACTAATACGGGATCATTTGCGGGCCCTTTCGGTATCATTTCTGGATAGTTGTCGGGATCCGTTCGGGATCCCGTCAAGGTCTTTTCGGAACTATTGGGAGATCATTTGAGGACCTTTCCGGCATCATTTCTGGTTAGTTTTCGGGATCCTTTCCGGGTCCCATCAGGGTCATTTCGGGACTTTTTCGGCATCATTTAAGATTGGTTTTCAGGATTCGTCCGGGATCCGTCAGGGTAATTTCTGGACTTTTCCCAGACTATTTCGGGATAATTTTGGGACCCTCCCAAGATCATTTCTGGATGGATTTGGGGATCTGTCCGGGATGCCGTCAGGGTCATTTTGGGACTATTAGGTGATCATTTGAGGACCTTTTCGGCATCACTTCTGGATGGTTTTCGGTATCCGCTCAGGATCCCGTCGGAATTATTGCGGGACTTTTTCGGGATCATTTGGTGTCCCTTCCGGCATCATTTCTGGATGGTTTTTGGGATTCGTCCGGCATCCCGTCGGGTTCATTTCGGGACTTTTTCTCGACTAATACGGGATCATTTGCGGGCCCTTTCGGCATCATTTCTAGATAGTTGTCGGGATCCGTTCGGGATCCCGTCAGGGTCTTTTCGGAACTATTAGGTGATCATTTGAGGACATTTCCGGCATCATTTCTGGATAGTTTTCGGGATCCTTTCGGGGTCCAGTCAGGGTCATTTCGGGACTTTTTCGGGATCATTTAGAGATGGCTTTCAGGATTCGTCCGGGAACCCGTCAGGGTAATTTCTGAACTTTTCCGAGACTATTTCGGGATAATTTTGGGACCTTCCCAAGATCATTTCTGGATGGATTTTGGGATCAGTCCGGGATGCCGTCAGGGTCATTTTGGTATTAGGTGATCATTTGAGGACCTTTCCGGCATCACTTCTGGATGGTTTTCGGTATCCGATCAGGATCCCCTCGGAATCATTGCGGGACTTTTTCGGGATCATTTGGGGTCCCTCCCAAGATCATTTCTGGATGGATTTCGGGATCTTTCCTGGATCCCGTCAGGGTCATTTAGGGGTGCGTTCGAGATCCCGTCAGGGTCATTTCGGGACTTCTTCGGGACTATATCGGGATCATTTCTGGATGGTTTATGGGATCCGTCCATGACCCCTTAAGGGTCATTTCTGGACTATTAGGTGATCATTTGAGGACCTTTCCGGCATCACTTCTGGATGATTTTCGGGATCCCGTCGGAATCAATGCGGGACTTTTACGGAATCATTTGGGATTCCTTCCGGCATCATTTCTGGATGGTTTTCGGGATTTGTCCGGGATCCCGTCGGGGTTATTTCGGGACCTTTTCGGGCTAATACGGGATCATTTGGGGATCCTCTAGGGGTCGTTTCGTGACTTTTTCTGTATTATTTCGGGATCATTTTGGGACCCTTTCGGCATAATTTCTTGATGGTTTGCCGGATCCATCAGGGTCATTTCGGGACCATTTTGGGATCATTTGGGGACCCTTCCGAGATCATTTCTGGATCCGTCCGGGATGCCGTAGGAGCCATTTCGGGATTTTTGTTACTTTTCCGGGATAGTTTTTGCACCCTTCCGGGATCATTTCTGGATCTGTGCGGGATCCCATCTGGGTCAATTCCGGACTATTTTCGGAATATTTTGGAATCCTTCCGGAATCATTTCTGTATGGTTTTCGCGATCCATCGTGGATCCCCTCGGAGCCATTTCGGAACTTTTTCTGGAGTTAGTCGGGATAATTTAGGGACCCTTCCTGGATATTTTCTGGATGGTTTTTGAGATCCGCCCGGGAGCCCGTCAGGGTCATTTCGGAACCTTTTCGGGATCATTTTGGAACACCTTCAGGGATCATTTCTGTGTTGTTCTCTACATACGTCTAGAATCGTGTCGCTCTCATTTCGGGTTTTTTTGGGACTATTCGGGGAACTTTTGGAGACCCTTTCGGGGCATTTCTGGATGGTTTTCGGGATCCGTCCGCGATAGCGTTGGGGTCATTTCGTAGCTTTTTCTGGATAATTTCGGGATAATTTGGGATCCTATCAGGTTATCAGCTCATTTAGTTCTTTTTTTTTACTCAATTACAAAAATAAAATGCATTAGACAGAAAACAAAATTGTAAACAGATAATAAGCAGGCTAACGCGAATAGCCCATATATTTAAAATTTTCCTTGCGGACGGGGCCGCGGGTAAAGGCTAGTATATTATAAATGGGAAAGTTTGGATGTTTGGATGTTTGTCCAGACGTTTGTCTTTGTGACTCAATCACGCAAGAACGGCTGGGCCGATTTGGATGAAATTTTGCACGCATATAGCCAATAGTCTAAAAGGATCTACTAGCTATATATTTTTGAAAAGGGGCGTGGTCCCCGCCCCCTAGGAACAGTTATAATTTAATTATTATATTTTTTCGTCTTTGCGAATGAGTCACGCCAGAATGGCTACACGGATTTTGATGAAATTTGGGACACAGACAGTAGTCTACTAGCGAAATTTTTTCGAACATGGAAAGAGGGGTGAGGGTCCCACGACCTCTTCGAGCAATTACTTTTTAATAATTTTTACACATTATAACTTTACGAATACTGGCCTTCACCAATATCACAGACTCAAGGGGTCAAATAAGTCGAGGGCTTACAAAGTAAGCAGTGACACCCTCCGCCCCCTCCCCCCTTTATCGCCCACTCTGGTGTAAAATCTATAAATTGTATAACTCAATATAAATTTTCTCCTAAATCAATAGTTTTTGGTATCTGGCACATACAGATCGAGATCTAGACAATTTTGGGGGAACGATCAGTGGTCCTCTCCTTTTACTCCCGACATCCGCCCTCCTTCATTTGTTTTTATTAGCTTTACCTTTATGTTTCTATGTAACTTTTCATTCGCTCCAATGCGCCTGCTGCCTTATTAACATGGTTTTATAATTAGCTTCACCTCATATGGAGACCCTTCCGGGATCATTTCTGGATGGTTTTCGGGATCGGTCCGGGTTCCAGCCGGGGTAATTTCGGGGCTTTTTCGGGACTATTTCGGGATCATTTTGGGACCCTTCCGGGATCATTTCTGTCCGGAATCCCGTCGGGGTTATTTTGGGACAATTTCGGGACTATTCCGGACTCATTTCGGGATTATTTCGCGATCATTTGGGGACCCTTCCGGCATCATTTCTGGATGGTTTTCAGGATCCGTCCGGGATCCCGTCGGGGTACTTTCGGGATCATTTGCGTACCTTCGAGAGATAAATTCTTGATGGTTGCCGGGATCATTACGGGACTTTTTCGGGGTTATTTTGGGTCCCTTTAGGCATCATTTCTGGATGGTCTTCGGGATTCGTCCGGCATCCCGTCGGGGTCATTTCGGGACTTTTTCGCGACTAATACGGGATCATTTGGGGACCCTTTCGGCATCATTTCTGGATGATTTTCTGGATCCGTCCGGGATCTCGTCGGGGTAATTTGGGGACTTTTTCGGGATCATTTGGGGGCTCTTCCGGCATCATTTCTGGATGGTTTTCGGGATCCGTCCGGGATCCCGTCGGGGTCATTTCGGGACTGTTTCGCGACTAATACGGGATCATTTGGGAACCCTTTCGGCATCATTTCTGGATGATTTTTGGGATCCGTCCCGGATCTCGTCGGGGTCATTTGAGGACTTTTTCGGGATCATTTTTGGGCTCTTCCGGCATCATTTCTGGATGGTTTTCGGGATCCGTCCGGGATCTCGTCGGGGTCATTTGGGGACTTTTTCGGGATCATTTGGGGGCTCTTCCGGCATCATTTCTGGATGGTTTTCGGGATCCGTCCGGGATCCCATCGGGGTCATTTCGGGACTTTTTCGCGACTAATATGGGATCATTTGGGAACCCTTTCGGCATCATTTCTGGATGGTTTTCGGGATCCGTCCGGGATCCCGTCGGGGTAATTACGGGATCATTTGGGAACCCTTTCGGCATCATTTCTGGATGGTTTTCGGGATCCGTCCGGGATACCATCAGGGTAATTTCGGGACTATTACGGAATCATTTGGGGGCCTTTCCGGCATCATTTCTGGATAATTTTCGGGATCCGTCCGGGATGCCGACGAGGTCATTTCGGGACTATTTCGGGATCATATGGGATACCTACCGGCATCATTTCTGGATGGTTTTTGTGATTCGCCCGTGATCCCGTCGAGGTCATTCCGTGACTTTTTCTCGACTAATACGGGACGGAATCATTTGCGGACCCTTTCGCCATCATTTCTGGATAGTTTTCGGAATCCTTTCGGGATCCCGTCAGGGTCATTTCGGGACTTTTTCGGGATCATTTAAGGATGGCTTTCAGGATTCGTCCGGGAACCCGTCAGGGTAATTTCTGGACTTTTCCGAGACCGTCAGGGTCATTTAGGGATGCGTTCGAGATCCCGTCAGGGTCCTTTCGGGACTTCTTCGGGACTATATCATTTCTGGATGGTTTACGGGATCCGTCGAGGATCCCTTAAGGGTCATTTCGGGACTATTAGGTGATCATTTGAGGACCTTTCCGGCATCACTTCTGCATGGTTCATTGCCGCTACGAAATGTACAACCGCGCATATTAACAACATCGTCACTAGGTTATGCCCAAATATACCACAAATAAAAAAGCAGGTATACGTATGCTACCGCCAATGTCAGTACCCAAACCGAATGCGGTACAACAAGCGATAATTAGCGCCGTCTCACCACCAGAGGAACCACCAACAGAACGTCTATAATCATAGGGATTTGTAGTTTGCCCTATTAGCCTATTACGCGTCTCAGTCCATTTATTTACCTCGGGTACATTTGATGTTGCCAAAATAATAGCACCACTTTCTTTCATCAAACGGATACATTCTGCGTTCGGCAAGCTACGTTCCATTGGGCAATATTAAAAATACGTACAAACATACCTTGTTATAAGGTACTGTAATAGGTTTTGTTGCAGGTTTCGTCTCTCAACTCACCTACTTTCTTACAAATTCGCGGTGTCATCCAAAAACGCCGATTACATGCAATACCAAATCTAATTAGTTGCGATGGCTAAAACGTTAAAACAACACTCACTACAATTCTGCCTTATCTACATATAATTTTGGACCGAATTTTGGAATTTGTGCTTGGTTGGATTTTGGGTGTAGCATTAGCGTGCCAATACCACCAACTAAAAAACATGACTCTTATCCAAAAGTGCTGTTGAACTTGCACGCTTAATACGTGAAAGAAAATTACAGCTTATGAAATAGTAAAAGCATTCCATAGATTCTTCAATGTGCGAATGTAAGCCAACAATTTTACGCACAATGGCATAATCGACCACTTCATGGCATTTTACCTGAAAATATAAGAAAACAAGTAAGGAAGGCTAAGTTCGGGTGTAACCGAACATTACATACTCAGCTGAGAGCTATGCACTCAAAAAAAAGTTATCATCAAGGCAATCCCATGTAGGCATCAATGTGCAATTTTTGCTTATCTTTTTTTCGTCATCAATGATCTTATGTTATTGACATTTTCGAAATATTAGTTTGATACTTGTATTTGTCAAGTTAATAGACTACATACAAATGTAATGCATTTTATAATCAATCTAGTATTAAATGTTGTCATAATGAAACTAGGAAATTTATACAGGTATCATTTTGATACATTTTAAGGGCGAAACAAATATTTTCCATGGGCAAAGCAATAGTCAAGATACAAAATTGATACTTTTAATTATACCGGCCACCGTGGTGTGATGGTAGCGTGCTCCGCCTATCACGCCGTATGCCCTGGGTTCAACTCCCGGGCAAAGCAACATCAAAAATTTTAGAATTAAGATTTTTCAATTAGAAGAAAATTTTTCTAAGCGGGGTCGCCCCTCGGCAGTGTCTGGCAAGCGCTCCGATTGTATTTCTGCCATGAAAAGCTCTCAGTGAAAACTCATCTGCCTTGCAGATGCCGTTCGGAGTCGGCATAAAACATGTAGGTCCCGTCCGGCCAATTTGTAGGGAAAAATCAAGAGGAGCACGACGCAAATTGGAAGAGAAGCTCGGCCTTAGATCTCTTCGGAGGTTATCGCGCCTTACATATATATATATATAATTATACTTTTTATAATATTTATCGTTGCATTGATACCACGAAAATGATACCGTTTATAGTTTCGTTTTTGCACATCGTGTATTAAATTAATAGTGATACTTTTTTTGAGTGTGGAGACAAAATAAAGGAAAATGAACCTAGGGTAACCCTGGAATGTGTTAGTACGATATGGGTAAATTAAAGGTGTTAATGAGTATTTTAAAAGGGCGTGGGCCTTAGTTCTATAGGTGGACGCAATTTAGGGATATCGCCATAAAGGTGGACCAGGGCTGACTCTAGAATCTGTTTGTACGCTTTGGGTATCAAATGAAAGGTGTTAATGAGTATTTTAAAAGGGAGTGGGCCTTAGTTCTATAGGTGGACATCTTTTCGAGATATCGTTATAAAGGTGGACCAGGGTTCACATATGGAATGCGTTTGTATAATATGGGTATCAAATTAAAGGTATTAATGAGGGTTTTAAGGGGAGTGGCCCTTAGTTGTATATGTGAAGGCGTGTTCGAGATATCGACCAAAATGTGGACCAAGGTGACCCACAACATCATCTGTCGGGTACCGCTAATTTTTTATATATATGTAATACCACGAACAGTATTCCTGCCAAGATTCCAAGGGATTTAGATTTCGCCCCGCAGAACTTTTTCATTTTTTTCTACTTAATGTGGTATGTGTCACACCCATTTTACAAAGTTTTTTCTAAAGTTATGTTTTGCGTCAATAAACCAATCCAATTACCCTTTTTTCGTATTTGGTATAGAATTGTGGCATTTTTTTCATTTTTCGATATCGAAAAAGTGGGCGTGGTCATAGTCGAATTTCGACCATTTTTTATACCAATACAAAGTGAGTTCAGATAAGTGCGTGAACTGAGTTTAGTAAAGATATATCGATTTTTGCTCAAGTTATCGTGTTAAAGGCCGAGCGGAAAGACAAACGGTCGACTGTGTATAAAAACTGGGCGTGGCTTCAACCGATTTCGCCCTTTTTCACAGAAAACAGTTATCGTCACAGAATCTAAGCCCCTACCACAAGGATTGGTAAATTTTTGTTCGACTTATGCCATTAAAAGTATCCTAGACAAATT